>NC_044041.1:63502342-64168639 GCF_901765095.1 Microcaecilia unicolor
GGTAAGACCAAGATCAGTGATGTGTTGCAAGCAGTGCCAGGAATATGTTGAACAGCAAGGGTGCCAACAAGGACCTCTGTGGGACCCCACACAGCACAGGGAAATAATCTGATAAGGTGTCCCGCCAGAGGACACTATGTGCAGTCTTTCTAGGAGTAAAGCATGGTCTACTAGATCAAATACTGAAGACAGTTCTATGGATAGTTATGGGATGGCTTAATGCTGAGATGGAGAAACCTGTATCTTAGTAATAAGGGCTATAAGTGCTGATTCAGTACTGTAAGAAAATCGAAAACCAGTCTGACTAGGGTGGAGGACAGAGGCAGTCCCGATACGGTCTGTCAAGTGTGATAGCACAACTGATTCTGCAACATTAGAAAGGAACGGAAGATTGGCTATAGGACAGTTTTTAGGAAACATCACTGGCTAGCAGTTTGGTGTCTTTCTGTTTGGATCTTATGATGGCCATTTCCATAGGTCCCACAGATCAATCCAGAGACTTGTAGGCTTCCTCGAGGTAAGTTTACTGGGGAGTTTAAAATGAATAAAGACAAGCCAGACGGAGGAGCATTGTGCATCGCTGCCAGTTAGCTTGGGGGGGGGGGGGGCGGGGGGGAACCACTCAGGGATCTCTGCCCTTTGATGTTGGTGCCATCGGAAGCCAAGAAATACTGCTCCCGGTGTGGGAACCAGAGAGCAGCGTACACGGGGTGTGAAGCATGCATGCGTCAAGCCACGCCTGACAAGTCGCTTACCGTGAGTGCTCCGACTTTGGGAGACAGCACGGAAGTACTGGTTCCCGCTTTGGTGGGAACCTTCATCCCAACAGTGGTGCACACTCCTGCGGGCGCCATTTTTTCTTGCCAACCATTTTCAGTTACAGTACAGCGCATGGCGGAGGATCAACGCCAAGGGGAACAGTTCTCTTCTTTGTCTGATTCCAGCTTGTAGGGGGAGCCCTTGGTAGCTGCTGGGAGCGAGGAAACCCCCTTCTCACCGGAGTCTGTGCTTTTAATGCACAAAGCCTTTCTGATGAAATGGGTAAGGGGCCTTCAGGGTGCTGACACCTCCCCCAGACCGCTCTCCTGTCAGCAGCTTTTTAGGCCTAAGTGGATGAGGTTTCTTTTGCATCAAACGTGGAGGATGCCCTCATGCCTGGGTACTCTCCTCCGGGGTCTGTGGAACCTCTGGAGGACGGAGAACTACCATCTGAGGAGGGGGATTATCCCACAGTGCCACGTTTGTTTCGCAGGGATGAACTGCCCGCTCTGATAATCTGAGCACTTGAGATTTTGGATATTTCTTTGCCTTCGGCAGGTCCTCTGCCAGCCCGCTCTATTACATCTGGAACCATGTCCCCCACGAAATCATTCCATTTTCAAGAGGCTATGAAGATCCTCAAATCGGCACAGTGGGATACGCCAGACACAGGTTTTAGAGTGGTGCGAGTGATGTCACACCTCTACTCTCTGCCGGTGTCAGACTTATAGTCCTTACAGCTGCCCACGGTGGATTCTTTGATTACAGTGGTCACTAAGAAGACCAGCCTACCGGTCAAGGGCAGTATGGCGCTGAAGGATCCCCAGGATCATAGCTGGAGTTCTCCCTCAAACTTTCATTTGAGGTGGCGGTGTTAGGTCTCCAGGCGTCTGTGTTTGGCACTTACGCAGCTCGGGCGTGTCTTTCATGGGTTCAGAAGGCCTCCTCTATGGAGGAACTCGTTTTTTTGCCAGCCTTGGAGTCTGGTCTGGCTTACTTAGTGGATCTGCTTTATGACCTATTGTGGGCTTCGGCCAAGCAGGTGTTGTTGGCAGTGACAGCACGCTGATGGATTTGGTTGCGGCATTGGGCGACTGATGTCACCTAAGTCACGTCTGGCACGACTGCACTTCAGAGGGAAACTTCTCTTTAGGGAAGATCTGGAGAAGATTGTTTAGGCGCTGGGCGATTCGAAAGGCCGATGCCTGCCCGAGGTTAAGCCCAGGAACTTGTCCTGCTACGTGTTCAGCTTTCAGTTCAGGGAAGCAAGGCGCTACCTCCAGAGAACACGATTTTTGCATAAACCGCAGCCCTTTCGGGGAGAACGCAATCCTTCAGCCTCGAGAACACAGTTGGGGGCACGAGGCACCCAGTGATGCCAGCTGTCCCACTTTATGAGGGAATGTGCCAGGATAACTTCAGACGATTGGGTCTTGGAGGTTGTCTGGGACAGATACAAGCTCGAGTTCGCACGTCTCACAGCAGATTTTTTCCTGGAGTCTCCCTGCAAGTGGAAGCAGTTCAAGAGACCCTGGCAGAATTATGATGGATGAGGGCAGTACGTCCAGTGCCCCCGGAAGAATGTTGCCTAGGCTGTTATTCCATCTACTTTGTGGTCCCAAAAAAGGGAGGCTCGCTTCAGCCCATCCTGGACTTCGTTCGTGAACAAGGCCTTGTGGGTTCACCATTTTCGAATGGAAACCTTGTGTTCAGTCATTGCAATGGTGCAACCGGAAGAGTTCTTGACCACTCTCAATCTCAAGGAGGCTATCTACACATTCCTATCTGGCCCCCTCACCAGCGTTTCCTTCGCTTCATGGTACTCGGTCAACACTTTCAGTTCCAGGCCATGCACTTCAGCCTGGCTACAGCGCTCCTTCGTCTTGCTTGTCTTCATTCTTTTTAAACTCCCCAGTAAGTCTTACCTCGAGGAAAGTCTCTGGATTGATCTGTTGGGACTAATGGAAAGAAAATTATCAGATAAGAACTAATTTTTACTTTTCACAGGGAGGGGAACTGGCCAGATGTAAAACTGCATGTCAGAATGTCTTTAATCAGAAGGGGGGGGGGGGGTAGACGGGCAATCAGACTGGCAGGACAGGGATCATGAGAGACAGTGGTATGCCTATTAGATCGAATTGCTGTGGAAATTGAGGACATTGATGGTGGATCTAGAGAAGAGAGGACTAATGGGGACTGAACAGGGTTTGAGTGGTAATCGGGAGTCCCAAAAGTGCTAGTGCCCGGAGATGTAGTGACAGCAGTGGAAGCCATACCTGCTCGGGTTGACTCTATTTTCTGCAAGAAATATGTTGCCAAATCAATTTACCAGTATCACAGAACTGGGCATTAAAGGTATATCCTGGGGGCATTGCTTGGGTAAGGTAGGCCAAGTCTCTTAGCTGAAGCCATGTTTGTACTAAGCATAAAAGGTCAAGACCTTGAGTGGTAATTAAATCATGTCTGTGAAATTGCTTACCTGTAAGGGACCGCACATTGAGAAGCCCCTCTCGGATTGCAGCAGGCGTGGTGGGTATGGAGAAAGCTTGAGCAGTACATAGAAGGTGGCAACAGGGGATAGTACCGGCCCCAAATGACAGGGATTTGTGCATCAGGAGGCATGGGGAGAATCTGAGGAAGGGTGCTAGTAGAGCAGTAAACTAAGAGCAGGAATGAAAACAGAGACGCAGTTCCATCAACGTGAGCAGGGACCGACCCAACATAGTCAGGTGTATACTCTGGGTGCGCACAAAGGAGCATGCACCACAGTTAGAGAGGAAATTTAAAGCTTAACACAGTGACATCACCTTCCCACCTGTGGAGACGGGAGAGACAAAAGGTATAACGTTTAGAGTAATAATTCTCTTGTGTGCGCTGCAGTCAGAGAAGAAATTTAAAGCTAACAGTGACATCACCTTCTTACAGTAGAAAAGGGGCGGGGCTTTAGATGTGACTCAACAATGTTATCAGAACAGGGAATAACTACTACTACTACTACTTAGCATTTCTATAGCGCTGCCAGGGTTACGCAGCGCTGTACAATTTTAGCATGGGGAAGGACAGTCCCTGCTCAAGAGAGCTTACAATCTAAAGGTTACAAACTATGTAGTCAGTGTAGGTAACTTACAACTTATGTAGTCAATGTAGGTAGCTTACAATCTAAAGGTTATAAGCTATGTAGGGAAGGTGGTTAGGCGCCAAAAGCAAGGGAGAAGAGATGGGCTTTGAGTAAGGACTTGAAGATGGGCAGGGAGGGCGCATGGCGTATGGGCTCGGGAAGTCTGTTCCAGGCATAAGGTGATGCGAGGCAGAAGGGGCGGAGTCTGGAGTTAGCGGTGGTAGAGAAGGGTACAGATAGTAGTGATTTGTCCTGAGAGTGGAGGTTACGGGTGGGAACATACGGGGAGAGGAGGGTAGAGAGGTAAAGGGGGGCTGCAGATTGAGTGCACTTGAAGGTCAATAGGAGAAGCTTGAACTGTATACGGTAGCGGATCGGGAGCCAGTGAAGCGACTTGAGGAGAGGGGTGATATGAGAGTATCGATTCACGCGGTAGATAAGACGTGCGGTGGAATTTTGGACAGATTGAAGGGGGGATAGATGGCTAAGTGGGAGGCCAGCGAGAAGAAGGTTGCAATAGTCAAGACGAGAGGTAACGAGCGAGTGGACGAGGGTTCGGGTGGTCTGTTCAGAGAGGAATGGGCGAATTTTGCTAATATTAAAGAGGAAGAAGCGACAGGTCTTAGCTGTCTGCTGGATATGGGCAGAGAAGGAGATAAGCCACATAACTTGTGGAAACAGAGAGATAAAAGGTACAGCATTTAGAGCAATAGCTCTCGTCTCATGCTGTCTACCCCTTCCTCTTTGCTACATGCTTCCTTCCCATGCTGCATGCATTCTCTCCATCACAGCATCAGCTATGCTGCCAGCTCCCTTTCTTATTTCATATTTAGCAAATAGTGCAGTGATTTACGAGTGAGAATAGAGACCTTACAATAAAATGACCCCGTAAATAAGATAACTAAGTTTCCTATTTAACCTCAGACACTCAAGAGTAAGGTTTATGTTTAAATCTTTTTTATTAAGAACAACAACAATTGTACATGTTATACAATGAAAGGTATCCAACCCAATAACAATGTGCTAATTCAAAACAGCTTGTGAACATTTTACTTTCCCCCCCCCCCCCCCCTCCTCTACCCATCCCCTCTCCCCTCCCCTCAAGCTATGATCAAAACCAGCTTCAAACAGTGCTACCATCCGTAAGGTATTTCGTTCAAGGTATTGAGAATAAGAAAACTCTTCCTCATGAGGTGGTAGATTAAAAGCACGACCTGCTGCCCAGGGCCTTGTTTCTCATAGCCCTTCATCTAACATCTCCACCTTTTACATGAATCGTACAGCTTTATTGTTCACATCAACACCCTTAAAGACTAAAACCATTCCCATATGATCAGTTGTCGGCGGTGTATGTCTCAGCATCGTCCCCCCTCCTCTTCCCTCCCTCCCCTCCCTCTCCCCTCCCCCCCAGTACTTCTCCCTACCTCATCATTCGCTCTTACTCTACAGTCATCCCCATTCACTCCAACTCATTCAATACCTGACTTCTAACTCTGGGCGCTACAACATTCAGATATGCTGTCCAAATTTTTATGAAAAAGAGTAAGGTTTAACGGGGACAAGATGGCCACCGCATAGAGACGGTGTGAACAACGCTCCTGCTTACTTGAGCATTATGTGTTTTCCTTAAAAAGAAAATGCCACATACTAAAAGAAAAGGGGTCGTGAAAAGGGTCCCCTCGCCCTCCGCTACCTCAACACCAACTCAACTAAGCTTGGTTCGTTTTTTTACACCTACCTCCCAATTGCCAAGGGAAAGCAGGCCCGCTGTGGAGCAAACCGGAGAAGCGGAATCTCCACGGGTTGAAGATGCTTCCCTTTCCCCTCCATCGTAGTTGCTTCCTCTGTGTCCGGCAGCATTAGCAGCCCCAAGGACGACCCAGTACACCACTGGAAGTGTGGTTGGAGAGGCACCGAGAGAGGGACTTGAGCTGCTACAACCGATGCCGTGTCCTGAGAAGTCCTTCTTGGGAAAATTCCGGAGGTAAATTTAAACTTGATCATCTGGACAATGTTGAATAAAATGAATGAAACTCTTCTTAAAACTTCTGGAGAAGTCCATGTTTTAAATGAGAAATTTGAGGAATTGAAACAAACTTCAATTTTATGAAAATTCAGAAAGAAGTAGATTCTCTTCAAGAATTAAAAAATGTTGTAATAAAAGACAGTAATGATGTCCGTCGTAAGATTGAGCAAATTGAAAATTATAATAGAAGGCTAAATCTGCGTTTTTTGAGCTTTCCAAAACTCCTAAAAGATACTTAAATGACAATTTAAAATTTCCTCTTGAAGCCATTCCCCCTGTAAATAAAATATATTATATTGCGAATTCTCTAGAGAGAGACGGAAAAAAAACTGATCCAATACAAACAAATGTGGATTCGGAAAATAGCTCTATTAGAACAAACTTTGGATAATTGTGCTGAAAGATCAACCCTCATAGTGTCTTTGGTATTTGAGCAGGACTTAAATGCCATTATGAGACACTATTTTAAGAATAACAATACCCTCTTCGGAGGAGAAAAGATATGGATCTATCCAGACGTCACGAAACAAACCCAGCAAAAAAGGAAGCTTTTCTTGGCAATGAGAAAAAGGACACTAGAGATAGGAGGTTCTTTTTTTCTTGCATATCCGTATAAATGTATAGTCAAGATAGGTATGACCAAATATGTTTTTTATTCACCAGACCAGTTAAAATCGTTTTTAGATTTGAAGCAACTTAAATAACATCTATATGTATATTATTGGGAGTATGTAGCGAATTTTCTGTTAAACATAATTATAATTTCCACATGTAAACTTCTCTATTCATTTGGCCCCTTTTCCTAAACTTAGTGGTCTGAGGAAGCCAAAATTGTTTCTTGGTAAATTAGTTAATTTGACAATGATTGTGTATTTTTTTTCTTGGCTGTATTTCATAACAAGTTATGCTTGTCATTAAATTTGAAATCAATAAACAAACAAATAAATAAAAAAGAGTAAGATTTAACAAAAATCTGTATGGAACTGGGAGAAATCATGCAAACCTCCAAGCTCCTTTCCCTTGTGTTGCTTATACTCTCACTGCTCACTTCTATTTTATTTTATTTTTGTTACATTTGTACCCCGCACTTTCCCACTCATGGCAGGCTCAATGCGGCTTACATGGGGCAATGGAGGGTTAAGTGACTTGCCCAGAGTCACAAGGATGTGCCTGAAGTGGGAATTGAACTCAGTTCCTCAGTTCCCCAGGACCAAAGTCCACCACCCTAACCACTAGGCCACTCCTCCACTCTACTTCCTGTAGCTTGTTTAAGAAATGTTCCTTTTTTTGTTTGTTTGTTTCAGATGCATCTTGGTGTCACAGAATGAGGCCACACCTGCAGTAACAGCAGTACCAGAGGCACAGTCCCAGGAGGCAGGTACGTTTAATGCTTCATGCTGATGGTTTCTAAAGAAGCTTTTGTAAGCAGTTTCACTCGGTGCCAGTGAACATTGCCTGGAACCCTTTGTCTTAAGTAGAGGAGTAACTGTGCTGTTACAGTCGCCCAGCCTAATACCTGTCATGGAGGCTCCAGGTGTTATATGCATCCTATTCTTCTTGCAACTTTTTTCTGTTTCAGGCTTTCGATTGTTCTTCTCATCTATTGAAGAAGATTGTGGAAGAGCTGCTGATGTTCCTTCACAAAAACAAAATGCTCCTTCTAGCTCAAGGTGACAAAAGAGTTTGGGATTTTACTGTGTCTAGAGGTGCTCTTGTGCACAGACTAGCAAGAACAGTGGAGGGAGAGAGAAAAATGCTTTTTTCTGCTATTTTGCCTATATAGGTTACTTCTAACCAAAAGAGTGCATAAAATGTGTTGCACAGTCACAGAAGGGAGTCAGAGGTATTTTGGTCAATAAAGGGTTTGCTTGGGCAGGGGTAGGTTTTTGCACTGTTAGCCAGATGCTTTGCTGTGCTTTATGTACTATACAATGAACATGGAGCCTCTGTGTACAGAAATTATGCACAAGATGAACCACCTCTGTTCATATCCAGAATGTCAGAAGTGTAAGTGAGCTGACAGGCAAGATGAGACTGTGAATGGTGTCTGCCTCTTATGCTATGAGCAATGGCTATTCTTTCCCTGAGTAACAGTTGATAGTTTAGTTATGCTGTTCTCACACATGGCACTCTGGTTTTCAGTTGTAAGGAAGAAATAGATGAGCTTGTAATATGCTCCTTGTTTTTGCCCTGCAGTGAAGAGGACAGTGAAGATGAGTGGCAGCGATGCAGAGAGGTTGCAGTATCTTTTAAAGACATCCTAAAGCAAAGTCATCTTCCTGTCATGCATCTGGAGGCCAGCCAGGTCAAAGGTCAGGAGACAGGAGATAAGAATGTCAGGTTGAAAAAAAAGTACAAGAAGAAGAGAGGCAAAACAGAAGCAGGTGAGAAAAGGCACAAGACCACATGGTGTGTGAACAGCATGTCACATCCTGCATCATCCAAGGGAAGAAGGAACAAAAGGGCTAAGGACTCTGAGCATCCCAGTGTCTGAGGTTCTCAAGGGCTCAGAAGAGGACCAGTGTCTGAGGCTCTCAAAGATAGTAAGGCCTGAGAAAATAGGATTACTGGCTGCCTCTGCTAAGACTGTGATGTTATAAGCATTATTTGGTCAAAAAATGGATCTCATGAAAAGTCTAGGCCATCCCCCTTGTAAGGAAATTTGATGAGGGGCCTTCATGTTGCTCCCAGGTTGGTAGTGCATAAGAAAAGGTAGGTGAACCAAGAGACACCACGGTCTTGGACTTCTGCAGGGAGAAGGGCTATGAAACATGCTCCCTGTGTACTGTGCTGTGTTCTTTACCTCTGTAGAGATGGTTTGCCAATAATAAAGTGCTTCATGGAGTATGTCCTAACCTTGCACAGGTACACCTGTTTCTCTGTTACTCAGCATGGCAGCATAGTGGTTGATGAATAGTTTTCAAATTCATGGTAATTGAACTGATGGCATTATCTTTTCATCAGCAAACCCCTCCGAGAATTCTCTGTCTACTCATTGATGAGGGCTCTCTCTCTCTTCCTCCAGAGTCTTGTAGAACACAAGTGTTGGATTACTCTGGGGAGAGAGAGAGAATTCTTCTCTCTAGAAGCAATGTTCAGGTTCGGAACTGTGCTCCTGTGTCCTGTAAAACAGGAAATGTGTGCTATGTTCTTTCTTTATTTGGGGCAGGGGATTAGAGTCCAATTGAATTTTGGTTTCAGCTTCGGTGCCAAGACCGGCTCAAAATCTGTGATCTGCCTTGTTTCTGTTTCAACCAAAACTGCCTGTGCATTTTTGGCTGGAACCAAAACTATGCTATGCAGCCCCCAGTCTCTCCCTTCCTCCCCCCCAGACCCCCCTCCTCTGCGATAGTCCCTTCCTGGGCCTACCATGTCAGACTTGTTAATGGCTTGTGAGGGTATGAGTGATCCCTATATGCTCCTGCCTCAAAATGGCTTCTGGGACTTCCAGCGGCAGTCACGGTAGCCATTTTAAGACTGGAACCAACACAGGCAGGAGTAATCCTCAGTTGCTTACCCTTAGAGGGTAATTTTATAAGGAGGCGCCTAGATTTAGGTGGCAAGAGTGCTATTCTTCTGCACCTAAATATAAGCCTTGGGAAAATTTTATGTGTAAGAAATTTTAACAAGGCTCATATTTAGGTGCAAAAGAACAGTGATGTGTGCTGTCACTTAAATATCTTTGCTCAATTTGCCTTGCTAGTTTACGCACATATAGTTTGAGTACATCTAGCTTTCTGCACATGATGAAGTGTCAGCGCCTAAATATGAGCCTCAGAAAAATTTATGTTCAAGAAATTTTAGCAAGGTTCATATTTAGATGCAAAAGAACAGGTGCTGATGTGTGCTGTCACTTAAATATCTTTGCTCAATTTGCCATGCAAGTTTACACCAGTGGTGTAGCGATGGGTGGGCCTGCCCCCCCCCCCCAAATTGGCTCTGGGGCCCCTGGATTGGCTGGTGGTGGTCCCCAACCCCCGCCAGCGGAAGCGTTTGTCCCACGCTGGTCTCGCTGCATTGCCTGCCCTGCTTTTCTCAGTTGTGCCATGCTGCTTATTTTAGTGAAACTGAGCATGCGCGACACTGCTGCATCATCATACCTTGGGGACCCCTGTCAGCCAAGGTAAGATGATGATGTGGTGGCAGTGGGGGGGGGGGGGGCAGGGGTACAGCAGTGAGGTGGACCAAAATGTGTCCCCCCACTTTGGACTCTGCCCCCCCTGCCCCATTGAGGTCTGGCTATGCCACTGGTTTACGCACATATAGTTTGAGTACATCTAACTTACTGCACATGATGAAGTGTGAGGTGATGAAAACACTGTTGTGCGCCTAATTTTAGCCTTACAAACATTTATATGCAAGGAGTATTAGCAAGGCTTATATTTAGGTGCAAAAGGACAGGTGCTGATGTGGCAAAAGGGAGGAAGAGGGCATGCCAACACACAAGATTTCTTCACATACAATTTGAATACATTTAGCTTGAATACATGGTGAAATGACAGTTTGGTGACACTTCATCACTGCAGACATCTTAATATTTTCCTACAGTACTTCCCCGCCACTTTCTCTTCAAGCCCTGGCCAGTCAGCTTCCTAAATGCTTATTCCTTACATCACAAAAGGTCTCTTGCTGCTGACATCTTCTGACATTGCCTTAATTTGGTTTGTGTCATTGAAACCTGGCTGTGACCTGGTAAAACTGCCCCATTAATGGAGGCCTCCCTTTCTGACTTTTTTATGTAGTTTGCACATCTCAAAAAAACAACATCTAGAACTTGATGACCCTGCCAGCTTCCAACCAATCTCTAATTTTCCATTTTTTCCAAGCTCTTTGAACTCTTCTCTCTACTCGGACAAATCCCTTAGCTTTGCACCCTCACCAAGCTGATTTTCAACAGGGTCATAGCACCAAATCACTATTAACTGCTCTCTATAATGAGAGTAGAATGACACAGAATCATCAATGTTCTGTCGTTTTAGTTTCTCTAGATCTCTTCATTCAACTTTGCTGATCATGATCGTTGTGTTACCCACCTGCACAATCTAGGTTTCCTTAGCATCCCTCCGGACCAGCCGAGATAAAAATACTGATGTGTTGTGCACTCCTTCCAGCAGGTGGCGACTGAGAATTCTGACTCTCTTGAGAGCTAATATGAGCCCTGGCTAGCTATAGTAAGATCCAGTATTCTCAGTCTCCAGCAGATGGAAGGTGGTGAGCCCTTCAGTCTCTTAATCTTATTTAATTGTTCAATATTTTCTACCTTTATTTCTATTAATATTTATATTGCTTCTCTTTTTCTTCTGTGCAATGTTTAAAAAAAAGGCAAGTTGTATTTACTGTAGAGGCTGAGACCCGCAGAGGTCAAATATTCCCTGTCTTCATCCCACTTTAAAACTTGCAGATTACTTCAAGGGTGTATCCTTGTACGTACTTTATTCAGTATCTTTCTTGCTACAGTCCCTACTGTTATGTGGATGATGATCAAATTCTTTATTTGATGATGATGATGATCAAATTCTTTATCACCATTATCAGCACCTGTTTTCAATTAGTTTTCAACATAGAAACATGATGGCAGATAAAGGCCAACAGCATCCACTGTCATCTCCTCTCCCTAAGCAATCCTATGTGCCTGTACCACGCTTTCTTGAATTCAGATACAGTCCTTGTCTCCACCACCTCCATCTGGCTCAGAGATAACTGTGTATTAATATATCAAAATGTGAAGTCTTTCATTTCCCAATCAGTGGTCCCTTTAGTGAATCCACATGGATACTAGGTGTTGTTTTCAACTCAAATTTGTCTTTCAGACATCAAGTAGATATAAGTCCCATGGTCCTGTTTTGAATTTATGTATTGGGATTTATATAGGAATTATACAGGATCCGTTCACTGAGGCCCTTCTTGCCACTCAGTCTAAATGGTCATTAATTCCCTCCCCTTGTTATATTGACTAATGTGATGCTCTTTATTGCAGTTTGTCCCTCACCTCTTATCAAACACCTTCAGTTTATACAAGTAACAGCTGTCAAGCTACTTCTACAATGCCAAATGCTTTGACCATGAATCACCTGTTTTCTGAATACTGGCGTCCTGTTTCCACTTGTTTTTAAATTCAGGATTTTTAGGTTGGTACTTAAAGGCCGCGTACTCCCTGCCCCAAATTATTTCTGTAGCCTGCTTTTTCCATACTCTGCTCCCGGCGCATTCCACTCCTTGCAAATGGCTCTTTTAATGCCCCCCCCCCCCCCTTCTCTGCCTGGACATTACACCAAAGTGAACCGGAGGCATCTATCGTTGATGTTTATTTTTCTGCCCAAAGACAGTTAGGAGGCTGTTTAAGATAAGTAATCAGCTTTTTCACTTCTTGATGCAAGTTTCTGGTGTGGGTTTTAGCGTTGTTCAACAGCACCATTTTTGGTTATTGAGACACAATTTCAGTTTCATAACACTTCTAGGGAGTGCATTTATACAGGGGATGTACCGATGATGGTGTTGAGCATTCAGTAAGTGACTGTCTGTTGGCAGCATGTTTAATCATGTGCTGTAGAATAGTGGCACTGATTAACACTGAGGTCTTCCCTATGTATATTATAATATGTTGCATGATATTATAATATTTTTAAATAACCTCACATTGTCCTTGATAATGCATACTCAGAGATTTTTGTGTAGTAGTATGTTTTGGCATTTCTCTTTGTTTGAAGGGTTCTATACATTTGGATTTGATGTTGCATGTGACATCACATTGTTACCTTGGCCTGCTGCTATTGTACTCCCTTCTATTAAAAACCCATCTGGAACCCTCATTTTCTAAATTCAAAATGTTGGTTAAAGCATGGTTATTTCATCTTACGTATGGACACCAAGTAATCCTTACCCATTTTATATTCATCCCACCACCACCATCAACTCAGACTACTCCACCTGCTTTTCTCTTTTGTTTTCTTTTCTCTTTACTTTTTTATAGATATACTTTGTAAACCACTTAGTAGCACCAGGGTGCAATTGCAAAATATCAAGCTTTTGTAAATAAAATAAATATTCTGACTCTGTAGTACCAAGAACATTTATACACTGTATGATATTGAAATAAAAATATAATACATATTGAATTTAAATTATAAACTGTCGTAGAAGCATGAAGGAGAGAGATGCAACATAACTTTTCTCTCCTCTACTGGGATGCAGACTACCCCTTAGTTGGCTTGTACATAGTGGTACAGTTGCTGTTTACATTGTGTGGTAAAAGTTCTTTCTATGTACCAGAAAAGCAGCCTGCTAGCCCTCAGCTTCAAGTGAAAGGCAGCATTGTCCTGGCAAGACTCAAACCACTTTAGTCAGAATGTGCTGTCCAAGGAGCAAGGGGTGTACACTGCATAGTGCCTGTGATGCCAGGGGCCCCAGTTGCAGAGTCTAAGATAGCAAAGAGCCCTGCAGGACTCTTGCTGTGTTGTCTTGAAGTTTTGGGGTTCCTCAAGAGCCCTAACTGTGGTAGCAGGTTGTCTTTAAAAGGTCTGTCTTCATTTCATTAGCACACATATGCTTGAGTATAAATACAGAACTTGTGCAGATAGGACTTTTTCAGCCTCAGCCTGTCACCTCTTCAGAGTGTAGTGGTTGAAGCTGCCCGTGACCTGCTCACTGAGTGGAGTATTCCATCTGCATGGATATTGAAAGTTTCAATAACACTTTGAGCAGATGGAAGGAGATGGCTTTGTCCCTGCTCACTGGTGGAGTCAGAGCTCTGGTAAAGAACCATGCTGCTGGAGGACACTGCAGTACAAAAACAGAGAGACTGTCAGCAAGTATATAGTTCTATCTGAGGTTATGTTATGGATTTGTATCCTGCTAAATCCCTACAAACCAGGTTCAGAGCTGATAACAATACTAAATATATAACAATCTCAAGTACAGGAAATTTAAAAACTACTAATCAAGAATTAACAAACTTAAATTTTCTATTTCTTTTGAAACATCATATAATCAGAAATTAAACGGACAGTTAATGGTAAAGAATTCCAAACTTTAGTTGCACAGAAGCAGAAAGACCTTTCCTGAATGGACTTAGATTTCACGTCTTTCATTAATGGAAAAGACAAAATAAGATGGTCATTATTATGGCTTCTATTAAAAGAACCTAAGAGTTGAAACAATTGGAAAGCTCCCTATTTAATGTTTTAAAGGTCAGATGACATACAACTTAAAATATGCCGCTTGACAGGAAACCAATTAATTATCTACAAACAAAGAGGTCTCATGATCAAATCTATTTTTCCATATCATCATGCTGATCAATCCATAGACTGGTGGGTTGTGTCCATCTACCAGCAGGTGGAGATAGAGAGCAAAGCTTTGCCTCCCTATATGTGGTCATGTGCTGCAGGAAACTCCTCAGTATGTTCTCTATCTCAGCAGGTGGTGGTCCCACACAGCAGCAGCTCTGGCTAGGTCTCCAAGCCTAATTTTTAGGTTTTGTTGAGTACCTGGGGTTGAGGGCTCTTCTTGAGCAAGTGCAAACCTGGTGGCGCCAGGTCCCTCCTTTTCTCCCCCCTCCCGCTGGCTCCGTTAAAAAAAAAAAATTTTTTTTGAACGTCCTTAAGGGCGTTTATTTCGACATTTATTTAAACGTTTATTGCAGCTACTCACTGGGACACCAGGAGGCATATTTTCAAAGCACTTAGCCTTCCAAAGTTCCATAGAAACCTATGGAACTTTGGAAGGCTAAGTGCTTTGAAAATGAGCCCCCAGGTCATTCAGCTCGGAGCGAGAAGCAGGTAATTTTTACCTTTTTATAGCGGGCAGGGGGTTCCCCGATCGATCTCCACGTGGCCTATGGCGTCGGAGGGCGAGGGCGCGAACAGTCGCTCCCCGGACCGCGTGTGCGCTTCTAGCGGGGATGCGGGGGTCTTAAAGTAAGTCTGATTCGCCCTTGTTGGGTGTCAGTTTGGAGGCCGGTCAGTGTCCCGGGTCTTCCTCCGGTGCGGCGGTTTTTCCCGCCATAAACGCCCATCCCCCGCTGCTCGCCTCCGCCATCTTGGCCGGCCACTCTGCTCGGACGGCTTCTTCTTGGGCCGCCCTTGAGCTGGGAGAAGTTAATGCCATGGCCGCCCTTGATTTGGGCGATGGCAAAAAAGCGGCTAAAGTTAAGCACCGTTCTTCCCGCGCGGCTCCTTCGCGGAGTGTCGCTCCGGACGCCATCTTGGATGCACAGCATGTTTCTCCCCCGCTCTTGCGAGCGCCAGTTGAGGGTGCGTCTAGGGCTGTGGCCCAGGCTGCTGAAGTGCACAGTCTGGGGGGTTTCTCCCCCGAGTTCATTTTGCTGCTGCATCAGGCCTTCCTTATGCGAAACGCTGCCCCTTCTCCCTTGTCTGATAAAGGGATTGAGGCCCCCGGAAGTAAACGCCCTCGGGTGGATTCCCAGGCCTTAGAGGACTCTGTTTCCTCTGATGTAGATGAGGGCAGCGTATCTGAGTTCTCCCAACGGTCCTTTGGGGATTCCTTGGAGGAGACGGATTCCCGCTCGGATGGAGCGGATGACCCCTCTGCAGCGCGGATCTTTCGCTCAGAGGATTTGCCCAAACTGTTAGTGCAGGCCATGAGCATTTTGAAGCTTTCCTCTCCGGAGGACGTCTCTCCCTCAGCCCCTGTTGGCTCCGCTATTATGCTGGGGACGAAGCGCCCACCTAGAACCTTCCACGTGCATGATGCCATGCACACCTTAATTTCGGCTCAATGGGATGTCCCGGAAGCGAGCCTCAAAGTGGCTAGGGCTATGTCCCGCCTCTATCCTTTGCCTGAAAGTGAACGGGAGGCCTTGCTTTGGCCTACCGTGGATTCTTTAATCACTGCGGTGACTAAGAAAACGGCTTTGCCGGTGGAAGGTGGCATGGCCCTAAAGGACGCCCAAGACAGAAGATTGGAGGCGGCCTTAAGGTCGTCCTTCGAGGCGGCTGCCTTAAGTTTGCAGGCCTCAGTTTGCGGCTCCTATGTGGCCAGGGCGTGCCTGACGATTGTGCAGCTGGCTTCCCCCTCGGATCCTTCCTTGAGGGCTGATTGGCCGGCCCTGGAATCGGGCTTGGCTTATTTGGCGGACTTACTGTATGATGTCTTGAGAGCCTCGGCTAAAGGTATGGCTCAGACAGTCTCTGCGCGGCGGTGGCTTTGGCTGAAACATTGGTCTGCGGACCACGCCTCTAAGTCCCGCCTGGCTAAGTTGCCTTTTAAAGGCAAGCTGCTCTTTGGGGTCGAGCTGGACAAAATTGTGACCGATCTCGGCACGTCTAAGGGCAAGAGGTTACCAGAGGTCAGGGCTCGGGCCAGTGCTCGCCCCGGTATCTCCAGAGGACGATTTCAGGAAGCCCGTCGGTACCGCCCGGGCAAGTCGGGCTCCTCTGCCCCCTCTTCCTTCAAGAGGAATTTCTCCCCCAAGCAGCATTCCTTTCGCAGAGACCGCCGTCCCGGAGGTGCGCCCTCCGGTCCTCCCCCAGGGTCTCGTACCCAATGACGGGGTCCTGGTCCATGGCCCAGTGCAGATTGGAGGACGCCTGTCCTTATTTCTGGGCGAGTGGACCAGGGTAACTTCAGACGCTTGGGTGCTGGAAGTCATCAGAGACGGCTACAAGCTAGAGTTCTGCCGACCCTTAAGAGACGGGTTTGTACTCTCTCCCTGCAAGTCTCCGGTCAAAGCTGAGGCAGTGCAGCAGACCTTGGACAATCTGATCCGCCTGGGTGCGGTCGTTCCGGTGCCAGAAAATCAGCTTGGCAAGGGACGTTACTCCATTTACTTTGTGGTACCAAAGAAAGGAGGTTCTGTACGGCCTATCCTCGACCTCAAAGGGGTCAATCGGGCCTTGAAAGTTCGGCACTTTCGCATGGAGACTCTCCGCTCTGTTATAGCGGCAGTGAAAGCGGGGGAGTTCCTGGCATCCTTGGACATCAAGGAAGCGTACTTGCATATTCCCATCTGGCCTCCTCATCAACGCTTTCTGCGTTTTGCAGTCTTGGGCCGACACTTCCAGTTCAGAGCCCTCCCGTTCGGGTTGGCTACTGCTCCGCGGACCTTCTCCAAAGTAATGGTGGTCATCGCGGCCTTCCTGCGAAAGGAAGGAGTACAAGTCCATCCTTATCTGGACGACTGGTTGATCCGAGCCCCCTCTTATGCAGAGTGCGGCAAAGCTGTGGACCGGGTGATTGCTCTTTTGAGCTCCCTGGGGTGGATCATCAACTGGGAGAAAAGCCAGCTGCGCCCGACTCAGTCCCTGGAGTATCTGGGAGTTCGATTCGACACCCAAGTGGGCAGAGTGTTCCTGCCGGACAATCGGATTGTCAAACTTCAGGCTCAGGTGGACCAGTTCCTAGTAGCCTCTCCTCTTCGGGCTTGGGACTATGTCCAGCTGTTGGGCTCTATGACGGCCACGATGGAAGTAGTGCCCTGGGCCAGGGCTCATATGAGACCACTACAACTCTCTCTGCTGCAGCGCTGGACTCCGGTGTCGGAGGATTATGCTGTGCGCCTTCCCTTGGACCCAGCAGTGCGCAAGGCGCTGAGCTGGTGGCTGAAGACAGACAAGTTGTCTGCAGGGATGCCTCTTGTGACCCCGGAGTGGATTGTCGTCACGACGGATGCCTCTTTGACGGGCTGGGGAGCCCACTGCTTGGGAAGGACAGCGCAGGGGCTCTGGTCTCCTGCAGAGGCAAAGTGGTCTATCAACCTCCTGGAACTCAGAGCCATTCGGTTGGCGCTTTTGGGGTTCCTCCCAGTACTGGCGTTGAAGCCTGTACGGGTCCTGTCGGACAATGCCACGGCTGTGGCCTATGTCAACCGCCAGGGAGGTACCAAGAGCGCCCCTTTAGCCAAGGAAGCCATGAATCTATGCCAGTGGGCGGAAGCGAACCTGGAACAGCTGTCAGCGGCCCACATTGCCGGAGTCATGAATGTCAAGGCGGACTTTCTCAGTCGCCATACCTTGGATCCCGGAGAGTGGCAATTATCGGCTCAGGCGTTCTTGGACATCACGAAGCGCTGGGGCCAGCCGAGCCTAGATCTGATGGCGTCATCGGCCAATTGCCAAGTGCCGCGCTTTTTCAGCAGAGGACGGGACCCTCGATCTCTGGGAGTAGATGCTCTTCTCCAGCAGTGGCCGACACAGGAGCTTCTCTATGTGTTCCCACCCTGGCCCATGTTGGGCAGGGTACTAGACCGGGTGGCAAAGCATCCGGACCGAATAATCCTGGTGGGTCCGGACTGGCCCAGACGTCCCTGGTATGCGGACTTGATAAGGCTATCAGTGGACAACCCTCTGCGGCTGCCAGTGGAGCAGGGCCTGTTGCATCAGGGTCCCGTGGTGATGGAGGATCCCTCCCCCTTTGGTCTTACGGCCTGGCTATTGAGCGGCAGCATCTGAGGAAGAAGGGCTTCTCAGACAAGGTCATCGCCACAATGCTGAGAGCGAGGAAGCGCTCTACTTCTACTGCTTACGCCAGGGTTTGGCGTACCTTTGCAGCGTGGTGTGAAGCAGGCTCACTTTCTCCCTTCTCTGCTCCAATTTCTTCAGTGCTGGCGTTCCTGCAAGAAGGTCTGGAGAAAGGCCTGTCGCTCAGTTCCCTTAAAGTCCAGGTAGCGGCTCTGGCTTGCTTCAGGGGCCGCCTGAAGGGTGCTTCCCTGGCTTCGCAGCCAGATGTGGTACGTTTTCTCAAGGGAGTTAATCACCTGCGCCCTCCTCTGCACTCAGTGGTGCCTGCGTGGAATCTCAACATGGTGCTACGAGCTTTGCAGAAGCCGCCTTTTGAACCCTTGTCGAGGGTATCTCTGAAAGACCTGACGTTAAAAGCAGTCTTTTTGGTGGCTATCACTTCAGCCAGAAGAGTTTCCGAGCTCCAGGCACTCTCATGTCGAGAGCCTTTTCTGCAGTTCACTGAGGCAGGAGTGACTATTCGCACAGTGCCTTCCTTCCTGCCCAAGATTGTTTCTCACTTCCATGTGAATCAGCAGCTCTGTCTCCCATCCTTTCGTAGGGAGGACTACCCAGAGGAATACTCTGCTCTCAAATATCTGGATGTGAGACGAGTCATCATCAGATACTTGGAAGTAACCAATGATTTCCGGAAGTCGGATCATCTGTTTGTCCTGTTTGCAGGTCCTCGTAAGGGTCTGCAGGCTGCTAAGCCTACAGTGGCAAGATGGGTCAAGGAAGCCATTGCAGCGGCTTATGTGGCCGCGGGGAAGGTGCCACCTATTCAGCTGAAGGCTCACTCCACTAGAGCTCAGGCGGCCTCGATGGCAGAGGCCGGGTCCGTTTCCTTGGAAGAGATATGCAAGGCGGCAACTTGGGCATCGGCCCATACCTTCTCCAGGCATTACCGCTTAACTGTGGCTGCTCGGGCGGAGGCCCGGTTTGGAGCTTCAGTGTTGCGGTCAGGGATTTCAATGTCCCGCCCTGGGTGAGTACTGCTTCGGTACATCCCACCAGTCTATGGATTGATCAGCATGATGATATGGAAGGTAAAATTATGTATCATACCTGATAATTTTCTTTCCATTAATCATAGCTGATCAATCCATAGCCCCTCCCAGATATCTGTACTGTTTATATTCTGGTTGCATTTCAGGTTCACATTTAGTCTTCAGTTCCTGTTCAGGAGGACTTCGTGTTCAAGTTTTTTCAATTGGATTCTTCAAGAGTTGAGATGAGTTTGTGTTACAGTGAGCTGCTGCATTCCTCTCCCCTCCGTTTTACGGGGCTGGATTGAGACATAAATTCTGCCGGCGCTCCCTCCCGCTTCGTGCGGCTGTAGGGCAGCTTTGTACCCCTCCCGCTTTGGCGGTGTTAGGGTCAGTCAGCTCCTCCCGCGGTTGCGGTTGCAGGATAAGCCAGAGCCCCCCGCATCGGCGGGGATGAGCTGGACGGATTCCCCTCCCCCACTTGTGTGGGGATGAGCTGGGTTAATTCCCCTCCCCCGTTTCGGCGGTGGTGAGCTGGGCAGAGTGTCCCTTTGTGGGTGTAATTCTCTAAGTGCTGAGTCCTGCGGATGGAGCTTTGATATCGACATACTGAGGAGTTTCCGGCAGCACATGACCACATATAGGGAGGCAAAGCTTTGCTCTCTATCTCCACCTGCTGGTAGATGGACACAACCCACCAGTCTATGGATTGATCAGCTATGATTAATGGAAAGAAAATTATCAGGTATGATACATAATTTTACCTTCTTATATATCAGTATAGCACAGGAGTTCTCAACCCAGTCCTCGGGACACAGATAACCAGTCAGGTTTTCAGGATACCCACAGTGAATATGCATGAGAGATTTGCATGCCCTACCTCCATTGTATGCAGATTTACCTCATGCAAAATTCATTGTGGATATGCTGAAAACTTGACTGGCTAGGTGTGTCTCGAGGACTGGGTTGAGAACTCCTGGCCTAGCGGCTGTATCTTAGATCAAGTGGAGTTTTTTCATGAGTTTCAGTGAAATACCAGAATAAAGGGAATTACAATAAGAACATAAGCACTGCCATACTGGGAAAAGACCAATGGTCCATCAAGCCCAGCATCCTGTCTCCGACAGCGGCCAATCCAGGCTTCAATAACCCAGCAACCCCCCCCCCCCCCCCCCAAAAAAAAAAAAAAAAAGTATTAATAATGTTCAATGGAGTTTTCCCTCAGGAATCTGTCCAAACCCCCTTTAAACTCCATAAGACCAGCTGCTGTCACTGCATTCTCCAGCCACGAGTTCCAGAATTCAACTACATGCTGAGTACAGAAAAACTTTCTCCTGTTTGTTTTAAATCTATCATATTCTAGCTTCATCTTGTGTCCCCTGGTTCTATTGTTTGAAAGTGTAAACAAACGCTTCACATCTGTCCGCTCTACTCCGCTCATTATATTGTAGACTTCTATCATATCACCCCTCAGCCGCCTTTTCTCCAAGCTGAAGAGCCCTAACCTTCTCATCCTTTCCTCATAGGGAAGTCGTTCCATCCCTTTTATCTTTTTTTTCACCCTTCTCTGCACCTTCTCCAATTCCTTTATATCTTTTTTTTTTTTTTTAATTTATAGAAGTCTTTATTGAGCGTTAAGAACATAATACAGAACATTATTAACACGGCTCGTAACATCATATTCCAAGTGAGCCAAACACCAGTATGAATAGTTTCAAAGGGTACCTATAATGTCATTGGTCCCACCATAACCACAATATGTACTTCATGTTTTTATACCAATTTTTTATTGCCCTCCCCTCCTAAACTCCCCCCAACAAAACCCTCCCTCCCCTCCCTCCCGTCTCAGACCAAACATCTATCCCGAACTTGCATTCAGAAAAGGCAGCCACACTTTCTCCCATTTGGGCAACATTCTTCTTTTCACAGCCATCAATCTCTCCATCTCACATATATATATGACTTTCGTGATCCAATCTGTCAGCGAGGGAACCTTCGGGACCTTCCAATGCCTTGCCAGGTTAGTCTGGGCGGCCTGCAGAGCGCCCCGCACCAGCAACCATTGACTCAACCTTAGTCCCGCAGGCCGCTTTCCTAGCACAAAGACCAGGGGATGCCACTGCACAGGCCTTCCTATCCATTTTTGGAGCCTAGATTGAACCCCCCTCCAGTACGCTTGTGCCTTATGGCAGGACCACCATATATGACCCATATTTCCCACTTCCCCACACTGCCTCCAACATGATTTCGTCACTGAGAGGTACATGTGGTGCAGCCTTACAGGCGTGAGGTACCACCTGTAGAAAACCTTTAATGAGTTCTCCTGTAAAGCCACCGATCTTGCAGATTTCATTAAGCTACCCTCCAGCTGCACCCAGGCCTCGTCTGGCAAAGTGAAATTCAACTCCTGTTCCCACCTCCTCCTATGTACAGTGGTGGAAATAAGTATTTGATCCCTTGCTGATTTTGTAAGTTTGCCCACTGACAAAGACATGAGCAGCCCATAATTGAAGGGTAGGTTATTGGTAACAGTGAGAGATAGCACATCACAAATTAAATCCGGAAAATCACATTGTGGAAAGTATATGAATTTATTTGCATTCTGCAGAGGGAAATAAGTATTTAATCCCTCTGGCAAACAAGACCTAATACTTGGTGGCAAAACCCTTGTTGGCAAGCACAGCGGTCAGACGTCTTCTGTAGTTGATGATGAGGTTTGCACACATGTCAGGAGGAATTTTGGTCCACTCCTCTTTGCAGATCATCTCTAAATCATTAAGAGTTCTGGGCTGTCGCTTGGCAACTCGCAGCTTCAGCTCCCTCCATAAGTTTTCAATGGGATTAAGGTCTGGTGACTGGCTAGGCCACTCCATGACCCTAATGTGCTTCTTCCTGAGCCACTCCTTTGTTGCCTTGGCTGTATGTTTTGGGTCATTGTCGTGCTGGAAGACCCAGCCACGACCCATTTTTAAGGCCCTGGCGGAGGGAAGGAGGTTGTCACTCAGAATTGTACGGTACATGGCCCCATCCATTCTCCCATTGATGCGGTGAAGTAGTCCTGTGCCCTTAGCAGAGAAACACCCCCAAAACATAACATTTCCACCTCCATGCTTGACAGTGGGGACGGTGTTCTTTGGGTCATAGGCAGCATTTCTCTTCCTCCAAACACGGCGAGTTGAGTTCATGCCAAAGAGCTCAATTTTTGTCTCATCTGACCACAGCACCTTCTCCCAATCACTCTCGGCATCATCCAGGTGTTCACTGGCAAACTTCAGACGGGCCGTCACATGTGCCTTCCGGAGCAGGGGGACCTTGCGGGCACTGCAGGATTGCAATCCGTTATGTCGTAATGTGTTACCAATGGTTTTCGTGGTGACAGTGGTCCCAGCTGCCTTGAGATCATTGACAAGTTCCCCCTTGTAGTTGTAGGCTGATTTCTAACCTTCCTCATGATCAAGGATACCCCACGAGGTGAGATTTTGCGTGGAGCCCCAGATCTTTGTCGATTGACAGTCATTTTGTACTTCTTCCATTTTCTTACTATGGCACCAACAGTTGTCTCCTTCTCGCCCAGCGTCTTACTGATGGTTTTGTAGCCCATTCCAGCCTTGTGCAGGTGTATGATCTTGTCCCTGACATCCTTAGACAGCTCCTTGCTCTTGGCCATTTTGTAGAGGTTAGAGTCTGACTGATTCACTGAGTCTGTGGACAGGTGTCTTTCATACAGGTGACCATTGCCGACAGCTGTCTGTCATGCAGGTAACGAGTTGATTTGGAGCATCTACCTGGTCTGTAGGGGCCAGATCTCTTACTGGTTGGTGGGGGATCAAATACTTATTTCCCTCTGCAGAATGCAAATAAATTCATATACTTTCCACAATGTGATTTTCCGGATTTAATTTGTGATGTGCTATCTCTCACTGTTACCAATAACCTACCCTTCAATTATGGGCTGCTCATGTCTTTGTCAGTGGGCAAACTTACAAAATCAGCAAGGGATCAAATACTTATTTCCCCCACTGTATAAGGGAGGGTCTGTGGCAATCTGACAAGTGGGTATAAAGAGAAGATATCAATCCACGTGTGGTCTTAAAGTCCACACATATAACCTCCAGGGGGTGTGCTTCCCTCTTCATACATCCTACGTAAGTGGGTCCCTGTAAGTAGTGTAGGGTCAGGCGACCCTCAGGGGGAGGAATGCTGGCTTCGGCCTAACCCCTGGTAAGCCTTTCCTCAGCTGAGAGGTGCCCACCTCTACCACCGGCTGCCTTTCAGGTGCTATGGAGGACTTGCAGCTCATCTGCATATCCTTACAGCCTTCTCCGGGGTGACACCCAGGTCCACCCCGATCCACTCAGGGCCTCCGCTCTAGGTGCCCAGCGCTCCCATTTTTCTCTTTGTATCTAATCTTTTTCCAGTTGCTAAAGTACCTTAATCATTTATGGCCCCTATTCACATTCTCTTCCTAGCTCTGTCCCTTCCTAATCTTTTCCCTCACCCCCTACCTCTCTCCGCTACAGGAACTCACTTCCCATCCATTGACTTCATCACCTCACCTTCTCTCCTACCCTCTTCCTCCCTCTTGGCTTTTAATCTCCGTCTCTTTCTTCCCTCCATTTTGCCTTCCCCATTCCACCTAAATACCTCTCGCCTTGTACGCCTTCGTGGCCACACCTCTCCTACTCTCCTCCGCTCTCTTTTACTCCTTCTCTTACTCTCAGCTGGTGACATCAATCCCAATCCTGGTCCTCCTCACCAACTATTATCCAAACTCTACAGATCTCACCGTGACCTCTCTAACCTCATCTCTATTCCTCTACTCCCCTCCTCTTCTCTGCCCTTCTCTTGCGCCCTATGGAATGCCCGCTCTATCTGTAACAAACTCCCCTATATCCAGGACCTCTTTATCTCGCGTCACCTCCATCTGCTCGCCATAACAGAAACCTGGCTCTGCCCTGATGACTCTGCTTCAGTCGCAGCCCTGTGCCATGGCGGTTTTCTATTTTCACATACTCCTCGCCCTGCTGGCCGTGGGGGCGGTGTTGGACTACTTCTCTCTCCCTCCTCCAGATTTCAACCCCTTCTTCCACCTCAATCTCACTGTTTTTCCTCCTTTGAAGTCCACTCTATCCGCCTTTTCTCTCCTCTGCCTCTTCGAATAGCGGTCATTTATCGTCCCCCTGATAAGTCCCTTTCATCCTTTCTCAGTGACTTTGACGCCTGGCTTGCCTTCTTCCATGATCCTTCGTCCCCCTCTCTCATCCTTGGTGACTTTAATATTCCTGCTAATGATCCTTCCAACTCTTATATTTCCAAGTTACTCGCTTTAACGTCGTCCTTTAATCTCCAACTATGCTCCACCTCCCCCACTCATCAAAATGGTCACTGTCTTGATCTCATCTTCTCCTCCAACTGTTCACCTTCTAGTTTCCTTGCCTCTGATCATCCCTCCTCTGATCACCATCTTATAACTTTCACACTTAAATCTCCTCCCTTCCAGTCCCGTCCTGTCCTATCTAATTTATCTAGGAATCTTCACGATATTGACCCTTCATCTCTATCCTCCCATGTTTCAAACCTCCTCTCTACTGTGGCACCATCCACGTCTGTCAATGAGGCTGTTTCTTCTTATAACAATACTCTATCCTCTGCCTTAGACACTCTTGCACCTTTGATGTCCCGCCCTGTAAGGCGTACAAAACCCCAACCTTGGCTGACTTCTAATATCCGCTACCTACGTTCCTGTACCCGCTCCGCCGAACGCCTCTGGCGGAAATCTCGGGCCCTTGCTGATTTCTTACACTTTAAGTTCATGCTGACCTCCTTCCAATCTGCTCTTTTACATGCCAAACAGGATTATTATATCCAACTGACCAACTCTCTTGGCTCTAATCCTCGACTTCTCTTCACCACATTGAACTCTCTCCTCAAGGTGCCCCCTCCCCCAACTCCCCCTTCATTATCTCCTCAGACCCTTGCTGAATTCTTTCACAACAAGGTTCAAAAGATAAACCTTGCTTTCTCTACCTCACCAGCTCTCCCTCCACTAGTCCGTTCCCCTCTCTCTCCTTCCCCTCATTCCCTTTCCTCCTTTCCTGAAGTTACTATTGAGGAAACTACACTTCTCCTTTCTTCCTCAAAATGTACCACCTGTTCCTCTGATCCCATTCCCACCCACCTTCTTAATGCCATCTCTCCTACTCTTATTCCTTTTATCTGTCACATTCTCAACCTCTCACTTTCCACTGCGACTGTCCCTGCTGCCTTTAAACATGCTGTGGTCACACCTCTCCTTAAGAAGCCTTCACTTGACCCTACTTGTCCCTCTAATTACCGACCCATCTCCCTCCTTCCTTTTCTCTCCAAATTACTTGAGCGTGCTGTTCACCGCCGCTGCCTTGATTTTCTCTCCTCACATGCTATTCTTGACCCATTACAATCTGGTTTTCGCCCTCTCCACTCAACCGAAACTGCGCTTACTAAAGTCTCCAATGACCTATTACTGGCTAAATCCAGAGGTCAATATTCCATCCTCATTCTTCTTGATCTTTCCGCTGCTTTTGACACTGTCGATCACAGCATACTTCTCGATACCCTGTCCTCACTTGGATTCCAGGGCTCTGTCCTTTCCTGGTTCTCTAACTACCTCTCCCTCCGCACCTTTAGTGTTCACTCTGGTGGATCCTCTTCTACTTCTATCCCTCTGCCTGTCGGCGTACCTCAGGGTTCTGTTCTTGGTCCCCTCCTCTTTTCTATCTACACTTCTTCCCTTGGTTCATTAATCTCATCCCATGGCTTTTCCTTCCATCTCTATGCTGATGACTCCAAAATCTACCTTTCTACCCCTGATATCTCACCTTGCATCCAAACCAAAGTTTCAGCGTGCTTGTCTGACATTGCTGCCTGGATGTCTCAACACCACCTGAAATTAAATATGACCAAAACCGAGCTTCTCATTTTCCCCCCCAAACCCACCTCCCCGCTCCCCCCGTTTTCTATTTCTGTTGATGGCGCTCTCATTCTCCCTGTCTCCTCAGCTCGAAACCTTGGGGTCATCTTTGACTCTTCTCTCTCCTTCTCTGCTCATATCCAGCTGACCGCCAAGACCTGTCGTTTCTTTCTTTACAACATCCGTAAAATCCGCCCCTTTCTTTCCGAGCACTCTACCAAAACCCTCATCCACACCCTTGTCACCTCTCGTTTAGACTACTGCAATCTGCTTCTTGCTGGCCTCCCACTTAGTCACCTCTCCCCTCTCCAGTCGGTTCAAAACTCTGCTGCCCATCTCATCTTCCGCCAGGGTCGCTTTACTCATACTACCCCTCTCCTCAAGACCCTTCACTGGCTCCCTATCCGTTTTCGCATCCTGTTCAAACTTCTTCTACTAACCTATAAATGTATTCACTCTGCTGCTCCCCAGTATCTCTTCACACTCATCCTTCCCTACACCCCTTCCCGTGCACTCCGCTCCATGGATAAATCCTTCTTATCTGTTCCCTTCTCCACTACTGCCAACTCCAGACTTCGCGCCTTCTGTCTCGCTGCACCCTACGCCTGGAATAAACTTCCTGAGCCCCTACGTCTTGCCCCATCCTTGGCCACCTTTAAATCTAGACTGAAAGCCCACCTCTTTAACATTGCTTTTGACTCGTAACCACTTGTAACCACTCGCCTCTACCTACCCTCCTCTCTTCCTTCCCGTTCACATTAATTGATTTGATTTGCTTACTTTATTTATTTTTTGTCTATTAGATTGCAAGCTCTTTGAGCAGGGACTGTCTTTCTTCTATGTTTGTGCAGCGCTGCGTATGCCTTGTAGCGCTATAGAAATGCTAAATAGTAGTAGTAGTAGGGTCTGTAAATATGCGTAACGGTCCTCCGACCTAAGTCTATAGTCTTCAACCAGGTTCTCAAAGGATGTCACTTTGCTTCCTAGATGCAGCTGTCCCCACATGTCTAGTCCGTTTTTAGCCCATCTATGAAAAATCGTGTCCCCCACCCCCGGGGGGAACCCAGGGTTGTCCGCTATCGGCGCAAGGCCAGAGGTACAGGGCTGGTGCTCGCCAAACATATGGTCCCAGTAATAGAATGTAGCCTGTACTGTAGGTGGGAATTTGTCTACCTGACCTCTATGCCGAGCCGGCATCCACATTAGATGCCCTAATTTACGGGAACCGACCAGGGATTGCTCCAAATGGACCCAGAGTTTATGCTCATCTGATCTAAACCACTCCACCGCCGCCCGTGCCTGCGTAGCACAATAATACCAAAAGAGGTTAGGGACTCCCGGCCCCCCTTCTTTCTACTCTTATAGAGGAGTGCTCTGGGGAACCTTGGTCTTTTCTGGTTCCAAATGAACCTATTTATGCTATCTTGAAGACCGGACAAAAAAGCCCTGGACACACGCATAGGAATTACTTGAAATAGGTACAGTAAACGTGGCAACACGTTCATTTTTATTGTGGCGATGCGCCCTAACCAGGACAGTCCCGTAGACATCCAGCGGTCCAAGTCTCTTAATATTTCTTTTTTAAGTCCCGGGTAGTTAACTTCAAACAGTTCGGGCAAATGTTTTGGAATTTGTACCCCCAGATACCTTATTTCCCTTTCTGCCCACTTAAAAGCAAAGGATGTCTTCAAAGCATCCGACACCCTCAGCTGAAGGCCAACAGTCATACCAATCGATTTGCAAGCATTGAGCTTGTAACCTGAAATCCTAGAATACCCCTCGATTTCCCTCATCAGATTGGGGAGTGATACCAATGGCTTTGTCATGTACAGGAGAACATCGTCAGCAAATAATGCAATCTTGTGTTCCTGGGCCCCTACCCGTACTCCAGAGATATCCTCGTTCTCGCGTACTGCCGCCGCCAATGGCTCCATTGCCAGAGCAAACAACAAGGGAGACAGAGGACACCCCTGTCTAGTTCCTCTTCCCAGCCTAAAGGCCCCTGAGTTTCCCCCGTTAATTCTCACACAGGCTTGCGGGCCCGAATAAAGAGCCCGGATCCAGGACCTATAGAAATTCCCAGTCCCCACTCGCTGTAACACTTTGTCTAGATACCCCCAGTGGACCCTGTCGAATGCCTTCTCTGCATCTAATCCTAGTAGCACTACCGGGATGGCCTTTACTTTTGCATGGTATATTAAATTCAACGTTCTACGTATATTATCCATCGCCTGCCTCTTAGCTACAAATCCAACTTGGTCCGGGTGTATTAGAGTGGGAAGCACCTCCCCCAGGCGGTTGGCGAGTACCTTTGCCAATATCTTAACATCGGCGTTAAGTATCGAAATGGGTCGATAGGAAGCACATTCTGTCTTATCCTTGCCTGGTTTTGGGATTACCGTCACCCAAGCCTCCATCATCGATTGGGGCAACCTGTCACCCTCCCGCACTGAATTGATAACCACTGCTAAGTACGGTGCCAGTACCCCCCCCCCCCCCCCCAAAGGTCTTAAAAAACTCGTTCGTGTACCCATCTAAACCCGGAGCCTTGCCATTCGGCAGTGACATGATTACTTGAAGTACTTCATCTACTTGCACCAGGGCTTCCAACTCCCTCTTTTGCTGCTCTGAGAGCACCGGCATGCCTCTGTCAATCAGATATTTATCTATGTCCCCGGTCTGTACAGCAGCATCCTCCCTGTATAGCGATTCATAATACTGGGCAAATCTGTCCCTGATCTGGGCTGAGGATTGCAATAGGGACCCTTTGTCATCTTTCACTTTCAAAATTTGCTGGTCAGCCCTCATCTTTCGCAGTTTGTTAGCCAATAACCTGCCCGGCTTGTTTGTACTTTCATAATAAATCTGTTTTAAACGGGCATGTACAAACTGCAAGCTCTCTTCATGCAACTCAGTCAGTTCCAATCTTACCTCCTGAAGCCTACGGTAGTCCGAGACAGAGCCTGTAACCCTGTATTTACTCTCCAGTACCCCCAGTCTCTCCATACATTGAACCAGATGCGCCTTGCGTGCCTTGGTTCTGCCACTTGCACACTTGATGAAATATCCCCTGGCCACTGCTTTGAAGGCGTCCCACACCCAGAGAGGGGCCTGAGTCTATGTTGATATCAAAATATTCCTTCATAATTGGGACAAAGCCTTCCACAGTGTCTGGATCTTGTAACATGCAGTTATTGAGAGACCATCTTCTATCTCGTATCTCCTCCCGAAGGGAGCGGATAACAGCCCAGACAGGTGCATGATCTGAAATTTAAATATGCCCAATAGAATAATCCCCTCCCCCGCTTAGCAGAGTCTTTTCAACAAATATATAGTCCAGTCTGGAACAGGACAAGTGCACCCAGGAATAGAAAGTGTAATCTCTCCCTCTCGGGTTCCCCTGTCTCCACCCATCACAAAGTCCCAGTCCATCCACCATGTTCTTCAGGCCTGAGAGACTCTATTATCACTTGGAGTTGGAGGCGCTGACCTGTCAAGGCCAGGCTGCATGGTCGCATTAAAATCTCCTGCCACCAGCACCCTACCCCTGGCAAATGCCTGCAGGTCCTTCTGGAGACGCAGGAAGAAACGTTCCTGCCTCTCGTTGGGGGCATACACGCAGGCTAGTGTACATTCCTCCTGCTCCAACATAACGTGTACAAAAAGATAACGCCCCTCCGCCTCACGCTTCTCGTGCAGGATTTGGACCTGGAGATCTTTATGAAACAGGATGGCCACCCCTCTTTTCCGAGCCCCTTTCACATCTGATGCACAACACACCAAGGGATACAACTTGGAAGGGAGCAGCCCCTCATTCTTCCTACAAAGATGAGTTTCCTGCAAAAAGACCACCTGGGGGTGCATCAGACGGAGTTCTCGCCCCAAGGCATGCCTCTTATAGGGAGAATTCAGACCCTTTATGTTATAGGTCAAAAGTTTTAAGTCCGCCATCTAACGTCCTTTCAGAACAAGCTAGTGGAAGAATGATTGGTCTAATCCCTAACCTCCCCTCCCCCCTCTGGCCTAAAACATACCCACCCTTCCCCCCACCTAGTATCTCCCACATTCCTACTATCCCCTCCCCAACCCTCCCACCCCTCCCCTTCCCTCCTACCCCGTCCTCTAGGGTCCACCCACCAAGCAGTGTAAACCTCACTACCTGGGACTGGGAAGAACAAGACCCCACTTGGCCAAACAAGACAAAGCAAATGTTATAACAATCTAACAGTATACTTACACTTGAATTAGCCCTCAGTCCCCTCTCCCTGCACCCTATTTCCCACCCTCACAGTTCTCACTCACTCCCAACTGCTCTTCACCTTTCCAACCATTATACAGTTCCCTTCCAAGAACACAACAGCCTTATCTGGCAGTATTCTGCCTTCAAGGCGGCAACACCCATTTCAAATAAATGAATCCGCACTGTCCCGCTCAGGTATGGGGTGTATTTTTCTTCGCTGCTTTCTCCACTCTCTTCCACCGCTGCAACCTTGCCTTGGTGGTAGGTGCCATCCCGGCCGGCGGGGTCTCCGTCACCGCCATACCTGCTGCGAATAGATGTTGCCATGCCTTCTCCACTTTGTGACATCGAATCCGCTCTCCCTTAAGCTCGAAACAAATAGCGAATGGGAAAGCCCACCGGTATGGAATCTTTTCTTTAGTCAAAATTTCAATGACAGGTTTCATCTCCCTTCTCAAGTTCAGAGTGAACAGTGACAAGTCTTGGTAAATTGATACCTTTGAACCATTGTAATCCAGCATAGGGTTCTGACGAGCTTTTTGCCAAATCTGCTCCTTGCTCTTATACTCAGTGAATCTGACCACGATGTCCCTCGGCATGTTGTCTCTGGGTTTGCCCAATGCTCTGTGGGCTCTATCAATGCCCATTACCGCCACATCAAAACTGTCCCCCATCAACATTGTGCAGATGGTGCGCACTACCTCTGGGACATCCTCTAGGCCTCCTGCCTCCGGTACCCCGCGAAAGTGGAGATTCTGCCTGCGCCCTCTGTTTTCAATGTCGTCTAGGTGGTATTGCAGCTCTTCAGCCTTTTCTTCTATTTTAGTCAATCTCTTGTCGGCCTCCTCGTTTTTCTCTTCTTGCGTGTGCATTCTCTCTTCGAGCGCCTCCACCCTGCCCCCCAGGTCCCGCAGGTCCGCACTGAGAGAATCGACGTGCTCCAGGATCTCCTCTTTGGATGCACGAATTTCAGCTTGAAGTGCTTCAAAGCATTTTTTCATCTCCGTCGAGAGGGCCGTTGGCAGGGCAGGGTCCTCCCATTCTTCACGAGGGGCAAGCGGTTCCGGCTCGCAAGTGCTCCGCGATTTAGGGGACGCGGACTGGTGAGGGCCTTTCGCTGACTGCCGCGTGGATATTCGCTCACTATCCCGAAGCGGCGCGAGTTTTTTTTTGCTCATCGCGCCGGGGATCGCCTCTCCGCCTGTACGCAGCTTTTTTTTTCTTGAAGGAAGGAGCACTTAACCGCAGTGGGTATCTTTTTTGGGTGAGGATGTACGGAGCTGGAGGATCAAGTGGCCATTCAGCCCTGTGACGTCACTTCCTCTCCCTTTATATCTTTTTTGAGATGCAGTGACCAGAATTGCACACAATATTCAAGGTGTGGTCGCACCTTGAAGCGATACAACGGCATTATAACATCCTTGTGTTTGTTTTCCATCCCTTTCCTAATAATACCCAACATTCTGTGCGCTTTCTTAGCAACCACAGCACACTGAGCAGAAGTTTTTAACGTCTTATCCACAATGACTCCCAGATCCCTTTCTAGGTCTGTGACTCCTAACGCGGAACCTTGCATGACATAGCTGTAATTCGGGTTCCTCTTACCCACATGCATCACTTTGCACTTATCAACACTGAACTTCATCTGCCACTTGGAAGCCCAATCCCCCAGTCTCGCGAGGTCCTCCTGTAATCTTTCACACTCCTGCTACTTGACGACCCTGAATAATTTTGTGTCATCTGCGAATTTAATTACCTCACTCATTACTCCCATCTCTAGGTCATTAATAAATATGTTATCAATAGAAATCAAACAAAATAAAACATGGAAAAGAAAATAAGATGATACCTTTTTTATTGGACATAACTTAATACATTTCTTGATTAGCTTTCGAAGGTTGCCCTTCTTCGTCAGATCGGAAATAAGCAAATGTGCTAGCTGACAGTGTATATAAGTGAAAACATTCAAGCATTACTATGACAGTCTGACAGGGTGGGAGGATGGGGGTGGGTCAGAGGTATGCATGGGGACATCAAAGCATATCATTGATATTCTAACAGGATGGGTGTGGATAGGTGAGGGGTGGGGTGATCAACAGAGACATATAGCTTTATGGTTTATAATGGGCTAGGAACCCCAGATCCTTGTTAAGTCCTTTCTGTTGGGTGTTAAAATATTCAATCATTCTGACTTCAAAGGTCTTACGTTCTTGTATGGTTTTAAAGTTACCTTTCAGCATTCTCATTGTGAAATCACTGGTACAGTGTCCTGGTTCTGTGAAGTGCTGTCCCACCGTGGTGGGGGCCCTACTGGCTGTATTGTTCATGTGATGTCTATGTAAATTGAATCTTGTCTTAAGCATCTGGCCTGTTTCTCCAATATAGCATCCTTCGTTACATTTTTTACACTGAATAATATATACCATGCATACCTCTGACCCACCCCCATCCTCCCACCCTGTCAGACTGTCATAGTAATGCTTGAATGTTTTCACTTATATACACTGTCGGCTAGCACATTTGCTTATTTCCGATCTGACGAAGAAGGGCAACCTTCGAAAGCTAATCAAGAAATGTATTAAGTTATGTCCAATAAAAAAGGTATCATCTTATTTTCTTTTCCATGTTTTATTTTGTTTGATTTCTATTGATAACCTTAAGAGTGGACTAACATGGCTACCACACTCCTCTACTTATAAATATGTTAAAAAGCAGCGGTCCCAGCACAGACCCCTGCGGGACCCCACTAACTACCCTTCTCCATTGAGAATACTGACCATTCAATCCTACTCTCTGCTTCCTATCTTTCAACCAGTTCTTAATCCATAGTAATACCCTACCTCCGATCCCATGACTCCCCAGTTTCCTCTGGAGTCTTTCATGAGGCACTTTGTCAAACGCCTTTTGAAAATCCAGATACACAATATCCACCGGCTCCCCATTGTCTACATGTTTGTTCACCCCCTCAAAATAATGCAGTAGATTGGTGAGGCAAGACTTCCCTTCACTAAATCCGTGTTGACTTGGTCTCATCAGCCCATGTTTTTGTATGTGCTCTGTCATTTTATTCTTAATAATAGCCTCTACCATTTTGCCCGATACCAACGTCAGACTCACAGGTCTATAATTTCCCAGATCTCCTCTGTAACCATTTTAAAAATCGGCGTAACATTGGCTACCCTCCAGTCTTCTGGTACCACACCTGATTTTAGTGATACATTGCATATTACTAATAGTAGCTCTACAAGTTCATTTTTCAGTTCTATTAATACTCTGGGATGAATACCATCTGGTCCAGGTGATTTACTACTCTTCAGTTTGCAGAACTGAGCCATTACATCCTCCAGGTTTACAAAGAATTCATTTAATTTCTCTGACTCGCCCGCTTCAAATACCCTTTCCGGCACCGGTGTCCCACCCAAATCCTCGGTGAAGACCGAAGCAAAGAATTCATTTAATTTCTCTGCTACGGCTTTGTCTTCCCTGATCGCCCCTTGAACACCATTTTCGTCCAACGGCCCAACCAAGAAACACTAAATATGAGGCAAGAAACTTATCTCAAACTACAAAAAAAGTGAACTACAAAACTGTCCACTCTGCAGACTTCACTTACCTAGGATCCAAATGGTGGAACTCCTTACCACTCAAAATAAGAAATATACAGGAATATACTAGATTCCGCAAAATCCTCAAATTGTTCATATTCAAACAAACCCTCACAAAGAACAACCATATTACTCTATTTACCATTAAATTTCTGTTTGCTTCATGTACAAATTCTCATTCATAATAGATTTTCTTGTTATACTGTTTGTTGTAAACCACATTGAACTAAAACTTGTTCGGGATCATGTGGGATATAAATGTCAATAAATAATGGCCACATTTTGATTTTTTTCATAGCAGTAGTTAGCGTTTTAGCAAGTACAATTGAATTTCAACTAATAGGGGAGGTAAGAGGAGGCCCACAGCATAGGGTGTCCCCTGAGTACCTCCTGCAACATTTGGAAACTGTGCACCAATACATGCCCAGCATGGCACATTCTCTAGTGCACTCATCCCCACCCCACCTACTCCTGCACTTTGTTCACAAATGTGTGCTATTACATCCTAGGCAAACCTGCCCCCCGCCCTCTGTGTTGTTTCTTACCAGCAGGGCTAGAGGTGAGCCGATGACTTGGTGCTAGGTGTTGTATGGTGGGATCCTGGTTCTGTAAGTGTCCTGTCTGGGACGCAGCTGTATGCATTCCAGCATTACCATGGGTCACTGGTTCCGTAGTAAGTACCTGAATATACATGTATTATGTTCATATATTAGGGTTCCATATAAGTCTGAAGGGCAGCTGCAGGCATATAGAAGGAGTCAGAAGGAGGTTATACAACTAGAATCCCTCTGTACAAAGCACTGCTAGGCGGAAACTCAAGCTGCTGGAGTATTAGCTGGTGCTGCCTGCACTGCTGTACTATAAGAAAGCTTACAATAATAGATTCCTTAGCGCCTGCAGCAGATGAATCCAGGAACTGGTGGGTTATATCCATCTACCAGCAGGTGGAGTTAGAGATAGTCAGACTGAAGGCAGTGATACCAGATGGTCATCCCCTTCATCAGTTAGTATATCTCTGTCTCCAGCAGGTGGTGGACGGCTTCTCATCATCTCCTGGATGCGACGTTCCTGGGGTTCTCCTGGGTTGCGTGACCAGTTGAGACAGGGGGTGTTTGGCTGAGGGATCCTTCTTTGGTGGCATACTTGGCCCCTCCCTCACTCTGATATACCCCTTCTCCCAGTTCCTGGCTAGCTGTCTGTGGCTGAGGTTTTCTTCCTCACAACTTAAAAAAAAAAAAAAAGCCAATCTGATCACTTGGGACTTGGAACTCTGTGCATAGTGCCTGAACAACAGCCTTGAATCAGGGAACTGGCATGGACTAGCTTTGCTGGGAGTCCCCGCTGCTTCAATGCACTGCACTGCTCTTCTCTTGGGGAGTGCCGGTTTTCTCTCCCTCTTTCTGAGCAGCGGAGGAAATGGCAATGGAGACCGCTAAACGCTGTTCTCTCTATGGCAAATGACATTTGGCTGCCAGTTTCTGCAGCGTGGGGTGCACTGGGTCCAGTGGGAAGAATGGTTCCTTTCTGATGGTGGAAGCCGCGGTTTCCTGCACAGATCCGCATGGCGCATGCGCCATCTTGACTACCACTGATGCAGTTTCGGGCCACTTCTCTGCAGATTTAATGCGGCTGGCCGTTCCCCTTCTGGATGCTGAGGTGGTTGCCCCAGAGGGGGGTGTTCTGGAAGTCTTCGGGGCCTGTGCTGGGAAGGGGGGGGGGCTGCAGGGACTGGAGACTCAAAGAGAGTTTATTTTGAAACGTGCCCTGCCCCAGCCCTATTGGGGACCTGGGTCATCTCTCTTTCTGCCCGGGGGAAGATCCCGTCCTTAAACGGAGGCAGGTGGCCTCCTCCTTTGAGGTGGGATCTTTAATTCCTGTGACCTCTGCTGCCTCTGTGGTGCACGCTTCCGAGGGTTCGTTGCGACATGCAGGGCTGGAGGAACCAGATGATCTGACAGCGGTGAGTCTCTTCATAGAGAGGAACTTCCATCTCTGATGTGTTGGAGGCTTTAAATATTGCTGACCCTGACGCATCTGCATCGGTTGCAGTCAATCCGAAGATGGCGAGCACCCAGAGACCGTCTAAAGCATTCCTAGTGCATGAGGCTATTCAAGAACTAATCTCTGTGCAGTGGTCGGACCTGGATGAGGCCTCAAGGTTGCAAAATCCCTGGTAGATGTCTGGAAGCTTCGCTCAAGCGATCCTTTGAGGTCAGTCATGGCGCTTCAGGCGTCAATTTGCAGCTCTTAACGTTGCTAGAGCCTTGCTCAGCTGGCTTCCCCAGGCGCTAGAGCACAACCAGGATGGGCTTCTATCGGGAGCGCCCATGTTGCCTTGGATGGAGGTAGGACTATTTGGTGGATTCCTTGTATGATTTGGTACAGGCTTCGGCCTAGCAGATGGCCTTGGCGGTTACTTTGTGGTGTCTGTTGTGACTCCGCCATTGGTCAGTGGGGATGGCTTCCAAACAGCAACTGACTAGATTATACTTCCGGGGTAAATTGCTGTTCAGAGAAGATTTGGAGAAGATTGTAAAGGATTTGGGGGATTCCAAATCCCAATGTCTCCTAAAGGATAAGCCCAAGCCTTCTTTTCAAGCAGGACCTTCAAGGCCTCATCTTTGGGAGGCATGCAGGTACTGGCTAGGCCGTTCTGTGGCGAGTTTTCAGTGTCCTGGATTCCAGCAGTGTTTATCCTTTCATAATGATAAGAGAGCTTCCGGTGCACCCTCCTGACAGGGGACTACTACTACTCCCAATGATGGCGCGCCAGCTCACTCCAGGGTGCAGTGGATAGGGGGTTGGCTGACCTTCTTCTTCCAGGAGTGGGCTAAAATCACTTCAGACCAGTGGTTGCTGGATATCGTTCAAGACTGGTACAAAATTGAATTCTGGTTTTCCGTCGCAAATTCTTTCTTGGAGTCTCGATGCAGTACAGTATCCAAATCAGCGGCAGTACTGGCCACACTGATGGATCTCCAGGAATTGGGAGCTGTGTCTCCAGTGCCCCCTCTTGAGGTTTGCATGGATTGATATTCCATTTATTTTGTGGTGCCCAAGAAAGGAGATTCTTTTCAGCCCATCCTCGACCTCAGAAAGGTGAACCAGTTTCTGAGGTTCGCCATTTTCGAATGGAGACCTTGTGGTCCATCATTGTGGCGGTTGAACTGGGAGAGTATTTGACGGCGCTGGACCTCAGAAGCCTATTTGCATTTCCCAATTTGGCCACCACACCAGCGTTTCTTGGGGCGCCACTTTCAGTTTTCAGCTTTGCCCTTTGGTCTGGCGACCGTGCCCCATAGGTCATGGTCATGGCCATGGTGGCAGCCTTTCTCCAGACACAAGGGATACAACTGCATCCCTACCTCGATGACTGGTTGACTCGAGCAGCATCGCAGCAGGAGAGCCGGGTGGCCACTGGCAGGGACATTGCACTCTTGCAATCTCTGGGCTAGGTGATCAATGTTGCCAAGAGTCACCTGGTGCCGACTCAGTCGTTGGAATATCTAGGGGTAAGGTTCGACATAAAGTAAGAGAAAATTTTCCTTATGAAGGAATGGAGGATCAAGTTGCTCTCGCAGGTGCACTAACTGTTGCACATGCCCAGCCCCCGAGTCTGGGACTATGTTCAAGTGCTGGGCTCAATGGCAGCTTCACTCGAAGTGGTGTAGTGGACGAGGGCGCATATGCATCCATTATAGCACTCCTTCCTGAGCCGATGGTCTCCGATGTCCCAGGACTACCAGTGCCATCCTCCATGGTTGGCCCAGGCAAGGCGCAATATGACTTGGCTTCACGCCTCCAACCTACAGCGGGGGCTGCTGTTGGCCTCTCCGCAGTGGGTCATAGTAGTGATGGATGCCAGCCTTTTGGTTTGGGGAGCCCATTGTCTCCACCAGTACACGGAGCATTGGACTGCGTTGGAAGCAACGTGGCCCATCATTCGTTTAGAGCTGAGAGTGGTCAGTGCTTTGCTATGTTTTCAGGAGTTATTGGAGGGCAAAGCAGTATGTGTTCTATCGGACAACACGACGGTGATTGCCTACATCAGTCGGCAAGGAGGCATGCAGAGTCTTCCTCTTGCTGCTAAGGCACTCTGTTGGATTGGGCGGAGGCTCATGCTCTTGCGTACTTTGTGGGGCAGAACAACGTCCAGGCAGACTTCCTCAGTTGGACTCTCCTGGATCCAGCGGAATGGGAGTTGTCCACAGAGGCATTCCAGCTGATCTGTTGGAGTTGGGGGATGCCAGAGATTGACCTGATGGCAATCTGGGAGCATGCCAAGGTGCCCACTTTCTTCAGCAGGAAGAAACAGCTCAGGTCTGCAGGCATAGATGCCCTGTTGCAGCCGTGGCCGGAGTCGGGACTGCTTTGCGTTTTTCCTCCATGGTCCCTGATAGGGTGCAGCTTGCACAGAATAGGATGGCACAGGGGTTGGTCATTCTGGTGCCTCCGGATTGGCCCATCGATCATGGTATCTGTTGCGTCTTTTGAAGGACCCACCTTTGTGTTCAGTTTACCCAGAATCTACTGCATCAGGGTTCAGTCCAAATGGAGGAGCCCTCCCGCTTTGTTCTTATGGCCTGGCTTTTGAGCAGTCAAGATTGAGAAAAAAGGGATATTCGGACTCTGTGATAGCTATGTTGCTTCAGGCTCGGAAGTGTTCCACCACTACAGCCTATTCTCGGGTGTGGCGGACTTTTGTGGTGTGGTGTGGTGTGGTGTGGTACACACGCTGTATATCCCCTTAAGGTGTCCATTTCTCAGATGTTGGCCTTCTTGCAGGACGGACTGCAGAAGGGTTTGGCCTATAATTCTTTATGGGTTCAGAATGCAGTTCTTGTGTGTTACAGACGCGTACCCAGTACTTCTCTGGCAGCTGACTGGATGTGGTTCGTTTTCTCCGAGGGACTCTATACCTTCGCCCTCCCCTTTGTCGGCTGTGCCCGGTGTGGCGGCTGAACCTGGTGCTGGGAGCTCCTCAGAAAGCGCCATTTGAACCATTGTATGGGGCATCAGAAAAGGATTTTACACTAAAAACAGTGTTCCTGGTGGCCATTGTGTCGGCTCGCTGAATCTCAGAAATTCAGGTGTTGTCTTGTTGGGATCCATTTCTTCAGTTTTTATTTATTTATTTAGGCATTTATATCCCACACTTTCCCGCCCATGGGCAGGCTCAATGTGGCTTACATTAGCTCAAAAGGCTAACAGCAGTATAAAAGGACACTTCAATCTAGTAATAGACAGACACATTAAGGGCGAAGTAGTTGGTGGGGAGAGACAGAGGGAGAGAAGTGAGAAAGGAGGTAAGGAATGCAGTATGGTCGCATAACATAATGGGTCAGAAAACATTAAGGCAGTGCGGAGCTGCAGTGTAAGCTGTCCTGAATAAAGCGGACTTCAGGGAGATTCTGAAAGCCTGTTGTTCGGAGGTAGCTTTTACTGAGTTTGGTAAACCATTCCACAAACGTGCACTGATGTAGGGAAAGGTAGATGCGTGGCTGGTTTTATACTTGAGGCCATTGCACGAGGGGTAGTGGAGATGTAAATAGGATCGGGAAGATTTGCTCAAGTTCCTTGGTGGCAAGAGGATAAGATTATCCATATACTGTAAGCTGGAGCTTCGCCGTGAAGGATTTTGTGCACCAGGGCGCAAATTTTGAATGTTATATGTTCCTTGACAGGTAGCCAGTGCACTTTTTCTCGTAGTGGTCTGGAGCTGACGAACTTCGATTTACCATAGATCAATCGTGCAGCGGTATTTTGGGCAGTCTGTAATTTTTTAAGAAGTAGTTCCATGCACCCTGCATAGATACCATTGCAGTAATCAAGATGACTCAAAACAAGAGACCGTGCTAAATTGCAAAATACTTCTCTAGTGAAAAAAAGTTTTATATGCTTCAGTTTCCAAAGAGAGAAGAATGCTTTTTTCACGGCTGCATTAGTGTGATCTACTAGAGTTAGATTTCTGTCAAGTATTACTCCTAGAATGTTCAGAGACGTAGAGATTGGCAGGTCAAGCCCAGGTGCAGTTAAGGTGGTAGGATTGTACTTGTTGTAAGGTGATGTGAGTAGAAGGCAGTGAGTTTTCTCTGTGTTGAGCTTCAATCTAAAGGAGTTCACCCAGGCACGTACAGTTTGTAACCCAATGCTGATGTTGGCAGCTATTTCTTCAGTTTTTGGAGATGGGCGTTACCACTCGTACGTCCTGTCCTTTTTTGCGAAGGTCATTTCGGCCTTTCATATCAATCAGTCACTTTTCCTTTTCTTGTTTCGACGGGAGGATTCTCCTGCGGAATTTGTGACTCTTCGCTTGTTGGATGTTCGGAGGGCTCTTCTCTGCTACTTGCAGAGATCGAATGACTTTCAACGTTTGGACCATCATTTTGTGCTGCTGTCCAGGCCTCGCAGGGGCAACAGAGCCTCAAAGGTGACTATTGCCCATTGCTTCGGCTTATGTTTTGGATCATCAAGAAATCAGCCGGCTGTATTGCATTCTCACTCCCCTTGGGTAGAAACGTTGGTTCTCCCATTTGAGGAGATTTGTCGGGCAGCTACATGGGTGTCCCGACATACCTTTTCGAAGCACTACAGAATGGACATGGCAGCGTGGGCAGATGCAAGTATTGGAGCAGTGGTGTTGTCCAGTGGGGTGGCGGCTTCCCGCCCTACTTAGGAACTTCTTTGGTACATCCCATCAGTTCCTGGATTCATCTGCTACAGGCACTAAGGAAGGTAAAATTATGTCTTACCTGATAATTTTCTTTCCTTTAGGTGCATCAGATTAATCCAGGATCCCTCTCCGTCGTGGCCGCCATGTGTTCTGATTGCCTTGGCTCTTTTTTCAGGTGAGAAGAATGTCTTGCTGTAGGAGATTCAGAAGAGAGGGAACTCCATAGCTGGAGTTCTGGATCATTGGCTCCCAGGGGCCTATGTTCTTACGTTTTGCAACTTGGGTTCTGTTTGAGGTTGCTGAGTTGCAATTTTTGGTTGTGAGGAAGGTTTACAGTTCTGTTATTCTTAGTTACTGCTTTTGGATGTGCCATACTAGCTGATGGAGGGGCTGACCATCTGGTATCACTTTCTTCAGTTTGACTATCTCTATCTCCACCTGCTGGTAGATGGATATAACCCACCAGTTCCTGGATTCATCTGCTGTGACTATAGGAAAGAAAATTATCAGGTAAGACATAATTTTACCTTCCCAGCTGCCAGGGGTAGAGAGGAAAGTATCCTTCGTCATCCTTTATCTTCCTTACCTGCTTGTTGGAGGTCAGGCTGGTTAGGGTGCTGAGATTGGCTGCATCTGTGATCACCATGGTCTGTGGGAAGATGCTTGTGGGTGCATACTGACCAACTTCTGGCTTATGGCTGTACAAAGCTGTGAACAAGAAAAAAAAATTAGGAGAATACATCTCTACCAAAGTCTCCAACATATTTACTCTCCTCTGTCACTGTTCCTGTGCAGAAGCTGTAGAGAAGGCCTTTACCCTCCAGTACTGTTAGGTCCTGTGCTGAAGATATAAAGAGGAACTTCAGTCTCTTACACTATTTGAATTTATTATTATTTCTTATTGTTAATTAGCTTTTTTAAAACCATTCAATTTGATGTACAACAAGCTTTAACTTTTCCCTGTCAGCTCTTCTACATACATATTTTAAAATGTACATATGTTTAATTTTGGTTCTAACTCACTTTGGACCAGGTGTGAACAAAGTGTAGCCATATGAAGAATTTGGCAGCAGTTAATTGGTAGATTAGTTAAATGCTTACCATGGGGACTCTGAAGTTGAGCCATGGTTGCCATGAATGGGCTTTGTGCCACATGACTCGGGACCTGATGTACGAGGGGCTGCTGAGGTGAAGGGTGGAACTGCTGAGAGAATTGCACAGGCTGCAGTGTGGTAAGGCTGCTGCCCACACTATTTATCACAGGGACACTCTGTGCCTGGGAAGGTGTTAGACCTGCAAAGATAAGAACTATATCTAGGAATGCCATCTTCACCAGTAATACCATGTGAGCTTCCTTACAGCAGTGCCTACTCTGAAGGACTTGGGTGCTGTGAATGTCCTCACCAGCCACCTAGCTTACCATATTTTCCTAGGCAGTCTTACCAATCACTAAGGTGGAAGCACCAGTATTGGTGAAGCTTGGTGCCAGAGATGCTGTCTCACCAGGTCCAATTGCCATAACGCCAGGTAGTGATGCCATGATGAGATTCTGTGTCTGTTGGCTCAGTACATGTGGGCTGTGCTCTAGACTGTGCAGGGCAGTTAATGTGCTGACAGGGGGCAATGTACCACATGGTGCTGAGATCTGCAAACAGAGACAAGGCAATAAGCTCAATAACGAGACTGTTGGCCCGAGATGCTGTACTAAGACTGACCTCCCTCTGAGAGAATGCACCAAGACTTATAATTCTTTCTAAGACACTGTACCAAGACATTGCACTGTGACTTACTTCAGAAACACCATATAGGATTTAACTCACTCAAGATACTGCATTGTGAATGTTCAACTGAGACTGTACTAACACTGATGCTCCCAAAAGAGTGAACTGAATTTCTTCACCCTAAGAAACTACATTAAAGTTGTCATGCCGATGAGACACTGTACTAAAATTGTTATATATCATTCTAAAATACTGCATTAAGACTGTCGCACATCTGAGACTAAAACCGTGGTATGGAGGGCTCCCATGCTTAACTCCAAGGTACAAGTCCCCTTGCTTTAATAGTCTCTAGTCATGACTCTTGGAAGAAGATTCCTCTAAAATTTACAATATCTAGTACCCATGCTTGATGTGGATGTTCCTCAGAGGTAGAGGCACCTCTGGTCTGACCCTGCTGTTGAGATTCCTCTGGTTTGGAAATGTCTTAGATCTGAGCCCAGTGTGAAGAGTGAAGGTATCTCTGGCTCAATCTTAGCAGAGCAGTTCCTCTCGGAGTTGTTTTACACTGGTGGGCTTGTACAGCTCCTGTTCAGTTATCCTTCATCTGGATCTTCATTTAATCCTAGTAGGGCAGCTCCATCCTGAGCAACTAGTACTGACTGGTCAGGCTACTGTCCCCATGTCATTCTCTAATGCAGATGATGATGTTTTGGGGTTTGTTTGTTTTTTCAAAAAAAAAAAAAAGTTTCAGAATTTTGTTTCTCAGTAGGGTCTAGTTGACTTATGAGGGCCACACACAGGACAGAAAGGGATTATACTTACTGTTTTGCAGTACATGATTCACATTCTCATATAGACATGTGACTGGGAGATCCTTTGGTCTACTTCTGTGTACAGGTGGCTTCCATCAATATGCGTACATGGTCAGATCATGCCCTGATCATACTCACTTTTCAGGGACAGGAGGTTCCTATCCCCCCTCTTGGGTGGAAATTTCCCAACTATTTATTGGATGAGCCAACTCATATTCAGCAGATTGAGGGAAAGCTGCAGGAATTTCTTAGCTTTAATTATACTCCCAAGATATCCCCGGCAATGTTGTGGAAAAGTCTAAAAGAGGTCCTGAGGGGAAAAACAATTTCTCTACAAGCTCATATTCATAAGTCTACCAAACAACAAGAACTTGACCTTAAGCAAATTATTCAATATCTAGATGCCCTAAATAAACAACATCAGGCTACCCCCACACAATTAGTGGCATTACATAAGGCTCATGTGAAGCTTACTGCCTTAGAACTTAATATTATACAAGAGCAAGTGCAGTGCACACACCAAGAATATTATTTCTTTATTTATGTTGCATTTGTATCCCACATTTCCCACCTATTTGCAGGAAAATGGATTTAATAATAGGGTGAGTCGGCTTCTTGCGCACAAATTGAAATAGGTAGCACACTGTAATGTTATTAGCTCACTGGTGAATAATATTGGGCAGCGCTGTACTGAGATGGCTGATATTCAGGGGAAATTTTTAGCGTATTACCAGCAGCTTTATATGCCCAAGAAGATGCTATTATTAACAGATGTTCATTCCTTCGTAGAAATGGTGGATCTGCTAGTTCTATCACCTGTGGAGCAGGATATGATGTCCGCCCCTATTACAATTGATGAGATACTCTGGGTGATTAAGAACTTGCCCACTGGGAAAATGCCAGGTTTAGATGGCTATGGTAACCATTTTTATAAATGTTTCAAGAGAACATTAGCTCCAATACTGGTTACTCAATAACTGATGGTACAACCCTGCCACTCTTGGAGACTGGCAGTGCGACTCAAACCTATTAAAGAACCCCAGAGATGTGACTCTTATTGGCCTATTTCACTCTTAGGGATAGACTATAACATTTTTACAAAACTTTTAGCGAAACAGCTACAGGTGGCACTACCACGTTTAATTCATGCTGACCAGGCTGGCTTCATTCACAATAGGCAGACTTTTGACAATACCAGACGGGCATTGCACTTGATTGATAGGGCACAAGCACAAGGTGATTCAGTGCTGCCTTTGTCATTAGATGCAGAGAAGGGAGGCCTTCGATTGGGTCCTCTGGCCCTATATTTTTTAAATTTTGAAGACATTGGGGTTATCAGGACCTTCTCTGCATCGTTTTTGGGTTTTATATAGCCATCCTTTAGCTCAGTTAAAAATTAATGGCACCTATACCACATCTTTGAGCTCTTTAGGGGTACTCGACAAAGTTGCGCTCTATCACCACTCCTTTTTGCCCTCTCGATGGAGCCTTTAGCTTAGCTTATCCGTACTTCTCCACTAATTTGAGGGATCCAAATTGGGGAACAAAATGTTAGAATCATGTTATTTGCCAATGATGTTCTTACGTTAGCCGGTCCGCAAGCCTCATTATCAGCTACCATGCCTATCTTAACAGCTTATAATAACATTTTGGGATTTAAAATTAATCTTCAGAAATCTGAAATCTTACCCATTTGTGTTTCCTCAGACTTGATTACTTATCTGCAGGCAGAATTTCCTTTCCAGTGGGTCCGGTGCTCTATCAGATACTTAGGGGTCAATTTGACTCCTACTATAGCTGAGATATATCAAGTGAACTTTCCACCTAAGCTAAAAGAGCTGTTTTTAGAACTGGACAGATGGGATGGCTTTCATCTATCTTAGGTGGAGGATAGCAGCAGTCAAGATGACTCTATTGCCTAAACCAGGGCTGCCGAGAGGGGCGGGGGGGGGGGGGGGGGAGGCAAAATTGCCCTGGGCCTGGCCTGCAAGGGAGGCCCAGCGCCAGGGTCCCTCTCTCTCTCCTGCTCCTGATGGGACCCGGGTGATAGCATCCCAACAGGAGTAGGAGAGAGAAAACTCCAGCGCCTGGCCCTCCTTAGAGGCTGAGGAGGAACAGACACAAGGCTTCGGGGCATCTTTTTTGGCTGTTGGGGGTCTTCAGGCCCTGCCAGCAGAAGAAGCCTTCTTCCAGTGCTGTTCTTCAATCCGCCACATTACCTGCCCTGTGGCTGCTTTTCCCCTCAAGTTGCACATGCTCAGTTTTGATTAAATTGAGTATGTGCGATGTGAGGGGAAAAGCAGCCACAAGGGCAGGGCAGGCAATGCGTCAGAGTGAAGAACAGCACTGGAGGAAGGCTTCTGCTGCTAGCGGGGCCTGGGGACTCCCACCAGCCAAGGTATGAGCAATTGTGGGGGTGGGGTGGGGCGGCAGCAGCAGCAATCCTGGGGGGGGGGCAGCAGTGGCCCTGTACCAGCGCAAGTCTCTTGGTGGCCCTGGCCTAAACTGCTTTATTTATTTATGACTTTGCCTATTAATATCCCCAAATTGTTTTTTAGATATTCACAAAAATAGTTTTTGCTTCTATTTGGCATAAGAGACCTCCTGGGGTAAACCGGAATGTTTTCTATCAATCTCAGAATAATAAGGGAATGGGAATCCCTAATTTTGCATTATATTATACAGTAGCTCTCCTCCAAACTGTAGCAGTATGGCAAAGGGGGGAATCTAAACCGTGGGTGCATATTGATCAACATTTAGTAGGGGATACTCCTCTCTGGCCCCACCCTTGGCTTCCCCTGTCTGCACTGCGAAATATCTCAGCTCTGGAAGGCCAAACCAAGGTTGTTTTGGAGGCTTGGGTTGGGTGTGAGCTCAAGTGATTCCTGAATGCCAATATCACTTAACAACCCCCATGAGGTATGCTTCGGGATTTATCCTTGGTGTGCTTGATCCTGCATATAGGCAATGGGCGGCATTTTCCTTTCTTATGTTGGGTCAGATATGGGAGGAAGGGGAATTTATCACCTTTGATGATTTGAAAGATGAATACGGCCTTTTAGATAGGGATACATATCACTATACTCGATTACAAGATTTTATCACCCATAGAACCAAGACTGAGTTAATGTTAGCAGAAACGGGAATAGAATATGCATTGTGATCTGGTACAGGGAGGGGCAGGATCTCTAGAATTTATCAAGCACTGTTACATAGAACTCAGCCATTACTCCCTTATCAGACTAGATGGGAATCAATGCTACTTTCCCACTATTTTTTATTTATTTATTTATTTATTTGTTTGTTTGTTTGTTTGTTTGTTGCATTTGTATCCCACCTTATCCCACCTCTTTGCAGGCTCAAAGTGGTTTACAATACATCATGAGTAATGGAAGAATGTTAGTAATAAACATTTAGTATTGCATGTTCTTGGTCAGCATGATAAGAAAAGCGAAGTAGTAGTATACAAGCAGATATTAGGAGACACATGAACGACCACAATGGATTAAAATTTTTAAGTACTTGCTAAAGGTTTCAGTGGCTACCCCCCTGATGGAAAGTGGATATAAGATGTTGTATCAGTGGTAATTCACACCTCATAAATTGTTACGAATATTTAAGATGAGGTCAGCTGCTTGCTGGCTACAGTGTGAAGGGGTGGACACCTTTTATCATACATGGTGGTCATACCTTAAAATTCAGGTATTTTGGATTGTTTTTCATACTCGACTACTAAGGTTTCTACAAGGGCTTCCCTCCATACAACCGGATAATTATTTGCTGAATGTTTGAGCAGCAGGGGTTAAGAAAGAACTTCATCAGCTCTTGACTCGTGTTTATACTGCTGCTCAGATCTTGGTGGCAAAACAATAGAAGCAGAACACTTTGCCATCAGTGGAACATGTCTTCAATAAGGTGGACAACTGTTGTCTAATGTCCAAGTTTACGCTAAAAAATGTGGGATTCTTCTACAATTCCACAACATTTGGGATGTCTTTATATGCTGGCAAGATATATTAGTATAACAGACCTTGTCATCACTATAGTTTAGATTCACAATGAGTCACAGCTCCTAGAGCCTTTGCATTGGTGTTTTAGTTGAGTTGAGATGGGGTGGGATTATTTGGGGATTGTGAAATAAGAAGCTTGCATTTGTGATTGTGAAAAAAGAAGGGTGGATAGTGCAGTAGTCTTGGGAATGAGTGTTAAGGTCTGAATTGAATGACATGGCCCTTTTAACTGGATAAATCAAGCTAGAAAGAAGATATATAACTGTAGCTTTGGAAGAAAAGATGTACTACAGGAGAGAGGAAATGGTGACAATTCCCTGAATGGCCACCTCAATCAGAGCTCCCTACCCCAATACAAGAAGGCTGCAGTAACTGTCTACTAGGATGCTGGCCAAACACCGAAATTTCAACCCTGTACTGGAGGTTCTGGTGAACCTGGTCCTATCCACTAGCTCTTTGATTTCCAATGGGAGGGAAGCTCTGCTGGGTAAAGACATTTGCAGAAACATGGAAACTTCTGAGGGATGCTGGCCTTGCTAAGGAATCATCACCACCAAATAAATCAGACACAAACACACTAGCAAGACCATCAAAGTGGCAGAGGCTTCCATCGAAGGGCAAGTGACTAACTAGGAATTCTGCTGAGGGGCACACTTGATAATTTATATGATCCCCCATTCTCATTTAAGGGCTAGACCTTTATTTTAGCATCTGCAAAAACTTCTCAATACCTCAGGCAGCTTTGATAAGTTGATGATCCTGAGACCTGAAGGTCTGAGTTAATACAACTCTTATTTTGGGGTTGGTCTATGTACAAGCCCAATGAAAAGCCCTGAGGGGAAGTGGAACTTGATCAATCATTTTTCAGTTATGCTCAATGAGAGTTGGAGTCAGGACCTGGGGTGCGGGGAGGGTGGGGTCGCTTTCATCTCCTTTTTCCCCCTATTGGGTACATTTAGGTATCCAATGTGTTGGGAAGCTGTCACGCCACTGAGGGTGATCCGGAGTAGTGAGCCCTTGGGCTGCTGCCAGAGACCAGCAACAGCAGGAAAACCACCCAAGCTGCTGGAACAGACTTGGCTTGGCTGAAATGGAACCAGATGTGGGAACAAACTTGGCGTGGCTGGCCTGGAACCAAAAGCTGGAACGGACTTGGCTTGGCTGAGCTGGAACAGACTTGGCTTGGCCGGACTGGAACCAAAAGCTGGAACGGACTTGGCTTGGCTAAGCTGGAACCAGATGCTGGAACAGATGTGGCTTGGCCAGACTGGAACCAAAAGCTGGAACGGACTTGGCTTGGCTGAGCTGGAACCAGATGCTGGAACAGACTTGGCTTGGCCGGACTGGAACCAAAAGCTGGAACCAGATGCTGGAACAGACTTGGCTTGACTGGACTAGATTCAGGACTTTCAAGCAAGGCAGACACAAGCAGGGTAGGGCAGAAGCTAAGGACAAGTAGGGGGATACAAACAGGAAGGGAGCAAGAGCTGAGGACAGACAGAACAGAGACACACAGGAAGGAAATGAAACTAAAGACACACAAGGCAGCTACAAGGAAAGAAGCTAGGACTAAAGGCAAACAAGGCAGATACAAACAGTAAAGAACTGAAGCTTAAAGACACACAGAGCAGCTAGATACAAACAGTAAGAAACAGAAGCTAAAGACACACAGCAGTAAGGAACAGAAGCTAAAGACAAACTAAACAAGGACTAGCAGAGCTAGAACTGCAACAAGTACTCATAGACGAAAGCACATCTGAAGACCTCTGTTGCAAAGGCAAAGCCTGAAAGTTCCCAGGTGCTTAATAAAGGCAATTACAGATTATGTCACAGGTGAGGCTTGGCAGCAGAAACCTCAGGGCAAGTCTGGAGTGCTGGAACCTCAGGACCGGAATGGAACCTGGAAGATGTCTGAGAAACAGGGAAAAAAAAGTTCACAGCAACCACAGGACCCAGTCACCCAGGGGCAAGGTGAATGCAGGTATGGAATACAGTCACAATCGTGACAGAAGCTCTTGAGAAGAGGTGGGTGGGGTTGGAGGTGGATGATGGGAGATGGTGTGAGAAGGGGGTGATCAGTTGAGGTAATGTCCCCCTTTGTTTTGTTTTGGTATTGTGTTTTAAAAGGGGATTGACTTTACTGCTTTGATTGTGGGACTGTGCTATTGCCCTTGGCAGGTAATAAGGATTTGGACCCTGATATGTCTGTCTTACTTATAAAGATGGTGGTCCACAGGTTTATGGCATGTGAGAGACTTGATTATTGTGGAAGGGCATATTAAATCCTTTGCAGATCTACAGGAGGAGGGCCTTTTGCGTGCCTGAGACTTGCATTTGTATTTACAGGAGTCCCACTATGTGGGCACCCTGCCCCCTTCAACTCTGAATGAGGATGCAGTGGATCTGATTGTGTGTGGAAACGTTTACTTTTTCCAGAGAGACTAGGGCCAGTCTTTCTTTCTATCAGGTTAGCTTGTGCAGGAGGAGTGGCCTAGTGGTTAGAGCACTGGTCTTGCAATCCAGAGGTGGCCGGCTCAAATCCCACTGCTGCTCTTTGTGATCTTGGGTAAGTCACTTAACCCTCCATTGCCTCAGGTACAAACTTAGATTGTGAGCCCTCCTGAGACAGAGAAATATCCAGTGAACCTGAATGTAACTCACCTTGAGCTACTACTGAAAAAAGTGTGAGCAAAATATAAATAAATCTGGACCCTCCTTCAGACTATAAATCGCTTGCTACTGCATGGAATAGAGAGCTATAGGGACATGTTATGTCTTCCGATGAAGAATATTAAGAAATTAACTCATATGTCTCTTCTCCTGGAACAGCAGTATACATGTCTCTCTGCAGCAGGTTTTCTTGCCCAGATCGATATCTGCCTCTGCTATTGGTCCCTGGTTTGGAGCCAGTCTGGTTAATTTGACCCATATGTTTTGGACCTGTGATGAGATTCAACTGTTTTGGAGGAGAGTAGTGTCTCATTTGACAGCTGCATTAGGTAAACATATCTTGATGCATTCTGGTGTCTTACTGTTCTCCAATTTTGTCCAGATCAGTAGTAATAGGTATGCCAATGCTCTCTTGCATAAGTGTTTTCTATTGGCAAGAAATGTGTTCTTCAGAATTGGAGACAGCCACCCCTGCCTTCCACGACAGAATGGTGTAATTAACTTTTTCAGCTGTTGCATTGGGAGCACTTGGTTGTCAAGCAGGGACATGGAGAACATTTAAACACGTGTGGTTTTCGATTTAGGACAGACTTCTTCATAGAGTATGTAGTCTTTTGCTGAATTTATGATACTGGAGCACTGGCAGGGGAGGGGGATGGGTGGGTGGCGCATTGGGATTTCTCTGTTTCTCCCAGTGTTCACCATGAAGGAACAACGTGATGTGTCTCAGGAGTTGCTGTTTGTATGTCTTTATTGGGTGGGTGTTTTTTTTTTTTTTTCTGGGAATAGTTTTGTTACAGTAGCACCCAGTTTATTGTAATGCAAAGTTATACACTCTGTACTTCTGGTTGTCAATAAAAAAGGCCAATTTTATAGCCATGCTAGAAATGGGCTTAGCACATGGGAAATACCTGAGTAAGGGTGCTCTAAGCCCATTTCAGCACAGCTTGGTGTAAGGGCCCCATAGTTAATCATACCATTGGTTAAGGATTGCAAATGATCAGCCCCTAGATAATGGACATTGAAAGGTTAAGCTCCAAACAGGGAAGATAGGGTATCCAGATAGTGAGGTTGCAAAAGAGACCGTAGTAGATCAGATGTCCCTAAATACAAATAAAAATCAGACAAAAGATTGCAAATTAGTACTGTCAAGTACTAAGCATGATGTAAATAGCAACAAACACAGTTTGAAATGTCTATATGCGAATGCCAGGAGCCTAAGAAATAAGATGGGGAGAGTTAGAATATATTGCACTAAATTAAAAATTAGATATAATAGGCATCTCTGAGACCTGGTGGAAGGAGGCTAACCAGTGGGACACTGTCATAGTGGGGTACAAATTATATTGTAGTGATAGGGTGGATCGAATTGGTGGAGGGGTAGCATTGTATATTAACGAGAGCCTTGAATCAAATAGATTGAAAATTCTGCAGGAAACAAAACACTTCTTGGAATCATTGTGGATTGAAATTCCATGTGTAAAGGGGAAAAGGATAATGATAGGAGTGTACTACCGTCCACCTGGCCAGGATGAACAGACGGATGCAGAAATGTTAAAGGAAATTAAGGACGCAAACAAACTGGGCAACACAATAATAATGGGTGATTTCAATTACCCTGATATTGACTGGGTAAATGTAACATTGAGACATGCTAGGGAGGTAAAATTCCTCAATGAAATCAAGGACAGCTTTATGGAGCAGCTGGTACAGGAACCGACGAGAGAAGGAAAAATTCTAGACCTAGTCCATAGTGGAGCGCATGATCTGGTGCGGGAGGTAATGGTGCTGGGGCCGCTTGAAAACAGTGATCATAATATGATCAGATTTGATATTAGCTTTGAAGTAAGTATACATAGGAAATCAAATACGTTAGCGTTTAACTTTAAAAAAGGAGACTATGATAAAATGAGAAGAACGGTGAAAAGAAAACTTAAGAGGAGCGACTGCGAGGGTCAAAAATTTACATCAGGCATGGATGCTGTTCAAAAACACCATCCTGGAAGCCCAGGCCAAATATATTCCACGTATTAAAAAAGGAGGACGGAAGACCAAACGACAGCCAGCGTGGTTAAAAAGTGAGGTGAATTAAACTATTAGAGCTAAAAGAAAATCCTTCAGAAAATGGAAGAAGGAACCGACTGAAAATAATGAGAAACGGCATAAGGAATGTCAAGTCAAATGCAAAGCGCTGGTAAGGAAGGCTAAGAGGGACTCAGAAAAAAAGATTGCGTTGGAGGCAAAAACACATAGCAAAAATTTTTTTAGGTATATTAAAAGCAGCAAGCCGGCAAAAGAATCAGTTGGACCGCTAGATGACCTAGGAGTAAAAGGAGCGATCAGGGAAGACAAAGCCGTAGCGGAGAGATTAAATTAATTCTTTGCTTTGGTCTTCACCGAGGAAGATTTGGGTGGGATACCGGTGCCGGAAATGGTATTCGAAGCTGACAAGTCGGAGAAACTTAATGAATTCTGTGTAAACATGGAGAATGTAATGGGGCAGTTCTACAAACTGAAGAGTAGCAAATCTCCTGAACCGGATGGTATTCATCCCAGAGTACTGACAGAACTGAAAAATTAGCTTGCGGAGCTATTGTTAGAAATATGTAATTTATCCTTAAAATCAAGCTCAAAAGCGCATGGTTCGGGAAAAGGTATCTTGCAAAGATACCTCACAAACAGGGAAGATAGGGTTTCTGGATAGTGAGGTTACACAACAGACCGTGGTAGGCCAGGTGCCCTTAAATACAACTAAAGATCAGACAAAATATGTCAAATCAATAGTGTCAGGTACTAAGCATCATGCAAATAAGAACAACAAACATACTCTGAAATGTCTATATGCAAATGCTAGGAGTCTAAGAAATAAGATGGGAGAGTTGGAATATATTGCACTAAATGAAAAATTGGATATAATAGGCATTACTGAGACCTGGTGGAAGGAGGATAACCAGTGGGACACTGTCATACCGGGGTACAAAGTATATCGTAATGATAGGGTGGACCGGACTGGTGGAGGGGTAGCATTGTATATTAACGAGAGCCTTGACTCAGATAGATTACAAATTCAGCAGGACACAAATCACACCTTTGAATCACTGTGGGTTGAAATTCCATGTATAAAAGGGAAAAAAATGGTGATAGGAGTGTACTACCGTCCGCCTCGCCAGGATGAGCAGGTAGACACAGAAATGATAAAAGAAATCAGAGACGCGAACAAAATGGGCAATGTGATAATAATGGGTGACTTCAATTATCCAAATATAGGCTGGGTAAATGTAACATCGGGACACGCTACAGAGATACAATTCCTTGATGAAATCAAGGACAGCTTTATGGAGCAACTGGTGCAGGAGCCGACGAGAGAAGGAAAAATTCTAGACTTGGTCCTTAGTGGAGCGCATGATCTGGTGAGGGACGTTATGGTACTGGGGCTGCTTGAAAACAGTGACCATAATATGATCAGTTTTGACATCGACCTTGAAGTAACTGTACACAGAAAGTCAAATACGTTAGCGTTTAACTTTAAAAAAAGAGACTATGATAAAATGAGAAGAACGGTAAAAAAAAAAAACTTAGGGGGGCAACTGAGAGAGTAAAAACTGTACAACAGGCGTGGACGCTGTTCAAAAATACCATCCTGGAGGCCCAGGCCATACATATTCCGCAAATTAGAAAAGAAAGACGGAAGTCCAAAAGACACCCGGCCTGGTTGAAAAGTGAGGTGAAGGAAGCTATTAGGGCTAAAAGAAACGCCTTCAGAAAATGGAAGAAGGAACCGTCTGAAAATAACAAGAAACAGCATAAGGAGTGTCAAAGCAAATGCAAGGCGCAGATTAAGAAGGTCAAGAGGGAGTATGAAAAAAAGATAGCATTAGAGGCAAAAAAACATAGTAAAAATGTTTTTCGGTATATTAAAAGCAGGAAGCCGGCAAAGAATCGTTGGGCCGCTGGATGACCGAGGGGTAAAAGGGGCGATCAAGGAAGACAAAGACGTAGCGGAGAGACTGAATGAATTCTTTGCTTCGGTCTTCACCGAGGAAGATTTGGGTGGGATACCGGTGTCGGAAATGGTATTTCAAGCGGACGAGTCGGAGAAACTTACTGACTTCACGGTAAACCTGGAGGACGTAATGGGGCAGTTCGGCAAACTGAAGAGTAGCAAATCTCCTGGACCGGATGGTATTCATCCTAGAGTACTGATAGAACTGAAAAACGAGCTTGCGGAGCTACTGCTAGTGATATGCAACTTATCCTTAAAATCGAGCGTGGTACCGGAAGATTGGAGGGTGGCCAATGTAACGCCCATTTTTTAAAAAGGCTCCAGGGGAGATCCGGGAAATTATAGACCGGTGAGTCTGACGTCGGTGCCTGGGAAAATGGTAGAGGCTATTATTAAAAACAAAATTACAGAGCACATCCGAGGACATGGATTACTGAGACCAAGTCAGCATGGCTTTTGTGTGGGGAAATCTTGCCTGACCAATTTACTTCAATTCTTTGAAGGAGTGAACAAACATGTGGACAAAGGGGAGCCGGTTGATATTGTGTATCTGGATTTTCAAAAGGCGTTTGACAAGGTACCTCATGAAAGGCTACAGAGGAAATTGGAGGGTCATGGGATAGGAGGAAATGTCCTATTGTGGATTAAAAACTGGTTGAAGGATAGGAAACAGAGAGTGGGGTTAAATGGGCAGTATTCACAATGGAGAAGGGTAGTTAGTGGGGTTCCTCAGGGGTCCGTGCTAGGACCACTGCTTTTTAATATATTTATAAATGATTTAGAGATGGGAGTAACTAGCGAGGTAATTAAATTTGCTGATGACACAAAGTTATTCAAAGTCATTAAATCACGACAGGATTGTGAAAAATTACAAGAGGACCTTACGAGACTGGGAGACTGGGCGGCTAAATGGCAGATGATGTTTAATGTGAGCAAATGCAAGGTGATGCATGTGGGAAAAAAGAACCCGAATTATAGCTACGTCATGCAAGGTTCCACGTTAGGAGTTACGGACCAAGAAAGGGATCTGGGTGTCGTCGTCGATAACACACTGAAACCTTCTGCTTAGTGTGCTGCTGCGGCTAAGAAAGCGAATAGAATGTTGGGTATTATTAGGAAAGGTATGGAAAACAGGTGTGAGGATGTTATAATGCCGTTGTATCGCTCCATGGTGCGACCGCACCTTGAGTATTGTGTTCAATTCTGGTCGCCGCATCTCAAGAAAGATATAGTAGAATTGGAAAAGGTGCAGCGAAGGGCAACTAAAATGATAGCGGGGATGGGACGACTTCCCTATGAAGAAAGACTAAGGAGGCTAGGGCTATACAGCTTGGAGAAGAGACGGCTGAGGGGAGACATGATAGAGGTATATAAAATAATGAGTGGAGTGGAACAGGTGGATGTGAAGCTTCTGTTCACGCTTTCCAAAAATACTAGGACTAGGGGGCATGCGATGAAACTACAGTGTAGTAAATTTAAAACAAATCGGAGAAAATTTTTCTTCACCCAACGTGTAATTAAACTCTGGAATTCGTTGCCGGAGAAAGTGGTGAAGGCGGTTAGCTTAGCAGAGTTTAAAAAAGGGGTTGGACGGTTTCCTAAAGGACAAGTCCATAAACCGCTACTAAACGGACTTTGAAAAATCCAAAATTCCAGGAATAACATGTATAGAATGTTTGTACGTTTGGGAAGCTTGCCAGGTGCCCTTGGCCTGGATTGGCCGCTGTCGTGGACAGGATGCTGGGCTCGATGGACCCTTGGTCTTTTCCCAGTATGGCATTACTTATGTACTTATGTACTTATGTACCAGAAGATTAGAGGGTGGCCAATGTAATGCCAATTTTTAAAAAAGGTTCCAGAGGAGATCTGAGAAATTATAGACTGGTGAGTCTGACGTCGGTGCCGGGCAAAATGGTAGAGACTATTATTAAGAACAAATTACAGAGCATATTCAAAAGCATGGATTAATGAGGCAAAGTCAACATGGATTTAGTGAAGGGAAATCTTGCCTCACAAATCTACTACATTTCTTTGAAGGGGTGAACAAACATGTGGATAAAGGGGAGCTGGTTGATATTGTGTATCTGGATTTTCAGAAGGCGTTTGACAAAGTACCTCATGAAAGACTCCAGAGGAAATTGGAGAGTCATGGAAGTAGTGTTCTATTATGGATTAAAAACTGGTTAAAAGATAGAAAACAGAGAGTAGGGTTAAATGGTCAGTATTCTCAATGGAGAAGGGTAGTTAGTGGGGTTCCCCAGGGCTCTGTGCTGGGACTGCTGCTTTTTAACATATTTATAAATGACCTAGAGATGGGAGTAACTAGTGAGGTAATTAAATTTGCTGATGACACAAAGTTATTCAAAGTCGTTAAATCACAGGAGGATTGTAAAAAATTACTAGCGGACCTTACGAGGCTGGGAGACTGGGTGTCTAAATGGCAGATGACGTTTAATGTGAGCAAGTGCAAAGTGATGCACGTGGGAAAGAGGAACCCAAATTATAGCTATGTCATGCAAGGTTCCACATTAGGAGTCACAGACCAAGAAAGGGATCTAGGTGTCGTCGTTGATGATACGTTTAAACCTTCTGCTCAGTGTGCTGCTGCGACTAAGAAAGAAAATAGAATGTTAGGTATTATTAGGAAAGGAATGGAAAACAAAAATGAGGATGTTATAATGCCTTTGTATCGCTCCATGGTGCAACCACACCTCGAATATTGTGTTCAATTCTGGTCGCCGCATCTCAAAAAATATATAGTGGAATTAGAAAAGGTGCAGAGAAGGGTGACGAAAATGATAAAGGGGATGGGACGACTTCCCTATGAGGAAAGGCTAAAGTGGCTAGGGCTCTTCAGCTTGGAGAAAAGGTGGCTGAGGAGAGATATGATAGACGTCTATAAAATAATGAGTGGAGTTGAACGGGTAGATGTGAAGCATCTGTTCATGCTTTCCAAAAATACTAGGACTAGGGGACATGTGATGAAGCTACAATGTAGTAAATTTAAAATGAATCAGAGAAAATTTTTCTTCACTCAACGTATAATTAAACTCTGGAATTCGTTGCCAGAGAATGTGGTAAAGGCGGTTAGATTAGCGGAGTTTAAAAAAGGTTTGGAAAGTCCATAGACCGTTATGAAATGAACTTCGGGAAAATCCACTATTTCTGGGATAAGCAGTATAAAATGTTTTGTACATTTTTGGGATCTTGCTGGGTATCTGTGACCTGGATTGGCCACTGTTGGAAACAGGATGCTGGGCTTGATGGACCTTTGGTCTTTCCCAGTATGGCAATACTAATGTACTTATGTATTTATGAGATAAATTATATAGAGCTCTTTACTAAAGCTTAACGTGTGCTAAACTATAAGCTTTAGTAAAAGGAACCCATAATCTTTTGGAAGAAATTAAAGATGTGGTTATTTCTACATATTTGTAATTGATGTTTCTGGCAAGATAGACATGAGATTTAAAGACGGTTTAGTTTTAAATATTTGTTAGATGATTTTTAATATTTGTATGAGTGGATGTATGTAATCTGCTTCAAATCATTTTTGTAATAGAAGTGGGCTGTATGTTATTAAATTGAATTAAAATCCCAGCAAAGTGTCAAAAATCATCCCATCAAGGATACTAAAAGATATTGGGTATATTAAATTTAACATAAACCATACCACTAACAGACAAGCTCAATCCTACCAATAGAGAATGAAACATATACAGATAAAAATGTGCAAAAGCAGAAAAACCTTCAATACTGACAACTCTACATATATTGAAAACTGTATGGTGATTTATTCCAAGTCATTGATCCCAATGGAGAATAAAAAAATATGAATGTAAAAATGTGCAAAAGCAGAAACACCGTAAGCTTCCAATGCCGTGTCAACTCTATTTCTACTGAAAGCATCATGGTAATGTGAAGGATGAGATCAATTACATGATATACATCATCCCAAAAGAGAGTCTAAAATATAAATCTAAAAATGTGCAAAAACACCTTTATGAGGAATCTATTTTGAACAAGTTAACAAATCACTACACTGTGACTGGCGGTGTAGTGATGGCCATTTTGAAGTAAGTGGAGGCCTGATGCAGCTATGTGAAACAAGGTATTCCTGTTGGGTACAGACTGATGGACTACAGTGTACAGTGAGAGCTTAATAAAGGACAGAGGCACAAACATCAGAGCACTGAAATAAATCAGAACAGGCTCACTCAATGTAGGTTGACTTCCACAGGAGATGTGGGTGATCCAGTGGTCTGGGGGTGGGGGAGAAGGGGTGGTACGGATCTCAGAGACCTCTGAGATATACCTCAGCTCCACAGAAAAGCTGTCTTTTTTTTTTTTAACAGGAGCTCATGCAAAAGAAGTCACCCCAATTAACTGAACCTCAGACATTAAACTGGGAGAGGAGAACAAGCCCAGGAGGGCACCCCCAATTCAACTGGAACATAGGTGAGAAGCTGATTCAGGAGAGCAAGCCAAATAGGCACCCCCCAATTGCAACCAAGTCTCAGTATAAAGCTGGCTCAGGAGTAGAAAACCCAAAAGGGGTAGTTAAAGCTTAACTGAAACTAGTTTGAAACAGTTCAGGAGCAGGGCTGTTAGCCTGTCATCCATCCACTAGGGAGACAGAGGAAATACTGAATATTCTATACTGCACAAATACCCTTAAGAAGCGAGTCACAATAACTATTTTCTTCCTCTGTCTCCATCTGCTGGTAGAGAACTGGTCTGTCTCCATCCATTGGTCTGGATAGGATGCTATGGAAGTTCTTGGTATGTTGTCTTACAAGAGTCAATCAAATGGTTTCAATCATAATAAAAGTAGGATTACAAAAGAGCTACAATTCATGATAGGAAAGAAAGAAGTCAAGAACAGTCTGCCTGGCATTATCGTTACGTTCCAAATAATGGAGTTGCCATCAAAGCCCTCTCCAGCCCATCCTAAACTGATTTTTACTGAAAACTATATGATATATTCCCTTCGTCTAAACATATACATGTAAAAAAAAAAAAGAAAGCGTATAATTTCTAGAACTGGATTAGACTTTGATGATACTGTGTGTCATGTGCATATCATCAGTGCCATCACTGAAGACAAAACAAATGGGAAGAGAGTAGAAGCACAGCCTAGTGATAATGTAGGCCATGACAAATTAAGTTGGTGCGAACAGGTTAGAAATCGCCAGAAATAAACTCCCTCCCCCATTTTACAAAGTCGCACAGCAATGCCGACACAGTCCATTCACCTGACTTAGACTAGCCTCAGCCAAGAATCATACAAGCATGCAGTTTCAGAGTGTGCAGCAGGGGTGTAGCCATGGGTGGGCCTGGACGGGCCCAGGCCCACCCACTTTCCCTCCAGGCCCACCCAACATCCCTCGCATGTCACGCGCTGCCTTTTCTCCGCATCAAGAGCTTTACCTGCAACGGAAATGCTTGTCCTCCCCGCCGGTGCTGCCTCGGTCCCTGCACGCTACCCTGCCTCTGTCCCTGCCTGCATTCTTTTCTTCAATCGTCGCATCGCCGGCAGCGCTGCCATTCACTCACGCAGCGCCACATCCATCCGGCTCTTTCTGACGCACTTCCTGTTTACGTAGGGACAGATGGACGCGGCAGAGGGGAGCGGAGCTGCCTGAGTGAATGGCAGCACTGCCGGCGACACAACGATCGAAGAAAAGAATGCAGGCAGGGACAGAGGCAGGGTAGCGTGCAGGGACCGAGGCAGCGCCGGCGGGGAGGACAAGCATTTCCGTTGCAGGCGCAGTGGGACGCAGGGGTGGAGAGAGAGGCAGGGAAGGGCATGAAAGCTGCCTTGCAGCAATTCCTCAAGGCCGCCACACTACAGCAGTGGCCAGGAGGAGAAACTAGTGGTTGGGCATCAGTGTGCTTGCCCTGGGCCTGCCCCGTGAGAGGGGATGGGGTGGAGAGAGTGAGTGAGTGAGTGAGTGAGACGGTGGGGTGGAGAAATAATTGTTTGACATGGGGGAGGGAGAGATGCAGGAGGAAAAAAGAGGGAGAATTGTTTGATATGGGTGTGGTGGGGAGAGGAAAGGAAAGGCTGCAGAGGAGTGGCAAAGGACGATAGAGGAAAAAAGTGTTGGACATAACAGTGGAGGGAAGGGAGTGAGAGATGAGAGAGGGAAATATTGAACATGGCTGGAGGGGAGAGAAAAAGATGTTAGACCAGGGGCTCAAGGCAGGGAGAGAGAGAAAGAAAGAAAGAGATAGTGGACAATATGGGAGAGATGTTGGACATAGAGGTGGAGCAAAGGGAAGGAGAGATGCTGCACAAGAGAGGGGGAAGAGGGAGATATTGGATCCAGGGGCAGAAGAGAGATATGCTGGACAATGGGTAAGAGAGAGAAATGCAGGACAATGGAGGGAGGGGTAGGAGGGAGGAGACAGGCATATGCTGGTGGGGGGAGGGGGTAAAAGGGAGATGTCAGGCTATGAGAGTGAAGAGAGGATAAAGAGAGAGGGGAGATGGGAAAGAACAAAAAACAGAAAGGAAAGAGCTAAAATGGAAAGATCAATATTTTAGAAGCAGTTGTAGTGAGGAAATGGAACGAGAGGAGAGAAAAGACAAATGGACAACAGTTGCTTGAAGAATTAGCAGAAAACGACAGGAAAGTGGGAAGGAAAAACTGAAACCAACATGATAGAAAAATAAAATGTCCAGACAACAAAAGGTAGAAAAATAATTTTATTTTGAATGTTTTAAATGGAATATGTTCTGTTTTATTGTGTTCAGTAGAAAAGGAAATGCATTTTTGTTTTTATTTCTCCAGTTTTGCACTAAATGTTGAGGTTCTCAGTTCAATTTTTGTCTACATATTTTTATTTCTAATTTGTAATCCTTTGTTCTGTATTTGGTGATGGTCTGTCAGTGTGAGACTGTAATGGCAGATGGGGAGATTAAAGAGGAGAGGGCTTCATTATTTTCTACCCTGGGCCCCAGCATGGCTAACAGCAACCCTGACCCTTGCTGTAGCTGGTGGGGATCCCCAAGCCCTGCTAGCTGAGGACCTCCACTGAAGGTGGCCAGAAATCCTTTCTGCTGAGCTTGGCAAATGGGGGCAGCATCCTTGAGCCACTGACAACTAAGCATGCATGGGGTGCTGCTATCGGTGGCTCAAGGAGTTGTTGCTTCCGACCAAGCTTGGTAAAAGTAAATTCTGGCCATCTTTGGTGGAAGTTTTCAGGTGGCAGAGCTTGGGGATCTTCATCAGCTAAAGTATTTATCTTTTGAGTTGGGAAATGCTGGGGGAGGGGGATAGAGAGAACATTTTGTGCCCACCCACTTTGGGTTCAGGCCCACCCAAAATTGCCTGTCTGGCTACACCACTGGTGTGCAGTTGTGAACCCTGTGTCTGACTACTAGGTTTCACTGATTTATGCCAAGGCTTCTGTCCCTCTAGCATCCTAAGCCTGAGTAGCAGAATCCTAGACTAGAAATTGAACTTAGGTTTAGAAAGCTGGCTTTATGCTGTTTTTATTTTATCACTGTATGCCCTCATCCTGTCTACTAATAGCTGTGGTGGTTCTTCTGGTTATGGAAGTAATGTAGATCTGATCCTGGTTAGGAGGTATTCTCATTCTTCCCGAGGGAAATATTTTGTAACCTGATACAGTCAATGGTACTACCTCAACCCTTACATATACGCAGACGATGTCACGATCTACATTCCGTTCAAACATGATCTAAACGAAATCACCAACAAAATCAACCAAACCCTCCAAATCATGCACTCCTTGGCGGATGCATTCCAGCTAAAACTCAATGCAGAAAAAGCACAATGTCTTGAACTCACCTCTCAACACAACACAAACAAATACTCCACCATAACCACACCATACTGTTCTCTCCCCATCTCACAAAACCTGAAAATTCTTGGAGTTACCATTGATCGAAACCTCACACTCGATACCCACGTGAAGAATACAACGAAAAAGATGTTCCATGCCATGTGGAAACTCAAAAGAGTAAAACCTTTCTTCCCGAGATACATCTTCCGTACCCTGGTACAGTCAATGGTAATAAGTCATCTGGATTACTACAAAGCATTGTTTGCTGGCTGTAAAGAACAGACTATCAAAAAACCTCCAAACAGCCCAGAATACCGCAGCCAGACTCATATTTGTAAAAGCTAAATATGAAAGTGCAAAACCCCTAAGAGAGAAACTTCACTGGCTCCCACTCAAGGAACGCATTGCGTTCAAGATCTGCACGATTGGCCACAAGATCATTCACGCAGACGCCCCAATCTACATGCTAAACCTCATGGACTTGCCTCCCAGAAACGTATAAGATCAGCCTGCAAATGTCTTCATCTGCACTTTCCCAGCTGTAAAGGGCTAAAATACAAGCTGACACACGACTCCACCTTCTCCTACGTGAGCACGCAGTTGTGGAACGCATTACCTACAGCCTTGAAAAATATTGACGAATTAACTAACTTTCGCAAATCTCTGAAGACACATCTCTTCAACAAGGCCTACAAAGAGAACCCATAAAAGGGGGGCGGAGACAAGATGGCGGCCTAAGCGTTTGAGGACTAGCCACGGTGAATTTGCTGAGAGCCTTGTTTTTTCTTCTTACCTATCTTCTCACTGAAAATGCCTCATACTAAAAGGAAGGGGATAGTAAAGAGCCAGACGCCAACGGCTCGAACTTCCTCCCCACTTCAGCAAACACTGGACCGGTTCACAACACCCCTCCCTGTTGTGAAGGTGAGCGACGCCGATCTGGGGGCCGTTGGAGGAGCTCCGGCCCCCTCGGATTTAGAAATATCACTTTCGCCGCCAGATAATCGACCTCCGCATCCAGCGATTACGGGGCAGGGAGAGGAGGAAGAGTCTGCTACGGAAGTCGTTTCAGACCAAACCGCGGTTGGCGCTAACCCTCCCCTGTACGTCGAGGCAACAACTTTGGAGGGGAATCCTCCGGCGGAGATAAGCCTACAGGCGATATGGAGAATGCTGCAGGCTTTAAACCAGACACTTACAAAATCTGCCCGAGATACTTCTCAACTAGTAAGTAAAATTGACTCTTTGACCAACTCTTTAGAAAAAACTAAACAAGAAGCGACGTTACAAACTAAGGTATTCCAGCAGGAAGTAAAATCATTAAAAGCAGTGACTGAATCCCTAGTAACGGACAAAATGGTGATACATAGAAAAATTGAACAATTTGAAAATTTCAATAGAAGACTCAATCTTAGAATATAAAATTTTCCTTGGACTCAGGAATTGAGTCCTACTGAGCTCTTTAAGAAGTATTTAAAAGAAATTCTACTGTACCCGGACTCAGCTATTCCTCCCCTAAATAGAGCATACTATTTACCAAGTCCTCTACCAGCTGAGCCGGGAGATAGTGGCAAGAAAAATAATTTGGATAAACCTTTGGATCTTCAGGCACAGTTGGATATCTCATAAATTTTGGAGACATCTATATCTGACATTGAGCAACGTAGAACTCTTTTAATATCGTTTGTCTTTGAACAGGACTTGAACGCTGTACTGAAGTTATACTTTAAAAATGCCTTGAAAATGTTTTGTGGTCAGAGAGTGTGGATATACCCGGATGTCTATAAAACAACTCAAGACAGGAGAAAGAAATTTTTATTGTATAGAGAAGAGACCCGAGCTCTGGGGGCAACATACTTATTGGCTTACCCATGTAAGTGTCTGATTAAATATTTAGGCGTAAAATATACCTTTTTTGAACCGGAACATCTTAAAGCATTCTTGGAGATGAAAAAACTAGTTAATAAACCTGTAGAGTAATCGATATCATTCAAGTATTAAACTAAGGGGGATAGAAGGCCAGGCCATATATGCATTTTCCTTTTTTTTTTTCCTGTTTAAGATCTCCTATTATCTAAATCACTTCCCCCTCAAGGCAGAATTGTGGTCTAATTAATTGTATAGCTTGCTCTTTTCCTTACTGTAAGTAATGCTGTAATTACCTTTGTTTTTGACCAAGTTGTACAGTGTATTATATATTGCATGTTCCGCATGTAAAAAATTTAAATGATAAATAAAAAAAAATAAAAAAAGAAACAAAGAGAACCCATAACCTCACATAACTACCTCTCCAAACCACCCAGCTACTATAGTCCACCTTCTATATTATCCTGCAATACACCTTCCTTCTCTTTTCCCTTACTAAAGCTTTGTACATTACCAATTATATCTGTTACCTTGTAATGTCTATGTCATAACAAAACTCTGTAAGTCACATTGAGCCTGCAAATAGGTGGTATAATGTGGGATACAAATGCAATAAATAATAATAATACTAAGCCACGCAGACTACTGTAACAGAATCTATGCGGGATGCAAAGATCAAATCATAAAGAAACTTCAGACCGCCCAAAACACAGCAGCCAGACTTATATTTGGAAAAACGCGTTTTGACAGTGCCAAACCACTCAGAGAAAAACTACATTGGTTACCAATCAAAGAACGTATCACTTTCAAAATCTGTTCATAAAATTATTTATGGCAAGGCACCGGGATACATGACAGACCTCATCGACCTGCCAACCAGAAACACTACAAAATCTGCACAATCATACCTAAATCTCCACTACCCAAGCAACAAATCCACCTATGCATCCAGCTTTTCCTATTTAAGCGCACAACTGTGGAACGCACTGCCAAAAGCAGTAAAAACTACGCTTGACCACCTAAATTTCCGGAAAGCACTAAAGACAGAACTGTTCAGAAGAGCATACCCCACCGACCCAACATAAAATACCTGGACACTTGCGACACAATGTAACCAAAGACCATAATGAACATTACCTGACTCTTCCTCCCCTCCCCCAACTGTTCTTACCATACATGTACCTCACTGTATATAATATGTAAGCCACATTGAACCTGCTATGAGTGGGAAAGCGCGGGGTACAAATGTAAGAAAAAAAATTTCACTTTGTTTTCATTCAAACCATGTATTTGTTCAGACTAAAATCGGCTAATGCCGGTAACGGTAATATGTAAGCCACATTGAGCCTGCAAAAAGGTGGGAAAATGTGGGATACAAATGCAACAAATAAATCAAATAAATATAGAGATCTTCTATGCCAGAACTCAGGTGAGAGTCTCCACCCCTTTACTCACCAACTTGGTATCTGCACTGAGCAGGTTATGACTAGGCTCCAGGCAGGATGGGGATACCTGATGCAGAATCGACTGGGTGGTTCCCATAGTGCTGTTTCCATGGTGGCTGCTGCTGCTGGAGGCGCCCAGCTCATTGGCATCTTCCTGTCTGAATCTCACCTCTACAGGAAGCAAGTGATATAGAAGGCAAATTAAGATGCTAATCATAGAGCACTTCTCAACCTATCCAGAAAACTGGGAGGTTGATCATAGATTAAAAAAAAAAAAGATCAGAAGAATCAAGTTCTAGCCTGATGGGAGGAAAGAGGGGATAGCATTTATTTCTCTAGCAGAGCCCCTATGCATTTCCTGAGAAAAAAAATAGAGAAACACTGCAAGAAGAGGCAATTAAAATGGAAAGAGGTTTCTCTGTATAACTCTCCAGCTCACGGCCTTGCTTTGTCTAAATGGCAGAGTGCTGGAAGCAGGCAAGGGCAGTGGGCTACCTTTCTGGTTAGGGTGGAGGGTGCAAACAAACCAACCTTTCCTCTGCTTCCCTCTCCTCTTAAAATAATCATGTTGATGTTGTGTGGGGTAGAAAGTAGTCTGGCCATGATCCTGCTGGCCCATCCTGTGGGCTGCCAATGGAAGCAGAACATATTTTAGGGCTGCTAATGTCCGTATCACACATACTGTACTTTCTCTAGTTTACCTGGTATTGGAAGCTTAATGGATGTGACCATGATGTATTTCATTTCAAAAATCCCAGTTTGCTGCTGTTGCTACCAGAGGCTGATAGAGTTTTATCTGGTGTATAATATTCCTGAAGAAGAATGTTCCCAGCCTATATGTATCTTAAAAAGGGGCTATTGCCTGCTTTTAATTTCTTTTAAAATGTTCATTACCAAAGAATGTATCTGTTATTAATTTCTATCAATAAGGAGTCAATTAACTAAAGCCACATTTAAAAAATGCAATTGTCTGTGCTTATATTAGTTTTAACAATATACAAACAGTACAGTTTTATGTTCACTGAGCACCTGAAGTAGTTCAGTTCTGAGCTGAAGTGGCAAAGTGTCCTCAATGAAAGAACAAGGTCAGCAGATGCCAAATTATGAGTTGCTTCAAGATATATTCAGAATGGGGGGGGGGGGGGGCTGATAGATAGTGGGCTGATAGTGGAGGAGTGGCCTAGTGGTTAGGGTGGTGGACTCTGGTCCTGGGGAACTGAGGAAGTGAGTTAAATTCCCACTTCAGGCACAGGCAGCTCCTTGTGACTCTGGGCAAGTCACTTAACCCTCCATTGCCCCAGGTACAAATAAGTACCTGTATATAATATGTAAGCCGCATTAAGCCTGCCATGAGTGGAAAAGCACGGGGTACAAATGTAATAAAAAAAAATATATTCTGGGATGAATGTGGAGCTTCTGATGAGTAAGGCCTGAGCCAATTAGCTAAACATTTAGGATGATTGGTACCCAATAGCTGATAACAATGATCTTAAGTTTGATTTTGTAAGATATTAGAGACCAGTGTTGGCTAGCCAAAAAAGGAGTGACATGACTGAAACACCATACCCTAAGGTAAAGGTTGAAATAGTTGCATACTGTGTTATTGATATTATAAAGGAGGAAAAGACTTCAGATGCTCAACCTTCTCTGATTAAAACAACAGTGCGTGGTTGACGCCTTCAATATCCACCATTGAAGAGGTTTTCTTCTTAAAGTGGATATCGGGCGAGCTCCTCATCAGTCAAAAACCTCCAACTTGTAATCACTTTTGACTCATATGGGAACACTTTTTATGGTCCCATATATATTGACTGCACTTATCTGAGCTTGTAGCAATTGCCTGGCTGGGGTCCCCATATGTTCCCATATGAGTCAAAAGTGATTACAAGTTAGAGGTTTTTGACTGATGAGGAGCTCGCCCGATATCCACTTTAAGAAGAAAACCTCTTTAATGGTGGATATTGAAGGTGTCAACCAGGCACTGTTGTTTTAATCAAAGGCAAAGAAGGTTGAGCATCTGAAGTCTTTTCCTCCTTTATAATATCAATAACACAGTATTGGGAAGTTCATTTGCTATTGTAGAGATTGAACTAAGGTTTGCTGGCAATACACTATCAGTTATTTGAAATAGTCACCTAACACCTAACACTTGAGAATCAAGCGAAAAACACAACCAAGAAGATGTTCAACTCAATGTGGAAACTAAAAAGAGAAAGACCTTTCTTCCCAAGGACCGTCTTCCAAGGCCTGGTACAATCAATGGTAATCAGTCATTTAGACTACTGCAACGCACTCTACGCTGGATGCAAAGAACAAATAATCAAGAAACTTCAGACAGCCCAGAACACAGCAGCTAGACTCATATTCGAGAAAACAAAATATGAGAGTGCTAAACCCCTACGAGAAAAACTGCATTGGCTCCCTCTTAAACAATGCATCACGTTCAAAATATGTACCTTGGTCCATAAAATCATTAATGGAGATGCCCCAGCCTACATGTCAGGCCTGATAGACTTATCAATGAGGAATGCTAAGACATCATCCTGCACATTCCTTAACCTTCATTTCCCCAACTGTAAAGGGCTAAAATACAAACTAATGCACGCATCAAACTTTTCCTACTTGAGCACACATTTTTGGAATGCACTACCGCGTAACTTAAAATCGATCCATGAACTAACCAACTTCCGCAAACTATTGAAGACCCATCTCTTTAACAAGACATACCACAAAGACCAACAAATATGAACTCCTTCACACATACCCAGAATTGTCTTTACTATCTGCTTGTTATATTAATATCATGCTTTAACATTATCATGTTACCCAAGATCCTTCTATAATACTAAATATTTATTTCTTACATATCTCCATTATTCATGATATATTGTAAGCCACATTGAGCCTGCAAAAAGGTGGGAAAATGTGGGATACAAACGCAATAAATAAATAAATAGTAGCAAGCGCATGGATCACTATGTTGATGTCACTTATGTCCAAAAGCAATCTGATAGAGCAAATTTTACAAAGTACTAGAGAAAGAGGACTTAATTGCAGTACATATTTGAGCACCAAAGTTTAGATAGGAGTAAAGATGTATTTTCCAGTCCGAGGGCAAGCAAATGTGGGTGATGTGATCCATGGAGTTCAGTGCAGACACTGCTATAGTGCATTATCATTTTAAAACTTTGAGGCAGTACCCCCACCATGCATGCACAGGTGCCTTCCCGCCCAAAGCTCTAGCACGGGACCAGCATCTCACTGGTCAACCACCCTGTAATCATAGGACAGTATAAAATGGATCAGGTGGACTAAGTTTCAGAACGAAACATAAGGTACTCTCTCCATTGCAATAAAATCCAGCATTTGGATAAGACTGGTAAAAACATCTAAATGACCATCCTGCAACGCACAATCTAAATTACAACGTATGTTTGTTTAGCCTCATTTGCATACTAATTTCCTTATTATAGTATGTGTCTGCATATTTTTTTCCTATACCCATTAAATAGATTTAGCTAGACCTCTGCTTACTATTTTTCAATTCACTACCACAAATGATCATGTTAGCTAGTGAATAGGCTCCTAAGGGTACTAAATCCAGATCACGTCCTAGCAAGAGTCTGCCTGCCCCTTGTTAGGACCAGTAAAAGGTATTATGTATATTGAATACAGAGTATATTTTATTGTCTGTATTATTTATGTTTTTATTTGGTCTGTTTTTGATTATGGGCCCTTTTACTACTGCTTATCACACACTATTGGAATTAGTGTATGCTAAATGCTAGGAAGCCCATTTATCTATTGGCTTTTTAGCATTTAGAGCATGCTAACGCAATTAGCACCTGCCAAGCTTTAGTAAAAGGGCCCTGCTCTAATCCTGTGCTAGGAATATTATGAGTGCAGTTTTACATTGCAGTTCAATTCTATAACTCAAATAACTGTGTGTCTGACACCGGGATTTGATCTTTCATTGTACCCCTAATACAACCTGAGGGCAAAGCGTGACCACATCAGGTTTTTAATAATGGATGAGAAACATTTTAATTTTACAACTCTCAAAGTTTGGGGACAAATGTTAAAAATTGTGAAATATTTTGCAGAGTAGAACATTTCTGTGAATTTAAGAAGATCCCAGACAATAAAATATGGGAAACTAGAAAGCCACCCATCTCTTCTATCCCAGGTGGATCTGTGAAGATCCCACCTATTTCCTCCATCAGTAGGAGATCTGTGAAGAACTCACCATTTTATTCCACCAGAAGGGATATCTGGAGACTCCACCCATCTAGACCAGCACAAGGGATCCTTAAAACCCCCACCTATCCATCTCATTATAAAGGACTTCTGGAAACCCCATTCATTCTGGCATGAAGTGTCTTCAGCCTCAAACCTAACTTCATAAAATGTTTCTAATTCTAAAGCATGACAGGTGACAGCTAATCATTCAGTCTCCATGCTCATATGGTCTGCCCCCAAAATCCTTCCACTTACCATGAGCTTCACTTGGAGACAGTGCAGAGGGTGATTGCTGTAGGCCCACTGGGTTTTGAGGAGTTAATGGGGCACTGGTGCTAGGCTGTTGCCCATTGTATGTGTCCATAGCCAGTTTGTGACGAAATGCCTCTTCTTTCCTACGATTGGCAAACCAATTGTAGACCCGCACTTCTGTGACTAAATTAGATCCAAGGCCTTGAGCCTGGGAGGGTGACACACCTCTCTGAAGGCACTCAGCCCTGTAAGCATCAACCATACAGACAGCAATAAAGTTCCAGTGCTTGAGAAAACTATAGCATAGACATAGCATTGTTATTACAGCAGAAACAGAGATAGCACGCTTGTCAGAACTGCAGAGAATGAAGACGCTGTAACCATATGAGACATTCCCCTTCCAACTGATTAAAAGTCTGACACTAGAAAACTGGTCATTGTGGTAATGGGGGAAAAAATAAAACAAAACAATTACATTACTAATAGAGGTGTCAGTACTAACTGACTTTTGGTAGAAGAACTAACTTTGCTGAGATGGGGGAATTTCTCAAAGAACAGTTAGTTGGATGGGAGCAGCTGAAGGAAGTAGAACAGCAGTGGGCGAAACTGAAAGGAGTCATTTTAAAAGTGACAAACCTTTATGTTAGAAAACTACATAAAACTAAGAGGAAAAGAAGACCGCTCTGGTTCTTCAACGCAGTAGCTGAGAAGGTAAGGGAAAGAAGATTAGCCTTCATATGTTACAAGAGGACTCAGAAAGAGGAAGCCAGGCAGAGATGCCAGAAAAAGCTAAGAGAAGAAGGAAAAGCTGCCAGGAAAGCAAAGAGGCAAATGGAAGAAAAGATAACCGACATGGTAAAATTGGGGGACAAGACATTTTTCAGATATATACATGACAGGAGAAAGTGCCACAATAGCATTGTGAATTTCAAAGCTCAGGGAGAGGAATATGTAGAAGCTGATCAGGATAAAGCTGAACTGCTTAACAATTACTTCTGTTCTGTGTTCACTGATGAAAGGCCTGGAGTAGGACCACAGAAACCAAATGCTAATGCGATGGATGTATGGTAGACCGGGACCGATTCTCAGAAGACTGTGTTCGTGAGGAGCTAGCTAAACTAAAAGTAGATAGAGTGATGGGGCCTGATGGGATACATCTGAGGGTGCTCAAGGAATTCAGAGATATTCCGGCAGCTCCGCTGTCAGACCTCTTCCTTAGAGTCTGGAGTGGTCCAGGAGGACTGAAGAAGGTCGAATGTGGTCCCTCTGCACAAGAGCGGAAGTAAGGAGGAGGTTGGGAATTACAGACCTATCAGTCTGACCTTGGTGGTGAGTAAACTAATAGAAACGTTTCTAAAGCAGAGGATTGTGAGGTTTCTCAAATCAAATGGCTCAGGACCTGAGGCAGGTCATGTCAGACAAATCTGATTGGTCTCTTTGACTGGGTGACCAAACATTGGATGTGGGAGGGGCACTGGATGTGGTGTACTTGGATTTTAGCAAAGCCTTTGACATGGTTCCGCACAGGTGACTGATTAATAAACTGAATGCCTTCAGTATGGGACCTAAAGTGACTGACTGGGTTAAAAACTGGTTATATGGGAGGAGACAGAGGGTAGTGGTAAATGGATCTTGCTCCGAGGAAAGGGATGTGCTACAGGGATCGTTCCTCGGTCCGGCTCTTTTTAACATCTTTATGAGTGATATTGTGGAAGGGCTGTCTGGTAAGGTTTGTCTCTTTGCGGATGATACCAAACTCTGTAATAGGTGGACAACTTGGAGGGTGTGGATGGCATTAAGAAGATCTAGTGAAGCTTGAATAATGGTCCAATAATTGGCAACTAAGATTTAAAGCTAAGAAATGCAGGGTCATGCACTTGGGTTACATGAATCCAAGGGGACAATACAATATAGGGGGTGAAGTGCTTCTGTTTACAAAAGAAGAGTGGAATTTGGGGGTGATTGTGACTGATGACCTTAAGATGGCCAAACAGGTAGAAAAAGTGATGGTCAAAGCCAGAAGGATGCTTGGGTGCATAAGGAGTGGGATGATCAGCAGGGAAAAAAAGAGGTGATAGTGCCCTTGTATAAGTCTCTGATGAGGCCCTATTTAGAGTACTGCATGCAATTCTGGAGACTGCACCTACGGAAAGATATAAGCAGGATGGAGTCGGTCCAGAGGGCGGCTACCAAACTGATAAGCGGTCTCAGTCATAAAACATATAGTGATAGGCTCATGAACCTCAACATGTATACGCAGGAAGAGAGGTGGGAGAGAGGAGATATGATAGAGATGTTTAAATACCTTAGAAGCGTTAATGTACGGGAGGTGAGCCTTTTTCAAATTAAGAAGAACTCTGGAATAAGAGGGCATAGGATGAAGCTAAGAGGAAATAGGCTTAGGAGGATTCTAAGAAAATACTCTTTCATGGAAAGGGTGGTGGATGCATGGAATGGCATCCCAGTGGAGGTCGTGGAGATGAAGACTGTCAGAATTTAAGAAAGCATGGGACAGGCACGTGGGATCCCTTAGGAAAAGGAGGAGTTAGTGAATATTGAGGAAGGGCAGACTAGATGGGCCATTTAGCCCTTATCTGCTCTCATGTGTTTATGTTTCTATATACGGAGAAAGAAGAGAAACATCAAGAAATGCTGTCCAAGACAAAGAAAATGGGATATGGATGGCTTTGTGCATTAATGATCCACATTTCTTCAGTATGATGGATGTGGTCTTTATTTCACTTATTTGTAATCTTCACAAATGAAGTCTGAACACATGTGACACATGATGTTGCACTTTATGTACATGTTGCATCGTAGTTCTCAGGGTTTTGTTTCTACAAGTACACTCTTTACAACTTTCACTTCTGAAAGTGTTATTGTTGATTATTTATTATATTTTAACCTATGGTTTTTCCTTCCACCCTCCATTCTCTTTTGTGGTCTACATTTCTTGCATGAATAGGTTATTTTTTTGCTCCCACAGTCACTCATGCACTAATGCCAGTCTAGATTTTAATTTCTCAAGACTTCAGGTTATAGAAAGGTGCTCCAATTGAGCAATTCTTCACTGGATGGAGTAAGGGAAACCATAGTAGGTATTTTCTGTCCCTGGGGGGAGGCTCACAAAATCATTTTTTTCCTTTTTTTTTTTTTTTTTTTAACAGCTACAGTGGGATTTCATCCAACAACCTCTGGTTCTCTGCACTGGCTCATTCCTATAGAATGACATGGGGACGGGGACCTGCAGTAACCACGGGGATGGGGACAGGGACAGGGCTGGGACAGATCCCACCAGGACAGGGCGGGGATGGGGACAGAGCCCACGGTGATAAAACAAACTTTGTCCCCGTGTCATTTTCTACTTTGAAGCCTGTTAATGAACTAGACTGTTATTTATGTTTGAATGATGCAGACAATGATATCTGTATTTTTTGGAAAAAGAAGCAAGCATGCTGGCCACTAGTAAAATTTGCATGGGTGATCCTGTACATCCTGCTACCAGCACATCTTTTAAGAAGACATCTTCTATTGCATGAAGGACTGTGGAAGACAGGAGAGCTAGACTGAATCCTGAGATTGTTGATGACTTCTTATTCATCCACAGAATCAAAAATCGTAACAGTGCTTCATAGGGCATATTTAGGACATACAGAATGGGTTGTATTTTGTACCCCTGGATATTTTAACAGGGTAGATTAGGATTCTTTGGGATAGTTAAGTACATAAGTACATAAGTAATGCCATACTGGGAAAAGACCAAGGGTCCATCGAGCCCAGCATCCTGTCCACGACAGCGGCCAATCCAGGCCAAGGGCACCTGGCAAGCTTCCCAAATGTACAAACATTCTATACATGTTATTCCTGGAATTTTGGATTTTTCCAAGTCCGTTTAGTAGCGGTCTATGGACTTGTCCTTTAGGAAACCGTCCAACCCCTTTTTAAACTCTGCTAAGCTAACCGCCTTCACCACTTTGGAAGGGTAGAGGGTTGTGGTGAAGAGGGTTATTATAGCTGCTCGCTTTTATGATCTCTGTTTGTAATTTATATACAATAGTTGCACAGCATATTGTTCCTTTTTATACTTTAATAAAAAGATTTAAATATAAAATCATAATTGTTCGAGGCTTCTGCAGATGAGGACAGAGCCCATGGGGACAGAGACAGGGCCTGTGGGGATGGGGCGGGGACAGAGACAGAACCTGTGGGGATGGGGCGGGGACAGAGACAGAACCTGTGGGGATGGGGTGGGGATGGAGACAGAACCCATGAGGATGGGGCGGAGATAGGAACAAACTTTGTCCCCATGTCATTCTCTACTAATTCCCAGCTGTGAAAAACCATCGTGCTATTCCTCCACATGGATGTCTGTGTGGCCATTCTATAATACGGGTATTCCTCTGCTGCCACAAAGACATCCATATCCCTTATTTTGCCCTGTTCATAGTTTGGATGTTTGTTTGTAAAATGGATGTTCATGCTGAGAACCAGGGGGACTGGTTTGATTCCCACTGCAGCTCTTTGTGACTCTGGGCAGTATATCAAATCCCATTCATGTTCCCTTTCCACTTGAACGTCCATTTCTCATGTATTTTAGAACAGGCTGTATGTGGGCAGATCATGTTCTAAAATATATGAGAAATGTACATCCATATGTTACGTACAGACTTGTAGAAAGGATGTTCATCAACCAGCTCACCATTATCCAATTATTTGTTTTCACCTTAAAAAGAAAACAAAAATAAAGAAATAAAAGCTAATCATTTATCTATGTGGTTAGTCTTTTTTTTTTTTTTTTTTAGTATAGCATCTACCAATTTACCCTGCACCAATGTTAGGCTCATCAGTCTATGGTTTCCCAGATCACCAATGGAGCCCTTTTTAAAAACCAGCATTATGTTGGTCACTCTCCAATCCCACATGCACTCCTGAATTTGACACTCTTGAGCTTCATACACTCTTTTCACCTGTCCATTTCATACTCCATCTCTATATGTTCTCCTATTCCTTCTATACTGCATCTTCTTTCCTTCCCATACCTTTTTGTAATTGTCACATTCTGCCTTCCACATGCCCTTCTGTACCTGTTACACTCCTCCACCAGAGCTTCCCTCTCCTCCTTGCTGGGGTTCTTTTGTCTTTCATAGGCATGGAATAAGATTTGCTGTGAAGCTGGACCCCACTTAAATCGATTTCTTCTTGCCTTCTTGGTGGGTATTTCATCCCCATTTGGCTCCTCTGTCAGGATTCCCTGTCCAGCGTGTGTGAATTCTGTCAGCAGAAATATCATTAAATCCAATCACCTCACAGTCTCTTGGCATACATCATGATCATTTTCCTTTCCCCCCCACTTCCACCTACTTTTTTTTTTTACTGTCTGTAAACCGCATTGACGTCTCTTAGACCCTTGTGATATATCAAGCATATGTAAATAAATAAATGTTTACAAATTCAGGAACATTCACCTGTTGTCCCAGCCTTAATACTGTCTGACATGGCTATAGTGCTAACAGGCATGTACTTCTCTGACATTGAGGCCCCTCTATGATGTTATACCCCCTGCACCTGCTTCTCATTATAGGGACCCCAAGTCTCCCTATGTTATGACAGGGCTCTTTGTCTCCCTCTTCTATAGTTTGCCTCCTGTACCTCCCTTTCTTGCAGCAGAACACAAGCCTTCCTCTTCTATGGTAAAGCCCTTCCATCTCTCCCTCCTGTAGCTGGGCTGTGCACTTTTCTCCTGTCACTGTTGCCCCATGCCCTTCATGGCCATGTTCGTACTCACGCTGAGCGATCTCTCGCTGCTTGCCCACATACCAGGCATACAGCGCTGCCCGCTTCTGGGTCTTCATCGGGGTACCCTTGTTGAGGTGCTGGGACAGGTGTGACTGGTTTAAGCCTGTTGTGTCCACAACCTCTCGCTGTGGGATATTGTGTTGCAGCAGATAAGACTTCACCATCTTTGCCACACGCCATGGGTCCTCCCTGTAACACAGTGAGGGCAGTGACTGCAGGGGGAACAGTACTGGCCCTATGAGTAAGAGGATAGAGTCTGGTTCTGTTTGGGAATTGCTTGTCTCTACCCTGTGGAGGGCTGGAGTAATGAGAATCTGATTGCTGTAGAGGGGGAAAAACAGTCCAGACTCTGGCCAGGAAAAAAAAATCCTAAACCTATGAAGAAAAAAAATATTTTGCCTCTGTGGAAGGGAAAGTCTGAGCTCTGAGTGCACACTTACAAAGTTTCCCATCTTAAGCATTCCTCTTTCTCCATGAAAATCTGATTTGCTACAGCAATGTTGAGCAAATAATTGTGATTACCACGTTTGTCCACCTGTATATGTGAAAACAAAGGTCAACAAACACACTGTAGATGAGACCTTTTTATTAGACTATCTGAATATATCTGTGGCAAGCTTTCAAGAGTTATCCTTTCTTCATCAGATCAGTCTGACTTGACAGTCAACATCTTGGACCAGATGTATTTGAAGGATATCAGGTGCTTAGAATAACTCCCCTTGCCACTCTCTCCCTTCTGCACTAGAGCTGCCTGAATGGAGCCAAGCCCTTAGGAAGACATGTTCTTTGTTATCCTTTTCCTTACAGTACACCAGAGCTATCTGAAGGGTGCCATGCATTTAAAATCATCCCTCTTGCACTCAGTCCCCGATCCTGTACCAGAGCTGTCAGAAGGAAACCAAATCCTTGGGAAACCATGCTCTTTGTTGCACTCTTCCTATCTGTGTATTAGTATTATCTGAAGGGTGCCAGGCATTTAAAATCATTCCCCTTGAACTCTCTTTCTAATCCTGCATCAGAGCTGTCTGAATGGAGCCAAGCCCTTGGGAAACCATGCTGTTTGGCCCCGATGCTCAGAAGCAAATGCAGGCACTAGAGGCCATTACCGCTGGACAAGCACCTGCATTTGCTACCACAAAATGTTCAGAGCCGGTGCGTAAAATTGTTATGTTCTTCCTAACAGTGTATTAGTGCCACCTGAAGGGTGCCATGCATTTAAAACCATGCCCCTTGACATCTGAAGGTACCAGATCATTGGGAAATCAGCTTCTTTATACCTTTCCCATAATCATGTACCAGAGCTGCTGTTCTTTGTTTGTTTTGGGGGTTGGCAGGAGCTTCAGAGATAAGGAACCCATTTAAGGCCAAAGTCCACACTTGCATTCTGAAAGTAAACATCTCCAGCTGTTTCCTCTCTGTTGCTTCTCAGAGGAAAAGCAAAGAGGGTTTAATGTAAAAGGAATGGAAAGACTGGATCCCCCATGGAAACCAACAAGAGCTTTATTATTCCCTTTTTGGTTTTATTTCTACTCTGTCTCTTAACCCTCCCTCCCTTGCTTTCCTTTATTTGGAATTTCTAGACTGGTTTTTACATAATAAGTTCTAAGTGGTTTACAGATTGGATATTAGATACAAAGATGGGACCCAGACCTCAGGATTTACAGCAGCTATTAATTACAGTAGATTCGATAGGCATTATAGGGGGACTAACATAGGAATCTTTTAAACAGAGATGTTTTTACATGTTTTCTGAATTGCATGTAGTTGTGCCTCTGGTTCAAACTTAAATTATAAGTCCTCTAGGGCCTGAGAAATATCTACTGTAACTGAACATAACTCACTTTGAGCGATCACTGAGAAAGGCGTGAGTTAAATACAAATTCACTTATTCTAAAGTATTTTAGATATTTTCTCATGTATTTACAATAAAGAATTAGGACAATACTAATATTGTACTTTCAGGTGTTTTAACCCTCCATTGCCCCAGGTACAAAATAAGTACCTGTATATATGTAAACTGCTTTGAATGTAGTTGCAAAATACCACAGAAAGGCGGTATATCAAGTCCCATTTCCCTTTCCCTTCCCTTATCACACTATCCAGCTTATTTTCGAAAGAGAAAGACGCCCATATTTTGACCCAAATCGGGAGACAGGTGCCTTTCTCTCATGGGCGCCCAAATCGGTATAATCGAAAGCTGATTTTGGGTGCCTCCAACTGCAGTATGTCACGGGAATGGACAAAGTTGACGGGGGCGTGTCAGAGGCATGGTGAAGGCGGGACTGGGGCGTGTTTATTGGCTGAGGAGAGATGGGCGCACTTGGCCGATAATGGAAAAAAGAAGGGCGCCAGAAGCGAGAATTTGGGTCACTTTTTTTGGACCCTTTTTTTCCATAAACAAGTCCCCAAAATATGCCCCAACTGCCCAGATGACCACCGGAGGGAATCGGGGATGACCTCCCCTGACTCCTCCAGTGGTCACTAACCCCCTCCCACCAAAAAAAAAGAACTTTAAAAACTTTTTTCCCAGCCTGTATGCCAGCCTCAAATGTCATACCCAGCTCCATCACAGCAGTATGCAGATCCCTGGAGCAGTTGTTAGTGGGTGCAGTGGACTTCAGGCAGGTAGACGCAGGCCCATCCCCCCCCCCCCACCTGTTACACTTGTGCTGCTAAATGGGAGCCCTCCAAACCGCCCCCAAAACCCACTGTACCCACATCTAGGTGCCCCCCTTCAGCCATAAGTGCTATGGTAATGGTGTAGAGTTGTGGGCAGTGGGTTTTGAGGGGGATTTGGGGGGCTCAGCACCCAAGGTAAGGGAGCTATGGACTTGGGAGGTATTTAATTTTTTTTTTTAATTGTTACAAGTGCCCCCTAGGGTGCCCGGTTGGTGTCCTGGCAGGTGAGGGGAACCAGTGCACTTCAAATCCTGGCCCCTCCCACGACCAAATGCCTTGGATTTGTTTGTTTTTGAGCTGGGCGCCTTCAGTTTCCATTATCACTGAAAACCGATACTGCTCAGCTCAAATCCATCCAAATGCGATGCATTTGCCCGGCACAAACCGTATTATCGAAACAAAAGATGGACGCCCATCTTTTTCGAAAATACAGTCTGGTCCACCCCTTCGGGGACCCGTCCTCGGAGATAAACGCCCATGGAGATGGGCAATCGCGTTCGATTATGCCCCTCTATATGCATCAGTGTGAATGAAGGCTGTCTGGTGCTTTGCTGAAAGTCTGCTATTCAGCTATCCATGCTGTATTTGTATTTTATGTAAATAAGTAAGACATCTGCATGGAGGTGACATGCAGTGCATGTTTTCTAAGGTAATTACTGTGACAGTGAGATATGGTCTGGATATCCTAGGATGGTTAGTGTGACAGTAAGATACTACAGCTTAGTTAGATATGGCTTTCCTGTTACTGTAGCAGTGATATTCAGTGAAAGCTTCCTGGGGTGGGTGGTCACTGTGGCAGTGAGATATAATATGGTTTTCCTGAGGTGGTTAGTGTGGTAACAAGAAGCAGTACAGGGTTCCTGCAATGGTTACTTTGTCAGAGAGATGAAGTGTGGATTTTCTGGAGTAGTTACTGTGACAGGTGAAAAACAAATTATTTTTAACAAAATACAAAAAGGCTATATTACTTATATTAAATCAGTAGTTTAAAATATTTTAGGTGATTCCATTGTCAGTTAAAAGAAAATGGGTAATGCCACTTTAAAATATCAGAGACATAGTACTCTGAAGAAGTGTATTTCATTCTAATGGTGATTAATAGGGTTTAACACTATCTTTATATTTATACTTAAATACCATCTTTCTTCAAAGAAAATCATCCGTCCAAAGTGGGCATTCATTTCCTATGCCTTACTTTCCCTTCCACCCTGTAGGGTAGTGATTCCCAAACCTGCCCTGGGTGACCCCCAGCCAGTCACATTTTCAGGACATCCACAATAAATATGCACGAGATAGATTTGCATACCAAGGAGGCAGTGAATAACCTGAAAACTTGACTGTCTGGGGTTCCCCCAGAATAGGTTTGGAAATCACTGCAGTAGGGACTTCTGAACCTGAAAGAGTAGCTTAGTGGTTAGAGCAGGAGGCTAAGAACTAGGATAAGCTAGGGTCACATCCCACTGATACTCCTTGTGTCCCTTCACCAAGTAATTCCACCCTCCATTACCTTAGGTACAAATTTAGGGGCAGATGCAGTGAGCCTTGTGGTAGAGCTGCAGCTCTACTGCAAAATTACCAATGGAAAAATAACATGGCATGCTGTAATGAGCATACAAATGACTGTTGCATTAAACTCATGGCAGTAATCTGTAGCTCATTGCTAAATGTCACCTTTCCTGTCAATGCCTGAGCAGTGATTGGTTCAGGTACTGACAGGAAGGATGACATTAAAAAAAATGCTGCAGGCAAACATGCCACAGCATTTTTATCAGGCCCCATCCCATCCCAACCCCAGAAGAAGATCCTTGTGTCTTGAAGCACCTACCCCCCCCCTCCTGTCCCAAGCCCTGAACAAGATCCTTGGTGTCTAGCACACCCACCCACCTCAAAATGACTGCCCTCCCTCTCATCACCATCCCTAAACAAGATCCATGGTGTCTATTGGCATCACTTCCTTCCACCCTGACGACTAAACCAAAAGAAAAGGCCCTGGTGGCTAGTGTGTACTTACCCTCCGACCCACTGCCCAGAACCCCCCCCCCCTCCCAAACCTGGTAGCTTACTTGAGGCAGGAGTGAAGCCCACCCCCTCCTGCCCCCGGGCACCATCTTCAAAATGGGGACACCCGACTCCACCTGGTTCATTCTGGGATGCACTGGGTGGGGTCAATTTGCCATTTAAAGGGCCACCATTTTGAAGATGATGGTGCCCAGAGGCAGGAGAGAGTGGGTTTTACTTTTGCCTCATGTAAGGTAGGAGCTGGTGTGGTGGGGGGGAAGCCTAAATGAGGGGTGGACACCGACTAGTCACCAGGGACTTTTCATTTTGGTTAGTCGAGTAAGTGGGTGATTGGATGAGAGAGAGGAAGGGGCACCACTAGACACTAGGGATCATGTTTGGAGCTTGAGATGGGAGGGTGTTGGTCATGTCGGGGGGGGGGGGTGCCACTAGACACCAGGAATATTTTTCAGGGCAGGAGTTGGTCATGTCGAGAGGGGGGGCTGGTCAGGGACCCATGCAAAAAGTGTGGTCAGGTTGGAGTGAGAGAGAGAGTGCTACTAGATACCTGCTCCTCTCAACCAATCTTTCAATGCTGCTCTGGACCTGGCAAAACATTTCCCACACAAAACATGTGGATAATTTTTTTTTCTGCCCAGCTACAGGATATTTAATGACCACTTTAACATGCATTTTAAAGTGTTCTGCAGTAAGGGTTTCTCCCCATGAGTTAATACCTGTACTAAAACCCTTTCTGTAGTACTCAGCCAGTAAAACACATGGTTTACCAGGTTAAAGCCACAGTAATGCTTTCTGCACCAGCCCCTTAGATTGACAAGGAAGTAAAGCCCAGCCAGTTCATGATGGAAAGAAGTGGAGTCAGGAGCAGAGAGGTGAGGAGATTCTGAAAAGACCCTGCGGAGAAGGAAAAGAATATTTATTTGGTTTTTTTTTTTCCTGAATTTAGCTCACAACTTCTCATTTTTCCCAAGGGGGTGGGGGATTAAAAAAGGCATTCCTTCCCTCCTCTGCAGGGTCCTTCCAGAATCTCCTCACCTTTCTGTTCTTGACTCCCCTTTTATTTCCATCATGAACTGGCTGGGCTTTACTCCTGTGTTAGAGGCATTCTCACCTCCCTTTTGTTTCCTGAACAATAAGTAACCCAGGTAGTTAGTTATAAACTCATAGTGAACAAGGGGCTAGTTGATTATTTATAGCAACATCTCAAATTTAAATGAAAAGTAAATATGAAGTAGTTGGTATTAAAGAAACCCTAAGGAGAGAGCTGAAATCAGAGTCAGAGTGCTCCTTCTGGCTCCTGTGGGACTTTGTCGATCTTAGCACTGCATCATCTATTAGGGCCACACAACGAGGGCTTCCAAAATGTTGGTGACCCAGACATATAGATGAGTCACCCTAGACTGCTGATATACTGGACAATTACATTTTCCGGACCAAGGAAATGCAGACTTGAAGATGAACAAAGAGGAGCATGAAAAGCAAAGAAAAAAGGCAAGCCTACATTTAGGGAATTAAACCTCACCGAGTGTGCAAGGGAAAGGTAAGGCCGCCGCTGAAAGGAGAAACTATAGTGAATGGAGGGAAAAGGTAAAACCTCCTCTGGAGGCAGAAGCCACAGTGACTTTGGAGAGGAGAGCTCCAGTAACTACTGTGCACTCTACAAAAGATAGACATAAGGTCTGCTCAGAGGGGAGAAGAGGAAGAAGGCAGTTCAAATCCAATATGTGATAAATCTGAACTCAGAACAGGGTTGGTTTAATCATTAGGCAAACTAGCTGGTTGCCTAGGGAGCAGCTTCTGGAGGTCAGCAAAGAGTAGATATATTTAAAGCAATAGATCCTCAATAGCCACACAAAAACAAAGAACCATCAGGATGTACATTTACCCAAAGAAGGGCTGAGCAATTTTCAAATATTTACCTGGATAAACAGTTTTGGAAATTGTCTTCTTTATGTAGATATATAAGAAAAAAGTATGATGTGCATTTGTGTTGCGAATGATGATGTTGGGGTATAATAATTGGTGAGGTTAATTATCAAAATCTCAGGAGGAGAGGGGCTAAGGACTTGTTAATTTGGATGGTGGAGAGTGGCAGAGCTGAAGGTTTGTCTAGGATGCCTACCACTGACCCTGTCCTCAGATCATAGGAGCCAGCTCTATGGATGCAAGCTCCTTCACTGTGTCCAGGAAAGGATAATCTATATTGTGATTAGCAACCCCAATACATTTGAAACGTTGGCACCTATGGCTCAGAGGGAGGCTGCATAGTGTTCAGGAAAAATATGATATGTGATGTTTTGTGAGCTCAAAGGAAGCCTGTATAGTGTGCAGGCAGAGTCTGCTATATGATATATTCTGAACACAGATGGAGGCTGTGTAGTGTGCAGGCAGTCTGATATGTTCTGTATTTTGAGCTCAGATGGAGGCTGTGTAGTGTGCGGGCAGAGTCTGATATGTGATGTATTGTGAGCTCAGAGGAAAGCTGCATAGTTGTGAGCTCAGAGGAAAACTGCATAGTGTGCAGGCAGAGTCTGATATATACTGTATTGTGAACTCAGAGGGAGGGTGCATAGTGTGTAGGCAGAGTCTGATATGTACTGTATTGTGAGCTCAGAGGGAGGCTGTATAGTTTGCAGGCAGTCTGATATATACTGTATTGTGAGCTCAGAGGGAGGCTGCATAGTGTGTAGGCAGAATCTGATATATACTCTATTCTGAGCTCAGAGGAAGGCTGCGTAGTGTGAAGGCAGAGTCTGATATATACTGTATTGTGAGCTCAGAGGGAGGCTGCATAGTGTGTAGGCAGAATCTGATATATACTCTATTCTGAGCTCAGAGGAAGGCTGCGTAGTGTGAAGGCAGAGTCTGATATATACTGTATTCTGAGCTCAGAGGGAGGCTGTACACCGTGCAGGCAGAGTCTGATATGTAATGAAGGGATGAAATACTTAATGAGGAGAGTTAGAAAAATAATCACTTTTCATCCAATGGTAATTATGTTTCACCACCTCAAGCCTCCCTCTTAATGCATTTGAAAAATCATCAGAAGTCAAACACTGATTTATCTGTTTTCTTTACAATATAAACATATCTTACAAAGCAACCATATACAAAATTACCATCCAGGCCTGTCTGAGAAAAGTTCAGTGTCCTAAGTATGCTGCAGCAAATTATGCAGACAGAGGGGAAGGATGGTACAAGATATCCTGAATGAGAAAAAGAAAAGCTGAAAATTACAGGGCTAAGGAGAGACAAAATGTGTCTCCAGGGACAGGAAGAATGTGAGAAAGTAAGGGAGGAGTAGAACAGTATTGAAGAGGAAGAAGGTCCAGGGCTACCTCTTCTCATTCTTTCTCTTTCCTTATAAGCATCACTTTTGGTCCAACCTGCTAGAACAAGACGATATATAAATGCATAGATAGACAGAAGTTGTATTCCTTTACTAGCTATTTGGGAAGTCTCCTTTATTGGTGAATTGGTAGAACCTGAGGGAATAATTTTTTTTTTCAATTTTAATTTAGAAAGGAAGAACATCACAGATAATCAATCCCCCCCCCCCCCCCATTTTAACATAAGTGATTTAGAGGCCTCAGGACATGCACTTTCAAACAATGCTCTTGCATGTTCTCTTAGAAAGATGCAGGCCCACCTTAAGTCAGCTATAGTAATTATACAAGCATGGAAGCTGCTGGAAATAAGTGATCATAACTATAAGTAAAATGTAGGTGCTTTTATACTGAGTATCAAGTGTATGTAGGAAAACTTTTGCTTGGAGAGTGGGAAGCTGAGAGAAGAACAGACAACATAGAAGTCACCTTTACAAAATGATTGGAGGTGCTAAACTCAACACAAATTAACACTCTCTGGATACAGTGAAAGAGTTTGTTCAATATTGAGGGTGCTATACCCACAGAGCTGGCAGCTATGGCAAACAGTGATGGAAAGAGAGACATAAGAGAATGGAAAGGAGAGAAAAGAAGAGGAAATGGATTGTGAAAAGGAGGAATATGTTCTTACTGTAAAAGTCTCTCCACCACTGCCTTCTGGTGAGCAGCTTCCTCAGGGTTCAGGCCTTCTAACTCCTTCATGATAGGAGGAGTATAATCATCTCCATCTTCAGAGGACTCATCCCCTGACAGCCTTGGCCCTTCCATGCCATTTGACAAATCAGGGAGCTGGCCACAAGTTTCCCCCCTCTGTAGCTGGCTCTCTCCAGTGAAAGCATAGTGATCCACTTCATCTAGAGCTTTTATCAGGGACTCCCGACTCAGTCCTGATCCAAGCAGCGCCATGACAAGCTCTTGCTGAAGGCAGCTCAGTCTTGAGTTCATCGCATACAATCTAGTCAGTTTCCACCTGGACAGCTTCTCTTCAGGTAATACCGCTCCTTGCTGCCAGGACCCAAATAATAATGGATCCACTTTCTCTTCTTCCCCCAAAGAGTCCTAAACAAGATCCAGTGACTAGCTTTCAACCCCCACAGCTCTCCAGAGAGGTGCTGATAAAGGGACCCTTGGCTGTCCGTTCTCCAAGGTTCATATTTATCTGTGTGTTTAGCAAGTTACTGAACTTTGGACTTAACTGCAGGAGCTGTGCACAAAGTGCAGTGAGAGAGACAGAGTGGAAGAGGGCGGGAGAGAGAGAGAGAGGTCTGGAGAGAGGGTAGGAATGAGAAGATAGGACAGAAGGAGAAAGAACAAGGGAGAAGCATTTATAAAAGGTAAGAAGTGAGGAGTGACAGAGAATATGGGTGAGAGAGACTGCAAGGGGGAAGGGGGCAGATAGAAAAAGAGATAGAGACACAGTAGTACAGGAACATAGAGCAGAAGAGAGAAGAGAGGGTGAGAGAGTCTGCAAAATTAAACACAGCCAAATTAATAAAGGAAAGGAAAGGTAATAAGAGAGGGAAGAGGAGGAAATGAAAGAAGGAGAGAGAGGGAAAGCGAGAGAGATAGAGTCTGAAGAGCAGTAACACCCTATTAATGATTGTAGAGCACAACTAGAACATAAGAAAAGCCATGCTGAATCAGACAGAGGTTCATCAAGCCCAGCTTTGTTTCTTCAACAGTGGCTGGTCTGGGTCACATACACCTAGCAGATCCCAAAATGTAGATCTACTTTTCAAAGCTTATTGCCCCAGGTACAATATATAACTTAGACTGTGAGCCCATTAGGGACAGTGCAAAGTACCTGTAATAGAAATTGTAAACCGCATAGTCACCTCAGGGATCACTTGCAATATATCAAGTGCTGAAAATAAATAAATAACATTTCCATGGATGAGAAATGGCTCTCCCAATTCTACTTAGCTAATCATATAGGGCCTGATATACAGCCCAGGATGGTCAGCATTCTTTAAACTGCTGTTAGCGGTGGTCTGAATCAAGATTGGATATAGTTTATTAAAACTTACTACACTGCTCTGACAATGCAGAGCAGAGCGGTGTACAGGTTAAAAACATAGAAAGTAAGAAAATCACTTCATAATTTGACAGGACAGTGATAGAACTTGCAAAAGAAATAAGAGGGAAGAAAAGAAAAAAAGAGAAAAATGAAGCAAGTTTCCAGCATTGAATATCCGGGCACACATGGATAATTGAAAGGGACGTCCAAGTTTTGTTGAGGACGTCCTCGCAAAACATCCTGATGGAGGGGTGGGGAAACCCGTATTATCGAAACAAGATGGACGTCCAAATCTTTAAATTTAGGTCATCCCTAGACTTGGTCGTTTCTGATAGAAACCAAGGACGTCCATCTCAGAAACGACCAAATGCAAGCCCTTTGGTCATAGGAGGAGCCAGCATTTGTAGTGCACTAGTCCCCCTGACATGCTAGGACACCAACCGGGCACCCTAGGGAGCACTGCAGTGGACTTTATAAATTGCTCCCAGGTACATAGCTCCCTTGTGTGCTGAGCCCCCCTAAAACCCACTACCCACAACTGTGCACCACTAACATAGCCCTTGCGGGTGAAGGGGGGCACCTAGATGTGGGTACAGTGGGTTTGTGGTGGGTTTTGGAGGGCTTGCTGTTTCCTCCACAAACGTAACAGGTAGGGGGGTATGGGCCTGGGTCCGCCTGCCTGAAGTGCACTGCACCCACTAAAACTGCTCCAGGGATCTGCATACTGCTGTGATGGAGCTGAGTATGACATCTGAGGCTGGCAAAATATATTTTGAAAGATATTTTTTGAGGGTGGGAGGGGCTTAGTGACCACTGGGGGAGTAAGGGGAGGTCATCCTCGATTCTTTCCGGTGGTCATCTGGTCATTTCGGGCACCTTTTCGTGCCTTGGTCATAAGAAAAACACGACCAGGTAGTCGTCCAAGTGCTCGTCAGGAACTCCCTTTTTTTTTTCCATTTTGGGTCGATGACATCCATGTGTTAGGTATGCCCAAGTCCTGCCTTTGCTATGCCTCCAACATGCCCCCTTGAACTTTGGCTGTCTCTGCAACGGAAAGCAGTTGGGGATGTCCAAAATCAGCTTTTGATGACCCTGTGAGAAGGACGCCCATCTTTCGATTTGTGTCGAAAGATGGGCATCCTTAACTTCAGAGTGACCAATGGGCTCATTTTCGAAAGAGCAGTGGGCGATATTCAGACCGATGCCTGGTTAGCTCAGTGGATAAAGTTAAGACAGCAAAAAGGCTGTCCTAACTTTATCCACTTACTTAACCTGTTCACAGACTGAATATCATCGCTAACCGATTATGTAGTGGCTCCGCTCCCCTGGACCACTCCTACACTAACTGAACAGTGCCTGAGTGGTCACAGGCAATATTTAGCAGCACTATCGGCTTAAGTGTCATTGGTAAGGGACCGCTCTGCTGGCTGGCTGACTGTGTGTGGTGGGGAATCTGGGCCTCTGCCTGGGGATGGAATTTGGTTCTTCCTCCGTGGCACTAGCACCTATCTAGTCCACTGTAAGTAAGGAAACCAATTTGGTTAATCTGTTTCCACTTTCCACCCCCCCTCCTCCCCCGCACAGCCGTCATTTCAGTTCACTCAAAACAAAGCAAGCAAACTTATGAGATGCTGCATCCACCTTGTCATTCTTTATTGTTGCTCCATCTTAAAAGGTGGAGGAGAAAATAAATAACAATTGAACATCACTAAAACAGCTTCAACAATTATTTTAGTTGGTAGAAACTGCAATTATGAACTCTGTGCTCATTTTTCTTCACTGTTCTTATATATAGATGTCCAGATTTCAGTGAGGCTATCCTGTTTCCTGATGGGTTCATCTTAACTGTAGTTGTAATCTGCCTTTGGAAGCCTGGTGTTATAAAGATGATAGAACATACTGAAATTAAATGGAAGTAGAATTAAACTCTCCTTTCATTGGGGCACATGGAATCACATCTTCATCTGTTTTGTAGACATTTACCTTTTAGATACACAAAGGGATTATTCTGTTTTGAATGTGTTTCAGGGGCAAGTAGTTTTATAAGTCAGTGAGTGGAGGAGTGGCCTAGTGGTTAGGGTGGTGGACTTTGGTCCTGAGAAACTGAGTTCAATTCCCGGCATAGGCAGCTCCTTGTGACTCTGGGCAAGTCACTTAACCCTCCATTGCCTACCACATAGAGCCTGCCATGAGTGGGAAAGCGTGGGGTACAAATTTAACAAAAAATACAAATAAATATTTTGCTTCATGCAGATCTCTTTTGTTTAAACATAAATGGGCTATAAACCCCTAATTCAGTCCACTGGTTTTCTTATATTTTGTTCTTGTGATGATATTGTGCCAAAACTGAAAACTCTTATCTCTATCTGGTTGATAATAAAAGGAACACTATCTGCCCTAAAAAGTTATATTGTGGCTCTACATGAGGAATTGTGATATTGAATAAATAAGTGTATGTTTGTGCCCCTAGTCATCATGCATCCTACGTTTATATAATCCTTTCAAGAAATCCAGTTAATTGTTTAACATTAGTGGAACATAGCCTCAGAGGCATGGTGTGGTTGCATTTTTATTATGGTAATACTAGGGCCCAGCTAAGAAACAGGTTATTTTGAGTTAGTCTTCACTGGTCCAAACTTGCTTTCCTTGTGCCATAGGCTGTGTCTTAAAAGGTGGAGGATAAAGGATTTTTTTTTGTAACAATAAAGAGTTACAATGTGGATGCAGCAACTCATAGGTTTGTTTGCTTGCTTTGTTTTGAGAGTACAGCAATGACAGCTGCGTGGGGAAGGGGAAAGTGAGATTGGTCTAATTGGTTTCAACATTTTGATATCACTTGGTCTCCTATTAAACCTCCTTGGAGCTGCCAGAGAATGGACATGGTCATGTACCCCATCACAGATTTTGATGGTTAGAATCAGGGACTGCAAATCCCATATGAATTTGGGATGTGAGTTCACACTAGGACTGGTTGAAAAATCTCCCTTCTGGAACTGGATCACGTGGCAGCTCTATATACAGCTATTTGATAGTGGGGATGTAAAATGCAAGATCAGTGCCAAACAGATCTGGAAAAGAATTTGTAAGGCTGACTCATTGAACATGGAAAAAAAGACTGGGATCAGGCAAATTCCCAGACAACAAAGGTAGAATTTAATTTAATACTTTGTAAGGACTGAGATGTACCTGCTTTGTAAAATGTACAGGAGAAAATGATTTCTGTTTTTTTTTAACCAGTATTGCACTGTTTATAGCGTTTGGCTTCCTTGGACAGAGAGAGTGTGTGTGTGTGGGGGGGGGGGGGGGGTCTCTATTTCAATTTTTTTGTTTGGCTCCCTATGCTGTATTAGATTGGTAGAATGGAACCCTTATTTTATCATCCTCACTTTAATATTCCTTTATCTCTTATTTGTCCTGTTTGTCTGTCCTAATTAGATTGTAAGCTCTGTCGAGCAGGGACTGTCTCTTCATGTTAAAGTGTACAGCGCTGTGTACGTCTAGTAGCGCTTTAGAAATGATAAGTAGTAGTAGTAGTAGTAGTAGTAGAATGGAATGTTGTCACAATTTGGGTTTCTGCCAGGTGCTTGTGACCTGGGTTGGCCACTGTTGGAAACAGGATACTGGGCTAGATGGACCATTGGTCTGACCCAGTATGGCTAATCTTATGTTTATATAGATGAGGGTCTGTCCATGTTCTGCATGTGTGACTGAGGAGAAGGATTCTGCTAGCATGTAGTGTCTGTGTAGGAATGTGTAACAGTGCAGTTTGTTCCAGTTTCCCAATAGTAAGTATATTGGTGCTCGGGGAGAAGGCACAAACTGTAATCCAAGCCACCTAAGCAAAGGTGATTTCACTCTCAATGGTCCGCTGGGACCGGACTAGCCTAGACTCCATTGGCAACTGTCACCAAAAAAGACTGTCAGATCATAAAATACTGTCTGACCCTTGTGAACAGGGTAGAGCAAGTCAAATTTAATTCAATGTTTAAACAGGGAGGAACAAACCGGTCTAAACTATAGTCCTGGAAACATAGAATCCACTGATTGTCTAAGAGCAAAGATTTTTCCACCCAGAGGGCCCTCAGAACATCCACCTTATGGGCAAAATTGAGTGCTTTTAAATTACTACTCTAGGCCTCGACCCTTCCAGGCCTCTGGCACCTATATGATGGACCCGCTCAATCCTAAAAGGCCCATGTTGGTTCCCTAATTGTAGTGTCTGCGGAATCAAATTCTCCAGGAATTGCAACAGCTCACCATCCACGATGCACTCTGGGACTCCAATTAGACATAAATTATTGAGCCTAGCCATATTTTCTAGATAGTCCACTTTATCAGAGAGGGTCAGCAGCTGTTTGTCTACAGCACGTTGCTTGGCCTTGGTGCCCTGCAGCTTGTCCTCCACCACACTAGTCCATCACTGTGTATCATCCACCTCCAGGCCAAGACTGTTCATGGGCATTATCAATCCTGTCAAAGAATTTCTGCAACTTCTTGAGTAGAGGAGTGTGGTAGCCGTGTTAGTCCACTCTTAAGGTTATCAATAGAAATCAAACAAAATAAAACATGGAAAAGAAAATAAGATGATACCTTTTTTATTGGACATAACTTAATCCATTTCTTGATTAGCTTTCGAAGGTTGCCCTTCTTCGTCAGATCGGAAATAAGCAAATGTGCTAGCTGACAGTGTATATAAGTGAAAACATTCAAGCATTACTATGACAGTCTGACAGGGTGGGAGGATGGGGGTGGGTAGGAGGTATGCATGGGGACATCAAAGCATATCATTGATATTCTAACAGGATGGGTGTGGATAGGTGAGGGGTGGGGTGATCAACAGAGACATACAGCTTTATGGTTTATAATGGGCTAGGAACCCCAGATCCTTGTTAAGTCCTTTCTGTTGGGTGTTAAAATATTCAATCATTCTGACTTCAAAGGTCTTACGTTCTTGTATGGTTTTAAAGTTACCTTTCAGGATTCTCACTGTGAAGTCACTGGTACACACTTCAAACAGAAAGGCTACAACCCCAAAATAATCTCCAAGAATATTGCCTCCTCCCTCAAAACACCCAGGGAGAATCTGCTACAGTACAAGGAGAAAAAATCCACAGACAGAATCCCCCTTGTAGTGACATACAATCCAGAGCTGGAAAAACTGAGGAAAATCATAAGAGATCTACAACCTATACTCCAGGAGGATGAATTACTGAAAGAGATATTCCCATCCCCACCAGTACTGGCCTTCCGACAGCCACCCAACTTAAAACACAAGCTAATCAGAAGTAAACTTCCATCACAGACTGAAAAGGAACAGAAGGGCACACTTCCCTATAATTTATCCAGTTGCAAACTATGCCAAAATATTTCACAGGACCCCAAAGTCATCCACAAAGGAAAGATATTCAACATAAAGGGATCTTTCACTTGCTCATCTTCCAAAGTGGTATATATCATTCAGTGTAAAAAATGTAACGAAGGATGCTATATTGGAGAAACAGGCCAGATGCTTAAGACAAGATTCAATTTACATAGACATCATGTAATCCGTTGGGTTGGTCGTGAGCCCTTGGGCCCTGGCCGAGGCCAGCAGGGCGCCGACCCAGGCCAAGGGGAGACCGACCCACCACCGCACACCCCAGCTACACAATACCCCCTAAGCTACCCCTCCCCCCAGTCCCTCAGGAAGAAGGGAAATAGGCATACAGGCGGGCCTCGCGGCCGAACCGGAACCCACGCAGACAGAGCCACTCGTGCGAGCCTCACGGCTGAACTGGAACCCAATCACACACAGGGAGGGGTGAAAGAACCCAGAGGGCCCCAAGATGCCAGACACGCGCTGAACACCAGCAATAGGGCAGAGGGGGAAACAAAGGACCAGAGCGGGCCACGCCCACGCAAGGGACTAGCGCAGGACAGGGGAACTAACACAGCAACCCCCTCCCCACCAGGGTAGGAGCCCCAGGCAGAAGCCAGAGGAACCAAACACAAAGGAAGGCAGAAAGCCTTTGCCTCAAACCCACTGTAGACAGAGGCACACAGAACATAAAGGGTTAAGCTTGTAGAGCCAGCAGAGAGAGAGTGCCATAAATCAACAAACAATCAGAGAGAATGCTTCCCCTCCGAGAGGGAGTGGGGCCCATCCAAACAAACACACTGGCAGAGGCAGGAATACAATACACACAGTACACAAAGGGTTAAACTCACTGAGCCAGCAGGCCAGGACACTGGGAAGAGAAATCCTTAAACCAAACAAACAAAGGAGAACGCTCTCACTCAGCCCAGAGCCCCGGAGGCTGAGCAATGCCCAGCCCCCACTAAACAAACGAGCAGCTGACCCTGATTACAGAGCTACGCACACACACACACACACAGCAGCAGCTAACCCAGAGGGAAGGAAAAGAATACTCTAAATCAACACAGATCCCTGTCAGAACCTAGAGCACACTCTGAGAGAAACCTATCAGGCTTTCCTGTTACCACCAGATAAGTAACGCAAAAGCAGAGAAACTCTTCAGCTGCAGGCTAAAGTACTATCCCCTGACATCAGCACAACCCCTGGCAGCCAATCAGAAGAGACGTCCCCCCTCCCCCTCAGCCAAACCGGCAGAATCATAACACATCACATGAACAATACTGGTGCCAGTAGGGTTCCCACACCTGTTGGTCAACATTTTACAGGACCAGGACACTGTACCAGTGACTTCACAGTGAGAATCCTGAAAGGTAACTTTAAAACCATACAAGAACGTAAGACCTTTGAAGTCAGAATGATTGAATATTTTAACACCCAACAGAAAGGACTTAACAAGGACCTGGGGTTCCTAGCCCATTATAAACCATAAAGCTGTATGTCTCTGTTGATCACCCCGCCCCTCACCTACCCACACCCATCCTGTTAGAATATCAATGATATGCTTTGATGTCCCCATGCATACCTCCGACCCACCCCCATCCTCCCACCCTGTCAGACTGTCATAGTAATGCTTGAATGTTTTCACTTATATACACTATCAGCTAGCACATTTGCTTATTTCCGATCTGACGAAGAAGGGCAACCTTCGAAAGCTAATCAAGAAATGTATTGTTATGTCCAATAAAAAAGGTATCATCTTATTTTCTTTTCCATGTTTTATTTTGTTTGATTTCTATTGATATTCAGGATCAAAAACCATACAAGAAACTGCTGAATAATAGCTCTAAAATAATGTAACAGTCAATCACAAAGGAATAATAAAATAGAATACAACAATGGAGAAAAGCCACCATAGAGCATATCACAAGAGAAAAATAAGATCCCAATTTATATAAGCAAAATGCCACCACCCATCCCCCCACCCCATATCATATAAAACAAATGCAAGGATGGCCCGACATCTGGACTCTTATGACCATGGGCCATCTAATGAAAAAGATCATGCCCAGAATTCCCCCAAACCCTCCCCCCATCCCCACTCTCCCCCTTACCTCCCAGGCAGAGGACCCCAGAATAGCCTATGTGAGGCAGTAACCAACTCATGACACACTCTGGAATTTGTTCAACACTGCGCTTCTTGTTTTGTGCAAAACAGTTTGTAAATATCTGTTCCAAACAGACAAAAAATATTGTTGTTGTCTCGGGTGAGCCCTAGCAGCCCGTGCCTCCCACAACATTAAGGCATGGAGTCTATTTCTCCAATACCAAAAGGAGGGAGGTAGTTCCTGGAGCCAATGATTAAATATACATTTCTTTCCCACAGGGGCGTAGCCAGACTTCAGCGGGAGGGGGGGTCCAGAGCCTGAGGTAAGGTGGCACATTTTAGCCCCCCGGTGCCGCCGACCCCCCGCCATTGCCGATACCCCCCCATTGCCACCCCCCCCACCGCCGTCACCAACTTTGACCCCCCTCCTGCCGCCAACCATCCCCCGCCGTCACCGTTGCCTACCTTTGCTGGCGGGTGACCCCAACCCCCGCCAGCCGAGGTCCTCTTCTTCCTTCGTTCTGTTTCTGAGTCTGACGTCCTGCATGTTGTACGTGCAGGACGTCAGAAACAGAATGAAGGAAGAGGAGGACCTCGACTGGCGGGGGTTGGCGTCCCCCACCAGCAAAGGTAGGCAACGGTGGGTTGGCGGTGGAAGGGGGGTCGAGAGGGTTGTTGGCAGGGGGGTCCAGGTCCAAATCTACGGGGGCCCAGGCCCCCATGGCCCCATGTAGCTACGCCCTTGCTTTCCCAATGCATAGGCTTTACTGAGAAATAAGTGAGAAGCTTTATCAGAAATCCCATAAGCCCCCCACTTAGCCAAAATAACTCCCTTCCAAGTAAAGGCCACTTGTTGACCAAAAACAACCCTCAAATATCTATGAATCGTCTTCCAAAATGCTTGGATACCACTACATCTCCAGAAGGCATGAAAGAGAGTATTGTCCCCCCACTGACACTTGGAACATTGTGCTAGAGGCACCCAGCCTGCTGTAACAAGCATCCTGTTTCTAGGATATATATGCTCTATTAAGTATGTGGAATTGACTCTCTTGAAGTTCAACACCAAAAACCTGCTTCACAATAACTTTATCACTTTAGAGAAGTCTATCCCCTTAAACTATAGCCTAGGTCCTTGCTCCATGCTTTCTTAAGAGGCCCATAATCCCATGGAGGGAGAAGAAAGATCAAGGCTTTGTGAAGTCCAGACACTGAAACTTGACCAAAAACATATCCCTGTAAAAATTCCTGAAGCTTTCGACCTAAACCAGTGTGTAGTGCTACCTGGTCTAGGCTGGCATAATGCAGTTGCAACATAATAATCCTTCTGAGTTAAAGAAAGTCTTTGCAAATCCACCTTCCTCATTAAGAAGATGCTCAAACAAAGTAATACCTAAGTCCGACCAACTCCTAAAAAGTCCAGATTCCATACCCGGCAAAACATCAGCATTGCCCCTGCATGGCAACAGATCACTAACATTAGTATTCTGATGCCAAAAGTGCATAAGCTGTCACCAAAGTGTTCGCAATGTTAGTAGCAAAATATTGTAGTGGCAACTCACTGGTAAACTCTCAACCTGGACCTGCAAAAGAAAATTCAGATTCCACGGGGCAAACAAAGCCTGTTCCCATCATAGTGGTGTATATTGATCAAGCATTAGAATCCAGTCTTGAAGATGCCTAAGTAAACAAGCTTGGTTATACCATTTGAGACAGGGCAAGTCAAAACCACCCTTTGACCAGTTATCATAGAGATATTCTATTTGCAATTTCAGTTTCTTCCCACCCCCAAAAAAACTTCTGACACATTCTATTCAACAATTTCAAATCCTAACACAAAAAGTGGAGTGTAAAAACGTGCAAGACATAAGGTAATCGAAGGAAAAGCACCATTTTAAAAAGGTTAATCCTACACATCAACGATAAAGGGAAGTGACTCCACTTTTCAAACTGAAGCTTAATAATCTGTAACAGCCAATCTACATTTAAACAAAGATCCTGAAGTTCCATTGAAAGCAGCACCCTAAAATGATGAAAATAGCTGCCTGTCCACTTCAATGGGAACAGTCCACGCCATCCCAACTGTCCTATCCTTACCCTCTGCATGGTCTCTGATTTCTCTAGATTTAGCTTAAAGCCAGAAAAGTCTCCAAATTCATTCATATATAAAGAAGGGGGAAGAAAGCAACCCACACCTCAGCCTGGGGAAGAATATATAAAGCGTGGGTTGCGTCCTGAAAAGATCCAGAAAGCCCATACACATCTAAGACCCAAAATCAGGGCTTTTTTTGAGGGGGTACTTGGGGGTACTAAGTACAGGCACCTTTTCCATTGTCTGTTAAAATTGACCTATGGACACCAAGCTTTAATGAAAGAGCTCAGGCTCTACACACCAATTCTGCCTTATCATACATTCTGTGACTGGTTGCAGGGGGCTTGGCCATTGTGGGGTGGGTCCCTCAGTGATCACCCCACCCCTGAAGGGTGGCCTAGCATTTGAGTACCAACATCTTTTTTGCTAGAAAAAAAACAACACACTGCCCAAAATAGAAAGTCCCACACCACCTGGTTAAAAGCCTTTTCGGCATCAAACTGATTAACACAGAGGGAATAGACTGACCAAACGCCAACTCCAAAGTGGTAAGAATCTTCCGCATATTTTTAGCGATATTACGGCCCTGCACAAAACCCATCTGAGAGTCCTTTATTAGGTCAGGAATAAAACGGGCCTGACAATTGGCTGAACCTTTAGCAAAGAATTAAGCTTAAGTACATAAGTACTGCCATACTGGAAAAACCAAAGGTCTATCAAGCCCAGCATCCTGTTTCCAACTGTGGCCAATCCAGGTCACAAATGCCTGGCAAGATCCCAACAAAGTACAAAACATTTTATATTGCTTATCCCAGAAGTAGTGGATTTTCCCCAAGTCCATTTAATAATGGTCTTTGGACTTTTCCTTTAGGAAGCAGTCCAAACCTTTTTTAAACTCCGCTAAGCTAACCGCCTTTACCACATTCGTTGAGTGAAGAAACATTTTCTCTGATTCGTTTTAAATTTACTACATTGTAGCTTCATCGCATGCCTCCTAGTCCTAGTATTTTTGGAAAGTGTAAACAGACGCTTCACATAATTGAGCAGTGAAATTGGCCTATAGAATTCTGTGTTTTTTCAAGTTCCTTCCTGGCTTAGGGAGGACAATTATGTGGGCAAGCCTCAAGGACTCGGGCAACTGTCATGCTTCTACTATGGAATTAAACATAGCGGTCAATGGGAGAATAACCTCAGTATCTTGTAAAAAGTCCTCCCTGTAACCATCAGGCCCCAGGTCTTACCTAGGGGCTCTTCTGTATCAGTCAAGAAACTTCCTCTTCCTCAAAGGGGGAACTGACCAGATTCAAACTGCCCGGGTCCAATCTCAGTAGCTCCAAGCCTGACAAATACAGAGAACTTTCCAATGGTGGAGGATTTGGGTGTGAATATAACTGAGCATAATAGCCCTGCATAATACGATTAATAGCTATATTGTTGTTCTCCAGGTCCCCACTGGACGAGTACAAAACACCTATCTTAAAAGGACCCTGCCAAGGATGAGCCAAACGGGACAGCAATCTGCCACTCTTGTTAGAATGTTTATGTAATTGTTACTGGAAATAAGTGATTTTTGTATATTTTGATGTATCATTTCATTCAGAGTTTGTTGCATTTCTAAAAGCTGAGTTTTGATCTGAGCACTATGATTGGTCCCATAGAGACACCTCAATCTTGTAACCTCTTTTTCCAAGGAAAGTAATTCCCTCTCCCTTGCCTTCTTCTGATGATTAGCATAGGCAATAATCTCACCTCGCAACACTGCTTTAGCAGTTTCCCAGTACAATACAGGATTATCAACCTGCAAGAGAAATTCAAGAAATCTCCCGTCCCCATAAAAACGGGAGCAGCGTTGCAACACTGCATAGATAAGCAGCTCTGCCACTGCAGTCCATCTTAGCACTGCTCCGCTGACTGCTGAAACAGAAAGTGCTACACTGGCCACATGGGAAGGAATGCACTCCACCAGTTCTGAGGCTGCATGCTGCTCAACAGAGCAAGAGAATCATGCAGCAGAGCCTCTCGGAAGATTAAGTGGATAGCTGAATGGGTGGCTGCTGCAAGTTTATTAAATGGATCAACTGGGCAGTCAATAATGGGGTTATGCAGGAGGGGGCTTCAGGAGCTCAGCATATAGCGTCCATCATGGCCACAGCCCCACCGAAAGTCCATTATGTTAATTTTTTATGAAAAAGGTTTTATGTTTTAAGTGTTTTCATTTATTCTTTATGTTTAATCCTTGGATTGCATCTAATTTTTATTTATTTACTTTATTTATTTATTGCATTTGTATCCCACATTTTCCCACCTATTTGCAGGCTCAATGTGGCTTACATAGTTTTGTTATGACATTGACAGTCGCTCCCCTGACATGGCATGTAATAGGCGAAATGTGGCCACTTTGGGCTAATTTTAATAAAAGTAGTCTATGCTATCTTCTGTGATCTATTCTCTTTTTTTTTGTTAGCATTAGTACATGGCCATTAACCCTTTAGTGTCCAATGTTCCCATCAATCTGTTCCCATATGGCTTATTACGGGAACATTGGACACTAAAAGGGTTAATACAAAAAATGGAAAAATCAGTCATTTTATGACTGTGGTAAAAATGCCTTACCATGTGGGAAAAACATGCGCAAGGGTGCGCTAAGTCCTTTTGTCAGAGCTTAGTAAAGGGCCCCTATCAGGCTTATTTTTGAAAGAGAAGGGCGCCCATCTTTCAACACAAATCGGGAGATGGGCGTCTTTCACCCAGGGTCGCCCAAATCGGCATAATCAAAAGCCGATTTTGGGCGTCCTCAACTGCTTTCTGTTGCAGGGATGACCAACCAAAGTTCACGGGGGCGTGTTGGAAGCATAGCGAATGCGGTTCTGGGGCGTGCCTAACACATGGGTGTCCTTGACCGATAATGGAAAAAAAAGGGCGTCCCTGACGAGCACTTGGGTGACTTTACTTGGTCCATTTTTCTTACAACCAAGCCTCAAAAAGGTGCCCAAACTGACCAGATGACCACCGGAGGGAATTGGGGATGACCTCCCCTTACTTCCCCAGTGGTCACTAACCCCCTCCCACCCAGAAAAAACTTTAAAAATAATATTTGCCAGCCTCTATGCCAGCCCCAAATGTCATACCCAGCTCCCTGACAGCAGTATGCAGGTCCCTGGAGCAGTTTTAGTGGGTGCAGTGCACTGCACTTCAGGCAGGCGGACCCAGGCCCATCCCCCCCACCAGTTACACTTGTGGTGGTAAATGTGAGCCCTTCAAAACCCACCAGAAACCCACTGTACCCACATGTAGGTGCCCTCCACCCCTTAGGGCTATGGTAGTGTTGTACAGTTGTGGGTAGTGGGGTTTGGGGGGCTCAGCACACAAGGTAAGGGAGCTATGCACCTGGAAGCAATTTGTGAAGTCCACTGCACTGCCCCCTAGGGTGCCCAGTTGGTGTCTTGGCATGTGAGGGGGACCAGTGCACTACGAATGTTGGCTCTGAGATGGGCATCCTCGGTTTCCATTATCGCCGAAAATCTGGGACAATCATCTCTAAGGTCGACCTAAATTTTGTGATTTGTGCGTCCCCGACCGTATTATCGAAACAAAAGATGGACGCCCATCTTGTTTCGATAAAACGGGTTTCCCCGCCCCTTCACCGGGACGTCCTGCAAGGACGTCCTCAGGAACACTTGGGCGCCCCTTTCTATTATGCCCCTCCACGTCATCTAGAAAGTATGCAATAAGGAAAACATACATTCTGAAGTGGAAAAGATTTTGAAATTGGTGTTTGAGGTTGGGAGAACATCCGTTATCATGTGGAACACAATAATACTGCTATACTTGCTGTACTTATCTGATTCAGGTTTAAGTACTACTTGTGTGAGAGTTAATCTAAATACTTTAGCAACTTTTAGGGATGAAATGTCCCAAATTCCCATTTCTAAACATCAGCTTGTTCAATATTTTATGCAAGGTCTGCAAATTAAAAGACGCCATTAAGACCCCCCACTACCAGCATGGGATCTCAATCTTGTTTCACAACAGCTAAGGGGCATTTTACTAAGCTGCAGTAAACATTAGCGCTCTTTTAATTCTTAGTTCTTATATACAACAACCTCCTTTTACAGATTCTGAGCAGATAACATACAATAATCTTGTGCATTAGAAAGGAAATAGCACAATACTACAAATTAGCCTATCATTAATTAAAAAAAAAAGAAGAAGATTATGAGGGGCATTTTCGATATGACATCTAAATCTGATTTTGGACGTTTTGCTGAAAACATCCAAAAATGAAGTTGTGAACATAGCGATTTTCGAACCACAAAAACGTCTCTATTTTTGTTTCGAAAATGGCCATTTGCTAGATTTTTTTTTTTGTGCTCAGTGCATCTATCTTTTTGAAGGAAAAAAATCAAAGGAAAAAATGCACAAAAATAAGCCATTGGGTTGTATGAGGACCAGTATTCTTAGTAGACTGGTCACATAGACATCCCAGCAGAGCAGTGGGGCACCCTAGGGGGCACTGCAGTGGACATCACATAAAAGGTCTCAGTTACGCATCTCACCATTACCCTCCAAAACTACTACTACTACTACTACTACTTGACATTTCTATAGCGCTACTAGGATTACGCAGCGCTATACAATTTAACAAACAAGGGGGGGCAGTCCCTGCTCAAAGGAGCTTATAATCTAAAGGACGAAATGACAAGTTGGGGTAGTCTGGATTTCTTGAATAGTGGTTAGGTGCCGAAGGCGACATTGAAGAGATGGGCTTTTAGCAGGGATTTGAAGATGGGCAGGGAAGGGGCCTGGCGTATGGGCTCAGGGAGGTTATTCCAAGCATGGGGTGAGGCGAGGCAGAAAGGGCGGAGCCTGGAGTTGGCGGTGGTGGAGAAGGGTACTGAAAGGAGGGATTTGCCTTGAGAGCGGAGGTTACGGGTAGGAACGTAAGGGGAGATGAGGGTAAGAGGTAGGGAGGGGCTGCAGATCGAGTGCATTTGTAGGTTAGGAGGAGAAGCTTGAACTGTATGCGGTACCTGATTGGAAGCCAGTGAAGTGATTTGAGGAGAGGGGAGATGTGAGTATATCGGTCCAGGCGGAAGATAAGACGTGCAGCAGAGTTCTGAACGGACTGAAGGGGGGATAGGTGGCAAAGTGGGAGGCCAGTGAGGAGTAGGTTGCAGTAGTCGAGGCGAGAGGTAATGAGAGAGTGGATGAGAGTTCGGGTGGTGTGCTCAGAGAGGAAAGGGCGAATTTTGCTAATGTTGTAAAGGAAGAAGCGACAGGTCTTGACTATCTGCTGGATATGCACAGAGAAGGAGAGGGAGGAGTCGAAGATGACACCAAGGTTGCGGGCAGATGAGACGGGGACGATGAGGGTGTTGTCAACTGAGATAGAGAGGGGAGGGAGAGGAGAAGAGGGTTTGGGTGGGAAGACAATAAGTTCGGTCTTGGCCATGTTCAGCTTCAGGTACTGTAGTCAACTGTACACCACTACAATAGCCCTTATGGCTGCAGGTGTCACCTATATGTGGGTACAATAGGTTTTGGAGGGCTCACACTTTCCACCACAAGTGTAACAGTTAGAGTGAGATATAGGCTTGGGTTCCCTTCTCTAGAGTGCACTGCACCCACCACCAGGCTACACCAGAGACCTGCTTGCTGCTCCAATAGGACTGGCCATAACATCTGAAGCTGTTATAGAGGCTGGTATGTACTGTTTCTTTCACATCTTTGGGGGTGGGGGGGTCAGTGACCATTGGAGGAGTAATGGGGGGGGGTCATGCCTTAATCCCTCCAGTGGTCATTTAGGGCACTTTTTGTGACTTAGTCATGATTGAAATAGGTCTAGACTAAAACGTCTAACTTTGAGCCCCAGACATTTTTGCTTTGTTCAGTTATGGCAGAAAAAGGTCCAAGTTTTGGAAATCCCAAATCCTGCCCCCTTGTGATTTGGATGCACTGCATATGAATTGCATTAAATAATGTCTTAAAAGTGGGTTTTGAAAATAGCGATTTGGACATTTTGGCAACCTCCCCCCCCCAAAAAAAAAAAAAACATCCATCTGCCGATGATTTCTAACTGAAAATGGGAGAGAATTCCAAATCGAAGCTACCTGGAAAGATAGTAAGGAAGAATAAAACTTTTTAAACCTAACCTTCATTATCCCTGGAAAACTAATCATAATTGACTTTGGAGACCATACCTATTTCCTCCTGTCATTAATGATGCCAGAGATCTTAAATACCGTGAAGCATACCCATACTAAGGGCCCTGTTTACTAAGCAGCATTATAGGCGCATTAATGCTTTTAATGCGCGTTAACCATGTACGTGCCTACAATATCCCTATAGGCGCCTATATGGTTAGTGCGTGCACTAAGTGTAGGCATGCTAAAAAACACTAACGCACCTTAGTAAACAGGGTCCTAAATTTTAAAAACTAAAATGCAGATCTTAAATTGCACCCTAGCTAAGACAGGAAGCTAGTATAACTGGATAAACAATGGAGTAACCTGCTTGTATTTGTGTGCTGAAAAAAAAAAATCAATCAGGCTGCACATTTTGGATTGTTTACAGTTTCTTTAGCAACGTCTTCATTCAGCCCAAATAGACTACATTGCAATAGTCCAATTTTGAAAGAATCAGAGACTGCACAAGTAGCCTAAATACATGGTTTTCAAAATATTTCCTGACTATTCTTAGCTTCCTTAATAGTTAAAAAGAGGGTCTTGTTTTATTTACCTGATGTTCCATAGACAACTGGCTATCCAGCTGCACACCACAGCTTAAAATGGCTTACCGTGGGACATGCTCAGGCACCCTGTGATATGTTCCAAATCAGTGTGCACTAATCTGGGCACTAATAATTTTTATGTTTTTCAGTAGGAGGGGGCATGTCATGGGGGCAGAGAATGGACATCCCTGTGCTAATCAGTTAACACAGCTATATTACCGCATGCTAACTGGTTAGCACAGGCTTACCAAATGAGTAGTAAGTACTCATGCAGTAATTTGTTTAATGGCCACATGCTAGCGTCAACATTAGTGAATGGACTTTAACAGAAATAAAACAAATAATCAATCTTCCAGTTTTGGTAAAAATGGCCTTAGTGCGCGGGAAAAGTCCACATAAGGGTACTATGGCCACTTTTCACTGCAGCTTAGTGCAAAGGCCTCTTTATCTCTTTTTGAACCTCTATCATCAATGGATCTTAAGCTTCTGTTGTAGAAGACTCTTTTTCTTGTTACTATTGCTTCTGCACACGGAATCAGCAAAATTCAGGCCTTGGGAGTGTTATTTGCCTTATATTCAAATTCTACCTAACAGAACAACTCTTCACGCTCATCCTAAGTTTCTACAAATTAACCCATACTTCTTCCAGTTTTTTACCCACCACCGCACAATTTGGATTTGGAACATCAATTAAATTCTGTAGATCAGGGGTGGACAACCAAGTTGGGTTTTCAACATTTCCCCAATGAATATGCAAGAAATCTATTTGCATGCACTACCTCCATTGTATGCAAATAGATCTCATGCATATTAATTGGGGAAATCCTGAAAACCTGACTGGGTTGCGGCCTTCATGGACCATGGTGCCATTAGACTAGGCCTTCTCAGCTTTTTGTTTCATTTGATCCTAGAAGGAAAAATTGCTCTTTTAATAAAAAAGACTTTGCTTTTTTTTTTTGTATTTCAAATTGCATTGATTTTTGCTACCAGTTAGCAGATGTCTCTCTAAATAGAAAAATAACACTTCACAATTTGAGCGCAACTGTTGCAACAAAGGCTCAACTTCAAAATGTGTCAATACAAGATATTTGCAGAACTTCAACATGATCGTCTGCTCATACATTTGCAAAATATGTAGAAGCTAATAAAAATAAGGTGGAAGTGTTAACAATTTCTGTTCTGTGTTCACAACTGAAGGGCCATGAGCAGGACCACAGAAGACAAACACAAATAGGAATAGAGGGGTTGGTAGTCACTGAACGATTTTCAAAGGACTGTGTTTGTGAGGAGCTGGCTAAACAAAAGGTGGACAAAGGGTGGGGCTGGATTGCATACATCTCAGGGTACTACTACTGAAGGAATTTAGGGAAGTTCTAGCAGCTCTGCTGGCTGACCTTTTCAATGCTCCTCTAGAGTTGGGAATGGTCCCGGAGGAGTGGAGAAGAGAAGATGTGGTCACACTTTAGAAAAGCAGAAGTAAGGAAAAGGTTGGGAACTACAGGCCAGTAAGTCTGATTTCTGTGGTAAGTAAATTAATAGAAACACTTTTAAAACATAGAAAATGTAAGTATTTGAAATCCAATGGATTAAAAGACCTGAGGCAAAATGGTTTCACTAGAGGCAGGTCTTGTCAGGCAAATCCAGTGGTGTGCTGGACCAGGCTCGCACCGGCTTGCAAGAGCCAGTTGTTAAATTTATTGGCATCTTTTGAGCCAGTTGTTGCGAGCCGGCTTGCCTCTCCTCCCCCCACCCCGTGAGCTGCAGGCTCCCCCGCTCCGCAGGTCGTCCATCATCTCCTGTCTGCCCTCAGCTCCCCGATAGCCTTTGTTTCCTTCCTGCCGCCGCCCTGCCTTTAAATATTGTATTTTTCCTCGAGTCACAGTGCCGGCATTGAAAGCATCAGGCTCAGCTCCAGCCTTCCCTCGCATGGTTCCGCCCTCTTCTGATGTATTTCTTGTTTCCGCGAGGGCAGAACCATGCGAGGGAAGGCTGGAGCCGAGCAGAGCCTGCTGCTTTCAATGCCGGCGCTGCGACTTGAGGAAAAATACAATTTTTAAAGGCAGGGTGGCGGCAGGAAGGAAATGAGGGATATTGGGGAGCTGAGGGCAGACAGGAGATGATGGACGACCTGGGGAGCGGGGGATCTGGAATCGAGGGGGGGGGCTGGAAGAAGGCAGGAAATGTCTGGTGTTGAGTAGGGGAGGGGCTAGAAGGGAAATGGTTGACATGGGCTGTTGGGGGGGAAGACTGGAAGGAGATGGTTAACATGAGTGGATGGAGGGGAGGACAGGGGGGAGAAGAGGGTTGCTGGACATGGGTGGATGGAGGGGAGGACAGGGGGGAGAAGAGGGTTGCTGGACATGGGTGGATGGAGGGGAGGGGAGGAGGAGGGTTGCTGGACATGAGTGGATGGAGGGGAGGGCAGGGGGAGAGGAGGGTTGCTGGACATGGGTGGAGGAGAGGGAAGGGAGAGAGAAGAAATGCTGGACATGGATGGAGGGGAGGAGAGGGGAGGGAAGAGTGAGGAAGGAGATGAGATGAGGGAAAAGGAAGAGAGGAGACAAACTGCACATGGATGAAGAAAATAGGCAGAAGCTGGATCCACTAGACAGTCAAGTCTGTGGAGGACCCAGCTTTTACTTACGGAGGTAGAGCAAGAAATGAAGAAGAAAGGCGGAAAGTAAAGAAATAAATGGCAAGGAAGCCCTGGAAACGGAGTTAAGAGGACAGTTAGCAGCAGAATCGGATACTGGGCCAGCATGATCAGAAAAACAAAGTCACCAGACAACAAAGGTAGAAAAAAATCATTTTATTTTCATTTTAGTGTTTGGAATATGTCCACTTTGAGAATCAGGTGCTCAACATTAAAAGTTTATATTTATGTACTTATTTATGGCATTTTATCCCACTTTAAACATGAATTAGATTGGAACCTGGGATCATTTTAATTGTTTTTTTCCTGGAGTAATGCATTGCCCCCCCCCCCCCCAGGCTCACTCCCCGGCTATAGCCAGCTCTGCAATTTGGGGGGCACAGAGGTAGACCGGGGAGAGAGCCTGGTGTTAAACATTTACCAGCACACCACTGGGCAAATCTGATTAATTTTTTTGACTGGTTAACCGGAGAGTTGCTTCGAGGGAGAGTGCTAGATGTGGTGCATTTAGATTTTAGCAAAGCCTTTGACATGGTTCCGCATAGATGACTAATAAACTGAGTGCCCATGGTATGGGCCCTAAAGTGACTGACTCGGTTAGGAACTGGTTGAATGCAAGTAGAGAGTTGCATGGGGACAGAAATCTTACCTATCCCCGCCCCTCCCTGCTGGAATCTTACCTGTCCCCAACTATCCCCAATGGTGCCTTACCCATCCCAACCCGTCACCACCCGTCTCTGCAAGAATGTAACCCATCCCCATCCGTCCCCGCAAGAATTTAATGGTATATAAAAGAAAATTCCAGTTAGCTCTCTCAGTCTGTCTCTGGATTTGAGCCACAGCACTGCAGGCAAGGAATGGAAGATGGAACTTGGAACACTCTGGTGCGCACATGTAAGATTTGTCTCTGATTCACTGGAACTGTGTGCTGAGAAGTCACCACATGCACGCAACCAGTAGGTCAGGTGGCATCTGATGCTCATGCCTGTGTGAGAGCTGAGGTCTGCGCATCAGTCTGGGAGCAAAGAGGATTAATAGTAACATAGTAAGTGACGGCAAATAAAGACCTGAACGGTCCATCCAATCTGCCTAATAGTCACACTCATTATCAATTCATGCCCAATAGTCACACTCATTATCAATTCATGATTAAATCGAGTGTGATATTATATACTTAATTATGGTCTTTCTTTCGTGTTTCTGGGTTATGGACCATAGAGGTCTATCTGTCCCTATCCTTATGTTCCAACTGCTGGAGTTGCTGTCGAAGCCCACTCCAGTCTATTCGTCTTCTCATTTGTGACACACAGACTGTAAAAGTCTGTCCAGTACTGTCCTCATGTTCCAGCCACTGAAGTTGCTGTCTAAGCCCTTTCTAGCCCATCCTAAACCAGATTGCCATATATGAGACACAGACCATACAAGTCTGCCCAGTATCAGCCCTAGTTCATCACAGCCAGAATCGCCATCTAAGCGTCACTCGACACATCTACACACATGCAGCCATTTAAGGTTAGGTTTTTTTATAACTTCCATTTTCTAATTAGAGATCCACTGTGTTCATCCCACGCCTTTTTAAATTCCGTCATCATTTGTGTCTCTACCATCTCCTTAATGGAAGACTTTCTGCATTTGTGCTGTTAAAGCAAGGAGGAAGAGAAGGAGACAGCACTCAAAGAACTTGGTACTTGGTAGATGAGAGGCTGGCACAGGTGCAGCTTCCACTTCCACGGGAACCCCATATGAATTGTTTCCATCCCCGCAGAAACTCCACAGAACTGCTTCCATCTCCGTGGAACATGGATTCCCGCGAACCCCATTCCCATGCAGGTCTCTAAATAGAAGGCAACAAAGGGTAGTGGTAAATGGAGTCCATTCTGAGGATGTTACCAGTGGTGTGCTGCGAGGTTCGGTTCTTGGGACAGTTCTTTTTACATTTTTGTAAGCGATATTGTAAGGCCTGTCTGGTAAGGTTTGCCTCTTTGTGTATAATACCAACATCTGCAATTGGGTAGACACCCTGATGCTGTGGATAACATGAGGAATGACAGCGAAGCTAGAGGAACAGTATGGAATTTGGCAGCTTAGATTTAATGCTAAAAATATGCAGGGTCATGTATTTAGGCTGCAAAAACCTGAGCGAACGGTACAATTTAGGAGGTGAAGAACTTTTGTGCCTGAAAGAGGAGTGGGACTTGGGTGTGATCATATGTGGTGTGATCATATGTGATGATCTTAAGGAGGCCAAACAGGTAGAAAAGGTGACTGTGAAAGCTAGAAGGATGTTTAGGTGCATAGGGAGAGGAATGGCCAGTAGGAACAAGGAGGTGATGATGCCCCATATAAAATTATGGTGATACCTCATTTAAAATACTGTGCACAATTCTGGAGACCGCATCTTACAAAAACATAATCATCATGGAATTGGTCCAGATGGTGGCTACTAAAATGGTCATTGGTCTTCATCATAAAGCGTATGGGTCAGACAAAGATCTCAATATGTATTAAAGGCAGAAGAGGGGAGATATGATAGACATTTAAATACCTATGCATTATAAATGTATAGGAGGTGAGTCTCTTTCAAATGAAAGGAAACTCTGTAACGAGGGCACATTGGATGAAGGTGAAAGGGGATAGACTCAGAAGTAACCCGAGGAAATATTCTTCACGGAAAGGGTGGTGAATTTGTGGAACAACTTCCCAGTGGAAGTGGTAGAGATGAAAACAGTATTTGAATTCAAGAGAGCTTGGGACAAGTACATATGATCTCTAAGGGAGTGATAAGGAGAGTAGATGGCATGGATGGGCAGACTGGATAGACTATATGGTCTTTTTCTTTTTCTGCCTACATTTTTCTCTGTTTCTAAAATACTACAGTTTACATAATCCTAGTTCTTGGGTAGTAACTTTAGATCTCTTGTTCTTAGTGGTATAGTAGCTTAGTCTGTGTCTAGCTAATGAATGTCCTTGTTCTTCAATAAATTATTGTTTAACTTTGTTGTATAGTTAATACATGTGTGTATTTGCACTTCAGCTGGCTTCCTCCTCCTTTGTATGCAAGTTGCATTGGTCTTGGGAGCAAAGTTTTGCAACTGGTACCAAAGTGTAAGCTTTAACACTCTGTAACCCTCAGCTAAGGATTCACCAGCATTATGGCTGAGGATCCTAGGTGTCCATGGAGATGTTCCAGACTTCAGCCTAGTCCGGTCCGGATCTTCCGGGCTGCCAGACTTGCTTTTCTTGTTTGTGCCTGAACAGCACCCGTAGCTGCCTGTCACATCTGTGGCCGTGACCACCCTCAGCCTTACCTTCTTTCTGGGGGTCAGCAGCTCTGCTGGCTTCTGTCTGTGTTTGTATTAGTCTTGTCTCTGTCCTGGTGTGCTGGCTGCTTCCAGCAAAAACCTGATTGCTTCACTAGACCTCACCTGTGTGGGCTATGTCTCTCTAGGGAGCCAGCATCTAAGATGGCTGCCACCGGCTCTGTGCCAGCTTCCAAGATGGCTCCTGCTTGTCTTTCCTGTGGGCTCACTTCCTATGCGTGTCAAGCCTCTCTTTGGGGTCAGTGTACTTCCTGCTTCTGTCCTACTGCTGGTGACTCATCAGTGAGAGCCTTCATAAGGAAGTGCTGTGCTTGCAGTCAGGGCCTTTTGCATAAGTGTTATGCTCTTAGGCCAGGTCAGGTTAGTAAGTGTCTGCTGCACTACTGCTTAGCCTCTCTCTGGGTTCCAGCCCAGTTTCTTTCTGTGTCTCTGTTGTCCTTCCGTGGGGGGTCTTCCCTGCCACTGTCTGTCTGTGGACTGCAGGTCCTTCCTGGCTTACCCTGTGTTTGGGGTGAAGCCTCTGTTCCTGGCTTACCCTGTGTTTGGGGTGAAGCCTCTGCTCCAGGCTTACCCTGTGTTGGGGTGAAGCCTCTGTTCCTGGCTTACCCTGGGTTGGGGTGAAGCCTTTGTTCGGGTTTGTTCTCTGTCTGTATGCGAAGCCTCAGCCTTTGTGGGTTCCCCAGTCAGTGTGTGGAACGGCCGTGGCTTCAGACCCTTGGCCTGTTCTTCCTGGTTACTCTGTTTGCTGTGCTGCCTGCCCAAGACCCTTGGCCTGTTATTCCTGGTTTGCTCTCTTTACCCTGAGTCCTGCCTTGCCTAGCCTCTGTGCCTACCCTGCTTGTATATCCTGTGTGTATATCCTGAATCCTGTATCTGTCTAGCTAGTGTGTATTTCTTGGGTGATTATTCCTGTATCCTGTCTCCTCCTAGCTAGAGGGTTTTCCCTGTGGGTATTCCCAGATCCCCGTTCTGCCTAGTGTGTATGCTGCCCCAGTCCTTGCTCCTGCTAGGCTTCTGTACGCCTTGTGTTCCTTGGTCTGTCTTCTGGGTCTTGCTAGTGGCTGTGCAGCAGCACACTGTCTGAGTCTAGTTCTGTGCCCTGTCGCCCTTGTGTATCCCAGACCCAGGGTGGGTCCTCTGGATCTTCAGTTCCTGCCTTATCCTGCAAGTCCTGCTGGCCGCCTGCACTTCGGAGCTCAACTCCGGAGGAACGGTGGCTAGGTGCAGGTGAAGCTGTTCCTGTCTCATATGTTCTAGTTGCCTGCCTTGTACTACTCCAGTCCAGAGTTCCAGTACTGCTCTTCTGTGTTTCCAGTCCCGAGGTGGTCTTGCCTGCTGCTGCCACTCCTCGGCAGTGGCCCAAGGGCTCACAAACTCCAGTCCTGCCTCGAGGACCTGACAGAATGCCAAGGCCCTCGAGAACGCAACACTGCCTTGTGATTCCTGCAGCTGAACTTCAGCTGCTGATGGGCTTTATTAACCACCTGGAAACTTCTGTGTTTGCCTTTGCATCGTCTAAGGTCCCTGGTATGTTGGTGTGCTCTGTTGCACTTCTGGTTATTCTGTTTCTTGTCTGAAATCCTTGATTGGTTCTAGTCTAGTCTTTGTGTAGCTTAGCTTGTACTTTATTGCTTGTTTCCTAGTCTAGTTTCTTATTTGTATTTCTTTGTCTGCTCCTTGGTTAGTCTGTGTGTAGGTTAGCTATTAGCTTTTGATTGCTAGTTCCCTGCTTAGTGGCTGCTTGGCAGCTTTCAGTTCTTGCTCTGTTGTCTGTCTGTGTTTTTTCCCTAGTGGCTGCTTGGCAGCTTTCAGTCTTTGCTGTTACCCGTATTTGTACCCTTTTCAGTGGCTGCCTGGCAGCTTTCAGTTCTTGTCCTTTAGCCTGTCCACTTCCTGCCTAGTCTTGTATTGTCTGTCTGCGAGTCCTAGCCGTGTATATTCCTTCCCCTCTGACCCTCAGTCCCTGTTCGGCCTAGTTGTTATCCAGTTCCTGCCCTGTCCTGTAAGTCCTGCCGGCCGCCTGCACCCAGGGGCTCAACTCCTGGGGAATGGCGGTCAAGTGCAGGTGAAGTCTAACTGTTCCTGTCAGAGTTCTGCCTTGTCTCTGATGTGGGGTGGTTTTGCCTGCCACTGCCACTCCTCGGCTGTGGTCCAAGGCTCACAAACCCAGTGTTTCCATGAGAAGCCTAACACTTGGCCCTTGAGGTGGTGGCACCTGAGGCATAATTCTATTTGATCTCAGGGGTTGTAACCCTAAATCAAGCATGGAGCTTCTCCACTTCTTTGGTGTATATCTGCATATGAAAGCCTTTTGAAGCTTGGTGCACAGAGCAGGAATTGTCTCTGCAGCATTTGGACAAGAATCCAATAAGACCATGGACAGGAAGAGAAATCAACTCCTTTGGAATATCCAGATATTGTAATGCTCCCCGCATTTTATCCTTAGAAATCAACTCCTAAAGGATATCTACAAAAATTCTTTCAGTCAGTTTTTGTATAAATCCAGGGTAAGAAGACTCAGGCTCATCACTGTGGGACTGACGTTGCACCCAGTGCTGGTGAAAATGTGATAAGTGGTGAAGGAGGAAGTGAATCGGTAGAAAAAGAATGACAAGCAATGGAAGAACACTCATCCACAGATAAGTAGCCTTGAAAAGAAACTGATTCAGTGCATTTTTTAGAGATGTGCTGAGCCACAGGCATGGGAGGAATTATATTGGCATATGTCTGCACCAGAAAATCCAATCTTGCCAGGACATGAGAAGAGTAAAGTTGTTGCTTATACTAATGTAAAGGGTCATGGATTTTATATACTGCCTGAATCAAAGCGTTTTACATGTATTATATACAGATACTTTCTCTGTCCTAGTGAGCTTACAATGTCAGTTTTTGTATCTGGGGCAATGGAGGGTTAAATTACTTGACTAGAGTCACAAAGAGCTAAATTGCTGAAATAATTATAGCTATCTTAAGGGTTTGTTTGCTACTGTTTGTCTTGAATAGTGACTATTCTCGAGTTTGATCCCGTTATCATTAAATTTGGAGTTAAGGTTACCTGACCAAGTGTGGAGTAGACTTATTTTATGACAAAAAACCCTGTAGGGAAAATCAACTCAATAACCTAACACTCAGAGACTGGTGTAGCATAAGGGACCTGGAAGATAACTCTTCTCCCTCCATACCTCAGGGCCCATCATCTTCTTGTATGTGTAGCCCAGATATCACCCTCAAACAGGAGTCCCTACATTAATAGAAAATAATAAAAAGAGAAAAGACAACCGTAAGAGAAAATCACTCATAAGAGTGGGAAATAGGATAGGACAATGAGCATAACACATAACATAACAATAAAATGTATATTCTGCTATATACCTTCCATTTCAATGCGGATCACATTAAAGAGACTGGTTATTTCCAGGAAATACATAAACGATTGATACAAAACAGGTTGACTACACCTTATAAATAAGGTACAATTCAATACAAATGTCTTAAATAGGTTTTTATCTGTTTCCAGAACTGTCTATAATTGATCATAGAAGATAATATGCTTTAGAAAGATTTGTCCAAGCAAACTGCCTGATAAGAAAAAAGAGTATCTAGAAGTTATTTTCTTGGAATATTGTATTGATGGATAAGCAAATAAAACAAATGATCTAGTAATCCTAAATTTTTGTAATAAAACAAAGTGATGCATAAGATATGAAGGGGGAAGACCATATAAAATCTTATACAGGAAACAGTAAAATTTAAACCATAATCTGACCTGTATAGGAAGCCAGTAAAATTTTCTATAATACTGAGAAACTGAATCATATTTTGACAGTGAATAAATGAGATGCAACGCCACATTTTGAACAGTGTGTAATTTCTTTAAATTTTGCTCTGACATTGACAGGTCTTCAGCTTGCATGGATACTCAAGGCCCCTGCACCAGGTACGATGAGACTTCTTTAAACAACAACCTGTGACCTTGGTGCTCCTCTCGAGAAAGTAAAGAAGGGAAGATACTGAACGCTTTGGGAGAGAGGAGGAAGCTAAACACCTTGGGGAAGTAATTTAAAGGAAGATGCTGGATGACCAGGAAAGGGGAGGTAGGGAGGAGGGATGCTGGATAGAGAATTACATGGGAGCAGTAAACCATGGTAATCCATGGTAAAATGGTAAGAATGGCAAAATGTTTCAGAGTTTTACTGCAGCTGCAAACAGCTGTTATTTCCCTGCCCTGTGGGAACGGTAATATCCCCTGCACTCGCGGTAAAAAGGATGCCTAAGCTTTTACTGCTGTTACTATCCATTCTGCTCTGCTTCTCCCTGCCTGCAGTGTAACGTGCACACTGTCCTTCCTGAACTCCTCTGAGTGTAGTCTTCTCCCTGCCCACCATAAATGACATAATTCACTAGATTGAAGAGAGGACCGTGATTGGCCTCTCTTGAGTTAGACTCTTTGTATTTCGTGCTACTGTCACCAGCTCACCACACTAAACCTGCCATTTTATGGGTTATTCAGGGTGGTGCATGCTGGTAGAGGAAAAAGAATAGCGGGCACGGGCAGCAGAGGACTCAAACAGGAGGAGGACTCAGTAAGGACTTGAAGCTAGCATGAGCCCAGGCCAGAAGAAACATTACCAACCGTCGGACATTGTGGTAAGGTCCACCCCCAGTCCTGCTCCCCCAGCATGCAGGCTGATGCAGCAATGCATACAGATGTACACACAGAGGAAGTATGGTTTAATCGGTTGGAGTAATAGCAGTAATTGATTTGCATGCAATGCAGAGATGTGACTGCAGGAGAGGAAATCCTGTTCTCCGCAAATCTTCCCTAATTCCTTTCTGGATTAAATGAAGAGGGAATTCACATATGGCATCAGTAGTATCCCTAACCCTAACCCTTTACTCCTTTTAACCCCTTCCTTAACAAAGGGCTGTTAAAGCAAGGATGAGGAGAAGACAGTACTCAAAAGAACTTGGTACTCGGTAGATGAGAGGCTGGCGAAGGTGCAGCTTACACTTCCATGGGAACCCCGCAGGAATTGTTTCCATTCCCATGGGAATCCCACAGAAACTGCTTCCATCCTGCAGGAACCCCACAGAACTGCTTCCATCACTGCAGAACTGCATCCATCCCTGCGGAAACCCCGCAGAACTGCTTATATCCCCACAGGATCTGCGGGAACCCCATTCCCGTGCAGGTCTGTAGTCTAAATGTGGCAACTGGCAACATTATCCAGTTCAGCACACTCATAGCTGACAAGTTCATAGAAACTTTAATTATGTTCAGTGGAAAATGAATCTGTTGGCACAGGTTGTTTGCTATGTTAATAATATTCCATCAGTGTTTTATTATTGCTTACTTACCAGTATTACATATTACGGGCATTTGCTTCAAAGTCAAACTGTGTTTTAATTTGTTTATCCAGTCCTTACATGCACATGGTTTTGCTTTTTTAAAGCCAAAGTTGAATTCTAAGGGTGGTTAAACAATTAGATATAAACTGTATTGTTTCTGACTTGTTTCTGACTGCTTTGGGTCCTACTGATCTGTATATCTGCTGTCTAGAATTTTGGAAGATGGAAATGAGAAAATAAAAATTAAGTTTTGTATGTACCCCGAGTCTGTAGAAGTTGGTTTGTTTACTTTTCAACTGTGTGTATATGGAATATGGATGTCGGTTCTGGTGTGTTCAGACTGTACATATATATATATGGCTATGATTTCTGAACATATGATGTGGCATCATTAAATGCCCTGTTGTGTATGCTATTGCTAATCTGAACTTTGTTACATCATGTTTCAGACATATTCATCTACTTGCTCCCATTATATATTTAATCATATTATCTGTCTCATTGTATTTTCAAAATGTAAGGCACATTGAACCGGAGTTTGCTTGGGAATAAAATCAACTGTTTGAGGCTTCTGTGCACTGGGATAGAGTTCTCAGGCACGGGGACAAACTGTCCCCGCGTTATTCTCTAATGCTGGACTGCTTTTTTGAGGGTCTGAGGTAGTGAAGGAGAGAGATGCTGAACACTCGGGGAGAGGGCTAGAAAAGCAGAGAGATAATGGACACATAGTTGGGGGGAAGGGGAAAAGCTGGACTATGGAGGGGTAGGGAAAGGAAAATGTCCTGTTGGGCATGAAGGGGGCGGCGGGTAGAGCCTTGAACCAGCCCTTTGTGAGGTGCCTACGGCTGAAGGCCGTCTAGATTGTCACATACTCTCGGCACTGTCCTATCCCACCCTGTGATGAACGATTATGCTCGGATATTTAGGGTACTCAACACATGCTGGTTCCTAATGCAGAGAACAAGGGCAGGCGACGGCGTACCAATGCGCCTAAGAAAGAACTATAGAAGCCACCCAGGCTGAAGAAAGCAACCGTGCACGGCAGCCGGTTGACGCGCCGTGCTCATGCACGCTGAATGGCGTTGGTGGGAGCGCGCGCGTTTGCGACGCGCTGGGTCTCGCGCCGGCACAGGCAGCTACTGAGAGAGAGGGGGGGTTGGCGCGGCTTCACCTTTAAGTAGAAGCTGCCGTACCGTGCAGCTCCTGGGGCTTGTCGCTTACTTTCCCGTCATGCCGTGGTTGTTCCGGTGGTGCTGGAGAGCAGAGTGAGGGGCTCTGGGATCTCAGACCGGAGGCAGGGTCGTGGGGCGAGCGCCTTCTGTCACTGCTGAGGAGGCCGCAACTCCTTGTTGTTCTCCTTATAGCCGCCGCCATGTTGAGTTCGGAGCCGCAGAGCGGGCAGTAAAGCCGGGACACCGCGCGTCCGGAGTTCCAGGAACAGATTCCCGGACCCCAGTGCTGCCAGTCGCAGCCATGGCCGAGCAGACCTATTCCTGGTGAGTGTTCGTCCGCTCACATGCGGGCTACCGGCCGGGGGTTATGGGATGACCCCCATTAAAAGGCCTAGGGTCATGGTTGTGGGTTGGAGCTGAACCCCATGTCATGGTATGTTGCTGGGCGGTGTATGAAGTCTACATTTCCTTTCTATAGTGGATCCAGAGTTATAGGAGCTAACGTTGCTAAACCTAATGAAAGTATCCTTTCGTGTTAAGGGAGTTTGTTTAAGCTCCTATATCCAGACTCTGCAGTAGAAAGTGGCAGAGGGAGCTAGACTGGAGAGCATACATTAATACCCAGTGTTGTTTTTTTTTGTAAGTTCCATCACACTGTATTTGTGCCGGGTTTTTTTGTTGTTCCTTTTCTCTCTTTGATCTGAGAAGCCGGAGGTGGCGACAACTGAGTTTGTCAAACAGGTTACTGAGGTTATGTTTAAAGTGTGTTAAAACGTGAATGGTATGAACCAATGAGCTAGCCCGATCTTAAGATGAAAGCTGGGGAACGGTGACTAAGGATTCTCTTTTTTTTACACCTATTTGTAGTGTATATGTATTTGTTTTCTAGTGTTTGGAGTTACTGCAACACTACATAGCAATGTTCAGACATGGAAATCTTTATTGGTGGTGAAAAAAAATGTTTAAATATCTAGAATAGTTATCTTAAATTAGGATAAGTCGGTGATAATTGAGTTAATTGGAGCACATGCTGTGCTTTAACTGGTAACTCTTTGGATTTGCTTGAGTCAATCAGACTTTGATTTGTTTAGTGTGACTATATAGCTTCAATACTAAGGGGAGCCTGCAGAGCTAGTCCTGATTTTATTCCATGCATGCATGGAAATATTCTGATTTCCCAATTGAGTTCCCAATGGGAAAAGACTGCTTATCCTTCAATAGGATGGGATAAAACCAGGATTGGATTAGCTTGTTCCTACTGACATGGAGTTATATAATCACCCTACTGTTTTATAAAGTGTTAATGCCATAGGACAAGCTAGTACGTTTGTCAAGAAGTTCAGGTGATATCTGTATTTATAGCAAGACTGATAGCTCTGTGATAAATGTTTAGTTGAGGTAACTTGGTATATTATGATGTAACTCATTGTCCCAAAATGATTTGCTTTGCACATACCTTGAAAAATAATGAATCTTGCTTTTAAGTCATGGTATATTGGTTATGAGCTCATTCTCTAATTTTACTACTTATGATCATCATATCTAGTAATTATATTTTGCCAAAGACTACAGTTTCTGAAGTACATAGGATATGTTATAGGCAACATAGGTGTGCTTTAGACATTCTTCTACCAATTTCCTTTTGCATATTTTCTGTTAGCTGTTTTTTTTTTTTTGTTCCTTTCTAGTTTTCCTATTTTATTCTGTTTAATTTATAACCCACCTAACAAGGTAATGTTGAAGGTGATAATGTACTATAATTCAAATGTCATATTCCACTTCATGAAAATAAGCTTAAATATAAAAAATGGGAAGGATTACCTCAGAGCTCCAAAACCAGCTTGATCTGCCAGCTTCTTAGCCATAAATGATATCCTCCCCCCCTATGGAAAACGGCAAGTAGAGGGAATCCAAAAGCACAAGGCAAAGTAGAAAGCAAAAAAGCACAAGGGGCCTTCGAGTGAGGGACATCTCGGCTATGCTTTTTGTCAGATGTGACATGATCCGTGTTTCGGCAAGAAACCCCTGTGTCAGGGGTCTATTATTGGTATCTGTTGCACAAGGAGCCTTCGAGTGAGGGATGTCTCGGCTATGCTTTTAGTCAGATGTGACACGATCCGTGTTTCGGCAAGAAACGCCTGTGTCAGGGGTCTATTATTGGTATCTGTTGCCAAGGTGTCAATCATCTGTTTTCTATATGCATCTTAAGTCTTGAAAAAGACAAATGTGCTGGAAACTCGGCTGAAAAGTCGCCAAAATCAGGTAACGTAGGAACGAATAAAATAACTATGCTAAAATACTTCCCGTGCTTTTTGAAAGTATACACGGAAGCTTTGCTTAGCACAGCGTGGGAAATTTTAGTATAGTTATTTTATTTCTTCCTGCAAAGAAGCGTGGGACGTTTTAGCATAGTTATTTTATTTGTTCCTGCGTTGCCTGATGTTTTTTTTGGTGTCTTTTCAGATGAGTTTTCAGCACATTTTGTCTTTTTCAAGACTTAAGGTGCATATAAAAAACAGATGTTTGATATCTTTGGCAACAGATAACCAGTAATAGATTTCTGACAAAGGCATTTCTTGCAGAAACACGGACTGTCGGGTCTTTGTGCTTTTTTGCTTTCTACTTTTTCTGATGTCTTTGTGGTGTTTATAATGAATGGAAGGATTTTGCTAATCATGAAGAGTAGATCTTAGTGATCAAATATAATCAACAGATTTGGAGCTCTTTGAAGCTTTTCCTTCTGTTTTTAATAGAAATTAAACAAAATAAAACATAGAAAAGAAAATAAGATGATACCTTTTTTATTGGACATAACTTAATACATTTCTTGATTAGCTTTCGAAGGTTGCCCTTCTTCCTCAGATCGCAAATAAGCAAAATCTTCTGGTTTTGATATTTGTCTCTTTTTATGAAGTGGAACATAACGTTTGGGTTGTAGTTGATTTTGTGTTTCTACACAATTATTTTGATTTTGAAGGTGATAAGGTAAACATTTTATTATAAAATCACAAACTGAATCGTTAAAAATATCAACTTCCCTCTTTTTAACAATCCAGTAATGAAAAGAACTATTGCTAACCATTTTTATCAACTCCAAAGGCGTGCTTAACCTGTTTTTTCAAACATTATAAAAGCCAAAAATTATCATCCTCTAAGATTTTGGTTCTCAACCTTTCTTCTGTTGTGACACACCTGACAGGTGATGTACATGTATGTGACCTGCTGAAAACTAAAATCCACAGCTGTTTTGTAAACTGTTGCTGAATTAAAGTTATTAATTAAATTTCTTTGGGCAAAATACTGAGATTAGAGAAGCAAATCCTGATAGTGAGAGAGAAATATGGGGAGAGGCCCTCTCAGCTGAAAACAGATCTGATGGCAGCGCAAGTGACCCTGAATTCTCTTATCCATGAGAGGGAGAAGAAGTCCCAGGACTATTATAGGTTCCAACTGTACAAATATGGTAGCAAGGAAGGGCGGATGTTAGCTAGACTGATAGCCTGCAAACAAGCCTCGAGAATAGTCACATCATTAAAAATGGGGCCTGTAAGCTATGCCATACCATACCATACAGACAAGGAGATTAGAGAGATTTTTGTTTCAACAATTTTTTATTGATGAGGTCACATGGTATACAATTCCATCTCAGTCAATATAAATCGTATAATAGCGAAGTCTAGTACACATTACTAAACCTGAAATGTCCATCATCAATGTTTTCCAAACTTTTCTCCCCTATCCCTTCTTTCTTGTCTTCTCCTATATTTATAATGTGTACATGTATAATTACTGGGCAGTTGTATAACTAAACAATAAACTTTTATATGAAACTCCAATATTTATAACTCGTGTTTTACTCAGTGTATTATCCCAACAGTATTTACTGGTGGGTCCTCTTAATGTGCTCCTTCAAAGGATTGTTACTGGTGGGTCCTCTTAATGTGCTCCTTCAAAGGATTGTTCTCCTATCTAAATACACATGTCCCTCTATTATGCATTGAACATTACCCTTCCCATTCCTATACCCCGCTCCCCCCAACCTCCCTCCCCATCTACTCGCATAAAATGTTCTCTACACATCATGGTTAGTTACCTCTACCTCTGCACATGCTATTACTACCAGAGTGTAAAATATTGGTCTTGCTTCTTTTGGCACTGTGCTCCTCTTATAATAGGGGCAGATTATTGAGCACTGTGCTTCTTGCTTTATGTGAGATACTGTGTAAATATCTGTTCCAAATTGAAATAAAGGCTTTTCTTTTCTTTGGGGTGCTGCTCTAGCCTCCCATAACATCAACTCATGAAATTTATTCTTCCAAAACCAGATGGTGGGTGGTTCCTCTTGCATCCAATGCCTCGGTATACATTTTTTCCCCACTGTGTATGCCTTACCCAGTAATAGATCCATGTTCTTGTCTGATAGCTCATAGGCTCCCCTTTTGTTTAATAACACCCTTCTCCACGAGGGAATTAGTCTGTGGCCTATGAGAGTCTCAAGGTAATTATGGATCCTTTTCCAGAATATTTTCACTTTGATACACTTCTGCATGCATTTTGGAGTTGTATTTCTCATTCATCTACACTTTACACACTGAGCATCCGGTGCACAGCCCGCTCTTGCTGCCTGTGTTTGTGCCATGTATCCCCTATGTAATATCCTATACTGGCTCTCCTGTAGCTCTGCCCCGCTAACTTGCCTGGGGATGTCTTTTATCAATTTTGCAAAATTTACTCCCTTCAATTCATATCCCAGGCCTTTGCTCCAAGCCTCTATGAGTGCTCCATAGTTTTGGGGCGGACAGAGCGACAGCAGGGCCCCGGTGCAAACTAGATATGGAAACGTGACCATGTGAATCCCCTTTTAAGAATTCTCTGAGTTTTTGTCCTAATTTTGTGCCCAATGCCTCTTGATCTAAGCTGTACCAATAGTGATGTAATTGTTAGTGAAAGTCTCCGCCCTAGGTCTTGAAATGTATACAAACCTCCTTCCTCATTTACTATGTGTTCCATTAGGCTGATTCCCATGTCTGCCCATCTCTTAATTAACAGCCTCCAGTCCAGGTGGAAAATCTCCATTCGCCCGGAGCGGAAGCTGATCGCTAATATTTGGGTTTTGATTCCAAACTGTCATAAGAAAGCGCCAAACCTGTCTTAAGGGTTGTAACAGAATACTTTTCTTACATGTTGGCGGTAAACTTTGTGATTGGGCCTGTATTAGAAAGTTTACATGCCAAGGGCGATATAGTGCCTGTTCCCAACTGACTGGAGTAAATTGTTCTGTATTAAGTATCCAATCCCGAAGGTGCCTCAGTAGACATGCTTGATTGTACCGTCGAAGATTTGGGAGACCCAAACCTCCCTGCTCCCAGTTATCATATAGATATTCTAATCACATCTTTGATTCCCCCCCCCCATAAGAATTTCCTACATATTCTATTCAATTTCCGTACATCTCTTCGTAATACGTGTATTGGCATTACTTGTAAAATGTAAAGCCATCTTGGGAATATTATCATTTTAAATAAGTTGATTCTGCCCATCAATGACAAAGGCAGATGGTTCCATTGCTCCAAGGAGGATCCTGTATCTCGTAACAGCTTCTCTATATTTAGTTGGTATAATTTATCTACATCCATGGACAGTCTCACTCCTAGATAACGAAAAGACTCATCTGCCCATTTTAATGGCACCCTTTCTAGCCAATTCCCCTCTTGCCACTCCTGTCTTTGTAATGCTTCAGACTTCTCTAAATTTAATTTGAAGCCGGAAAGATCTCCATACTCTACCATACATTCCAAAAGAGCAGGCAGTGAGGTGTTGGGTTGGGTCACATGAACTAGCAAGTCATCGGCATAAACTGCAATTTTGAAAATATTATCGCCTATTTTTACCCCCTGTATTTCTGGTGTTTGCTGAATATCTCTAATCAGGGGGTCTAATGTTAAAATGAATAATAAAGGCGATAGTGGGCATCCTTGCCTGGTGCCACGAAATATAGAGAAGGGGGGAGATTAGAGATATTTTTAAAGAATTCTATCAGAAGTTATACAAGGCAGAGGAAGAATCTGGTCTCACAAGTAAGGCATACCTAGAGGGGGGTGGAACATCCAGTACTCGCAGATAAAGACCAAAAATATTTAAACGCTCCCATCACTGTAGAGGAAGTGCATTGGGCAGTTGCCCATAGCCAAATGGGGAAAGCACCGGGGCCGGACGGCATGAGGGTGGAGTTTTATAAATTGATGGGTGAAGAGATTGAACCAATATTGGTAGAAGTCTTCAATAGTTGGGTGAACAAAGGTTTCTTGCCTAGACAACTAAACATGGCCCAAATTATATTAATTCCAAAGCCCAAAAGGGATTTAGTCTTACCAGAATCATACCACCCAATATCATTGCTGAACTGTGAACTGAAACTATTTGCTAAAATTCTGGCCAATCGCTTGGGGCAAATACTACCAAAACTCATGCATGAGGGACAGGTGGGATTTGTTAAGGGACAATCAATTTCAAAGAACTTAAGAAAGATCTTAGCAGCATTGGAGACCATTGGAATGAGATCAGAGCCTGCATTAATCATTAGTTTTGATGCAGAGAAAGCTTTTGATCGAGTAAACTGGGACTACTTGTTTTGAGACGTTAAAAGTATACGGGTTTACAGGGTGGTTTGTAAGTGCGATCCAAACGCTATACTCGGAGCCGATGGCAAGGATCATGGTTAATGATGGTTGCTTCGATGAGTTTGCAATAGGAAGAGGCACTCGGCAGGGTTGCCCTCTATCACCATTACTGTTTGCAATATACTTGGACCCTTTTAATCAGAGATATCTGCTCTATGCCTGCTGTGAGAGGGGTAAAGATTAATAAACAGGAATTTAAACTGGCTGCTTTTGCAGACGACCTGCTGGTTATGCTTACGACTCCAGCAGAATCGGTGAACGCCCTACTGGAGATATTTGAAGAATTTGGGGCCTACTCAGAGTTTAAATTAAATCTAGAGAAGTCTGAGACTTTGGCTAGCAATGTAAATATAAATGAGGCATGGCAGGGACACTTTCCCCTTAGATGGGCGACTGGAAGGTTTAGATATCTGGGAATTATGTTAACTCCTAAGACTGAGGACCTTTATGAAGCTAACATCCAGCTATTGATGGCCCAGACTAAACAGCAACTAGAGAGTTGGAACTTACTATGGCTGCCATTAATAGGCAGAATATGTCTACTCCGTATGATTATACTCCCCAGGTAGCTCTATGTGCTGCAGACCATACCCATATGTTCATTGCACAAAGACCTTAGAGTCTTCAACCGGTTGGTAGTGAAGTTTTGCTGGGCAAACAAGAAAGCAAAGATGAAATACCAGTGGATGTTGGGGGGTTGGGATTACCAGACTTGGAGCAGTATAATATGGCCTGCCTGCTAAGATATGTTAAAGATTGGATTTTTGGGACAAATTACTATACGCCTCTTGAAATAGAGGAGGCTTTGTTTGCACCTTTACGTCCACAAGCTTTGTTGCAAATAGAGAGAACTCAAATACCTGGGAGATATCGGCAAAATCTGTTATATCCTCTGAGGAAGGCGTGGAAATATTTGGAGAATAGACTGGGTATAGGAACTGGAGTAACAGAGCTCCTACCTATTAAGGGGAACCCAATGTTTGAGGCAGGCATAGAAATTGTAGTTTTCCGCCGCTGGGAAGAACGCGGACTGATGTGCTTAGGTGATGTACTAGGTGAAACAAGTGAGATTCAAACTCTAGAGCAGCTGCTAGGCACTGATGATATGCAATGGGGAGATACATATGCATTTTGTCAAATAAAGCATTTTGTTCAGTCTCTAAATACGGATCGACTTACACAGAAACTGGGAGCTAAGGTTAAACACTTTTTTGAAAAGATTTCAGAGACCAGTCCCTCAATTTCAGGATTGCATAGGGCCCTATGGGAGGAAAATAAACCCCAAAATTTAACACAATTAAAAGAACGATGGGAAAAAGATCTGGGAGTCAGTTTAGTATCATGGGATATTAGTAAGCAGCTGAAAGGGATCCCAAGATTGATAAGTGGAGCACAGTATAGGGAATGCGCCTTCCGATTTATACATAGAGCTTACATGACTCAGGCACAGTTGGCGAGGTTTGGGGGGCTGCAGACGGCATTATGCAGGAGGTATAGGGGTGCAGAAAATTCCTTTTACCATGGATTTTGGAGTTGCAGGAATATTAAAGCATATTGGGGGAAATAGCTAATTATTTGACTAATCTAATAGGTCATCAGATAGCGTGCACACCCAGGCAACTGCTGCTGAACCTCCCAGGATCAGTCAGGGGAGCGACACTAAGGGGTACCTTACTATTCCGCAAACTAACTTTGTTGGCGAAAAAAATGCATTCTGCAGTATTGGATGACAGATATGGGGCCTGAATATTGGCATTGGCGGAATCTAATTCACCAATTGGTGGTGTGGGAGCCAAGAGAAGCTAGGAGTGGGCCCAAGAAAAGAATTGCATTCATAAAACTATGGGGTGTATACATAGATTCTCTGACCCCTAGGGGTAGGAATTTAATCCTTAGGGTGCTGTAATGGGTGGAAGATGATTGGGGTAGTCTTTGGCATGAGTGGGAAGTAAGGGGGGGCGGGGGGATTACATGTGTGGCGAGAGGAGTCATTGAGGAGAATGAACCCAATGGGGACAAGGGACAGTTATATGGAAGCGCAAAGATTTTTTTATTTATTTATTACAAGTTTAAGCTGATGTTTTCAAATAGTAGACTAATTCGGTTCGATGGGGGAAGGTCCAAGGACCCTGACCTCCCTCATCAACGTATCTGAAGTATTCCTGCTCTAAAGTGGGGGACCTCCTTCGGACTTGTTTCCATTCATGTATGTTTGATAACGATTTTGCAAAAGAGGGTTGAAAAAAAGGGGGCGGAATGTAATGGAAAAGCGAACAATTTACTCAAGATTATGGTTGTAATATTTTACGGTTAAATAAAAAATTGTTTAAACATAAAATTTTTTTGAGAAAAAATACAAATCTTCACTCACTTTATCAGTGAGAAATCTGGGACTGACGTGTTCCACACAGTTTTTCAATATGAGGTTGAATCTCTTAAAAAAGGTGGTCAATTCTAATAAATCCAAATAAATAGAAAACAGATGTGTTCACATCCTGGTCACCTCAGTAATGGCAATATAAAATCCCTCCAATGCCAGATTCTGTGATGTAACACAAGACTTGACAAATATGCTACTCAGAAAGTCCATAAGCCATTATTAAGATGGACTTGGGAAAATACAACACATTCTACGATAAGCAGCATAAAATTTGTTTTACTGTTCTGGGATCTTGCAGGGATTTGTGATCTGGATTGGCCACTGTTGGAAACAGGATGCTGGGCTTGATGGACCTTTGGTCTGTCCCATTATGACAATACTTAAACATTACCTATGGACAGCAGCAGATCTGCAGCAGTTAAAATTGGAGATAGTGGGGAAGCAGACATATGGATCAGTTATAGGGATTTCAAGTATCTCTCTATGGTTCTCTGCTCTTCCCAGTTTGCAGGCATGTCTTCTGATTCTGAATGTTGCTGACTTGATCACTTCATCTGCTAGCACATGTAGTGTCGCACCTTTATTGTGGTTAGCGGAGAGCGCTTCATACTGCATCACATGATAGCTGCTAGCATTGGAGCTTTCAAATTTGCACCAGCCAAATACTCCATGCACTGCATTTGCCAGAACCCTGGCTCCTTCCTGACATGGCTCAGGTCAGAGCCAAAATGCCCGCCCATAGAGGATGAAGCCTGTAGTCCAGATGGTGCAGATCTCTTGATCTTGCATATCACACGTGGTCTGGTACCAGTGACAGGATACTCCTTCAGCATGGTGCACACAAGGCAAGACCCACTGCGCCATCTCGCACAGATACAAACAGTGCCAAATATTTCATATTGTTCCCACCACTGAAACTCTGCCACTTCCATTTACACTGATTTGCACCTGGGACCATTGGTCCCTGGGTTCTGATCAACTCTGTTGCTCAGGCTCCCAAGGGAAAGGAAAATATGTACTGTACGTGAATCACTTGAGCCTGCTCTACAACAGCTTGCAAATTTCTTCAATTTCTGGGCCATATAGCAGCAACTGTGCATGTAGTGATGCTAACCAGGATACAGGTTCCATTGAATCAACATCTTCAGTCACTTGACAAAAAAATTACAAATCCAACACAATATATGCTTTTCTCTTCAATGGTGGCTTCATTTGCTAAACCTCACCATGGGTTGGCCCTTTCAGCCTGAGCTACCTTATCATACTCTGACCACAGATGCATCCACAGTAGGTTGGGGAGCACATCTGCAAAACTGGAAAACCCAAGGTTTCTGGAGCACATATAAGCAGACTCTCCATATAAATATTTTATAGCATCCCACAGATCAATCCAGATAAGGCCCTCTACCAGCAGGTGGAGGTTGAGTTGACTACACATCTGAAATTCTCTGTATCTAGCAGGTGGAAGGTCATAACTGTGTAGTTCTGGATCTGCTTCTGATGTTTCCCTTGGGACCAGTTGAGTCTTGATAGGGGGTGAGGTTCCATGTTTGGGATTTTTAGTGTACACCTGGTGGTGCCAGGTCCCTTCCTCGATCTCCCTAACGTCCCCTCCGTCTCAGACGAAGGATCACCGGGCAGGATTTACAGGTCTGCACGGGGGGGGTGGGGTGGGGGGGGGGGTGGACACAGTTTTTCTCAGGTGGCACTGTTCTGCTTTATTGCGGCTCCATCAGAAGCCACGAAATGCTTCTCCTGGTGTGGGAGCCGGAGAGCAGTGTCGGGAGTGTGAGCCTTGTTTGTGGCAGAGCGCGCTGGACAAGCCACGGGTTCTCAGTTGGGCGATGACGGGGTAATGCCATGTACCTTTTTGGGTACATTCTTGAGTGGGGAAAACCCTGTTGCATGCCCTCTGTCAAGAGTCTTAGAAGATCTCTTCCATTTGGTAGAAATCCACTTAGCGATTTCAGCTATCATCACCTTATCCATAAGAAGCCTGTTTCCCCAAGTCATATTGTTTCTTGTTTTATGAGGGGCCCACTAAACATGAAACCAACATGGGAACTCAATGTTGTTTAGCTCAGCTTATGCTGCCACCTTTGAACCTGTAGCTGTTGCTTTCCTACAGCAGCTAACTTGGAAGACAATTTTTCTCTTCCTCTTCAACCCTCCAGACCGGTCAAGATGCTTGGGTTATGCTCGCCTACCAGCAGAGGGAGACTGAGAACACTAACTTCAAACTATGTACATATAACCTGTGCCTAGCCACCTGTCGTCAGTATCTTCTCAGTCTCAGCAGAGGGTAGACAGGCAACCTGTGCAGCTTGTCCGGTCTGGTAGGATTCAGAGATTATTTAGGAGCTTCTTTTGGTCTGTTTTTCAGTTTTATCCCTGTGCCTGGAAGACTTTAGTGTGCTGGGGGTTGGTGGGTCCGGTGGGGCCTGCCATTGTCCCCTTTGGGGTGTCACACCCGGGTGGCCGGGTCCCTCCCCCTAACTGGCTCTCCCGTTTGGGCAGCTTTGTGCCTCGGCTGCAGTTCTGTGCTGCAGCCTTGAGTGCCGTTTAGTTTTAGCAGCAGCAGGGCTCAATTTCAGGCTGCAATAAAGTTTTGACAAAAAAAAAAACTCTCTCAGAGATCGAAGGCCCAAGCGGTGTGGAGAGCTGAGTGAGCTGCAATCTGGGGTTCCGGGGTTGTTCAGCTGCTTTGGGGCGCTGTTTTGCAGGCTTCTGGTGAGTGGGCTGTCAGCTGTTTGTTTAGGCGCGATGGCGGGAAAGCCGCTGCGATGTAGATTTTGTGCGCGCCGGGGGGTTGAAGTGGTTGGCGGTTCCTGCCGTTTCTGTGGCGAACCGAAGTCTTCTTCCTCCGCTCCGCCGGTGTTAGCGGCGGAGGTTCCCGCGTCGGGCCCTCCAGAGCCGGCAGTGTCTCAGTCTGGCAGCGTGGCGGCGGTCCCGATTTTGGCGGGAACCGCCGCCATTTTGGAATCAGCACCGCAAGGCCCGGAGTTGGTCGGAGGACCTTTGGGCAGTCAGTTGTCCGGTTTTTCTGGGGGGGACGGTCCTGGTCGGATGGGTTTCCCGCCGGATTTTATTTGGAGTTTGTTCCAGGCCTGGCAGGCGGGGCCGACGCGAGCAGAGACCCCTAGTCTTGGGACGGGGGGTGCCAGTGTTAAGAGACCACGTTTGGAGTGGTCGGAGGACATGGAAAGTTTTTCCCCTCCGGAGTCAGAGGGCGATTTTAGTCCCCTGGAGGAGGATGAGGGGCCGTTGGTTGGTTATGAGAAGGAACTTCCTGTGCCTGGGGAGGACCCTTCGGTGGTCCGCATTTTTCACCGCGATGAGTTGGCAGAACTTATTGAGCAGGTGTCATCGACTCTCAAGTTTGAGGCGTCAGCTCCAGTGACAGCCGGGTCGCAGGATCCTTTGGTGAAGGGGATTCGGCAGGTATCTCGCACTTTCCCTATGAACGCGGATCTGAGGGAAATGATTACCCAAGAGTGGCGTTCTCCAGAAGATCAGTGTAAGGTGGCTCAGGCCATGGCTAAGTTGTACCCGCTTCCGCTGGAGGATAGAGATTCCCTCCGGCCTCCGACCGTGGATGCCGTGGTGACGGCTGTGACTAAGGCTACGGCCATTCCTGTGGATGGGGGGGGCCGCGTTGCGGGACCCGCAGGGCAGGAAATTGGAGACGTTTCTCAAGTGGAGTTTTGATTTGTCTGCTTTGGCGCTGCAGGCGTCGGTTTGTGGAGGCCTGGTGGCCCGGGCGTGTTTCCGCTGGGCGGAGCGGCTGCTGGATAACCCGCCGGCTGATAGGGCCTCCTTAGTTCAAGATTTGGCAAGGTTGGAGATGGGGTCGTCCTTCATGGCTGATGCACTGTATGATTTGTTACGGGCTTCGGCTAAGAACATGACCCTGGCGGTGGCTGCTCGTCGGGCCCTGTGGTTGCGGGGCTGGATGGCTGATGCTGCTTCTAAGGCAAAGCTGTGTTCGCTGCCGTTTAAAGGTTCTTTGCTTTTTGGGGAAGAGTTGGATAAGTTGGTGAGGGGTCTTGGTGATACTAAGGTTCCTCGTCTTCCGGAGCTTCGTCCTAAGGCTGCTAGGGGGTCCGCGGTGCGCGGACGGTTTCAGGAAGCTCGACGATATCGGCCTGGCAGGTCCTCCGGGGGGACTAAGGGTAGTTTTTTCCAAAGAACTCAGTCCTTTCGCGGTGGTCGCCGTGGAGGGCGAGGTTCCTCGTCGGGAACGCCCGGAGCGTCCCGTCCTTCGCAATGATGGTGTGGGGACCCAACCTCTGGTTCACGTGGGGGCTCGTTTGCGCTTGTTTTACCAGAGGTGGGTCCAGATCACCTCAGATCAGTGGGTGCTGCAGATTGTGTGAGATGGCTACGCGTTAGAGTTCGACGGTCCTCTACCCGATTTCTTTCTTGTGTCTCCTTGTCATTCCAGGCGCAAGGCGAGAGCAGTGCGAGAGACCTTGGCGCGTCTGGTCGAGTTAGGAGCAGTAGTTCCGGTTCCTCCAGGAGAGCGAGGTACGGGTTGTTATTCCATCTACTTCGTAGTTCCCAAAAAGGAGGATGCTTTTCGGCCCATTTTGGACCTCAAGAAGGTCAATGCGGCTCTGAAGGTTCCTTCCTTTCGAATGGAGACGCTGCGCTCAGTCATTGTAGTGGTTCAGGAAGGAGAGTTTCTGACGTCTTTAGATCTGACGGAGGCTTACTTGCACATCCCCATCCTAGTGGCACACCAGCGTTTTCTTCGCTTTGCGGTGTTGGGGAGACATTTTCAATTTTGTGCTCTTCCGTTCGGCCTGGCGACGGCGCCTCGCACCTTTTCCAAGGTCATGGTAGTGGTGGCGGCAGCGCTGCGTTTGCAGGGCATTTTGGTCCATCCGTACCTAGACGACTGGTTGATTCGAGCCAAATCAAAATCAGAGAGCGAGGAGGTCACCGGTCGGGTGGTGTCCTTTCTGCAGTCGCTCGGTTGGGTTGTCAATCTGGCCAAGAGTCACCTCGTTCCGTCGCAGTCCCTAGAGTATTTGGGAGTCCGTTTCGACACGAAGAGAGGCCGTGTGTTTTTGACAGCGCCTCGCATCTCCAAGCTACAGTCTCAGATCCGGCAGCTCCGAGCTCAGAGGGCGCCGTCGGCGCGGGAGTATCTTTGGGTGCTGGGTCTGATGGCGGCATCAATAGAGGTGGTACCCTGGGCCAGGGCCCACATGAGACCGTTACAGGTAGCGTTGTTGTCTCGCTGGTCTCCTCAGTTTCAGAGTTTGGAGGAGAGGCTCTCACTGCCGGAGGTGGCTCGGTGCAGTCTTCGCTGGTGGCTCCACTCTCCGAATCTAGCGAAGGGCATGCCGTTGGACACTCCAGATTGGGTGGTGCTGACCACGGATGCGAGCCTGTCAGGATGGGGGGGCGCATTGTCTGGGTCAGGTGGCCCAAGGGCGTTGGACGTTGGAGGAGGCGAGTTGGTCCATCAATCGCCTGGAGACGCGAGCTATTCGGTTGGCTCTTCGGGCCTTTCAGAGTCTTCTGGACGGCAAGGCAGTCAGGGTTCTTTCAGACAATGCCACGGCCGTCGCTTATGTAAATCGACAGGGGGGAACAAAGAGTCCCGGGTTAGCGGTAGAGGCGACGGAGTTGCTGTCATGGGCAGAAGTTCATCTGCAGAGTCTGTCAGCGGGACACGTGGCAGGGGTGGACAACGTGAGTGCAGATTATCTGAGCAGGCATATGTTGGATCCCGGAGAGTGGGCTCTCCATCCCTCCGTGTTCGAGCAGATAGTGTTGCAGTGGGGTCGGCCAGTGTTGGATCTTATGGCGTCGGCCGCCAATGCGCAGGTCTCTCGGTTCTTCAGTCGTCGAAGGGATGCTCGAGCCGAGGGCATCGACGCGTTGGTGCTTCCGTGGCCACCTCAGCAGCTGCTCTACGTGTTCCCGCCGTGGCCGCTGGTGGGCCGCGTGGTACAGCGGATCGGTCGTCACTCGGGGTTAGTGGTTCTGATAGCGCCCAATTGGCCCCGGCGTCCGTGGTACGGAGATCTGATGCGGTTACTGGTGCAGGATCCGATTCCCTTGGGGCCTCGGGTGCGACTGGTTCAGGGGCCGATAGAGATGGCAGATCCCTCTCCGTTCTTGCTTACGGCTTGGCTCTTGAGAGGCACCGGTTGAGAAAGAAAGGGTTTTCGCCCAGAGTGGTTGATACGATGTTGCGGTCTCGCAAGAGGTCTACATCGTTGGCGTATGTGCGAGTGGGGCGCACCTTCGAGAATTGGTGTCAAGAGCGGGCTTATGTCCCTTTGCGTGCTTCGGTGGTGGAAGTTTTGGATTTTCTGCAGGATGGCTTGGAGAGGGGACTGTCGCTCTCTTCCCTGAAAGTGCAGGTCTCTGCCTTGTCTTGTTTTAGAGGTAAGATTCGGGGAGTTTCCTTGGCGGCTTCTCCTGATGTGGGGCGGTTCCTGAAGGCAGTGAAGTTGATTCGGCCGCCTCGTCGTCCGTTGGTTCCGCCTTGGGATTTAAATTTGGTTCTGGAGGCGTTGGTGGCACCTCCGTTTGAACCCGTGGCATCCATTACATGTAAGGATCTTACTTTGAAGGCGGTTTTTCTGGTGGCCATTTCTTCGGCGCGTAGGATTTCAGAGCTCCAGGCTCTGTCTTGCAGGGAGCCTTTTCTGTCATTTGCTAAGGAGAAAGTGACTTTACGGACGGTTCCTTCCTTTGTGCCTAAGGTGGTGTCGGCTTTTCATGTCAACCAGGTGATTTCCTTGCCTGTGTTGGGGGATCGCGCTGGGGATCTTACGCAACGTCGACTGGCTAAGTTGGATGTACGGCGCGTTTTACGGTCTTATTTGCGCAGAACGCAGGATTTTCGAGCATCGGATAGGTTGTTTGTGTTGTTTGGAGGTCCCAAAAAAGGGGCAGCAGCTTCCAAGGCTACTCTGGCTAGGTGGTTGAAGGAGACCATTGCGTCGGCGTACTTGTTGAAACGCCGTGCCGTGCCCTCGGTGCTTAAGGCTCATTCTACTCGGGGGGGGTAGCTGCTTCTTGGGCGGAAAGTAGTTTTATTCCTCCGCAGGATATTTGTAAGGCAGCGGCGTGGTCTTCCATCCATTCCTTTGTGAAGCATTACAGACTTGATGTTCAGGCAAAAGAGGATGCTCGGTTTGGAGCGGCTGTGTTGTCTTCTGCTTTTCGAGGGTCCCACCCTTAAGTTTCTACTGCTTTGGTACTTCCCAAGCGTCTTGACCGGTCTGGAGGGTTGAAGAGGAAGGTGAAATTAGGCCTTACCTGCTAATTTTCTTTCCTCTAGACCCTCCAGACCGGTCAAGAGCCCGCCCTGTGTATTATCAGAAGTGATTTTGAGCCGTGTTCTGCTATGACTATTCTTTCAAGTTTAGTGTGGTCGGAGAGAATTTCTTTGACTCTAAAACAGTACAGAGCGGGACGTTTGGACGTTCCGTCTGTAGAGGCACACTGTTGGTGTTTGACTATTGGTTTTCCAGGTACAGGGGTTTTGTTTATCGTTTTCAGGTTTTTTGGTTTTCTGCTTTGCTAAGCGGATACTGACGACAGGTGGCTAGGCACAGGTTATATGTACATAGTTTGAAGTTAGTGTTCTCAGTCTCCCTCTGCTGGTAGGCGAGCATAACCCAAGCGTCTTGACCGGTCTGGAGGGTCTAGAGGAAAGAAAATTAGCAGGTAAGGCCTAATTTCACCATAGCCATAACAGCAAGAAGAGTTGGTGAACTGCGAGTTCTTGTTCACTATCCTTCCCCTAAACTCAATTTTATCATAATAGAGTACTTCTCTGACCTCATCCAAAAATTTCTGTCCAAGATTGTTTGATTTTCATCTGAACCAATCCATTTTACCCACATTTTTTTCCTTCACCTCACTCTACAGAAGCAGAGTCTTTGCTTCACTCTCTGGACTGAAGACATTGAACAAAAGACTTCAGGAAAACTTCTCAATTGTTCATTTAACCCTAAGAATATGGGATCTCCTGCTTCTAAATGAATGCTGGCAACTTGATATCGGAATGTATCTCCTTTTGTTATACTCTTAGCACAGTGTTTCCTAAGTCCAGTCCTGGAGTACCCTTTGCCAGTCAGGTTTTCAGGATAGCCACAATATGCATGAAAAAGTTTTGCATATAATGGAAGCAGTGTATGCAAATCAAATTCATGCATATTCATTTTGGATATCCTGAAAACTTGACTGGCAAGGGGTACTCTAGAACCAGACTTGGGAAACACTGCTCTAGCAGGTTTCTCTTCTCTGGGATGTATAGGTCTGCCACAACTCTGTGCTAAGGCTACCTCAGTAGCAAATCTCAGGAATGTATCAATCAAGGACATTTGTAAAACAGCTACCTGGCCTTTGTTTATATCTTTACAAAACAATGCTGCTCAGGATGTGGCTTTTGGTCAGGCAGTTCTCTGGAACCTCTGTGCTTTATTACTGTGCTCCTCTGCTTCTAATACTCGGGGCCATCAAGATAGCTATATAAGAATGTCCCGCAGCTTGGGACTCATCTCAAGTGTGCTTATGTCCCCCTACATAGTATCCAGAAAAAACAAAGTTGCTTACCTGTAGCAGGTGTTCTCTGTAGACAGCAGGGGAATACAGCTAAACTCAGCTGCCCATCATCCCCACACAAGAACAGTAACAAAAATTTTTGAACTTTACTCACATTGCTTTAGCTTTGTTAAAGATTGGGTGGGCAGGGGAAAGCATGGCAGCGCAGAAACCCTGCACATCCCTAGAGTAGAGACCTGTATGTGAACGGAGTTTTGTGGGAATCCCCTCTGGGGCTGCGGGGTTCCCTTGGAGATGGAAAGTGTTCCTGCTGTATTCACGTGGAAGTGTAAGCTGCACCTGCGCCAGTCTCTCACCTACCTAGTTCTTTAAGTGCTGCTGCTGCTGCCTCCTCGCTTTAACAGCATAGATGCGGAAAATCTTCCATTAATCTTCTCTGCTCCCGGGCTGATGCGCAGGCCTCAGCTCTGACACAGGCACGAGCATCATAGGTCATCTGACCTACTTGTGCATGCATGTGGCAACCTCTGAGTACACAGTGCCAGCGAATCAGAGATGACTCTTACATGTACACACCAGATTGTTTCAAGTTTCCGTTCCTTCCTTGCCTGCAGTGCTCTGGGTCAAACTCAGAAACAGAGACAGAACGACGGGTATTTAAAAATTTTTTTTTTTTTTTTTTGGTACCATTAAATTCTTATGGGTATGGGTAAGATTCCAGCTGGGACGGGTGGGAACATGTTAGATTTCTGTCCCCGTGCAACTCACTAGCCCAGACATGTAAAACTTTGACATCTCTGAGCTAGGGGAGTTTTTTTTTTTCTCCCCCCCCCCCACCCCCCTGCATACTGGGCTGTGGCTGCATTCCCCTGTTACCTATGGAGAACTCTATAGGTAAGCAGCTCTGCTTTTTTTTTTTTTTTTTTTTTAGGCCATTAGACTCCATGAAGTGAAAGGAAAGGGAATGGGACTTTATATACTGTCTTTACTACTACTATTTAACATTTCCAAAGCGCTACCAGGGTTACGCAGTGCTGTACAATCTAACAAAGAAGGACAGTCCCTGCTCAAAGGAGCTTACAATCTAAAGGACAAAAAGTGCAGCCAATCAAATTGGGGGCAGTCCAGATTTCCTGGATAGAGGTACAATGGTCAGGTGCTGAAAGCGACATTGAATAGGTGGGCTTTGAGCAAGGATTTGAAGATGGGCAGGGAGGGGGCTTGGCGTATGGGCTGAGGGAGTTTACTCCAAGCATAGGGTGAGGCGAGGCAGAAGGGGCAGAGCCTGGAGTTGGCGGTGGTGGAGAAGGGTACTGAGAGGAGGGATTTGTCCTGTGAGCGGAGGTTACGGGTAGGAGTGTAAGGGGAGATGAGGGTAGAGAGGTAATGAGGGGCTGCAGATTGAGTGCATTTGTAGGTTAGTAGGAGAAGCTTGAACTGTATGCGGTACCTGATCGGAAGCCAGTGAAGTGACTTGAGGAGAGGGGTGATATGAGCATATCGGTCTAGGCGGAAGATAAGACGGACAGCAGAGTTCTGAACAGATTGAAGGGGGGATAGATGGTTAAGTGGGAGGCCAGTGAGGAGTAGGTTGCAGTAGTCAAGGCGAGAGGTGATGAGAGAGTGGATGAGAGTTTGGGTGGTGTGCTCGGAGAGTAAGGGGCGAATTTTGCTGATGTTATAGAGAAAGAAGCGACAGGTCTTGGCTGTCTGCAGGGTATGGGCAGAGAAGGAGAGGGAGGAGTCGAAGATGACTCCGAGGTTGCAGGCAGATGAGATGGGGAGAATGAGGGTGTTGTCGACTGAAATAGAGAGTGGAGGGAGAGGAGAAGTGGGTTTGGGTGGAAAGACAATGAGTTTGGTCTTGGCCATGTTCAGTTTCAGGTGGCGATTGGACATCCAGGCAGCAATATCGGATAAGCAGGCCGATACTTTGGCCTGGGTTTCCGCAGTGATGTCTGGTGTGGAGAGATAAAGCTGGGTGTTGTCAGCATAAAGATGATATTGGAAACCATGAGATGAGATCAGCGAGCCCAGGGAAGAGGTACATTGAAAAAAGAAGGGGTCCAAGGACAGATCCCTGAGGAACTCCAACAGAGAGCGGGATGGGGGTGGAGGAAGATCCATGAGAATGTACTCTGAAGAGGAGAACCAGGAGAGGACAGAGCCCTGGAACCCAAATGAGGATAGTCTTTCTGTGGCTACAGTCAAAGCAGTTTATATATAGGTACTTATTTTGTACCTGGAGCAATGGGAGGGTTAAAGTTACAAGGAGCTGCAGTGGGAATTGAACCTGGTTCCCCTGGTTTTTAGGCTGCTGCATCCTACAATGCAGCAGTGTAAGTAGATTCATGCTGCCAAGAGAACCACTCAATGCACCAGTCCTCAAAAGAGGCACTGCATCCTTTAGGCATCTATTTAATCATAGTCCTCTTAATGTTTTAATTAGTTTCTGAGGTTTACTTCTTTCAATTGATCCATTACCTTTAGCTGCACCACAGTGTTAGTGCAAAACCTTCAGTTAAAGCTATCAAAAGATAATCATTAGTCCTAGTGATTAAGCTAAGAGTGGGCATCTTTTTATTATTTTTTTAAATTGTGGGCAATGTGCAGTCATACACAGTTAGTATTCCTCCCCCCCCCCCCCCCCCTTCATTTATGTCAAACTTCAGATGTAGTGGTTGCCTTGCTGGGTGTTGTGGAATGGGATTATTTCTTGAAGTTAATCAGCAATATGTGAGAAGAGAAATTATCCAGGGACATGGATAATCCTGTTATGACAGAATATGGTTGTGGCGTAGTACTTTAATGGTTAGAGCAGCAGGCTGAGAACCAGGGAAGCCAGGTTCGAGGAGCAGGAATCCGTCTGGCAGGTTGTTAGCGGATGAAAAAGACTGATGGAGGTGGCTATTTGTTAGCACATGCTCAAAGTCTTCTAGATTTTTCTGAGCTTTGGGGAGCAGGTCTAAACAGGCAGAATCATGTGATGTCACATGTGAGACTGTCTTATTATGCTTGTTCACAGAGAACTAGGTTCAAATACCACTGCTACTCCTGATCATGGGCAAGTGACTTATCCCTCCATTGGCTGAGGTACAAACTTAATTTGTAACCCCTCCAGGGACAGGGGTGAATGTAACTTAGCTTGAATTACTGGGAGGGGTGAGAGCTAAATCCAAATCCCGTTCTTAGGATTTACATCTAGCCCAGTATGCTGTTTCCAGCAGTGGCCAAAATAGGTCACAAGTACCTGGCAGAAACCCATATAGTAGCAATATTCCATGCTACCAATCCCGGGGCAAGCAGTGGCTTCCCTATGTCTCTCAATAGCAGACTATGGACTTTTTCTCCAGGAATTTGTCCAAACCTTTTTAAAAACCCAGGTACACTAACTGCTGTACATTCTCCAGCAAAGAGTTCCAGAACTTAAACTATTAATTGAGTAAAAAAATATTTCCTCCTATTTGTTTTAAAAGTATTTCCATGTAATTTCATTGTGTCCCCCCTAGTCTCTGTATTTTTTTGAAAGAGTAAAAAAATCAATTCACTTGTACTCATTCTATACCACTCAGGATTTTGTAGATCTCAATCATATCGCCCCTCAGCTGTCTCTTTTACAAGCTGAAAAACCCTAACCTCTTTAGCCTTTCCTCATGTGAGAGGAGTTCCATCCCCTTTATTATTTTGGTCGCTTTTTCTTTGAACCTTTTCTAATTCCACTATATCATTTTTGAGATACGGTGACCAGAACTGAATGCAATACTCAAGGTGAGGTCGTATCATGCAGCGATACAGAGACCTCATAGTGTTAGCATCCTGTTTTTCCTTGTCATCAAGCAGATGAAGCCATTACGTATGGGTTGTGTCCATCAACCAGCAGGGTGAGATAGAGAGCACTCAACTTTTCACAGTGCCTCATGGCCAGCTAGCTCCACTGCCTCTTCAGTATTCTCTATCTCCCCAAGCAGGGTGGCTGCAGCTTCTTCGAGCTCCATCAGAAATCTGCCTGGGGGTGGCTCCTGGCTTGCCAGTTGTTAGCCGGGGTGTTAGAGGCTATAGTAGCTTCACTTTGAAGGCGCATAGGTCAGCCCTTTCCCTGCCTTACCCATGCCCCCGTGGAAGTGGACATATTAGCTTGCTTTTCCCTGTCCTTTCCCACTCAGTGGATGCAGGCACATTGGTTCGCCTTTCCCTGCCTTTCCCACTTATCTGAGCCTCGAGTGTTTTTATTTACCTCTTTTGCCTCTGCTTTCCTCACAGCGTAATAAATAAATAAATTAAAGTCGCTTCGTGCTTTAGCGCAGCGATCTTGGAAAAGAGGTTTTTTTTCTTGAGATTCTTCTGCAGGACCGGAGCTGTGATACTTGGTCTAGTGAGGTAAGAGTGTTTTCTGACTCCTCCGGGACGGTTTTTGGCGCGAACCGCCATTTTTGAATTTTACCGGAGTTTTCGGCGATGGCTGCGAAGACTGTAAAGCACTGTTCTAAATGTGGCAAGCGCAAATCAGCAGCGGGGCTCTGTAATTCGTGCTGTACAGACGGTAGAGCTGGCCCGAGCATGGCGAGCGGCGATCTTTTTGCGCTCTGAGCTGGCAGCGGACGCCATTTTGGATTTTCCACATGGCGCGGCCTCCGTTGCGACATAGAGCCCTGAATCCTTGGGGGGGGGGGGGGGGGTCCTCTGAGTGAGGGTAATAATAGAGCTGATAGCCCTGGGCAGGATCCGGGCGGTCAGGGAGCGGTTTTCTCCCCTGATTTTGTTTTAATGCTGCATAGGGCGTACATGCTTAAAAGAGCTCTTCCACAAGGATCTTCGGACCCTCTGCCTGCCCCCCCCCCCCCCCCGGTGGATCCTGGCCTTTTGGAGTTGGCTTTGCCTGTTTCTTATCCTCCTGATAAACACAGAAGGGCTAATTCCCCTTCTGAGTGTGGCGCTCCCCCCTTCCCCCCCCCCCCCCCCCCCCCCGTGGTCGGGCTAGGAGGATTCTGAGGGGTCTGGCAGAACTTCTTGGGCTGAGGAGCTAGAGTCGGGTGCGGAATTGTCACAGGAGCTTGAGGATCCGTCTGCGGTGAGGATTTCCCACCGCGAGGAGCTGCCAGCGCTTATTTCAGATGCCTTACAAGCCCTCCCGATTGAAGATCCTGAGAGTGGCACAGCCTCCTCTGTTAATCCAAGGATGGCTAGTACCAGAAAGCCTGCTCGAGCCTTTCCTTTGCATGACTCCATCCAAGCGCTTATTTCGGCTCAATGGGCTGACCCCGAGGGACCTTTGAAGGTTGCCAGGGCTATGGGGCAATTATTCCCTCTGAGGAACATTTGGCTCGCTTTGCAATGCCTAAAGTGGATGCCCTGGTCACGGCTGTGACAAAGGGAACTACCCTCCCTGTTGAAGGAGGTGTTGCCCTGAAGGATATTCAAGACCGCAGGCTTGATTCAGCTCTGAAGCTGTCCTTTGATTTGGCAGGTCTCGCTGTTCGGGCGTCTGCATGCAGTTATGCTGCTAGAGCCTGCCTGGCTTGGTTACAGCAGGCAGTGGAACAGCCCGGTGATGGAGCGGAGACCTTATCTGAAGTGGCTCCGTAGATGGAGTCGGCCTTGTCCTTTTTGGCTGACGCCCTTTATGATATGGTCAGAGCTTCGGCTAAACAAATGGCTGTAGCAGTGGCGGCTCGCGGCACTCTTTGGCTACGACATTGGGTGGCGGACATGGCCTCTAAGCAAAGGTTGGTGAAGTTGCCCTTTCAAGGCCTTCTCCTGTTTGGTGAGGAGCTGGAAAACATTGTTAAAGGCCTGGGGGATTCCAAACCTCAGTGCTTGCCCGAAGATAGGCCGAAGCCTTCCTCTAAGGGTCAGGCGGTCCGCTTCTCTTACAGACCTCGCTTCCGTGAAGCTAGAAGGTACCGCCCGGGGCGTGCTGCTGGGTTCACTTCGTGTGCCCGCTTTCAGCAGAGAAACTCCTTTCCCTCGGACAAACGTTACGCAGCTGCCGGTTCAGGGGCGACCCTCTCAATGATGGTGTGCCGGCCCCCTCCTCGTTTCCTGTCCTCGGAGGAAGACTTTCCCTCTTTTTCGAGGAGTGGGCCAAAATCTCCGCAGATCAGTGGGTCTTGGACCTGATCAGAGACGGATACCGAATAGAATTTGATGCCCCGGTAAGAGACGTGTTTGTGGAGTCCCGATGCGGTTCTGCCGCCAAACGGGCGGCGGTAGAGGAGACTTTGCACAGTCTGTGCCAGATAGGGGCTGTGACCCCGGTGCCTCTCGTCGAACAAGGTCTAGGCCGCTACTCCATTTACTTTGTGGTGCCACAAAAAGGCGGGTCTTTTCGCCCGATCCTGGACTTTAAACAGCTAAACAAGTCCTTAAGAGTGCGGCATTTTCACATGGAAACCCTGCGCTCCGTCATTGTGGCGGTACAGCCAGGAGAGTTTCTCATGTCTCTGGACCTGAAAGAAGCTTACTTGCACATACCAATTTGGCCCCCGCACCAGAAGTTTCTGCGGTTTGCGGTGTTGGGAAAACATTTCCAGTTTCGGGCCTTGCCTTTTGGCCTCGCCACAGCTCCCCGAACCTTCTCCAAGGTAATGGTGGTAGTAGCTGCCTTTCTCAGGCGAGAGGGTATCCGGGTTCACCCGTAGCTAGACGACTGGCTCATCAGAGCAGACTCAGAAAAAGAGAGTCATCTAGCTACAGCCAGAGTGGTTTCAGTCCTTCAATCTCTGGGCTGGGTCGTCAATATGGCCAAAAGTTACCTGACCCCCTCACAATCTTTAGAATGTTTGGGGGCCAGGTTCAACACAGCCTCGGGCTGTGTGTTTCTTCCCGAGCAAAGGCGGTGCAAGCTTCAGAATCAGGTCCGTCTGCTCCTGAGGATGCCCCGCCCGCAAGCTTGGGACATTGTCCAGCTGTTGGGATCGATGACGGCCACCTTGGAAGTGGTGCCATGGGCGAGAGTGCACCTGAGACCTCTACAGTATTCTCTACTTCAACAATGGTCTCCAGTATCTCAGGATTATCAGTGCAGACTTTCTTGGCTCCCTGCGGCCCGCCTCAGTATGGAGTGGTGGCTCTCAGACAGCATGTTGTGGCGGGGAATGCCGCTGGCGCTCCCCGATTGGTGCCTAGTGGTGACAGATGCCAGCCTGAAGGGCTGGGGCGCACATTGCCAGGGGAAGCATGCCCAGGGTCTGTGGACACCCGACGAGTCGGAGTGATCTATCAACCGCCTGGAGTTGAAAGCGGTGTTTCTGGCTCTTCTGGCCTTTCAAGTGACCCTGGAAGGATTGGCTGTCCGAGTGATGTCGGACAACACGACAGCAGTGGCCTACATAAATCGACAAGGCGGCACTCAGTGCAGAGCTCTAGCTGCGCAGGCCGAACAAATTTACCACTGGGCCGAGCTGCATCTTCAGTTTCTGTCGGCAGCTCACATTGCAGGTCAGAGCAATGTGCAAGCCGACTAAGCAGGCATCAGATCGATCCAGCGGAGTGGGAACTAGCAGACGATGTATTCCTGCAGATATGTGCCAAATGGGGCAAGCCAGTGATGGATCTTATGGCGACCAGTTCCAATGCCAAAGTCCCATGCTTCTTCAGCAGACGGAGGGATCCTCGCTCTGCTGGGTTGGATGCCTTGGCTCAACCCTGGCCTCTGGGCTTGCTGTATGTCTTCCCTCCGTGGCCCTTGATAGGGCGAGTGCTCCTGCGGATTCGGCTGCATCCAGGAGAAGTGGTGCTCATCGCCCTGGATTGGCCCAGGAGGCCTTGGTATGCGGACCTCCGACAGATGCTGTGGGAGGCTCCCTTTCCGTTACCTCTGGTTCCGCACCTGTTGTCACAGGGTCCGGTGGCCATGGAGGACGCCTGCCGCTTTGTTCGTATGGCATGGCGATTGAGAGGGCGCAATTGAGAGAGAGAGGCTACTCAAGGTAATTTTCACTCTCCTGCAGGCCCGTAAGCGCTCCACTTCAGTGGCTTATGCCAGGATTTGACACCAGTTTGAAGTCTGGTGTGTTTCAAGAGCGCTTTCTCTGTTGCGGGCTCCTGTCTCGCCGATTCTGGACTTTTTGCAGGATGGTGTACACAAAGGCTTGGCCTATAATTCCCTGCGGGTGCAAGTGGCAGGCAGCATTGGCCTCCCTGCGTGGCAAGGTTGAAGGCGTGTCCTTAGCTGCTTATCCAGATGTGGCACGGTTTCTTAGAGGGGTGCTTCGGCTCCGTCCTCCCGTGCGGGCACCTTGTCCAGCTTGGAACCTGGGGTTAGTATTGAAGGCCCTTCAGGGGGCTCCCTTTGAACCGCTTCGGCGTGCTTCAGAGAAAGATTTGACACTGAAGGCCGTCTTTTTAGTGGCCATTACCTCGGCGAGACGGGTGTCAGAGCTCCAGGCGCTGTCCTGTAGATACCCTTTTCTGCAATTCTCAGAGTCAGGGGTCACGGTTCGGACCGTGCCTTCCTTCATGCCTAAGGTGGTTTCAGTGTTTCACCTAAACCAGCCTGTTTTTCTTCCCTCCTTTGTTGAGGAGGAGTTTCCAGATTCATTTGGGCAGTTGCACCTTTTGGATGTGCGCAGGACTCTGTTGCAGTATCTGCGAATTACAAATTCTTTCAGGACCTCTGATCATCTTTTTGTGCTGTTTGCAGGTCCTCGCAGAGGGTCTTCAGCGTCTAAAGCCACTATTGCCCGTTGGCTCAAAGAAGCTATCTTTTCAGCATATCTGCTATCTGGCCGGGCTCTGCTTGAAGCCTTTAAGGCACATTCCACAAGAGTGATTTCCTCTTCCTGGGTGGAAACTGGAGCACTATCTGTTCATGAGATTTGCAGTGCTGCAACATGGGCTTCTAAGCTCTCTTTCGCCCGACATTACAGGCTGGATGTGGCTGCCAGGAGGGATGCGCGTTTTGGAGCACAGGTGCTAGCGCGTGGTGTGGCTTGTTCCCACCCTATTTAGGGATTGCTTTGTTACATCCCATACGTAATGGCTTCATCTGCTTGATGACAAGGAAGGGAAAGTTAGGTTCTTACCATGATAATTTCCTTTCCTTTAGTCATAGCAGATGAAGCCATGAGCCCTCCCTGTATGATTGTTTGTATTGCAGAGATTCTGATTTTAGGTGATGTTCTTGTTTCCTGAAGTTATATTCCTTCCTTAGGGAGTCGGAAAACAGTCTTCAGGATTCTTGTTACAGTTATAGGAGGATGAGTTCATTCCCTCCAGTTCATGTTTTGGGAGGATGAGTTTATTCCCTCCAGGAGGATGCAAGTATTCCCTCCGTTTATACAAAGTGGAGGACGAGTTTATTCCCTCCAGGAGGATGTGTTCATTCCCTCCTTTTGAGTTCATGCCCTTGTTAAGGGGCCGTCGTTCGCTGTGAGGAAAGTTCATGTTATTCCCATTGTGGTTTGCCATACTGCTTTGGAAGCTTCAAATACTGAAGAGGCAGTGAAGCTAGCTGGCCATGAGGCACTGTGAAAAGTTGAGTGCTCTCTATCTCCCCCTGCTGGTTGATGGACAAAACCCATACGTAATGGCTTCATCTGCTAAGACTAAAGGAAAGAAAATTATCATGGTAAGAACCTAATTTTCCCTTTGAGATCTCCTCTTCATATGGAAACTCTTCATTCTATCATAGTTGCAGTGCACTCGGGGGAGTTCCTAACAGCTCTGGACTTATCCAATCTTCACATCCCAATTCGTCCATTTCATCAGTGGTTTCTTCTTTTTGCGGTCTCGGGCAAGCATTATCAGTTTCAAGCTTTGCCTTTTGGTCTCGCTACAGCTCCTCGGACATTCATAAAGGTCATGCCATGGTAGTAGTAGCTGTAGCTCTCGGGAATTAAGGTATTCTAGTTCACCCCTACCTGGATGATTGGTTGATTATTACAGAGTCTCTCCAGAAGAGGCTGCGAGTTACAACTCCAGTTGTCCAGTTTCTTCAGTCCCTCGGTTGGATAGTAAACCCTCTCAAGAGTCGTTTGGAGCCCTCTCAGAGCCTCATTTATCTCGGAGTCTCTGAGTCTCTTCAGGGCAGAGTGTTTCTTCCACAGGACAGGATTGTCAAAATTCAGGCCAGATTCATTCTCTCCTGTGCAAAACCAATGGACTATCTTCAGATTTTAGGTTCCATGACAGCAATGTTAGTGCCGCTTATCTCCACAAATGGACCTGCTCACTGTCAAACTCCTTCTCAGAACTTTCAAAACAGGGAGTCTCCTTTGGTGGCTTCAGACTCCAAATCTGAGCAAAGGTTTTCCTTTGGATCTGGTTCGGTGGATGGCTGGGGCTGGGGAGCTCACAGGGACATCTTGCTCAGGGTCTGTGGTTCCCAACAGAAGCTTGCAGTTCAATCACTCTATTGACAACACTGGCAATTTGTTCCGTTCTGCAGTCTTTCCATTGTCTAGTGGAAACCAAATCTGTGCGGGTGCTCTCAACAGTAGTCTTTGTCTGTCATTAAGGAGGGACAAAGAGTCAAACTTTACAACAGGAAGCAGCTCTTCTCATGGCCTGGACAAAACAGCATCTTTCGGAACTGTCGGCGTCTTGTAGCGAGGAAAACAAATGTTCTAGCATATTGTCTTAGTCATCATAGGATGGTACAGCAGGTCTAAAAGAGAGGAAATTAACAGGTATGACTACATTTCATCTTTCTGGTGGCTGTTTGGCTAGGCAGATTTGGATTGTAGGCTCTGTCTTGCAAGGATTCCTTCTTGTCTTTTTTTTTTTTTTTTTTTTGCCAGATGTGAATCAGGTGGTCTATCTCCCAGCCTTGCTGGATTTGGGGGAGCTCAGTCTATAGGTTAGATGTCCAAATTGGGGGGGTTGGGGTGCTGCACTGTGTGGAGATTATCAACTCCTTTTGGATGTTAGATTCTTTTCGTGTTTCAGGGGCTGTGAAAAGGACAGGTGGCCTTCACGTCCTCCTCCATAGTGTGGTGGATCAAGGCTTTGAGGTAGCTTACATCATTTGTTGGAAGGTGGTGCCAGCTAGTCAGTGGGTAAAGCCCACTAGAGCACAGTTGACTTCTTGGACAGAGGCCCAGGCAGTCAGTCCAGAATATATCTGTAAAGCAGTGACGTGGTCCTCACATTCTTTTGTGAAACACTGCAAGATTGATATTCTAGCTAGAAGCAATGCTGCCTTTTGGCAGAGCTGTGATTCAGGGAGCTTTGTCTTCCAGTAAGGTATAGCTTTTGTAAATCCATTGGACTTGACCGGTCTTGCAGGATGATGAGGAAAGTGAGATTTACTCATACTTCTTAATTCCCTGGCATCCTATCGGTCCAGTCCAGACCAATGGGGTTGTGTCAGTCTATCGGTGGATGGAGCTAAGGAGTCTGTGGCTATTTTGCAGCGCGAGTCGAAGACCGCACTGCTGATTGCCATTTCTGAAAGTCTGGCTGAAATACCTCCTGTGCGTTGTGGAACCTCCGGTAGTGCAGGCAGGGGGGAGAGGTGTTGGGGCCTTTTTCTCCCAAATATGTGCTCTTGTTACATTGTAACTATGTTTTAAAAGCGTCTGGACAGGCTGGGGCCCTGGTTATGGGTCTTATAGGGCTTCAGGTGGGAAATCCTGTCCTTAAGAGGCACCGGTGTGAGTCCCGTTCAGAGGGAAGATCTCCGGCTCCCCTTTCTCCCCCTCTTTCTGAAGGGGTTCTTTCAGGCCCTTCTCTTTCCACTCAGGCGAGGAGTGATTAGAGCTTCTGCAGGAGGAGGCAGATGACCCATCTGTGGTCTGGGTCTTTCATAAAGAGGAACTGCCTTCCTTTATTACTAAGACCCCCCGGGTCCTCAATATTTCTGCACCTGACATTACTAATTCAGCTACTGCCAATCCAAAATGGGTACAATCTGCCAGTCCCCTTGCTCTTTTCCAGCATATGAGGCTATGTACGAGATAATATAGGTGCAGTGGGCTACGCCAGATATGCTGCTGCGAATAGCTAAAGCTGTCTCTTCCTTGTCATCAAGCAGATGAATCCATTACGAGTGGGTTGTATCCATCAACCAGCAGGGGGAGATGGAGAGCACTGAAAAACCATAGTGCCTCATGGCCTGCTAGCTCCATCTGCCTCTTCAGTATTCTCTATCTCCCCAGCAGGGTGGACGCAGCTTTTTCAAGCTCCTTCAGAAATCTGCCTGGGGTGGCTCCTGTGCTGTTGCCATTTGTAGCAGGGGTGTTGTGGCTGATGGTGCCCACTTTAAAGGCACATAGTTACGCCCTTTTCCTGCCTTACCTGGCCCCCGATATGGATGTAGACACATAGGCAAGCCCTGTCCATGTCTTTGCCCACACTGTGGATGCAGGCACATAGGTTCGCCCTTTCACTGCCTTTCCCATGCTACTGATCCTTCGGAGTGGAAAAAGTTGCCTCTTGTGCTGTTGCCTCCAACTTTCCTCACAGCGTCAACAACAACAAAAAAAAAAGTCGCTTCGCGCTGTAGCGCTGCGATCCAAGAAAAGAGGCTTTCCTTCAGTTTGTGCAGCGGATCGGAGCTCTGTCTACTCGATTTGGAGAGGTAAGAGCATTTTGAAGCTCCTCCGGGGTGGGCCCGCTTTCGGGGCGATTTTGGCGCGAATCCGCCATTTTGAATTTCCCGCCGTTTTCATCGATGGCTGCGGAAGTTGTAAAGCACTGTTCCCATTGTGGCAAGCGCAGATCAGTAGCAGGGTTCTGTAAATTGTGCTCTTCTGACGTCAGAGTCGGCCCGAGCATGGCGAGCGAGGTTTCCTCCCACTCTGTGGAGCTGGCAGCGGGCGAAAATGGCGTGACCCTCGCTGAGGCGGAGGGGTGTGAGCCTGGAGGGGAGCCTCAAATGGAGGCTAATATGAGAGCCATTTCTCCCAGACCGGAACCGGGAGGCCAGGGTGAGCCATTCTCCCCTGAAATTGTTTTACTGCTGCATAAAGCATTTATGTTAAAAAGAGCTCTCCCGCAGGGGTCTCAATTGGCCTGGCTGCCTGTGTCCCCTCCAGTAGAGCCTGGCCTTTAATTACCGTCAGGTGTGTTTTCCCCTGACAGATGGCCGTAGGACAAGCGCAGAAGGGTGGATTCCCCTTCAGAGAGTGGCGCACCCCCATTCCCCCCCCCCCCTCCCCCCGTCGTCGGGATGTGAGGGGTCTGGCAGGCCCTTGTTGTCTGGAGAGCCAGAGGAAGGTGCAGGATTGCCACTGGATCCAGATGATCCTTCCGCGGTGAGGATTTTCCACCGCGATGAGATGCCAGCACTGATTTCTAATGCACTGCAGGCCCTCTCTATTGAAGATCCTGCGAGTGCTGAGCTCTCCTCTGCTAATCCGAGGATGACAAGTACTAAGAAGCCTGCTCGAGCCGTTCCTCTGCATGACTCCATCCAAGAGCTTATTTCAGCTCACTGGGTTGACCCCGAGGGGCCTTTGAAAGTTGCCAGGGCTATGGGGCAATTATACCCTCTAAGTGAGGAGAATTTGGCGCGCCTAGCAGTGCCTAAAGTGGATGCCCTAGTCACAGCTGTGACAAAGAGAACTACCCTCCTGGTGGAAGGAGGAGTTGCCCTGAAGGACATGCAGGACTGATGCCTTGAATCAGCTATAAAGCGGTCCTTTGAGATTTCTGGCCTATCCTTACGGGCGTCTGCATGCAGCTGTTACGCTGCCCGAGCCTGCCTTGCTTGGTTACAACAGGCAGTGGAACAGCCCGGAGATGGAGCGGAGCCCCTTGCGGAGTCTTGTCTTTCTTGGCTGACGCCCTTTATGATCTGGTCAGAGCTTCGGCTAAACAGATGGCTGTGGCGGCTCGCCGCCTGTTGTGGCTACGGCATTGGGCGGCTGACATGGCCTCTAAGCAAAGGTTGGTGAAGTTGCCCTTTTGAGGCCTTCTCCTATTTGGTGAGGAGTTGGAGAACATTGTTAAAGGCCTGGGGGATGCTAAACCCCAGCGCTTACCCGAGGACAGGCAGCGGCCTTCCTCCAAGGGTCAGGTGGTTCCCTCCTCTTACAGACCTTGCTTCAGAGAAGCTCGAAGGTGCTGCCCGGGGCATTCTGCTGGGTTCACTTCTCGTGCCCGTTTTCAGCAGAGGAACTCCTTTTGCTCGGACAAGCGTTCCGCAGCAGCTGGCTCAAGGTCTGGAGTTAAAGGGCGACCCTCTCAATGATGGTGCGCCGGCCCTCTCCTCGCTCCCTGTTATAGGAGGACGACTTTCCCTCTTTCACAAGGAGTGGGCCAAGATTTCCTCAGATCAGTGGGTACTGGACCTGATCAGAGATGGCTACAGAATAGAATTCAATGCCCCGATAAGAGACGTGTTTGTGGAGTCCCGATGCGGTTCTGCCGCCAAACGGGCAGCGGTAGAGGAGACCTTACAAGGCTTGATTCACCTAGGGGTGGTGTGCCCGGTGCCTCCTGCCGAACTCGACTCTGGCCGTTACTCCATTTACTTTATGGTTCTCCGAGGACAAGCAGGCTGCTTGTTCTCACGACTGGGGTGACATCCGCGGCAGCCCCCACCAACTGGAAGAAGCTTCGCGGGCGGTCCGCACGCAGGGCACGCCCACTGCGCATGTGCGGCCGTCTTCCCGCCCGCGCGTGACCGTTCCCTCCAGTCTTTTCTTTTCCACGCCTGGAGAGAGACGTGTTCACCTCTCTCTCTTCCTCAGCCCCGGAAAACCGTTGCGTTGTTCGCGAACCTTCGTTTATTTTCGTTCATATTCGTTGCGCGTTCCCCAAAAATCTTTTTCTGTTTAAAAAAAAAAAAAAAAGAAAAGAGAACGCGCTGTACTTTTCCCTCGTTTTCTAGCGGGGGTGTCGCCTTGTGGCCGCGCGGTCGAGTTGTTTTTCGAGGTGTGATTTTACTGCCACCATCAACGACTTTGATTTCGCCGACGCGATTTTTCCGTCGATGTCCTCGAAGGTCCCGAGTGGATTTAAGTGTGGTCGGTGCGGCCGGCCTATCTCGCAGACCGACACGCTTGGTGCCTCCAGTGCCTCGGGCCGGAGCACGATACCAAGTCGTGTACTTTGTGTCTTGATCTCCGGAAACTGACTCAAGTTGTGAGGCAAGTTCTTCGGGACCGTCTTTTTGGAACTTGCGCCGGCCCGTCGACCTCAACGGCATCGGTATCGACGGCTGGTTCTTCGGTACCGGTATCGATGTCCGCGAAATTGGCACCGATGGCATCGACCCCAGGAGCACAGGTCCCGTCGGCCCGCCGGTCCTCCGGTGACGGTAGGGGTGAGAGGCCGCGTGGGCAATCGGCCCTGGTCACTCCCTCTGCCCATGGCTCTCGGGACCGAACCCTGTCTGACCCGGTCCCTCGAGACCGAGGGGGATCGACCTCCTCCTCCTCCATTCCACCTAGCGCCGATGACGGGCATCGCAAGAAAACAAAGAAGCACCGTCATCGGTCGCCATCGATGCATCCGGCCCCTGGCGCCGGAGAGGAGTCGACGCCTAGTAAGCGTCAGCGTCGAGAGGAGAGGTCCCCCTTGGTAGTGGAGGTACCGACGCGTCAGCCTTGCCATGATTGCTATTGAGAATGATATATGTGCCCAGTTAGATATCAAAGATTTAATTACTAATTTCGTGAACATGAAAGCACAAAAAGCTAAGTGGTTGTAAACCCTCTATTTGTTCAGCAATCCCACAAAGATGCACTCCATCTTTCAGCTCCTATTTCCTTTGCAGCTCCTATTTCCTTTGCATCTTGTGCCACACCGGGGGGGGGGGGGGTGCCAACTGATAGCCTGCAGGGGGGCACCAGAGACCCTAGGCACGGCCCTGCCTTCAGTGTTCACCCTTCGAGCCGCTTAGGTGAGCTTCGGAGAAGGATGTGACCTTAAAAACGGTCTTTTTGGTGGCCATTACATCGGCGAGACGGGTATCCGAGCTCCAGGCACTGTCCTGTCGAGACCCATTTCTGCAATTCTCGGAGTCCGGAGTTATGGTACGTACGGTGCCTTCCTTCATGCCTAAGGTGGTTTCAGCGTTTCACCTAAACCAGCCTATTTTCCTGCCTTCCTATTCTAAAGAAAAATTTCCAGAATCATTTGGGCAGTTGCACCTTCTGGATGTGCGAAGGGCTCTGTTGCAGTATCTGCGAATGTCAAATGCCTTCAGGACCTCTGACCATCTTTTTGTTCTATTGTCAGGTCCGCGCAGAGGGTCTCCAGCGTCTAAGGCCACTATAGCCCATTGGCTCAAAGAAGCTATTTTTTTCAGCATATTTGCTGTCTGGCCGGCCTCCGCCTGAAGACTTTAAGGCACATTCCGCAAGAGCGATTTCCTCTTCCTGGGCTGAAACTGGAGCACTCTCTCTTCAAGAGATATGCAGTGCAGCGACATGGGCTTCTAAGCTCTCTTTTGCCCAACATTACAGGCTGGATGTGGCTGGCAGGAGAGAAGCGCATTTTGGAGCACAAGTGCTGGCGCGTGGTGTGGCTTGTTCCCACCTATCTAGGGATTGCTTTGATACATCCCACTTGTAATGGATTCATCTGCTTGATGACAAGGAAGGGAAAATTAGGTTCTTACCTTGGTAATTTTCTTTCCTGTAGTCATAGCAGATGAATCCATGAGTCCTCCCTCAGTGGTTCATTATGTTAATTTTATGTTCAGTTTTTCCTGTAGATATGTTTCCTCATTGGGAGAAGTTGGAAAACAGTCTTCAGGATTTCTGTTCGGTTACAGCAGGTTGAGTTCGTCCCTCCTTTGAATTGTTGCTCCTGTTCTGGGGCGTTCAAATCAAGACTTGTGTGTGCTGGAGGCTAGGGTGAAACCTTTGCTGAAGATTGATCCATCTCGTCCTCATGTCAAGGATATGTGTTGGTATAGACCTGATTGGTCGAGCCACTCTCAGTGCTCTTGCCAGCAGTCATGGCGATCTGCAGCCTCCACAGGCTGCACACCAGACTTGATGTCCTGCTCAGTGATGAGGCGCTGTGTCACACCTCAGCTCCAGTTGGCAGATGGCTGTCCCTGTTTGAAGAGTGGGCTTGCATGTCTTTGGACCACTGGTACTTGACATCATTTGAGAAGGTTAAATTTAGAATTTGTCTCTCCCGGTGCAGAATTATTTTTGAGTCCCTTGCAGGAACTCATGCAAGTGGGTAGTGATTTGTTTGATGCTCAGTGCCTTACTGACCTTGAGTCGTTATTCCAGTGCCGTCCGATGAATAGCAAATGGGTTGTTCCATCTATTTTGTGATTCTGAAGAAAAAGATGGATGCCTTTCAATCAGTTCTCGACCTCAAACTGGTCAACTGTTCTCTGAAAGTCTGACACTTCCGCATGGAAACCTTGCGCTCAGTACTAGATGTGGTGCACCAGGCAAGTTCCTTATAGCCTTGGATCTCAAGGAGGCATTCTTGCATATTCCCATGTAACATCTACATCAGAAATTTCTCTGCTTTGCAGTGCTCAGCCAGCATTTCCAATTTCAGGCCATGCCATGCCATTCAGTCTGGCCACTGCACCACAGACGTTCTCCAAGGTCATGGTAGTAGTGGCCGCGTGCCCAGGTCCTTATCTGGACGATTGGCTGATCAGAGCATCTTCTGTCCAGGAGAGCGAGTGGGCCACGGCTCAGGTCTTATCTCTCTTGCAGTCATCGGGGTGGGTCATCAATTTCTCCAAGAGTCGGCTCATTCCCTCTCAGACTCTGGAGTTTCATTTTGATGCTGCTGAGGGTAAGGTCTTTTTGCAACTGCAACAGTGCAATAGGTTGTAAAGATAGGTTTGCCTGCTTTTTAAACCTCCTGTTCCTCGAGTTTGGGACTATGTTCAAGTTCTCGGTTCCATGGTGGCGATTCTCTTTGTGATGCCTTGGGCTCAGGCACACATGCATCCATTGCAGCAGTCGCTTCTCAGTAGGTCCTCAGTGTTACAGGATTACGAGCAAACACTCTGCTGGACGAAGTTGGTGCATTGCAGCATGCTTTAGTGACTATTGGACTCCAGTTTGCGTAAGGGTCTCCCTCTGACAACTCCGATGTGAACAGCGGTGAGCACCGACACAAGCCTGTCAGGTTGAGGGGCTCATTGTCTACGATGGGTCGCTCAAGGTAGATGGTTCCCAGAGGCGGCACAGTGACCGATCAGTCAGAGCTTCGCACTGTTAGAATTTCTCACCCTGGCGGAGGGCAAGCTGGTGACAGCGGTGGCCTACATAAATCGGCAAGGGGGCACACAAAGTGCATCCCTAGCTCTCGAAGCTCGGCTACTCGACAGCTGGGCAGAAACTCATTCGCAGCAGCTCTCAACAGCACACATTGCTGAGGTGCAGAACATACACATTTGACTTGGGCAGTTGTCACTTCATGGGCAGAGATACATTTGATTTCTTTGGATGAAATTTGCAGGGCGGCAACATAGTTGCCTTTTCCAGGCATTATCATCTGGATGTCATGGCTCATGCGGACACCAGTTTTGGGGTGTTGGTCCTTTCTAAGTGTCATTTTCTCACCCTAGTTAGGACTGCTTTGTTACATCCCACTAGAGTCATCTACTGCTGGTGCTAAGGAACATAAAATTGTCTTGCTGGATAATTTTCTTTCCTTTAGGTGCAGCAGACAAATCTAAGGGCCCGACCTTGATTCATCTGCTCTGTTCTCGGTTGTTCTTTCTGTTGGTTTTAGTTGTTGCAGGTTGCTTCTTTAGTGCGCTTTCTATAATCAAGTTCTCTGGGCGATTTCAGTTATTCCTCTTTACTGTGAGAAAGGAGAATTAGACTGTTGCTGTTTCTTCTGCTTTGTTATGAGAATTACTGACTAGCCAGGAGCATTCTGTCCCATTAGATGTTTCAGTTCAGTGTTCTCTATCTGCTGGAAAATGGTCACGACCTGCAAGTCTCTGGATTCATCTGCTGCGCCTAAAGGAAAGGAAATTATCAGATAATTCTACGTTCTTTGGCACCAGGTCAGTCCATAGCCATTCTATTTAGACACTGTTGGTCTCCGTTCTTTATTCTCAGCGAAGGGTTGATTCTTCAGTTTGTTCCTGGATTTCCTGGTTGTCACAGATCTAGACAGAGAAGCACAGTGTGTTTTCAGCTCCCGAACGCTTTCTTTTTATATTCCCTCCTCTTGATATTCAGCTCCTCCAAGACTTCTCTTGTAGTTACAATACTCCCTTCATAGATGTGGTTTGGTCGTAGGCTGTTGTCTTCAAAGACCCATTCAAGAAACATCACCAGCTGAGTTTGTATCTTGATTTACACATATCTTCCATGGTCTATCAGTGCTATTTTCTGTTGTTCCTATTTATCATGGGACTTGCTTCCTTCTTCTCTTTCATACCCTTTGTCTTTCCAGAGTTCTTTTGACTGTTCTTTGATCTTTCTACTGGGTTCCACTGGAATTGATATCCAAGGTTTTTCCCATTTCTCTTTTTTTTTTTTATCTTTTATTCCTGCCCTTTGTTGGGGGCACTGCTTTGCTGTATCCCATTGGTCTGGACTGGCCTGATAGGGTGCTAAGGATGGAAAAGTTATCAGGTAAGATATAACTTTCTTTCCTTTAGTCCCATCAGACCAGTCCAGAATCCATCCCTGGTTGATTTATTTTGGGTACAAGCTATATTTTTCAGATATCACCGATTCTAATTTTAATTTTTTTTTCCCTAACCTTTTGTATGTCACACATCTCCTGACTCGGTGAAAATCTGCATGTCACTAGAGTATTTACTGCAATAGCAGGTAAAGTTATGACCTTATTGAGACATTTGGTCTCAAAGTTTCAGTATTGGCCATCTGGTGGATTTTGAGCACCCTTGCTTGGCTATTTGAAAAACCTGAACATTCTGTGGAGCATCATTTGAGCTATTTTCATTCTCTGTCTCCATTTGCTGGTAGATGGACACAACCCCATTGGTCTGGACTGGTCTGATAGGACTAAAGGAAAGAAAGGTATCAGTTAATACTTAATTTTTTCTTCCCTTTTGTTGAGTCCTTGACCAGTTCAGTGCCCACCCTGGAAGACTGTGGCGACTTGTGAAGATTTGGCATAGGCATCAGAATGTGGTGGGGCACCAGGGCCATGGCCTCACCAACAGTTTGTTCAACACAGTATAGGTAATTAGAGAGCTTGGGGTAGGGCTATCCAACCAAAAAGATGTTCCTCTGATGTTTGGGACCTGACATTTTCTGCTCTTTCTCTGCATGTTCTTGGACATAGTTGTTACACTTGTAATTGATTGGATTATGCTGTAGCAGTGCTTCATGCCCAAATCCAGCAAATGTTAGTAACCAAAAAAGCCTGGTGCTCTGCGGCTGAACCCTAGGGCAAGATCATGGAGGAATCAGGAACTGGATGAACAAATTCTAGTGTGTAGCCCTGACTGATCTTCAAGGACCCATTCAGGGGACAAGCTGTCTCTCCTCATACACATGTGCTGGTGGGGTTTGCAGTGTCTTGTCCTGGACCTGTCCTAAAGGACTCAAGGAAAGGAAACTATAGTAGATATGAATAAATTTCACCTTAGGGAGTCTGGCCTTCCCATAACTGAAGGAGGGCTGTACCTTGGCAAAAGTTACAGTTGAGTAAAATATACCATTGATGTGTTTTGTTTTATTGCTATACTTGCAAATTGTTTTTGTGTTAATGAAATTATTAATAAAACTTCATGGACAAAAAAAACACCATTTGATGTTACCAAATGTACACAAGAACATATGCATTGCCATACTGGGACAGACTGAAGGTCCATCAAGCTCAGTATCCTGTTTCCAACAGTGGCCCAATCCAGGTTACAAGTACCTGACAAGATCCCAAAACAGTACAATACATTTTATTCTGCTTATTCTAGAAATAGGCGGTGGATTTTCCCATCTTAATAATGGCTTATGGACTTTTAGGAAAATTGTCCAAACCTTGGTAAGCTAACTGCTTTCACTACATTCTCAGGCCATCAAATTCCAGAGAATTACACATTGAATGAAGAAGTATTTTTCCAAATTTGTTCTAAATTTACTAAAGTCTAAACTGAGGTTCCTGTGCCTATTAGCTGAATTTAATACTGATACTATAGTAACTGTATAATAGCCCCCTTAAATACTAGACTATGGAATTGTAACAGAGACTTTATATGCTAAGAGAACTATTCCTTAAACCTTTTTGCTAAGTGAGCAGAGTAACTTTATAAAATAAAGTTTTGAGGTTACCTCTTTAATTCTAAGTCTACCTTTCTCCAAGTTTATTAACAGTTTCCCAGCAAATAGATCTCTCCCTCTCTGAAAGTCTCATAGCACCTGTTATGTAGTCCTATCTTGCCTCAGTTAAAAAAAAAAAAAAAAAAAAAGTATAAAATTATTCAGTTGCTAATATTTGTATTGTTTTATCCTTTTATAGGGCATACTCTCTGGTGGACTCTAGTCAAGTCTCCACGTTTCTGATCTCCATTCTCCTTATTGTTTATGGCAGTTTCAGGTAAGACTTTCAATAGAAATCAAAATAAAACACGGAAAAGAAAAGGATACCTTTTTTATTGGACATAACTTAATACATTTCTTGATTTAGCTTTCGAAGGTTGCCCTTCGTCAGATCGGAAATAAGCAAATGTGTTAGTTGATAGTATATATAAGTGAAGCTTCAAAGCATTTCAATGACAGTCTAGCTTTACAGTATTGCAGAAGTATGCACAGCAAGTATTAATGTCAGTCTTTAAGCATAAATTTAACTTAAGTTTGTGCAAACTATATTTAAATGGATTCTATAATTCAACTGAATTTAGATAGTAGCCATATATAGAAAACTAGGCAACCTTTTATATAAAATGAGCCTTTATTTTGTTTGTATATGTTAACGGTTGTTAAAAATAGCTATTTAAAAAATGGGGCTAATAAACATGCAGAGGGTTTTATTGGTCTCTACCAACACATTTCAGACATTGAGTTTTCATTTGTTTCATTGTCATGTGATGTTTTTTTTTTTTTTAGAGCTTATTTCAAAAATGTGTGTGTGTGTGTGTGTGTTTTTTTCCCTGTTGCCCGTCTAGGATTGTTAGGCAGGCTATGAATTAAATAAAATAATTCCATTGGTTCTGGTGGGGTGCTTGGACAGCTAACATCACTAATTTTTTTTTTTTTTTTGAGGGGGGTAAGAGGGTCAACATATCCATTGAATATACACATGTAATGATGCCATCTAATTGTTTTTATTTTTCATATGATCCACACTATTTTCAGCAAATGTTAGGGGGAACATGGAGAAGCAGAGGGTGGGTTTATTATTATTTTTTTTTTATCCAGTTATATGTTTGTTTATTGTTTAGGCTTCATATACTGGAATTAGCTGACTAGCAGATCAATGTGGTTTACAAAAAGGTAAAAACATTAAAAATTAGCAAGGAAAGGAACACCAATAAATGGATAGAAAAAGTTAAAACGGTCATACCACTCAGAAGAAGAGGAAAACGAGGTCAAATAAAGTATTGAAATCGCATATTCCTTAGAATCCCTCTGGACCGGCCCAGATTAAGACTGATGGGTGTCTCTTCAGTGAGGGCCAATAAGAGCCCCTACCTGGCATAGAAAGCTCCAGTAATCTGTCTCCAGCAGGAGGAAGCTGGTGAAACCTTCAGTCTCTTTACTTAGTATTTCTTTCTTGATTTCTTTTTGTGGCTTTGGCTGGTATTTTTTCCCTCTGTGTATCTGGTTCTTATCCTGATTGTTAGAGGCCTCAGGGGTACTACACCCAGGTGGCCGGGTCCCTTGCCCCCCATCCTCCCAGTTCCAGCGTTTTTCGCTGTGTTGCTACGCCTAGGACTCTTCAGGGGAAGAGCAGCTAGGCTGGGAGAGGCAGCCTTTAGCTTAAAAAAAAAAAAAAAAAAAAAAAAGACTGGTTTGCACAACTTTCGGCCCTATTTGGCAAAGCTTACGCTGCAGACCCACCTAGCATCTCTAACTTCTGAACTGCTGCAAACGTTACGACATATTGAATTCTTTTCCACTCCTTTGCCGTTACTTGCTTCTCTTTCTCCGAGGACAAGCAGGCTGCTTGTTCTCACTGATGGGTGACGTCCACGGCAGCCCCTCCAATCGGAACACTTTCTAGCAAAGTCCTTTGCTAGTCCTTGCGCGCCGATGCGCACCGCGCATTCGCGCGGCCGTCTTCCCGCCCGAACTGGCTCGTGCCGGCCAGTCATAAGTACATAAGTACATAAGTAGTGCCATACTGGGAAAGACCAAAGGTCCATCTAGCCCAGCATCCTGTCACCGACAGTGGCCAATCCAGGTCAAGGGCACCTGGCACGCTCCCCAAACGTAAAAACATTCCAGACAAGTTATACCTAAAATGCGGAATTTTTCCAAGTCCATTTAATAGCGGTCTATGGACTTGTCCTTTAGGAATCTATCTAACCCCTTTTTAAACTCCGTCAAGCTAACCGCCCGTACCACGTTCTCCGGCAACGAATTCCAGAGTCTAATTACACGTTGGGTGAAGAAAAATTTTCTCCGATTCGTTTTAAATTTACCACACTGTAGCTTCAACTCATGCCCTCTAGTCCTAGTATTTTTGGATAGCGTGAACAGTCGCTTCACATCCACCCGATCCATTCCACTCATTATTTTATACACTTCTATCATATCTCCCCTCAGCCGTCTCTTCTCCAAGCTGAAAAGCCCTAGCCTTCTCAGCCTCTCTTCATAGGAAAGTCGTCCCATCCCCACTATCATTTTCGTCGCCCTTCGCTGTACCTTTTCCAATTCTACTATATCTTTTTTGAGATACGGAGACCAGTACTGAACACAATACTCCAGGTGCGCGCTCGGTACGGTCGTGTTTCGCCGTTCGTGCCCCAAAGTTGACCTCGCGCGTTGTTTATCGACTTCGTTCTACAAAAAAAAAAAAAAAAAAGGTGTCGGAAGGAGACCTTTATGGTTTTCTCCCTTCCCGTACTTCTAGTTTTGCCCCGGTAAGTTTTCTTTCGTCGTCGGGGTAGGCCCTATTTAGGCCTCGGTCGAAGTTTTTCTTCCCCCTATTTTTGTGGTGCCATTTTCGCCATTTCGAGTTTTGATCTCGCCGGCGCGATTTTTCCGCCCATGACATCGAAGTCTTCCAGCGGCTTCAAGAAGTGCACCCAGTGCGCCCGGGTAATCTCGCTCACTGACAGGCACGCGTCGTGTCTTCAGTGTCTGGGGGCTGGGCACCGCCCTCAGGCCTGTAGTCTGTGTTCTCTTTTGCAAAAGCGGACTCAGGTAGCGAGATTAGCCCAGTGGAACGTTTTGTTCTCGGGCTCTTCGTCGGCATCGGCACCGGGAGTATCGACTGCTTCGACATCGTCGGTGCCCGGACCTTCATCCTCGCCCCCGATTGCATCGAGTGCATCGAGGCATCGGCCCTCTGCATCGGGGCGACATCGGAGGGCGGCGTCGGTGGTATCGAGACCTCCTTGTCTGCTGATGTCGTCGGACGGTGGTGCTTCGTCTGGAGTGCAGGTGAGGGCTGTCCATTCCCCTGCTGGTGGCGGTGAGCCTTCGGGTGGGTCTCCCCCTACCCTGAGGGCTCCTGCGGTACAGCCCCCCCGAGACCGACCTTCTTCGGCCTCGGCCCCGAGGAAGAGACGGCTGGATTCTACGTCCTCCTCGTCGGTGCCGGGAAGCTCCGGTGACGTGCTTCGTTCCAAAAAATCGAAGAAGCATCGTCACCGGTCCCCTTCCCGTGTCGGCACCGAGAGCTGTGGGTCGCCGAGGGAGTCGGCACCCAGTAAGCATCTGCACCGAGAGGACCGCTCGCCCTCTGTTCAAGAGGTGTCAATGCGCTCCCCTTTGGACAGCCGGAACAGCCTCCACGCCCGGAACAGGTTCTGACATCGACTCCTGCATTGGCTTCCATGTCTTTTTCCACAGCCGCTCTGCATGAGAGCCTCCGGGCCGTTCTCCCAGAGATCCTGGGAGAGCTGTTGCGCCCTACCCCTCCGGTACCGGGGGTGCTTGCGCCGCCGGTACCGTTAAGCGAGGCGCCGCCTGGCCCGTTGTCCGGGGTGAGGTCTCCGACATTGGTGCCGCTTGTGGTACCAAGTGCGGTAGCCTCCCAGGAAGGCTCCCCGACTACGTCGGCGGAGGAAGCTTCGCCGGTGCGGGCGAGGGAGTCTACCTCTCGACGCTCCCACCGTGGCCGTGGTTCCACGGAGTCGAGCTGGGCACGGCTGCAGACACAGGTCCGTGAACTTGTGTCTGACACCGATGGTGAGGCCTCGTGGGAAGAGGAAGAAGACATCAGATATTTCTCTGACGAGGAGTCTGAGGGTCTTCCTTTTGATCCCACTCCCTCTCCTGAAAGACAGCTTTCCCCTCCTGAGAGCCTGTCTTTCGCTTCCTTTGTCCGGGAGATGTCTACGGCCATCCCCTTCCCGGTGGTTGTGGAGGACGAGCCCAGGGCTGAAATGTTTGAGCTCCTGGACTATCCTTCTCCACCTAAGGAAGCGTCCACAGTACCCATGCATCATGTCCTCAAAAAGACATTGCTGGCGAACTGGACCAAGCCTCTAAGTAATCCCCACATTCCCAAGAAGATCGAGTCCCAGTACCGGATTCATGGGGACCCAGAGCTGATGCGCACTCAGTTGCCTCATGACTCTGGGGTTGTGGATTTGGCCCTAAAGAAGGCCAAGAGTTCTAGGGAGCATGCTTCGGCGCCCCCGGGCAAGGACTCTAGAACCTTGGACTCCTTTGGGAGGAAGGCCTACCATTCTTCTATGCTCGTGGCCAAGATTCAGTCCTACCAGCTCTACACGAGCATCCACATGCGGAACAATGTGCGGCAGTTGGCGGGCTTGGTGGACAAGCTCCCCTCTGAGCAAGCCAAGCCATTTCAGGAGGTGGTCAGGCAGCTGAAGGCGTGCAGAAAATTCCTGGCCAGAGGGGTGTATGACACCTTTGATGTTGCGTCCAGGGCCGCTGCTCAAGGTGTGGTGATGCGCAGACTCTCATGGCTGCGTGCCTCCGACCTGGAGAATAGAATCCAGCAGCAGATTGCGGACTCGCCTTGCCGTGCGGATAATATTTTTGGAGAAAAAGTCGAGCAGGTGGTAGAGCAGCTCCACTAGCGGGACACCGCATTCGACAAGTTCTCCCGCCGGCAGCCTTCAGCCTCTACCTCTACAGGTAGAAGATTTTTGGGGGGGAAGGAAGACTGTTCCCTACTCTTCTGGCAAGCGTAGGTACAATCCTCCTTCTCGACAGCCTGCGGCCCAGGCTAAGCCCCAGCACGCTCGCTCTCGTCAGCAGCGTGCGCCTCAGCAAGGCCCCTCGGCTCCCCAGCAAAAGCAAGGGACGAGCTTTTGACTGGCTCCAGCAGAGCATAGCCGACATCCAAGTGTCAGTGCCGGGCGACCTGCCAGTCGGAGGGAGGTTGAAAGCTTTTCACCAAAGGTGGCCTCTCATAACCTCCGATCAGTGGGTTCTCCAAATAGTCCGGCAAGGATACACCCTCAATTTGGCCTCAAAACCTCCAAATTGTCCACCGGGAGCTCAGTCTTACAGCTTCCAGCACAAGCAGGTACTTGCAGAGGAACTCTCCGCCCTTCTCAGCGCCAATGCGGTCGAGCCCGTGCCATCCGGGCAAGAAGGGCTGGGATTCTATTCCAGGTACTTCCTTGTGGAAAAGAAAACAGGGGGGATGCGTCCCATCCTAGACCTAAGGGCCTTGAACAAATATCTGGTCAAGGAAAAGTTCAGGATGCTTTCCCTGGGCACCCTTCTCCCCATGATTCAGGAAAACGATTGGCTATGCTCTCTGGACTTGAAGGACGCCCACACACACATCCCGATACTGCCAGCTCACACACAGTATCTGCGATTTCAGCTGGGCACACGTCACTTCCAGTACTGTGTGCTACCCTTTGGGCTCGCCTCTGCGCCCAGAGTGTTCACGAAGGGCTTGGCTGTAGTAGCAGCGGCACTTCGCAGACTGGGGGTACACGTGTTCCCATATCTCGACGATTGGCTGGTGAAGAACACATCCGAGGCAGGAGCCCTGCAGTCCATGCAGATAACTATTCGCCTCCTGGAGCTACTGGGGTTTGTGATAAATTATCCAAAGTCCCATCTTCTCCCAGTGCAGAAACTCGAATTCATAGGAGCTCTGCTGGATTCTCGGACGGCTCGCGCCTATCTCCCAGAGACGAGAGCCAACAACTTGTTGTCCCTCGTCTCGCGGGTGCGAGCGTCCCAGCAGATCACAGCTCGGCAGATGTTGAGATTGCTGGGCCACATGGCCTCCACAGTTCATGTGACTCCCATGGCCCGCCTTCACATGCGATCTGCTCAATGGACCCTAGCTTCCCAGTGGTTTCAGGCTGCTGGGGATCTAGAAGACGTGATCCACCTGTCCACGAGTTTTCTCAAATCCCTGTATTGGTGGACGATTTGGTCCAATTTGACTCTGGGACGTCCTTTCCAAATTCCTCAGCCACAAAAAGTGCTGACCACGGATGCGTCTCTCCTGGGGTGGGGAGCTCATGTCGATGGGCTTCACACCCAAGGAAGCTGGTCCCTCCAGGAACGCGATCTGCAGATCAATCTTCTGGAGTTACGAGCGATCTGGAACGCTCTGAAGGCTTTCAGAGATCGGCTGTCCCACCAAATTATCCAAATTCAGACAGACAACCAGGTTGCCATGTATTACGTCAACAAGCAGGGGGGCACCGGATCTCGCCTCCTGTGTCAGGAAGCCGTCAGCATGTGGCTCTGGGCTCGCCGTCACGGCATGGTGCTCCAAGCCACATATCTGGCAGGCGTAAACAACAGTCTGGCCGACAGGTTGAGCAGGATTATGCAACCTCACGGGTGGTCGCTCAATTCCCGTGTAGTGCGACAGATCTTCCAGGTGTGGGGCACTCCCTTGTTAGATCTCTTCGCATCTCGAGCCAACCACAAGATCCCTCAGTTCTGTTCCAGGCTTCAGGCCCACGGCAGACTGGCATCGGATGCCTTCCTCCTGGACTGGGGGGAGGGTCTGCTGTATGCTTATCCTCCCATACCTCTGGTGGGGGAAGACTTTGTTGAAACTCAAGCAAGACCGAGGCACCATGATTCTGATTGCTCCTTTTTGGCCGCGTCAGATCTGGTTCCCTCTTCTTCTGGAGTTGTCCTCCGAAGAACCGTGGAGATTGGAGTGTTTTCAGACCCTCATCTCACAGGACGAAGGGGCGCTTCTGCGATCCCAACCTCCGGTCCCTGGCTCTCACGGCCTGGATGTTGAGAGCGTAGACTTTGCCTCTTTGGGTCTGTCTGAGAGTGTCTCCCGTATCTTGCTTGCTTCCAGGAAAGATTCCACTAAGAGGAGTTACTTCTTTCTATGGAGGAGGTTTGCCGTCTGCTGTGACAGCAAGGCCCTAGATCCTCGCTCTTGTCCTACACAGACCCTGCTTGAATACCTTCTGCACTTGTCTGAGTCTGGTCTCAAGACTAACTCTGTAAGGGTTCACCTTAGTGCAATCAGTCCATACCATTACCGTGTGGAAGGTAAGCCGATCTCAGGACAGCCTTTAGTTGTTCGCTTCATGAGAGGTTTGCTTTTGTCAAAGCCCCCTGTCAAGCCTCCTACAGTGTCATGGGATCTCAATGTCGTTCTCACCCAGCTGATGAAACCTCCTTTTGAGCCACTGAACTCCTGCCATCTGAAGTACTTGACTTGGAAGGTCATTTTCTTGGTTGCAGTTACTTCAGCTCGTAGAGTCAATGAGCTTCAGGCCCTGGTAGCCCAGGCCCCTTACACCAAATTTCATCATAACAGAGTAGTCCTCTGCACTCACCCTAAGTTCTTGCCAAAGGTTGTGTCAGAGTTCCATCTGAACCAGTGAATTGTCTTGCCAACATTCTTTCCCCGTCCTCATTCCTGCCCTGCTGAACGTCAGCTGCACGCATTGGCCTTCTATTTGAAGCGGACACAGCCCAACAGACAGTCCGCCCAATTGTTTGTTTCTTTTGATCCCAACAGGAGGGGAGTGGCTGTGGGAAAACGCACCATATCCAATTGGCTAGCAGATTGCATTTCCTTCACTTACGCCCAGGCTGGGCTGGCTCTTGAGGGTCATGTCACGGCTCATAATGTTAGAGTCATGGCAGCGTCGGTAGCCCACTTGAAGTCAGCCACTATTGAAGAGATTTGCAAAGCTGCGACGTGGTCATCTGTCCACACATTCACATCTCATTACTGCCTGCAGCAGGATACCCGACGCGACAGTCGGTTCGGGCAGTCAGTGCTTCAGAATCTGTTCGGGGTTTAGAATCCAACTCCACCCCCCTAGGTCCATGTTTGTTCTGTTCCAGGCTACACTCTCAGTTAGTTGGTAAATTTTTTAGGTCAATCTCAGTTATGTCTTCGCCATTGCGAGGCCCAATTGACCATGGATGTTGTTTTGAGTGAGCCTGGGGGCTAGGGATACCCTATCAGTGAGAACAAGCAGCCTGCTTGTCCTCGGAGAAAGCGAATGCTACATACCTGTAGAAGGTATTCTCCGAGGACAGCAGGCTGATTGTTCTCACAAACCCGCCCGCCTCCCCTTTGGAGTTGTGTCTTCCCTTCTCTTTGTCTTGCTACATATGAGACTGACGAACACGAGCTGGTTCGGGCGGGAAGACGGCCGCGCATGCGCATCGGCGCGCGAGGACTAGCAAAGGACTTTACTAGAAAGTGTTCCGATTGGAGGGGCTGCCGTGGACGTCACCCATCAGTGAGAACAATCAGCCTGCTGTCCTCGGAGAATACCTTCTACAGGTATGTAGCATTCGCTTTACTTCATTGATTTTGATAGCTACATTGATGTATGTTTTTTGCAGACTGATATAAGCCACATTGAGCCTGCCCATGGGTGGGAAAATGTGGGATATAAAACTATAAATAAATAAATTTTGGAGTGGTCTGGAGTGTTTTGTTGACGGCTGTCCTCTTTCCTCTGTGTGCTCGAGCTGAGTAGCAGGAGTTAAAAAAAAAAATTGTGGTTCAAATGTATAAAGCGTTTTTGCTGCAGCAATCTCATCCTCTCCAGGTAACTTCAGGGGAAAGTTCTGAGGAGCAGCTGGGGTCTGCCAAGCAGCCCAGAGAGACCGGGGATATGGTTGAGGTACCGGATCTTGATCCACATCTGGAATTGCCTTCCCTAGAGGAACAACTCTTTTCTCAGGAGGACAATGAGGACGAGGGCTCTGTCTTTGGGGATGCAGAAGCAGAGCCATTCATTCCTGGGGAGGACTCTTTAGTACTGAGGATTTTTCATAAAGAGGATTTGCAGGATCTAATTTCCTTAGTTTCCTCCACTCTCCGTTTTGAGGAGGAGTCTTTGACGACTCCGTCGCGCAAGGTGGATCTTCTTATTAAAGGGGTCTGCAAACCAGGCAAGATGTTCCCTATGCATCAGGATATCAGGGACATCATCCAGGCTCAGTGGGATGTCCCTGATTCAGTTTTTCGCCCTGCTAAGGCTATGGTGCATCTTTATCCAGTCCCTGAGGTAGACAAATTTATTTATTTATTTTTGTTACATATGTACCCCGCGCTTTCCCATTCATGGCAGGCTCAATGTGGCTTACATATTGTATACAGGTACTTATTTGTACCTGGGACAATGGAGGGTTAAGTGACTTGTCCAGAGTCACAAGGAGCTGCCTGTGCCTGAAGTGGGAATCAAACTCAGTTCCTCAGTTCCCCAGGACCAAAATCCACCACCCTAACCACTAGGCCACTCCTCCACACAAATTCACACACAAATCTCTGTTAAAGCCCCCTGTAGTGGACGCAGTAGTCTCTGCGGTTACTAAGCTGAATACGTTACCGGTAGATGGGGCTCTGCTCTCAAGGATGTTGAAGACCGCCGGATGGAGTCCCTTTTTTTAAGAGTAGCGTTGATGTGTCGGCTCTGGCCATACAGGTGGCTATTTGTGAGTCCTTGGTAGTCAGGGCTTGTTTGCGGTGGTCAGAGAGAGTGTTGGATAGGTCCTCAGAATATCTTTTCTTCTGTAGATTTGGAGGTGGCCAAGCTAGAAATGGGTTCTGCCTTTTTGGCAGATGCTTTTGTATGACTTGTTGCGAGCATTGGCCAAGACTATGGCTGAGTGTAGCGGCTAGGCGCTCCCTTTGGCTTAGAGGATGGTCGGCAGATGCGACGTCTAAGCTTAGTAAATTTCCTTTCAAGGGATCCTTGTTCAGTGAGGAATTGGACAAGCTGGTGACTCCAGCTCAACGTCCCAGATATTTCCAGAGGATGGTCAACTTGAAGAGTCGTCTTCAGTCATCTCAGTCCCTGGATTATAAGGTCAAATTAAGGTAATTGAAATTGCCTATTATAGTGTTGCCAAACTTGTTCCCTAATTTCTGTTAACATTTCATCTTCTGTTTGTTCTGGCCTGTCGGATAATGATATAGTTCTACCAGTATTCTTTCTCTTCGCACGTGGAATTTCTACTCATAGGGATTTCATGTTGCTATCAGTTTCCTGCTAAATATCTACCTCTTCATTTAGAATTATATATAACTCTCCCATCTTATTTTTTTAGGCTTCTACCATTTGTATATAGACATTTTAAATGTAGAATTACACAATCTAATAACTTAATTTGGCAACTGATTCGCACCAAAATTTAAGGAAATGTCAGGTGTCCTTGAGAATCAAGGCAGGGATATATTTGGAAGAGCCACATATTTCACAGAAAGATGGCATGATTACGTGCAAATAACTTTCGGGTTTGCATTCACACCATATTGTCAGAAATGTGAGATATCTATGAGGATTAAAAAGACTTTTTTTTTTTTTTTTTGGGGGGGGGGGGGGGGGGGATCCACAAAGATACACAAACTACTATGCCACTTAATAACTCTTTGGTTTGGTGCAGATTGGATGCCAAATTTTAGGAGATTTTGAGATAGAGGAGGCAGAAAGGCGTTAGGGTAATTTTTTCCATATACACACAGGTTTGCATGTATATTCCAGAAAGAAGGCTCCATTGCATAATAACATAGTAAGTGATGGCAGATATTAATCCGTAAACAAACCTTTTCCAGAGATGGGAAGGCGGTAGAACGAGAGGGCATGAAATGAGATTGAAGGGGGGCAGACTCAAGAAGAATGTCAGGAAGTATTTTTTCACGGAGAGGGTGGTGGATGCGTGGAATGCCCTCCCGCGGGAGGTGGTGGAGATGAAAACGGTAATGGAATTCAAACATGCGTGGGATAAACATAAAGGAATCCTGTGCAGAAGGAAGGGATCCTCAGGAGCTTAGCCTAGAATGGGTGGAAGAGCTGGTGGTTGGGCGGCGGGGATAGTGCTGGGCAGACTTATATGGTCTGTGCCAGAGCCGGTGGTGGGAGGCAGGGATAGTGCTGGGTAGACTTATACGGTCTGTGCCAGAGCTGGTGGTGGGAGGCAGGACTGGTAGTTGGGAGGCGAGGATAGTGCTGGGCAGACTTATACAGTCTGTGCCAGAGCTGGTGGTGGGAGGCGGGGTTGGTGGTTGGGAGGCGGGGATAGGGCTGGCCAGACTTATACGGTTTGTGCCCTGAAGAGGACAGTACAAATAAAAAAAAAAAGTAGCACATATGAATTTACCTTCTTGGGCAGACTAGATGGACCGTGCAGGTCTTTTTCTGCCGTCATCTACTACGTTACTATGTTAGATAAAGATCTGAACGGTCCATCTAGTCTGCTCAATAGTCACACTCATCAATTCATGATTAAATCAGCAATGAATGTGATATTATATACTTTATCATGAGTCTTTCTGGGATGTAGGCTGTAGAAATCCGGAAGACTCTATCCTTATGTTCTACCTACTGGAGTTGCCATCAAAGCCTGCTGTGTGTGACTTCTCATTTTAGGTATGAGAACAGACTCTCTTGGGAATTTAATGTGGCTGGCATATTTCATTGTATACTAGTGAAAAAAGGCACACAAATGAAACGGGCACTAGCAAGGTTATGTTTTTCAGGGAACCGTTAGGAAGCGGGTTGTGGTGCGAGTTCCGTGTTCGCCTGCTTCCCGCCACCCTGCTGGTTACGATGGAGTTTGAGCGGTGCAGGAGTCTGGACATCAATGGCCAGTTGTGGCGCGAGTTCTGTCTCGTGGCCATTTTGAGTTTGACATGACGCTCATTAACATGTACGGAGTATGGGCTCTGAGTTCGGTGCCCCCTCCCTCCCTCTCCTCCTCTCCGAGTTCCAGGCCCCCCGCCTCCCTCCCTCTCTCCTCTGAGTGGGAGCCCGACCTGTGCTTGAGGAAACAGGAAATGAGGGCGGGACCAGAGGCAGAGCTGAGAGAGAAGGGAAGGCAAGCTGAAGCGCAGAGTCTGCTCGCCTTTCACTGCTGCTGCCGGACCCCGAGATAAGAACTTTTAAATTCTGGGCGGCACACAGGAAGGAAAGGAGCAGGCAAAAGACTAGGAGAAGAGGGCGGGCAGCGCAGGTTGGGCTTGCTGGGAACTTCCGTTCTGGGACTTCAGGTAGGTCAAATATTGGGGTGCTGGAGCACCCACAGCACCCATGGAGTCGGCACCTATGCCTCCATGTCCAGCAATTCTTCCCTCTCCATGTCCTCCTCTTCCCTGCCATCCGTGTCCCGCAATTCTCTCCTCCTACTGTCTTCCCATCCCATCCATTCTCTTCTGCCCTCCCCTTCCCTTCCTCCCGCCCTCCCTCCCTTTGCGATTCTTTCCTCCCCTCGATTTGTACCTGAACGTTCTCTGGCTGGCTGGCACTGGCTTGCCTTCCCTCTCACTGTTCCACCCTCTGACATCATTACGTTTTGACGCGAGGGCGGGGCAACGAGTGCTTATGGATGTTACGAACCCAGGCATCCAGACGTAGAATGTTGGAGGTGCAAATTATTATATAGGATGTGGTATTTAATCATTTGGTTGCTCATGTTGATCTAACTAATATTCTGCATCCACGACAGATGGGTTTCAGAGCCCCACACAGTACAGAAACAACAATGACTGCATTGCTTAACGAACTTCATACTATCCAAGAAAGGGAAGAAATCGCTCTTATTTCCTTAGATCTATAAACTGCAGTTGACCTTGTGGATCATTCACTGCTTCTGGCATGTCTTTGCTCAATAGGTTTGATTAATACTGCCTTAGCCTGGTTTAAATCTGTTCTTACAAGGCGGGTTTTTTCGGTATCCACTGTTAATAAACATCTTCTAATCATGAGCTAATCTGTGGAGTTCCTTAGGGAGTCGGTTCTTTCTCTTACTTTTTAACATTTTTCTCAGTCCGCTTGCAACTAATGCAGATGACATCCTTTTGTTATATTCCACACTCCCCCTTTTCTATAAATCTCGAACCCCTTCAAAAGGCACTTTCCATATTGTCCCACAGATCAATCCAGAGATGAGCGGGTTATGTCCCTCTACCAGCAGGTGGAGATGCAGAGCTCAGCCATAAAGGGTACTGTGCAGTAGCCTTGCTTTCAGTATTCTCTCTATCCCAGCAGGTGGATGGACATATCCTGTGCAGCCCTCTGGATTGAGACTTGTTCCTTGCCTGTTCAGTCAGGTGTAGTTGAGCTTGGTCAATGCGGGGTACACCTGGTGGTGCCTGGTCCCTTCCCTTCCTCCCAATCTGGCATTCTAATCATGCTACCTGGAACTCCTGCCTCAAAAAAAAAAAAAAGTGACTGGGTGTTGTGTAAACAAAAAAAAAGGGGGGGGGGAACCCTATTCTGGGCACTACGGGGGCTGGGATTCTATTTGCACCGCTTGTGAGCTGTTCTAAATTGATAGAGCAGTGAGTGTTTATTTCTTCTTTACCCCAGTGAGAGCAGTCTTCATGTGGCTTCTGTGTCTAGCAAGGGAGCATGGTATACTGGGAAGGGACGATTCCCCTGTTCTTGTATCCAAGTGACTGCCATTTGCTATCCTTCAGTGACAATTCCGGCACCAACACTGTTGGGCCCGGTGCCACTTGCTGCTTTGCTCTCCAGAATGATTCTTTTTTCAGCTAGAGGGGACTGTGCTGTGTTTTTTTTTTTTTTTTTTTTTTTTTTTGTGTGGGTGCTGGAGCTGGTTGCTCTCTGGTGGTCGCCATGTTGGTTTGCTGACTTTGTCAACCCCCCCCCCCCCTCCCCAAAAAAAACCCAGAAAATGTTGAGCCCTGCTGCGCCACCGAGTGTCGAGCCTGATTTTGGCTTTGCAGGTGGCACCTTGCTCTGGCGGGGGTGTGGGGCTCCGTCTCTGGTTGTGGAGTCTGACAGTCTGGCGCCCTCGATGGCTGTCGAGCCTTGCTCTGCCTCTGGGTGTGGGACTTTTTTTGCCCCCTCTGTGGATACCGAGCTTTGCTCCGTCTCTGGAGGCCGGTCCTTTCTCTGTCTATAGCTGTTGGATCTTACTCCATCTATGGATAACAGTCTCTGCTTCATTGCTGGATGTCGAGTCTTTCTCTGTCAGTGGCGAGCCATGCTTCGTCTCCTGGGGGTGAGCTGTGCTTCGTTGTTCCATGTCGGCCGGGTACAGTCTTGACAGGTTCCACCATGCTCCATTTCTAGAAGTCGACCTTTGCCTCTGGTTATTGGGCTTTATTCTGTCTCGGGCGGTCCTCTTTTGCTTTGTCTCTCTCAATAGTCTGGCTCTGCCACGGCTTTGGCTCTAGTGGTTAAGCCTGGCCTCGTCCTTGGTGGTCGAGCCTTGTTCCATGTCCAGCTGGCCTGCTGTGCTTTTGGGTGGTTGAATTTCCCCTGTCTGGTTGCTGGCTAGTGTGGCACGCACCACCTCTATCGGGATTTGCCCCGTCATTGTCTCTTAAGCCTTGTCGATTCTGGCTGTCACTGGCTGACCTTTTTTTTGCCACCGTTGGGGCTCTACCTTGTTCTCTCCTTGGGAGGTCAGGCCTTGCTTAGTCTAAGGGCATCAGCTTTCCTTGTTCGTTTGTCCTTGGCTCTTTCATCATTTGTGGTTGAGACTTCCTCCTTGCTTGCTTATGACTCTGGTAGGTGACTCTCCCCCAGCCTTGCTGGAGGCCGTTCTTGCACCGTCTCTGGATGGCGAGGTCTGTCGGAGTCTCGCCGCCTTGTCCTGCTTCAATTTCTGGAGTCTGGCACCAGTGCTGCCTGTCGAGGCTTGTTCTGTTTTTGCAGTCCCACCCTACTTGGAGTCTGCTTTGCTATATCCCACTTGTCTCTGAACTGATCTGTGTGGGGCACTATGGAAGGTAAAATTTAGTCCTGATAATTTTCTTTCCATTAGTACCAACAGATCAGTCCAGAGGCCCGCCCTTTGTTCTTGTCTCAGACTTTGTGTGTGTGCATTGTTTCAGGTTAGGAATTACCTACTGCATACGTTGCTTTGTGTGTTTTTGCGGACATCACTTTGGTGAATGGATTTTTCTGGGAGGATTATCCCGGTCCCTTGACCACAGGGCCACTGGTTCTCCACTCGTTTGTGGCAGAGGCAGGAGTTTGATACATGGTCTCTTTACTGCTTTAGTATTGATCATACTGAAAGTGAGGCTGCTGCACAGTACCCTTTATGGCAGAGCTCTGGCGTTCTCTCTATCTCCACCTACTGGTAGAGGGACATAACCCACTCATCTGTGGCTTGATCTGTTGGGACTAATGGAAAGAAAATTATCAAGTAAGGACTAATTTTACCTTTTTCACCTGGCTAACTTCCCATAAAGTTGTACTCAACCCTGCAAAAACAATGGCGTGTTGGATCACTGGTTCTTTCAGTACACCATATATACTGTTGAAATTCTTTGGTCATCAAATCACTTCGCTATCTAGAAATATATATTGATTCTAAACTTTTATTCAATAAGCAAATTCCGACGGAGGAAGTGACGTCACCGGCGGAATGGCTGCCTGAAGATAGAGCTCCGAGTGACCCACAGGGAAAAAACAGAAATAATACTCGACGCGAACGCGGGAACTCTCCGTAAAACCGCTAAATATCACTGCTCACTTTAGCGGGTCGAACAGCTGTGCCGAACGCGAAGTGCAGAAGTGGATCTTTCGCGATTCGCCTTCCCGGGGACAGCAAGAGCGGCGAACAAAATGGCGGCCGCGGCGCACACCCAAGAACAGCAAATGGCAAGCACATCGACTGCAGAGCCCCAGAGAGAAGGTATGGAAGCAGAAATTTCGGAGGAGGACCAATGGCCTGACTGGAAACAATAGCTACAAGAAATCAAAGTGGACTTGAAGGCCATGTGGGGGCGATCTGGCAACTTTAGGCACAGATCTCAGAGGGGAAATACGAGAGCTGGGGGCCCGACTAGAAGATACGGAGACCCGGTTGGATTCCCACGATGAAACACTGAACACACTTGACCAACAAGTGGGAGACTTGCAGACCTCCCAACAGTAAATCCTGGACAAACTGGAGGATTTAGAGAATCGCAGCCGGAGATGCAATCTGCGCTTTAGGGGCCTGCCTGAGACACCAACATACTCAAATTGTGAGGACACGATCCAGAGGCTAGTACGGGATCTCCTGGCTACGAGCGGAACCCAGTTGGAACAATCAGCGATTCATCTAGAGCGGGCTCACAGAGCGCTCGGAACTCCGCGAACGAATCTGCCCAAAGATATCATTGTGTGCTTCAAAGATTATAAGCTGAAGGAACAAGTGGCAAACATAGCGCGCCAGACCCCAAACTTTAAATGGGATTCGTATGAAATAGAAATATACCAAGATCTGGCGGCAGCCACTCTAAAGCGTAGAGCGGATTTAAAACCAGTCACCAAGCGATTACAAGAGATGGGTATCCGCTACAGATGGAGACACCCCTTCGCGCTGGTCTTCTACAAGGAGGGAAAGATGCAACAAATCCGATCTTTGATGGAGGCCAAGGAGATTTTGCCAGAAGAAAACTTGGGAGAGTCACTAAAGGCACTGAAACCACCACAAAGAAGGTCGGATGCTCCCCCAAAATGGCAGAGAGCGGGGAAGGGAACACGACGCCTACAGCGGCAGCAATCAGCTGCTAAGATAACCTGACTTTGCCCTTAATCAATCTACTAAGAGACATGACTATAAGACTGTTGGGCACAGGACACTGCTTGACGTAAAGTCAGGAAAAAAGGTTTGAAATAGTTTGCAAAAGTTAATAGAGTTATACAAAGTGAGGCACTGTATAAATATTGTTGGGTTATAGTTTTAACAAAAATGCCAGTCGAGGATTGTTAATTAGTACAATGAAACCTGTGGGGGCACTTGAGAGGCACCATCCGCCTTCCACTTTCTCCTTACACTACCCACGTTACTTAACGTGGGCAGCTACAGAATTTTTGGGGGGAAGATGGGGAGGGAGGGAGGGGAAGAAGAAGGGATGGGATGGTTGGGTGGGGGGAGGGAAGAGGGGAACAAAAGGGAGAGAGCGAATACTGTGAGGAGCGTGACCATGACTCGAAAGCAAGGGAGAGAGTCACAGGAGGGGACACTCAATTTAAGCAACTTATATGATTATCTTGGATAATTCATGGCTGAAATAAATTTTCTACTGCTTAATGCACGAGGGTTGAATATTCCTAGAAAACGGCAGCTCCTGTTCAGGGAGCTACTCCGCCTTCGGACGGATGTGGCCCTGGTACAGGAAACACATCTCCTACCTAGGCATGAACACTTGTGTCAACATAAGAAATTCCCTGGTATATACTTTGCATCCAATAGGGATAACGTCAAAAATAAAGGGGTATTAATAGCATTTAACGGAGCTAAGCCCTGGAAGATACAAAAAATTGTTAAAGATAAAGGGGGGACGTTACATCTTAGTGATTTTTTCCTTAGCAGAGCAGGTATATACAGTAGTTAACATTTATGCACCTAATGCAGATCAGGGATCTTTTTTTTGTGAGCTAGACCAGATAATTCTAAAACACTTAGAGGGCTCATTACTGATAGGAGGGGATTTTAATCTAACGCTACAGCCCCATTTAGACAACTCCTCACGACACACAGGATATGGCCAGAGAGATAGGGTGGCGCTACAAGAATTTATTGAGCGCTGGCACCTGGTCGATTTTTGGCGACAGGCAAACCATACCAAGCGCAGCTATTCCTATTTCTCGACAGTGCACCAGTCTTCATCGAGGATAGACTTCTGGCTAGGAGAGGCTGCGATGCAGGGGCTTATAGGTTCACAGCAAATCCTACCCCGTACATGGACAGATCACTCCCCCATATTATTACAACTAATCCTCCCTAAGACTCGACGAGAAAACGGGGGCTGGCGACTAGATGATACTTTGCTCCAAGAGCCCGCTAACATACTAAGCCTGGAGCGACATATTAAGGAATACATTCAGTTCAATGACACTGGGGAAGTGACTCCTATAGTACTTTGGGAGAGCTTCAAAGCAGTCATGCGCGGACATCTGATAGCATTAAAAACCCACATAGGGAGAACAAAGAGAGCCAAAGAAGCCGAACTGCGGGGACAACTGGGGAAAGCGGAAACCGCACTTCACCGAGATGGGCCCCGGCCGGCAGTGGAGATTATCGATCAAATACATAGACTGCGAAAACAGATAAATGAGCTGGAGCTGGCGGACTTGGCAGAAAAACTTCAGCGGGTCCGCCAGTCCCACTTTGAATTTGGCAATAAAGCCAGCCGGCTTTTGGCTTATAAACTTAAACAAACTACACTCCGGAATGTGGTGGTGAGTCTAAAAGATGAGGGAGGGATAACACGCGTAGACCCCGAGTATATTGAGGCGGCATTTGGGGACTTTTATAAAACACTATATATGGCAGGGGAGGAGGTACCAGAAGAGGAAATGGAGGATTATTTTGCGGACATAGAACTCCCTAAACTAGCAGTTAGTGCAGATCAAGTCCTGTCACAACCATTTGAGCTAGAGGAGCTCCTGCGGGTTCTCAAGGAGCTTCCTATAGGTAAGGCGCCGGGGCCCGATGGATTCACCAACAAATTTTATAAGGTGTTTGGGGGGGTGTTGGCTCCACTGTTATTAAAGGTCTTCAATTCGCTTGAATTTAGTCAGGAGCTCCCCCCCACATGGAATCTGGCTAGCATTACAGTTATCCCTAAGCCGGGAAAAGACCCGCAATTATGTGCATCATACAGGCCGATTTCTTTGTTGGGGGTAGATTATAAGATCTTTACAAAAATTTTAGCGACCAGACTCCAGAGATACCTCCCAACACTAATCCATGAAGACCAAACGGGCTTTGTACATGGAAGACAGACTTTTGATAACATCTGCAGGGCCCTCCACATGATACATCACACACAGGAACATAAACTTTCTATGTGCCTGCTATCCCTTGACGCAGAGAAGGCATTCGACCGGGTGAGTTGGCCTTTCCTGTTTACAGTCTTGGGTAGGATGGGTTTCACCGGGCGATTCACACACTGGCTTAAACTGATCTATAAGGCACCCTTAGCATCGATAAGGGTAAATGGGAGACTCTCCAAGCCATTTCAACTACATAGGGGGACCCGACAAGGTTGTGCGCTATCACCATTGCTCTTTGCGATAGTTATGGAGCCATTGGCTATTCAGATACGAACGCACCCTGATATCAGGGGACCACGGGTGGGGGGCCTGGAAACACGGGCGCTCCTCTTTGCGGATGACATACTACTTATGCTCCGGGAGCCAGGACCCGCAATTCTGAAGATACAAGAGTTGCTCCAGTCGTATGGGAGAGTATCTGGCTTCAAGGTTAACCTAGACAAGTCAGAAGCGTTAGATATAAATATCCCAGCCCCACAAAAAGCACAGTTGCAGACTACTTCCCCATTTCGATGGGCTGCACGACATATTAGATATCTGGGAGTCAATATTCCGAGGAGTTTGGATGAGCTATTCCAATCAAATTTCCCAGAAATGGTAAAAAGGCTCTTTGCAGAACTACATCGATGGGAGGGATTGACACTGTCTTGGAGTGGGAGGATCAATGCAGTTAAGATGGTTATATTACCTAGAATTTTGTATCTTTTTATGGCCCTGCCCATAGCCATCCCAGATAGTTTTTTGCGAGGCCTACAGAACAATGTATTTTCATTTATTGGAGAAAACGACCCCCGAGGGTGAAAAGAGAAGTCATGTATCAATCGAAAGAGAGGGGAGGGATGGGAGTTCCTTCCTTCACACACTACTTACAAGCAGCCCACCTTAGAGTAATAGCTACATGGCTTCAGGATACAGGGAAGGCCTGGACAAGGGTGGAACAAAAATGGATGGGACCTTTCCCGCTGCGAGCTATCCCCTGGTTATCGCGGGAAGATTTAGGAGAAATAATCAAGGGAAGCCCGCCTATGATGCGCTGGCCTCTATTGACGTGGAGTAAGATAAGGGGACACTTTTTCCCGGGGCGAATATATTATAGGCATATGTTCCTTTGCTTTGCTCCCCAGTTCAGACCGGGCAAACAAGATAAAGCTTTCCAGCGATGGGAGGAGATGGGGCTTTGTGAATTAGGCCAAATGTGGGAAACGGATAAGACGGTGCCATTCCAAGAATTATGCCAGGAGCATGGCCTCTCTCCCCTGCAAGCTTTTCAGTACTATCAAGTGAAGGATTTTATAGCTCGCAGAGCACAGGATGAGTTAAAGCTACAAGAAACTAAATTGGAGGAGGGGATGATGAAGGGAGGAGGAAGGGGTAGCATCTCAAGAATATATAGGGCACTACTTCTACATGCTAACCCAGTGGAGCGATACCTATCAAGGTGGGAGAAAGCCATGGGGGAAACCTACACAAAGCCCCAGTGGAAAGTGGCACTTAGATCTCTGCTAGCAGTCTCGGTGTCTAGTGCCTTAACTGAAAACGGTCACAAAATATTATACAGCTGGTACTACACTCCCCATCGCTTGGTTAAAATGTTTAAAACAGGGTCAGCTTTGTGTTGGAGGCAATGTGGAGAAGTGGGGGATATGATTCATGTGTGGTGGGCATGCAAGCATGCGCAGGAGTATTGGGGGGAGATATTGAAGTTTCTAGGTGAAGTTACAGGAGTGAACTACCAGATGAGAATGGACTACTGCTTACTCCATTTTAGACCTACAGGAATTCCTAATGCCATACACCGCTTTGCCGTACAACTATTCGTGGCCGCCAAATTGGTGCTGGCGGCGGCATGGAAGCAACCTACACTTCCGGAACAGCGGTCAGTGTTGCGGAAACTGGACTATATTCATTTGATGTCGAAGTTGACAGCCTTACGCACTGGCCGTATTCCGCAGTACCATAAAACGTGGAACCCTTATGAACAATGGTTAACCTCTCGGACACCCCAGATCGATGTGTCACATGGACAAGTCTAAAGAGAATTGGTCACAAAACTTCCTAAGAGGAGGGACTACAATAGGGGAGGGAGGGTATTAGTTGGAAACATGTTAGTTGAAAGAGGAATTCTAATTTCTGTACAAAGATAAAGTGTGGATACTGTTATGTTTCTAATGGAAAATAATAAAACAAATTTGGAAAAAAAAAAAAATAAGCAAATTCCTTGTCATCAAGCAGATGAAGCCATTACGTATGGGTTATGTCCATCAACCAGCAGGGGAGATAGAGAGCACTCAAACTTTCACAGTGCCCTCTTGGCCAGCTAGCTCCACTGCCTCTTCAGTATTCTCTATCTCCCTTAGCAGGGTGGCTGCAGCTTGTTCGAGCTCCAGAAAAATCTGCCGGGAGGTGGTTCCTGGCTTGCCAGTTGTTAACCGGGGTGTTGGAGGCTATAGCAGCTTCACTTTAAAGGCACATAGGTTAGCCCTTTCCCTGCCTTACCCATACCTCTGTGGATGTGGACATATTGCCTTGCTTTCCCTGTCCTTACCCACTAACAGTGGATGCAGGCATATAGGTTCGCCCTTTCCCTGCCTTTCCCACTCATTTGAGCCTCCGAAGTCTTCAATACCTCTGCTTTCCTCACAGCTTTAAAAAAAAAAAAAAAAAAGTCGCGGCGCGTTTTTAAACGCAGAGACGCTGGAACAGAGGTTTTTGACCTGATTTTCAGCAGGATCGTAGTTGTACACTAGATCCTTTGAGGTAAGAGTGTTTTCCAACTCCTCCGGGGTGGGCCCGCGATCGGGGCGATTTTGGCGCGAAACCGCCATTTGGATTTTACCGCCGTTTTTTCGGCGATGGCTGCAGACAATGTAAAGCGCTGTTCCACTTGTGGCAAGCGCAAATCAGCAGCAGGGCTCTGTAAATCGTGCTGTATTGGCGTAGGAGCCGGCCCGAGCATGGCGAGCGATGTTTTCTTCCCGCTCTGAGCTGGCAGCGGGCGCCATTTTGCTTACACCGCATGGCGCGGCCTCCGTGGACACGGAGAGACCTGAGCCGGGTGGGGCTCCTCGAGATGAGGTTATTTCAGGAGTGGCTAGCACCGGACAGGATTTGGGTGCCCAGGGTGAGATTTTCTCCCCGGATTTTGTGCTTTTGCTGCATAAAGCATACATGATGAAAAGAGCCCTTCCTCAAGGGTCGCCTGAGGCTCCTCTGATTGACCTCCCCCCCCCCCTATGGATTCTGGCCTGGGACTGCCCAGTGAGGCTTTTTTCCCGGATGCTTGGCCTAAAGATAAGCGCAGAAGGGTTAATTCCCCTTCAGATTGTGGTGCACCTTTTTCCCCCCCCCCCCCGTGGTCTCGGGGTGTGAGGATTCGGAGAACTCTGCAAGACGTTCTTGGTCTGAGGAACCAGAGTCGGGTGCAGATTTACCACAGGATCTGGATGATCCCTCCGCGGTGAGGATTTTCCACCGTGATGAGCTGCCAGTGCTTATTTCAGATACCCTTCAGGCCCTCTCGATTGAAGATCCTGACAGTGGCATGGCCTCCTCGGGTAATCCCAGGATGGCTAGTACCAAGAAAGCTGCTCGGGCCTTCCCTTTGCATGACTTCATCCTAGAGCTTGTTTCGGCTCAGTGGGCTGACCCCGAGGGACCTTTGAGAGTTTCCAGGGCTATGGGGCAGTTATACCCTCTGCGTGAGGGACATATGGCTCGTTTTCAAATGCCTACAGTGGATGCCCTAGTCACTGCGGTGACAAAGAGAACTACCCTTCCTGTTGAAGGAGGTGTTGCCCTGAAGGATGTTCAAGACCGTAGGCTGGAAACAGCGTTGAAACGGTCCTTTGAAATTGCAGGTCTCACTGTTCGGGCGTCTGCATGCAGCTGTTATGCTGTGAGAGCCTGCCTAGCTTGGCTGCAACAGGCAGTGGCTCAGCCCGGAGATGGAGCGGAGCCCTTCTTGGATGTGGCTCTGCGGATGGAGGTTGCCTTGTCCTTTCTGGCTGATGCCCTTTATGACCTTGTCAGAGCTTCAGCTAAACAAATGGCAGTAGCAGTGGCGGCTCGCCGTCGTCTGTGGCTACGACACTGGGCAGCGGATATGGCCTCTAAGCAAAGGTTGGTGAAGTTGCCTTTTCAAGGACTTCTCCTATTTGGTGAGGAGTTAGAGAAAATTGTGAAAGGCCTGGGTGATCAAAAACCCCAGCGCTTGCCCGAAGATAGGCAGAGGCCTTCCTCTAAGGGTCAGGCGGTCCACTCCTCGTACAGACCTCGCTTCCGTGAAGCTAGAAGGTACCGCCCGGGGCGTTCTGCTGGGTTCACTTCACGTGCCCGTGGTCAGCAGAGGAACTCCTTTCGCTCGGACAAGCGTTCCGCAGCCGGTGGCTCAAGACCAGGAGTTCAGGGGCGACCCTCTCAGTGATGGTGCGCCGGCCCTCTCCTCGATGCCTGTCATCGGAGGACGGCTTTCCCTCTTTGTCGAGGAGTGGGCCAAGATTTCCTCAGATCAGTGGGTTCTGGACCTGATCAGAGATGGATACAGAATAGAATTCAACGCCCCAGTAAGAGACGTGTTTGTGGAGTCCCGATGCGGTTCTGCCGTCAAACGGGTGGCGGTGGAGGAGACTTTACAAGGTCTGATTCAGTTAGGGGCAGTGACCCCGGTGCCTCCCGCCGAGCAAGGCTGCGGCCGATACTCCATCTACTTTGTGGTGCCGCGAAAAGGTGGGTCCTTTCGCCCTATTCTGGACTTAAAAGAAGTGAACAAGTCCCTGAGAGTGTGGCATTTCCACATGGAATCCCTGCGCTCCGTCATTGCGGCGGTTCAGCCAGGAGAGTTTCTCATGTCTCTAGACCTGAAAGAAGCTTACTTGCACATACCGATTTGGCCCCCGCACCAGAAGTTTCTGAGGTTTGCGGTGTTGGGAAAACATTTCCAGTTCAGGGCCTTGCCTTTTGGCCTCGCCACAGCTCCCCGAACCTTTTCGAAGGTAATGGTGGTAGTAGCTGCTTTTCTCAGGCGAGAAGGTATCAGGGTTCACCCGAACCTAGACGACTGGCTCATCAGAGCAGACACTGCAACAGAGAGCTTACAAGCTACAGCCAGAGTGGTCTCAGTACTGCAATCTCTAGGCTGGGTCGTCAATATGGCCAAAAGTCACCTGTCCCCTTCACAATCTCTAGAGTTTTTGGGGGCCAGGTTCGACACAGTCTCGGGCTATGTGTTCCTACCCGAGCTAAGGCGGTGCAAGCTTCAGAATCAGGTCCGTCTGCTCCTGAGGATGCCCCGCCCGCGAGCTTGGGACATTGTCCAGCTGCTGGGATCGATGACAGCCACGATGGAAGTGGTGCCCTGGGCGAGAGCGCACCTGAGACCTCTACAGTATTCCCTACTCCGGAGATGGTCTCCTATTTCTCAGGATTACCAATGCAGACTTACTTGGCTCCCTGCGGCCCGTCTCAGCATGGAGTGGTGGCTGTCGGACAGCATGCTGCGGCGAGGAATGCCGCTGACGCTCCCCGTTTGGTGCCTAGTGGTAACAGATGCCAGCCTGAAGGGCTGGGGTGCACACTGCAAGGGGAAGCATGCCTAGGGTCTATGGACACCCGAGGAGTCGGAGTGGTCCATCAACCGCCTAGAGTTGAAAGCGGTGTTTCAGGCGCTTCTGGCTTTTCAAGTGACCCTGGAAGGATTGGCTGTCAGAGTGATGTCGGACAACACGACAACGGTTGCCTATATAAATCGACAAGGCGGAACATGGTGCGGAACATGGTGCAGAGCACTAGCCGCGCAGGCCGAACTGATTTGCCACTGGGCCGAGCTGCATCTTCAGTGTCTGTCGGCAGCTCATATTGCAGGTCAGAGCAATGTGCAGGCCGATTATCTGAGCAGGCATCAGATCGATCCAGCAGAATGGAATCTGGCAGACGAAGTATTCCTGCAGATCTGTGCCAAATGGGGCAAGCCCGTGATGGATCTAATGGCGACAAGTGCCAATACCCAAGTCCCGTGCTTCTTCAGCAGACGGAGAGATCCTCGCTCGGCGGGGTTGGATGCCTTGGCTCAACCCTGGCCTCCGGGTCTACTTTATGTGTTTCCCCCATGGCCCTTGATAGGGCGCCTGCTCTTGCGGATTCGGCTGCACCTAGGAGAAGTGGTCCTCATCGCCCCGGATTGGCCAAGGAGACCTTGTTATGCAGACCTCCGACAGATGCTCCTGGAGGCTCCTCTGCCGTTACCTCTGGTACGGAACCTGTTGACTCAGGGACCGGTAGCCATGGAGGACGCCGGCTGCTTTGGTCTTACGGCATGGCTATTGAGAGGGCGCAATTGAGGGATAAAGGTTATTCCAATAAAGTTATTTCCACTCTCCTGCAAGCCCGCAAGCGGTCCACTTCCGTGGCTTATGCCAGGATTTGGTGCCTGTTTGAGTCTTGGTGTGCTTCCAGAGCCATTGTTCCAATGCGGGCTCTTGTCTCGCCGATTCTGGACTTTTTGCAGGAAGGTGTACAAAAAGGCTTGGCCTATAATTCCCTGCGGGTGCAGGTGGCAGCGTTGGCCTCCCTTCGTGGTAAGGTGGAAGGCGTGTCTTTGGCTGCTCACCCAGATGTGGCACGGTTTCTTAGAGGGGTGCTTCGGCTCCGACCTCCAGTGCGAGCACCCTGTCCAGCTTGGAACCTGGGGCTAGTTTTGAAAACCCTGCAGGCATCTCCTTTTGAGCCGCTTCGGCGAGCATCGGAGAAAGACTTGACACTGAAGGCCGTTTTTCTGGTGGCCATTACCTCGGCGAGACGGGTGTCAGAGCTCCAGGCGCTGTCCTGTAGAGACCCATTTCTGCAATTTTCAGAGTCCGGAGTCACGGTTCGGACCGTGCCTTCCTTTATGCCGAAGGTGGTTTCAGCCTTTCACTTAAACCAGCCTATTTTCTTGCCCTCTTTTTCAGAGGAAGAGTTTCCAGAATCTTTTGGGGAGCTGCACCTTTTGGATGTGCGCAGGACTCTGCTGCAGTATCTGCGAGTTACTAACTCTTTCAGGACTTCTGATCATCTGTTTGTTTTGCTATCCGGTTCTCGCAGAGGGTCTCCAGCGTCTAAAGCCACTATTGCCCGCTGGCTCAAAGAAACTATCTTTTCAGCTTATCTGCTGGCCGGCAGGGTTCCGCCTGTAGCCTTTAAGGCACATTCTACTAGAGCGATTTCTTCCTCTTGGACTGAAACTGGAGCACTCTCTCTTCAAGAGGTATGCAGTGCAGCAACATGGGCTTCTAAGCTCTCCTTTGCCCGACATTACAGGCTGGATGTGGCTGCCAGGAGGGATGCGCGTTTTGGTGCACAAGTGCTAGCGCGTGGTGTGGCTTGTTCCCACCCTATCTAGGGATTGCTTTATTACATCCCATACGTAATGGCTTCATCTGCTTGATGACAAGGAAGGGAAAATTAGGTTCTTACCTTGGTAATTTTCTTTCCTTTAGTCATAGCAGATGAAGCCATGAGCCCTCCCATGAGATCTCATAATTTTAATATCCAAGAATTCAAGCTCAGCATCATTGATTCTAGAAGTAAATTTGATGTTAGGGTCCACCGTACTAAGCTACTCAATGAAGATCAGCAATTTGCGCAAGGGACCCTGCCAAAATAAAATCATGTCGTCGATAAACCTCTTCCACATGACCACTTTGCTGAACCAAGGAGAAGTGTACACAAACTTCTCCTCGAACTGGGTCATATAGAGGCAGGCCAATGCATTGCTACCCCTCTGACCTGAATGTAAAACCTATTGTCAAACTCAAAATAGTTATGACATATGACCAAAGTCATAAGCTGTTCCAATACTTTAATTTTAGAGTCCGATATACGCATCTTAGCCAGTTGTATGGCCTCACTCTGAGGAATATTAGTATAGAGAGCGGTAACATCCAGGCCAACCATGTAAAAGTCATCTATCATCTGAGGTTCCATTCCCTCCAATAATTGGATAAAATGCATAGAATCCCTGACGTAGAAATCCGCCTGTTTCACCAAGGGATTGAGCAACATGTCCATATACTTTGATACTGGCTCCAATACGGAGTCACGAGTTGATACTGTGGGCCGACCGGGTGGATCCTCCAGTGATTTATGGATCTTAGGGACAAAATAGATGCAGGGAACCTTCGGACAAGGATGGCACAAACATTTCTGTTCTGCTTTAGTAAAAAATGCCATCAAGAACAGCACGATTTACACATCTCTCAATCTCACCCTGTAACCACTTGGTGGGATCATGATCTATCGATTTGTAATATTGATCTTGACACAATTGACTATAAGCCTCCTGTATATATTTGTCCCTATCCATAACCACCGTCGATCCACCCTTGTCAGCCCTTTGAATAATAATTTGCTTTTTGTCAGCTAACTGTTGGATACCCTGTCGCTGAGTATTGGAAATGTTGCTACCACCTTCAGTACACCGATCCTCAATCTTGGCTAAATCAGCCAACACCAGTCTTTGGTAGGCCACTATAGACTGATCCACTGCGCCAGGAGGAACCCAGCGGGATCTACGTCCCACAGGTGGTAAACTGGTACTACTCTCATGACTATTACTAATGGTGCCGAAGTGCAACCGCAATCTAAGGTCTCTAAAAAATCTATAGAGACCACGCCTGGTCTCAAAAGCGTCATATTTATTAGAGGGTACAAACGACAATCCCTTTGCCAAAACACCCTCCTCTGACAAGAGCACTCTAGAAATATATTGATATTATTCATTTCTTTAAAGCCCTCTTTGTCTTGGTTATTTTGCTTCCTTCCTTGGATTCGACTACTGTGCCTGCTGCCTCATCTGGAAGCCTTAAAAAAGAATCAGGCAGCCCTTTGGCGGATTTTACTGCTTTCAGTGCAGTACCTGGCATATGTTTATGCTGTTTTTTTAATCTTGTCCTCATCACCTGAAGACTCACTCGGTGACAACTGAAACTGCACTCTCCTTCCCCCCATTTTATCTTTCCGACCACGGCGTTTTTTTGTCCATTCAACTATAGACATAACTTCTGGTGTAATCATATTCATCCCTACGAAATTTAGCTATTTTAATAGCTCTTTGTTCTTTACTATACGCCTCGATCTTTGTGTTATGCTCACTCAAGCTTTTGTCAAATGCTAATTTATCCTGAGCTCCCTTCATGGCGTTCTGCTTTTGAAATAAATCATCCCTATGTCCCTGAATCTCATCCTGCAATGCATCTATAGTGAGCAGCATAAGATCCAGGGAACATTGCGAAATTACCGAGTTCCACCTGGCGACATATTGATCATTGCCGAGAAATCTCGGTTCCTTAGTAATCCGGAGCCCACGGATTAAGGATGTGCCAAAAGATTTTCATGAGCCTGAAGGAAATGGGTGTCCTGCAAGAGAGCAAATGCAATTTCACCCGCAGCAGCTGTCAAAACAAGGAAAGCTGTTTATCAGACGAATTGAAACAGTTAACATTTATAAATCAGGACCTTTAAATCCGCACTCAGTATTTAGGGGAAAAACAAAAAGAACACAACCTTCCTCCAAGTCAAGCTTGCCCTGCAAACCCCCCTTCCCCTACACACATCACACACCAGACAGAGGACCAGCAAAAGAAGAGCTTTTGAATAGGATACGAGAGGGCCTGAGACCCCGGACCAAACACACAACCTTCCTTAACGTCCCTCCGGTCCGGCCCAGAATGTGACTGATGCCTTCCAGCAAGTGGAGACTGAGAAAAAAAGTTGTGACTCTATAGCCAGCCAATAAAAGCCCTTGCCAGCTAGAGAAAGATCCAGTAATCTTAGTCTCCAGCAGGTGGAAGGTGGTGAGCCCTTCAGTCTCATACTTTTCTATTCTTTCTCTTTTTACATTAAACTTTCTTTGGTATTGTAATTTTTCTCTTGTATCTCGGAGCATTTCGCTTTCTTTAGTATTGTAATTTTCTCTTGTATTCCTGTGCATTTTGAAAAACAAAACAAAACCTCTTTGGAGGTTTGCCTCCTGGGTCTTTCAGAGGGTGTCTTTCGAGTCTTGTTTGCTTCCAGAAAAGATTCCACGAGGAGGTGTTACTCTTTCAAATGGAGGAGGTTTGCCGTCTGGTGTGACAGCAAGGCCCTAGATCCTCTTTCTTGTCCTACACAGACCCTGCTTGAATACCTTCTACATTTATCAGAGTCTGGTCTCAAAACCAACTCCGTAAGAGTTCACCTTAGTGCGATTAGTGCTTATCGCCGTGTAGAAGGTAAGCCTATCTCTGGACAGCCTTTAGTTGTTTGCTTTTGTCAAAGCCCCCCCGTCAAACCTTCACCAGTGTCATGGGATCTCAACGTCATTCTCACCCAACTGATGAGAGCTCCTTTTGAGCCACTGAATTCCTGCCATCTGAAGTACTTGACCTGGAAGGTCATTTTCTTGGTGGCTGTTACTTCAGCTCGTAGGGTCAGTGAGCTTCAGGCCTTGGTGGTGCATGCATCGTATATCAAGTTCCATCATAATAGAGTAGTCCTCCGCACGCACCCTAAGTTCCTACCTACTGTGGTGTCGGAGTTCCATCTGAACCAGTCAATTGTCTTGCCAACATTCTTTCCCCGTCCTCATACCCGCCCTGGCGAAAGCCGTTTGCATACCCTGGACTGAAAGAGAGCATTGGCCTTTTATGTGGAGCGGACACAGCCCTTCAAACAGTCCGCCCAGTTGTTTGTCTTTCGATCCCAACAGGAGGGGAGTCGCCAATGGAAAACGCACAATCTCCAATTGGCTAGTAGATTGCTTTTCCTTCACTTATGCCCAAGCTGGGCTGACTCTAGAGGGCTATGTCAAGGCTCATAATGTTAGAGCCATGGCTGCGTCAGTGGCCCACTTAAAGTCAGCCTCCATTGAAGAGATTTGCAAGGCTGCAACTTGGTCATAAGCCCACACATTCACATCTCACTATTGCCTTCAGCAGGTTACCCGACGCAACAGTCGGTTTGGGCAGGCAGTGTTGCAGAATATGTTTGGGGTTTAGAATTCAACTCCACCCCCTTAGACCCATTTTTGTTTTGTTCCAGGCTGCACTCAGTTGATTTTTGTTTTCAGGTCAATCTTTGTTCTGTCCTCGCCGTTGCGAGGCCCAATTGACCAATGTTCATTGTTTTGAGTGAGCCTGGTTGCTAGGGATACCCCACATGTGAGAAAAGCAGCTTGCTTGTCTTGGAGAAAGCAAAGATACTAACCTGTAGCAGGTATTCTCCGAAGACAAACCCGCCCTACTCCCCTTTGGAGTTGGTTATTGTTTATATGCTTTTTGATTAAACCAAAGAGGCATGCTCGTGCGGTGGGTGGGAAGTCGTTCACAAATGCGCGGTTTGCGCTGCCCATGCGACAGAACTTTCCTGAAAGACTTTGATTTTTAATTTGCTTGCTGATTCCTGGGCCGCCGCGGATGATGACCCACATGTGAGAACAATCAGCCTGCTGTCCTCGGAGAATACCTGCTACAGGTATGTATCTTCGGTTCCCCATTCCTGTGCAGCTTTCTGTTTAGAATCTGAAGTAGAGAGAGATACTTTCTGTATCTTGAGATGAATAAGATTACTTCTGCAATCAGGTAACTCCCATGGGTTAAGACACTGTTTTTCATTCATGTAGCAGTAAAGGCAATTACAAAAAGCAATTATTTATATGACATGAATAAATGAGAATATTTCTAATATTTTAAAGCTTTGATATGGGTTTCTGTTATAGTTCACTAATGTTGATTATCTGTCAGCTTTTTGTTTTATTGTGTGGTTATTCTAAATACAGGCCGTTCATAAACTTTCTGAGCTGAGAAACTGCTCTTATGCAAGTTACTATTAAATGTCATCCTTTTGTTGTGTTTTTTGCAGGTCTCTTAATATGGACTTTGAGAATCAAGACAAGGAGAAAGACAATAATAGCTCTCCAGGGGCTTTCAATGGCAACAGTCCCAACAACAGTAAGAGTGGTGCTTCCCTTTCCCTTATATTTCTAGTTTATTTTACTGCCATAGCACCTTTCAAGCCTATAGTGGTCTACAAAATCAAAAATGTTTTATAGTTCAACATTTTTATTGATGATAATTTAAAAGAAATATGTGCAATAATAGTAGTCAGAAATTCAAATACTACTACTACTACTATTTAGCATTTCTATAGCGCTACAAGGGGTACGCAACGCTGCACAAACATAGAAGAAAGACAGTCCCTGCTCAAAGAGCTTACAATCTAATAGACAATAAAATAAAGTAAGCAAATCAAATCAATTAATGTGAACGGGAAGGAAGAGAGGAGGGTAGGTGGAGGCGAGTGGTTACAAGTGGTTACGAGTCAAAAGCAATGTAAAGAGATGGGCTTTCAGTCTAGATTTAAAGGTGGCCAAGGATGGGGCAAGACATAGGGGCTCAGGAAGTTTATTCCAGGCGTAGGGTGCAGCGAGACAGAAGGCGCGAAGTCTGGCGTTGGCAGTAGTGGAGAAGGGAACAGATAAGAAGGATTTATCCATGGAGCGGAGTGCACGGGAAGGGGTGTAGGGAAGGACGAGTGTGGAGAGATATTGGGGAGCAGCAGAGTTAGTACATTTATAGGTTAGTAGAAGAAGTTTGAACAGGATGCGAAAACAGGGAGCCAGTAAAGCGACTTGAGGAGAGGGGTAGTATGAGTAAAGCGACCCTGGCGGAAGACGAGATGGGCAGCAGAGTTTTGAACCGATTGGAGAGGGGAGAGGTGACTAAGTGGGAGGCCAGCAAGAAGCAGATTGCAGTAGTCTAAACGAGAGGTGACAAGGGTGTGGATGAGGGTTTTGGTAGAGTGCTCGGAAAGAAAGGGGCGGATTTTACGGATTTTATGGTTGTACATCACAGGGGTAAAGCGACATACATAGTAAAAACAACATGATATAGTCAGTCATCAAACTTTTAACATTTTTAGCCCCACCCCACCCCTCTAGAGCAGTGTATGATGGAACACAGAGCTAGACAACATATAAAAAAAAAAGTGATCAAAAACCGTCAAAATAGACAACTATATCATTCATGTAGTCAAAGCTACAAAGAAAAGGTATAAGTTACAGTATCATACATTATTCTCATACTTATCACCACCCAAGGGTTAGAAAAGGAGTATGTAATAAAAACAAATACCCTGTTACTAGTAAACATATAGTCTAGAACGCGCAAGAGAACTAACTCTATGAACCCCTCTATCTCTCCCCCAAATTGTTACCATTAAATTATGGTAAACGAACAACAACAAACACAGGGAGCCTGGTCTCTCCCCTGTGTTGACAGCAAGATATGGTGCAGCAAAAAGCATTCCATATCATCAAGCAGATCAATCCTAGACTGGTGGGTTGTGTCCATCTACCAGCAGGTGGAGATAGAGAGCAATCTTTTGCCTCTCCATATGTGGTCATGTGCTACCAGGAAATCCTCAGTATTCTCTCTATCTAGCAGGTGTGTGGTCACACGCAGCAGCTCTGGCTTGGTCTCCACGCCTATTTACTTAGGCTTTGTTGAGTACCTGGGGTTGAGGGCTCTTCGTGAGCAAGTGCAAACCTGGTGGTGCCAGGTCCCTCCTTTTCTCCCCCCTCCCGACTGGCTCCGTAAAAAAAATAAAAAAAAAAATAAAAATAAACCATAACAGTCTTGAAGCAGAAAAGGTTTTACTTGCAGCTGCTCACTGGGACACCAATTCGTTGCAGCTCGGAGCAAGAAGCAGGTAATTTTACCTTTCCATATCATCACGCTGATCAATCCATAGACTGGTGGGTTGTGTCCATCTACCAGCAGGTGGAGATAGAGATCAATCCTTTTGCCTCCCTGTACGTGGTCATGTGCTGCCGGAAACTCCTCAGTATGTTCTCTATCTCAGCAGGTGGTGGTCACACACAGCAGCAGCTCTGGCTAGGCCTCCAAGCCTAATTTTTAGGTTTTGTTGAGTGCCTGGGGTTGAGGGCTTTTCTTGAGCAAGTGCAAATCTGGTGGCGCCAGGTCCCTCCTTTTCTCCCCCCTCCCGCTGGCTCCGTTTAAAAAAAACAAAAAACATTTTGGACGTCCTTAAGGGCGTTTATTTCGACGTTTATTTAAACGTTTATTGCAGCTACTCACTGGGACACCAGGTCGTTACAGCTCGGAGCGGAAAGCAAGTAATTTTACATTTTTGTAGCGGGCAGGGGGTTCCCCGATTGATCTCCACGTGGCTGATGGCGTCGGAGAGCGAGGGCGCAAAGAATCGCTCCCCGGACCGCGTGTGCGCGTCTAGCGGGGATGCGGGGGTTTTAAAGTCTGATTCGCCCTTGTTGGGTGTCAGTTTGGAGGCCGGTCAGTGTCCCGGTTCTTCCTCCGGTGCGGCGGTTTTTCCCGCCATAAACGCCTATACCCCGCTGCTCGCCTCCGCCATCTTGGCCGGCCACGCTGCTCGGACGGCTTCTTCTTGGGCCGCCCTTGAGGTGGGAGACGTTAATGCCATGGCAGCCCTTCATTTGGGCGACGGCAGAAAAGCGGCTAAAGTTAAGCGCCGTTCTTCCCGCGCGGCTCCTTCACGGAGTGTCGCGCCGGACGCCATCTTGGATGCGCAGCATGTTTCTTCCCCGCTCTTGCGAGAGCCGGTTGAGGGTGCGTCTAGGGCTGTGGCCCAGGCTGCTGAAGTGCACAGTCTGGGGGGTTTCTCCCCCGAGTTTATTTTGCTGCTGCATCAGGCCTTCCTTATGCAAAACACTGCCCCTGCTCCCTTGTCCGATAAAGGGATTGAGGCCCCCGGAAGTAAACGCCCTCGGGTGGATTTCCAGGCCTTAGAGGACTCTGTCTCCTCTGATGTAGATGAGGGCAGCGTATCTGAGTTCTCCCAACGGTCCTTTGGGGATTCCTTGGAGGAGACGGATTCCCGCTCGGATGGAGCGGATGACCCCTCTGCAGCGCGGATCTTCGCTCAGAGGACTTGCCCAACCTGTTAATGCAGGCCATGAGCATTTTGAAGATTTCCTCTCCAGAGGACGTCTCTCCCTCAGCCCCTGTTGGCTCCGCCATTATGCTGGGGATGAAGCGCCCGCCTAGAACCTTCCACGTGCATGATGCCATGCGCACCTTGATTTCGGCTCAATGGGATGTCCCGGAAGCGAGCCTCAAAGTGGCTAGGGCTATGTCCCGCCTCTATCCTTTGCCTGAAAGTGAACGGGAGACCTTTCTTTGGCCTACCGTGGATTCTTTAATCACTGCGGTGACTAAGAAAACGGCGTTGCCGATGGAAGGTGGCACGGCCCTAAAGGACGCCCAAGACAGAAGGTTGGAGGCGGCCTTAAGGTCGTCCTTCGAGGCGGCTGCTTTAAGTTTGCAGGCCTCAGTTTGTGGTTCCTATGTGGCCAGGGCGTGCCTGACGATTGTGCAGCGGGCTTCCCCCTCGGATCCTTCCTTGAGGGCTGACTGGCCGGCCCTGGAATCGGGCCTGGCTTATTTGGCAGACTTACTGTATGATGTCTTGAGAGCCTCGGCTAAAGGTATGGCTCAGTCTCTGTGCGGCGGTGGCTTTGGCTGAAGCATTGGTCTGCTGACCACGCATCTAAGTCCCGCCTGGCTATGTTGCCTTTTAAAGGCAAGCTGCTCTTTGGGGTTGAGCTGGACAAAATTGTGACCGATCTCGGCACGTCTAAGGGCAAGAGGTTACCAGAGGTCAGGGCTCGGGCCAGTGGTGCTCGCCCTGGTAACTCCAGAGAACGTTTCAGGAAGCCCGTCGGTACCCAGGCCCGGGCAAGTTGGGCTCCTCTGCCCCCTCTTCCTTCAAAAGGAACTTCTCCCCCAAGCAGCATTCCTTTCGCAGAGACCAGCCGTCCCGGAGGTGCGCCCTCCGGTCCTCCCCCAGGGTCCTCGTACCCAATGACGGGGCCCTGGTCCATGGCCCAGTGCAGATTGGAGGACGTCTGTCCTCGTTTCTGGGCGAGTGGACCAGGGTAACTTCAGACGCTTGGGTTCTGGAAGTCATCAGAGACGGCTACAAGCTAGAGTTCTACCGACCCTTAAGAGACGGGTTTGTACTCTCTCCCTGCAAGTCTCCGGTCAAAGCTGTGGCAGTGCAGCAGACCTTGGACAACCTGATACGCCTGGGTGCGGTCGTTCCGGTGCCAGAAAATCAGATTGGCAAGGGACGTTACTCCATTTACTTTGTGGTACCAAAGAAAGGAGGTTCTGTCCGGCCTATCCTCGACCTCAAAGGGGTCAATCGGGCCTTGAAAGTGCGGCACTTTCGCATGGAGACTCTCCGCTCTGTTATAGCGGCAGTGAAGGCAGGGGAGTTCTTGGCTTCCTTGGACATCAAGGAAGCGTACCTGCATATTCCCATCTGGCCTCCTCATCAACGCTTTCTGCGTTTTGTAGTCCTGGGCCGACACTTCCAGTTCAGAGCCCTCCCTTTCAGGTTGGCTACTGCTCCGCGGACCTTCTCCAAAGTAATGGTGGTCATCGCGGCCTTCCTGTGAAAGGAAGGAGTACAAGTCCATCCTTATCTGGACGACTGGTTGATCCGAGCCCCCTCTTATGCAGAGTGCGGCAAAGCTGTGGACCGGGTGATTGCTCTTTTGAGCTCCCTGGGGTGGATCATCAACTGGGAGAAGAGCCAGCTGCGCCCGACTCAGTCCCTGGAGTATCTGGGAGTTCGATTCGACACCCAAGTGGGCAGAGTGTTCCTGCCAGACAATTGGATTGTCAAACTTCAGGCTCAGGTGGACCAGTTCCTAGTAGCCTCTCCTCTTCGGGCTTGGGACTATGTGCAGCTGTTGGGCTCTATGACGGCCACGATGGAAGTAGTGCCCTGGGCCAGGGCTCATATGAGACCACTACAACACTCTCTGCTGCAGCGCTGGACTCCGGTGTCGGAGGATTATGCTGTGCGCCTTCCCTTGGACCCAGCAGTGCGCAAGGCGCTGAGCTGGTGGCTGCAGACAGACAAGTTGTCTGCAGGAATGCCTCTGGTGACCCCGGAGTGGTTTGTCGTCACGACGGACGCCTCTTTGTCGGGCTGGGGAGCCCACTGCTTGGGAAGGACAGCGCAGGGGCTCTGGTCTCCTGCAGAGGCAAAGTGGTCTATCAACCTCCTGGAACTCAGAGCCATTCGGTTGGCGCTTTTGGAGTTCATCCCGGTACTGGCGTTGAAGCCAGTACGGGTCCTGTCAGACAATGCCACGGCTGTGGCCTATGTCAACCGCCAGGGAGGTACCAAGAGCGCCCCTCTAGCCAAGGAGGCCATGAATCTATGCCAGTGGGCGGAAGCGAACCTGGAACAGCTGTCAGCGGCCCACATTGCCGGAGTCATGAATGTCAAGGCGGACTTTCTCAGTCGCCATACCTTGGATCCCGGAGAGTGGCAGCTATTTGCTCAGGCGTTCTTGGACGTCACGAAGCGCTGGGGCCAGCCGAGACTAGATCTGATGGCGTCATCGGCCAATTGCCAGGTGCCGCGCTTTTTCAGCAGAGGACGGGACCCTCGATCCCTGGGAGTAGATGCTCTTCTCCAACAGTGGCCGACACAGGAGCTTCTCTATGTGTTCCCACCCTGGCCCATGTTGGGCAGGGTGCTAGACCGGGTGGCAAAGCATCCGGGCCGGATAATCCTGGTGGGTCGGGACTGGCCCAGACGTCCCTGGTATGCGGACTTGATCAGGCTCTCAGTGGACGATCCTCTGCGGCTGCCAGTGGAGCAGGGCCTGTTGCATCAGGGTCCCGTGGTGATGGAGGATCCCTCCCCCTTTGGTCTTACGGCCTGGCTATTGAGCGGCAGCGTCTGAGGAAGAAGGGCTTCTCAGACAAGGTCATCGCCACTATGCTGAGAGCGAGGAAGCGCTCTACTTCTACTGCTTACGCCAGGGTTTGGCGTACCTTTGCAGCGTGGTGTGAAGCAGGCTCACTTTCTCCCTTCACTGCTCCAATTTCTTCAGTGTTGGCGTTCCTGCAAGAAGGTCTGGAGAAAGGCCTGTCGCTCAGTTCCCTTAAAGTCCAGGTAGTGGCTCTGGCTTGCTTCAGGGGCCGCCTGAAGGGTGCTTCCCTGGCTTCGCAGCCAGATGTGGTGCGCTTTCTCAAGGGAGTTAATCACCTGCGCCCTCCTCTGCACTCAGTGGTGCCTGCGTGGAATCTCAACCTGGTGCTAAGAGCCTTGCAGAAGCCGCCTTTGAACCCTTGTCAAGGGCATCTCTGAAAGACCTGACGTTGAAAGCAGTCTTTTTGGTGGCTATCACTTCAGCCAGAAGAGTTTCCGAGCTCCAGGCACTCTCATGTCGAGAGCCCTTTCTGCAGTTCACTGAGGCAGGAGTGTCTATTCGCACAGTGCCTTCCTTCCTGCCCAAGATTGTTTCTCGCTTCCATGTGAATCAGCAGCTCTGTCTCCCTTCCTTTCGTAGGGAGGACTACCCAGAGGAATACTCTGCTCTCAAATATCTGGATGTGAGACGAGTCATCATCAGATACTTGGAAGTGACCAATGATTTCCGGAAGTCGGATCATCTGTTTGTCCTGTTTGCAGGTCCTCGTAAGGGTCTGCAGGCTGCTAAGCCTACAGTGGCAAGATGGGTCAAGGAAGCCATTGCAGCGGCTTATGTGGCCGCGGGGAAGGTGCCGCCTATCCAGCTGAAGGCTCACTCCACTAGAGCTCAGGCGGCCTCGATGGCAGAGGCCGGGTCTGTCTCCTTGGAAGAGATTTGCAAGGCGGCAACTTGGGCATCGGCCCATACCTTCTCCAGGCATTACCGCTTGACTGTGGCTGCTCGGGCGGAGGCCCGGTTTGGAGCTTCAGTGTTGCGGTCAGGGATTTCTATGTCCCGCCCTGGGTGAGTACTGCTTCGGTACATCCCACCAGTCTATGGATTGATCAGCATGATGATATGGAAGGTAAAATTATGTATCATACCTGATAATTTTCTTTCGAGTAATCATAGCTGATCAATCCATAGCCCCTCCCAGATATCTGTATTGTTTATATTCTGGTTGCATTTCAGGTTCAAGTTTAGTCTTCAGTTCCTGTTCAGGAGGACTTCGTGTTCAAGTTTTTCAATGGATTCTTCAAGAGTTGAGACGAATTTGTGTTACAGTGAGCTGCTGCATTCCTCTCCCCTCCGTTTTACGGGGCTGGATTGAGACTTAAATTCTGCCGGCGCTCCCTCCCGCTTCGTGCGGCAGTAGGGCAGCTTTGTACCCCTTCCGCTTCGGCGGTGTTAAGGTCAGTCAACTCCTCCCGCGGTTGCAGGATAAGCCAGATCCCCCCGCATCGGCGGGTGTGGTGTCCCTCCCCCGCTCCGCGGGGATGAGCTGGATGGATTCCCCTCCCCCACTTGTGTGGGGATGAGCTGGGTTAATTCCCCTCCCCTGTTTCGGCGGTTGTGAGCTGGGCAGAGTGTCCCTTTGTGGGTGTAATTCTCTAAGTGCTGAGTCCTGCGGATGGAGCTTGGATATCGACATACTGAGGAGTTTCCGGCAGCACATGACCACATATAGGGAGGCAAAAGGTTTGCTCTCTATCTCCACCTGCTGGTAGATGGACACAACCCACCAGTCTATGGATTGATCAGCTATGATTAATGGAAAGAAAATTATCAGGTATGATACATAATTTTACCTTTCCTAGCGGGCAGGGGGTTCCCCGAACGTTTCCCTCGTGGATCATGGCGTCGGATGGTAAGGGCGCAAAAAGCGCTCCCCGGACTGCGATCGCGCGACTAGTGGGGAGGCGCGGGGATTGGAGGCAGAGAAGCCCTTTTTGGGCGCCTTTCCGGACTTTGCTGATTTAGCCGGTTTATCCTCCGCTGGGGCGTCGGCAGCCTTTCCCACCTTAGGCGCCCATTCTCCGATGTCCGCCCTTCCGACGTCGGCCGCCCATGCAGCTTGGACGGCCTCTGGTATGGCCGCCTTTGAGTTGGGCAGCGGTAAGAAGATGGCAAAGTTTTAAGCGCCATGCTTCCCGCGCGGCTCCTTCGTGTAGTGACGCGCCGGACGCCATTTTGGATGCGCAGCACGCCTCTCCCTCGCTTTGTGAAGTGGAGGTTGAGAGTTCCTCTAGGGCTGTGGCCCAGGTTGCAGAGGTGCACAAACGGGGGTTTCTCTCCCGAGTTTATTTTGTTGCTGCATCAGGCCTGTCAACTGCAAAACGCTGCTCCTGCTCCCCTGTCAGATATGGAGGAAGAGGCTTCACTGATCAAGCGCCCTCGGGTGGATTATCAGGTCTTGGGAGACTCTGTCTCCTCTGATGTAGATGAGGGCAGAGTTTCTGAGTTCTCCCAAAGGTCCATTGGGGATTCTTTGGAGGAGGCTGATCCTCGCCCTGATGGAGGTGATGACCCCTCTGCACCGTGGCTTTTTCGCTCAGAGGAATTGCCTAACCTGTTCAAGCTATGAGCATCTTGAGTATTTCCTTTCTGGAGGAAGGCCCTCCCTCAGCCTCGGCGGGTTCCGCTATTATGTTTGGAACCAAGCGCCCTTCCAGGACCTTCCACATCCATGAAGCCATGAAAACTCTAATTTCGGCTCAATGGGATTCTCCAGAGGCGAGCCTCAAGGTAGCCAGGGCCATTCTGTACCCTCTGCCAGAGGGTGAACAGGAGGCCTTGCGCTGGCCGGCAGTGGACTCTCTAATCACTGCTGTGACAAAAAAGACGGCTTTGCCGGTGGAAGGTGGCTCTGCCCTTAAGGATTCACTGGACAGGAAATTGGAAGCGGCCTTAAAGTTAGCCTTTGAAGCGGCCGCCTTGAGTTTGCAGGCCTCGGTTTGCGGCTCCTATGTGGCCAGGGCATGCCTGACGGTGGTGCAGCGGGCCTCCCCCTCGGATCCTTCCTTGAGGGCGGATTGGCCGGTCCTGGAGTCGGGCTTGGCTTACTTGGCAGACTTGCTGTATGATGTGTTGAGAGCCTCGGCTAAAGGTATGTCTCAGACAGTCTCTGCCCGTCGATGGCTATGGCTTAAGCATTGGTCAGCTGACCATGCCTCCAAATCCCGCTTAGCCAAGTTGCCTTTTAAGGGCAAGCTGCTCTTCGGGGATGAGCTGGACAAGATTGTGACGGATCTCGGCAGTTCTAAAGGCAAGAGGTTGCCAGAGGTCAAGGCAAGGACCAGCAGTGCTCGCCCTGGTTCCTCTAAGGGCCGTTTTCAAGAAGCCTGTCGGTATCGCCCGGGCAAGTCGGGCTCCTCCTTCAAACAGAGGTTCTCCCCGAAGCAGCATTCCTTTCGCAGAGACTGCCGCTCAGGAGATTCTTCCTCCGGTCCTCACCCAGGGTCTCGTACCGAATGACGGGGCCCTGGTCCATGGCCCAGAGCAGATAGGAGGAAGGCTGTCCTCTTTTCTGGGCGAGTGGACCAGGGTAACTTCAGACGCTTGGGTTCTAGAAGTCATCAGAGACAGCTACAAGTTGGAGTTCTGCCAGACCCTGAGAGACGGGTTTGTGAACTCTCCCTGCAAGTCTCCCCTCAAAGTGGCAGCAGTTCAGCAGACTCTGGACAACTTGCTCCACCTTGGGGCGGTGGTCCCAGTGCCCGTAGAGCAGCATGGCCCAGGACGTTACTCCATTTACTTTGTGGTGCCAAAGAAAGGAGGCTCTTCTCGACCTATTCTCAACCTCAAGGGAGTCAATCGGGCCTTGTGAATACGGCATTTCTGTATGGAGACTCTCCGCTCCGTGATTGCTGCGGTACATGAAGGAGAATTCTTGGCATTCTTGGACATCAAGGAAGCTTATCTTTACATTTCCATCTGGCCGCCTCATCAGCGCTTCCTGCGCTTTGCAGTGCTGGGCCGACACTTCCAGTTCAGAGCCCTCCCGTTTGGGTTGGCTACGGCTCTGCAGACCTTCTCCAAAGTGATGGTGGTTATTGCGGCTTATCTCCGCAAGGAAGGAGTGGCAGTCCATCCCTATCTGGACGACTGGCTGATTCGAGCTCCCTCCTTTGCGGAGTGTGGGAGAGCGACGGACAGGGTCATTGCTCTTCTGAGCTCCCTGGGATGGATTATCAACCGGGAGAAAAGTCAGCTGTGCCTGACTCAGTCCCTGGAGTATCTGGGTGTTCAGTTCGACACCCAAGTGGGCAGAGTATTCCTGCCGGACAACCGGAGCCTCAAGCTTCAGGCCCAGGTGGGCCGGTTCCTAGCCTCCTCAGCTCCTCGGGCTTGGGATTATGTGCAACTGTTGGGCTCCATGATGGCCACGATGGAGGTAGTGCCCTGGGCCAGGGCCCATATGAGACCACTACAGCACTCTCTTCTGCGGTGCTGGACTCACGGTTTCGGAGGATTACGCAGTTCGCCTTCCCCTGGACCCAGTGATGAGAAGGGCGCTAAGTTGGTTGCTGATGTCAGACAAGTTGTCAGTCGGTATGCCTCTCACGTCCCCGGAGTGGATTGTCGTTACGACGGACGCCTGCTTGACGGGCTGGGGAGCCCACTGCCTGGGAAGGACAGCGCAGAGGATATGGTCGCCGGCGGAGGCGAAGTGGTCCAACAAACTCTTGGAATTTCGGGCCATTCGGTTGGTGCTTCAAGCGTTTCTTCAGGTACTGATACTGAGGCCAGTTCGAATCCTGTCAGACAATGCCACGGCCGTTTTTTATGTCAATCGCCAGGGAGGTACCAGGAGCACTCCCCCCTAGCCAGGGAAGCCATGAAGTTATGCCAGTGGGCAGAGGCGAATCTGGCCAGCTGTCGGCGGCTCACATTGCGGGAGTCCTGAATGTCGAGGCGGACTTTCTCAGTCGCCATACCTTGGATCCCAGAGAGTGGCAACTGTCTGCTCGGGTGTTCTTGGAGATCACGAAGCGCTGGGGCATGCCGACCTTGGATCTGATGGCGACCTCGGCCAATTGCCGTGCCGCGGTTCTTCAGCAGAGGACGGGACCTTCGATCTCTGGGGGTCGATGCTGTTCTCCAGCAGTGGCCGGTACAGGAGCTTCTCTACGTGTTCCCGCCTTGGCCTATGCTGGGCAGAATTCTCGGCCGGGTGGAGAAACACCCAGGCCCGGGTGGTCCTGGTGGGTCCAGACTGGCCCAGACGCCCTTGGTATGCTGACCTGATCCGGTTTTCCGTAGACAGTCCTCTGCGGCTGCAAGCGGAGCGGGGCCTCTTACATCAGGGTCCTGTGGTGATGGAGGATCCCTCCCCCTTTGGTCTTATGGCCTGGCTCTTGAGCGGAAGCAGCTGAAGAAGAAGGGCTTCTCGGACAAGGTCATCGCCACTATGCTGAGAGCACGGAAGCGTTCTACTTCTACTTACGCCAGGGTATGGCGTACCTTTGCATCATGGTGCGAGACAGGATTCCTGTCGCCCTTCACGGCGCCAATTGCTTCATTGTTGGCGTTCCTGCAAGAAGGTCTGGAGAAAGGCCTGTCGCTCAGCTCTCTTAAGGTCCAGGTAGCGGCTCTAGCTTGCTTCAGGAGTCGCCTGAAGGGTGCTTCCCTGGCTTCTCAGCCAGATGTGATGCGTTTTCTCAAAAGGGGTTAATCACCTACGCCCTCCTCTGCACTCGATAGTGCCTACGTGGAATCTCAATCTGGTGCTGTGGGCCTTGCAGAAGCTGCCCTTTGAGCCATTATCGTGGCTGTCTCTGAAGGACCTGATGTTGAAAGCGGTCTTTTTGGTGGCAATCGCTTCAGCCAGGAGGGTTTCCGAGCTCCAGGCACTCTTGTGTAGAGAGCCGTTCCTGCGGTTCACAGAGGCAGGAGTGTCTATTCGCCCAGTGCCTTCCTTCTTGCCCAAGATTGGTTCTCGCTTCCATGTGAATCAGCAGCTTTGTCTACCCTCCTTCCGTAGGGAGGATTTTTCAGAGGAGTATCGTGCTCTCAGATGCCTGGATGTTAGACGAGTTATCATCAGATACTTGGAAGTGACCAACGATTTCCGGAAGTCGGATCACCTGTTCGTGCTGTTTGCGGGCCCCTGTAGAGGTCTGCAGGCATCTAAACCTACCGTGGCACGTTGGGTCAAGGAAACGATTGTGGCGACTTATGTGGCCGCAGGGAAGGTGCCGCCTATCCAGCTGAAGGCTCATTCTACTAGAGCACAGGCGGCTTTGATGGCAGAGTCCAGATCCGTTTCCTTGGAGGAGATTTGCAGATTGGCAACTTGGGCGTCTGCTCATACCTTCACACAGCATTATCGCTTGGACGTGGCAGCTTGGACCGAGGCCCAGTTTGGAGCTTCAGTGTTGCGTTCTGGGATTTCCATGTCCCACCCTGGGTGAGTACTGCTTGGGTACATCCTACCAGTCTATGGATTGATCTGCTTGATGATATGGAAGGTAAAATTATGTATCATACCTGATAATTTTCTTTCCATTAATCATAGCAAATCAATCCATAGTCCCTCCCAGATATCTGTACTGTTTGTTCTAGTTCAGTTATATTTCAGGTTCAAGTTTAGACCAGTTCCTGTTCAGGAGGACTTCGAGTTCAAGTTCTTCCACTTGGATTTGCCTGGAGTTGGGACGACTTTGTGTTACAGTGAGCTGCTGATGCTTCCCCCCCGTTTTGGGGTGGTTGGATTCATAACTAAATTATGCCAGTGCTCCCTCCCGCTTCGTGCGGTAGTAGGGTAGCTTTGTTTCCCTCTTGCTTTGGCGGTGATGGGTTAAGCCAGCTCCTTCCGTGGTTGCGGTAGCAGGACATGCCAGTTCCCCCCGCGTCGGCGGGTGTGGATGCCCCCCCCCCCCCCGCTTCGGCGGTGGTTGGGTGGCGGAGTGTCCCTTTGTGGGTGTAATTCTCTGTTTGGTGATTCCTGTGGATGGAGCTTTGATATCGACTATACTGAGGATTTCCTGGAAGCACATGACCACATATAGAGAGGCAAAAGATTGCTCTCTATCTCCACCTGCTGGTAGATGGGACACAACCCACCAGTCTATGGATTGATCAGCTATGATTAATGGAAAGAAAAATTATCAGGTATGATACATAATTTTAACCGTAAACAACTGATCCCCTCCCCCCCCCCCCCCCCCCCAATTCTCTATAGGACACACCTGGATCCAAACAACTATTAAAGGGTGTTTAAAATGCCATTTCGGGCATGTGGTGAGAGGGATTGAATGTAAGGCTCCCACAGCTGAAGGAAAGCTTTTTCCGCTTAGGAGACAACTTTGACATGTGTTGCTTGCATAACATTAAGAAATGGAGTCTAAGGTCAAGATGGCGCTGTGTGAGAGCACAGCTAGACGCGACCCACTCTTCTCCCTAAACGCCAAGCAAGTTTGCTCCTTACCTGACCCTTTTGATGGGGAAAAGGAGAGGCAAGATCAGGGAGATTTCCTCTCTCCCTGGCGGGTCAAGCCAACTTCGCCAGGCAAAAATGGAGGATTTTGGAATCGCGCCAGGTCCTGGACAAGCTTCCACTCCTGTTGCTGAGGCTAACGCTGTGACGTTGGCTGACAGTGTAGACGGGGCTTCCCTTAGCCCCGTCGAACGTGCGGCTCCTCCACAACCGGGAAGTGGTTGTCTGCTGATGAGTCCTGACGTTCGTGACCCAAAGTGGATTACAGACCGAGCAGGGAGGGAGCCATCGCAGATCGAGGGAGAACGAAGTGCGGGCAAACTCCAGAGATGATTTCTGCTCCTATGCTGTCGTTACAGACTGTGAGTATCCTGGAAAACGCTGCCAAAGCACCCCTTCCTGAGTTGAATTTGGAGAAAATGAAAAAAACCAGCCGTAGTGACGCTAGAGTCACTATGGGACTTGACCTTTACTGCCCACACCTCTTTACAAGCTGCAATTATTAAGAATGCTGTAACTATTAAAACTTTGTCAGAAACTGCTTTATCCCAATTCCAACTGACTGAATTTCAAACTGCCGCAGTAAAATCTCTTACGGAAAGAACTCAAAAAATGGAACTTGTGGGACAAACTTTGATAAAGGATAAGAATTTTATTCAAAGGCGGTTGGAATATCTTGAAAAATCAGTCTAAACGCTTGAATTTGAGACTAATAAATTTTCCAAGTTCACCATTGGTAACTCCGATACAAATGGTTAAGAAATATCTCGTTGAAATACTGGGTATGTCAGATAACTCACTACCACCATAACTAGAGCTTATTACTTGCAAACTGAATCAAAGTTTCCTCAAGGTGGAGAAAGCGATGAACCTGACATCCTTTTTGGAGTCTTCTTTGGAGGTTATTACCAAAAGAGCAACCTTACTAGTCTCCTTTGCATTAGAGATGGATAGGGATGCAGTTTGAGACTTTCTTTGAGACATTTAGATTCTATGTTTTTGGGGTCAAAATAAGGATTTACCCGGACTTATCAAGAGAGACTCAAAAGAGGCGCAGGCCTTTTTGACCCTGCGCCCAAGAACTTTGGCGATAGGAGCTAGTTTCCTATTGAAATTTCCCTGTGTTTGTAGAATTGTATTTCAATCTAAACAATTCCAGTTTTTGACCCCAAACAACTGGAGGAATTCTGCTTAGAAGAGAAGAAGTTCAGGTGGTGGTATAGTCCCATATGTACAACTGTTTAACAGCTTTTGAGTGAAGAATCCAGGGCATGTGCTTCATGGGTAAAGTTATTAATACACAATTATTTCCTTTAGATTATTTAAGTAATCTTACATCTTGATCTGATTTCTTAATATTGAGGTTGATAATTTGTTGAAATTTTCTAGTTTATTATATGTTTAAGTGTGATTTCCAATTTGTGTATTATTCATAAAGGTGAAATTATGTTTGTTAAAAAGCTTAATAAAAATAAGAATAAAAAAAAATAAAAATAAAGAAATGGAGTCTATTTGCCATGCCCAATAAGATGGAGAATCCACCACTGTCCACACCCCCAAAATCGCTTTTTCCCCCACTATGCTGGCCTTCCTGAGAAAATGTCTAGCTCTTTGTGAGATAAGAACCTCAATCCTATCCAAGAGACGACCCATTGGTGAGATTGAGATATGAAGAGCCAAAACTTCCTCCAAGTATAATACAATATTTTTCCAAAAACTCATATACTAGAACAGGACCAAAAAGTATGAAAAAAAAGATATGGATCTCCACATTACATTTCTGGCAGATGGGAGAATCTGCCCTCCCCATCTTCAAAAGATGTTCCTGAGTGCAATATGCTCTAGGTATAATACGAAACTAGTATTCCCTAAAGTCCGCATTCATGGTGAGTGTGGGGGTTCTCATAAGCAAAGAAAGTAGATTCACTGTACTCCATCGAGCTGTTAGGAGCGAGAGGTCTCTAGGAGTATGCAGTTGCACGAAGAGTTTATATAAAGTAGATATGGATAAGTGATCTTCCTCATCCACTGCTGTAAACTCGTGAAACTTCAAACAGTGAGAGATGGTAAAATCGTGAAGACCTAATGAGGAAATGTCAGAGTCGGTGATATGCATATGCCTAGTGTTCCATCTCCCAGATTGTGTAATGATTTTAATTGGCCCTCAGCCTCCAGCACATGACATAATTGAGAGATACCTGGGTGTGCCAGAAGCAAAAAACTGATTTATCACTGCCTGGTGTAAAATCCGCATTTCCTCTAATTGGGTTAAGATGTGAGACTCCTGATGACAAACCCCAATAACGGGTGAGATCTCTCCAGGCCACCTGTATAGGGGCGAAGGAGAATGCTGTGTTTTACCTTTACCGGCAGTTTCTGCATGGGTAAATTGCAAAAGATATAGCAGATGCCAGGGGGTGAAAGTAAACTCAGGCTAAATTGTGCTCTCTAAGATCAAAGAGACCTAGACCACCCGACCTCAGAGCCAATCAAATACTGAAATTTTAATTTAGGTTTAACTCAACAAAATTTCATCAAAATATGTTGCAACCCCCTGAAGATCTTTTCTTAAAAGCTTAAGAGGTAACATCTGGAGTGTATACAGCCATCTAGGAAAACCACCACTTTGAATAAGTGAATCCTGCCATGAAGACTAAGCGGTGGATGTCTCCAACCCTCTAAAGTGGTACTAGTTGAGTGTAATAATTTAATCTACATTGAGTTGATGTAATTGTGTTGTATGCATCATCAAGTGTATACCCAAATAGCAAAACCATTCATGTGCCCATTTTAAAGGGAATTCCCCTGGACATTGTTGACAAAGTTGTGATTGTGAAACCAAAGCTAATGATTTGGAAAAATTAATTTTAAAACTTGTATTGTGTAAATGTTTCCAAGAGAGCAGGCAGTGACTGATGTGGATTAGTAATGTGAACCAATAAATCATCTACAAAAGCAGAAATTTTGAAACAGGCTGTAAGAATCTGGATGGCGCTGGATTTCTTGTATTAATGGATCTAGGATCAAAACAAAAAGTAAAAGTGAGAGGGGACATCTCAGATGAGTTCCTCTAAATAGAGAAAATGTTTGAGAGTCTAGGCAATTCACTGAAAACATAGTTTTCGTGACAGAATACAACACTTTTTTTTATAGCCATCAGAAACAGATCCTGAATCCCATAAGCCTCCAAAGTAGTAAACAAGAAATCCCAAGCGACCTGGTCAAATGCCTTCTCTGCATCAAAGCTGACTAACAGAGAAGGCATGCTCTTGTTATAGATCTGTCCTAAGGAAGCCAAAATTGCCCTAATATTTTTAGTGACCAAGTGCCCCCTAACAAAGCCCACTTGGGCCTTGTCAACCAAGGATGGAAGTATCTTGTCCAATCTATTAGCCAACAATTTTGATTCAAAATTCAAAAGTGAAATAGGGCGATAGAGACCCACTATTGCCCTCTTCCTACCAGTTTTGGATAACACAATCATCTTGGAGAGACGTAAAGTCTGGGGTAGTTGCCCAGATTCTAAGATTGCGGTAAAATGAGCCACTAAGTGGGGGCCTGTAGGTATGGCTAATAATTGTAAAATTCAGCACGATAGCTGTCAGGCCCCGGTGCCTTAGCCAATGCACTTGCACGTATCTCAAAGTGTCGAGGTATAGGTTTTGGCAAGCAGCTGGCAGGCAGTATCGCGGTCCGGACTGGGTCTTGGCGAGGCGGCCGGCAGGCAGTATCGCAGTTTGGTCTGGGTCTTGGCAGGCGGCTGGCAGACAGTATTGAGAAACAGGCAGGGACAGCATAGGAAAACCAAAGTCGAGACACAGAAAGGTAACACAACTGAAGCGTTAGACTCCAAGCTGAATTATTTTGTGGATGAGGCTATAATATCAAGGGAAAGCGGGCGTCTGACGTCGGTGATCCCCTGACTCACCAGTGATGTCACTCTGCGTGATCTAACAGTAGGGTGAAGCTGTTCTTCCTGCATGTATGTGCACACTCCGGGGCATGCCCCCTAGGACCTCCTGCTCTGTCCAGTGCCACTTGGACGCCGCTCCTTGCACCGAAGGTCGCAGGCCTGGCCTGGAGGATGCGGATGCAACACTAATCATTTTGTGTGGCATGGTCCTAAGTATGCTTAGCAAAAAACACTGCTCAGGGTCTACCAAGCTAGTGTAACCCTTAGAACCAATAGTTTCACAGTAAGAAGTTCAGATCTATTCATGGCAAACAGTAATTCATACCGGGCAGTATTATTTTGAATAATATATAGGGAAACAACTTACAAATTATTTGTAACTAGTAAAAAAGGCCCGTTTCTGTCAGAAATGAAACGGGCGCTAGCAAGGTTTTCTTCGGAGTGTGTGTTTGAGAGAGTGTGTGTGAGAGATGGTGTGTGTGTGTCAGAGAGAGACAGAGTGTGTGCGTGTTTGTGTGAGAGAGAGAGAGAGTGTGCGACAGAGTGTCTGTGTGTGTGACTGTAGAGTGTGTCAGAGAAGAGTGTATGTGAGAGACAGTGAGTGTTTGCCCCCACCCCCTCTCTCATGGCCCTCCTCCTCCTCCCTTTATGGTCAGAGGACCCCCTTCCACCCCACCTCTCTGGTCTCAGGACCCCCTTCCTCTCCCCTGCCCCCCCTCCAGCCATCCATGTCCAGCGACCCTCCTCTCCCCCTTCCCCCCCTCCAGACACGCATGGCCAACGACTCTGCTCTCTCACCTGCCCCCCCCTCCAGCCACCCAGGTTGTCGCCCCGATCCTCTCACCCTCGCGAAGTGGAGCGCAGCCATCTTGGCAGAGCCGGCGCTCCAGAAGTCGCACCGATCCTCTCGCCCCTGCAAAGTGGAGCGCCGGCCATCTTGGCAGAGCCAGTGCTCCATAAGCCACTCCGGCCGTCTGTTTCTGGCCGCAGGATTCGTGTCGGGAGCTGGGCTTGCTGCGTGCCCAGCTGGCTGCTGGAGCCCTCGCCCCGCTTCCTACTTCTGTGGGTTAGAGCCTTGCGGCCGGGCTTCTCCTCCTCAGACAGCCCACCCAACTGGAGGCTTCCCATGCCAGCTGGCTGCTGCAGCCCTCGCCCCACCTCCTTCTCAGCATAATGTCAACGGTGACGTCAGCCTGACTTTGGAGCCTAGCTCAGCAACTTACAATATTTGCTTGTTAAACTACTAGTATGTTTTATCATTTTTATGTTTGCTTGTTAAATTACTATTATGTCTTATCTTGATCATGTTACCCAAGATCCTTCCATAATACTCAATGTATATTTTCTTATATGCTTCCACTATTCATGATGTATTGTAAGCCACATTGAGCCTGCAAAGAGGTGGAAAAATGTGGGATACAAATGCAATAAATAAATAAATAAACTCCGAAGGAGCCACGGACACAGGCAGCTACTTTAGAACGTTGGAGGTGAGAATTATTATATAGGATTGCAGAAAGATTTGAAAAGCAGATAACATCTCAACAGTAGAAAGGTAAATAAGACTGCTGACTTTCAGTTAAAAGAAAAGTATGTAGTAATCGCCTACAAAAACTGTCGTCTTCAAAATCCCTCAATCTAGGAGAGTGACAACCTATGTATGCCAACTAATCCAGGGACCTTCCTAATGCAGCATGTGGAAGGAACCATAGACCTTATCTGCAGTACAAAAGCACCTCTGTATTACATAGATTCCAGTATGTAGAACAAATAGATTTCTATGAGAGACAAGGCTTCCTCTCTCACAGCAATTAAAAGCAGAGAGAATTAACTATAAAACAGTCTGTAGCATTCACAACGTCTATTGTTTTTCTTCCCGACAGGAATAGATGAACACATATAGTCCAGCTGGCAGAGTGCAGATCATTGTGTGTGAATGAAATAATTGTTCCTTGTCATCAAGCAGATGAATCCATTATGAGTGGGTTGTGTCCATCAACCAGTAGGGGGAGATAGAGCACTGGAAAACCATAGTGCCTCATGGCCAGCTAGCTCCATCTGCCTCTTCAGTATTCTCTATCTCCCCAGCAGGGTGGTTGCAGCTTGTTCAAGCTCCTTCAGAAAATCTGCCTGGGGTGGCTCCTGTGCTTTTGCCAGTTGTAGCAGGGTGTTGTGGCTGATGGTGCCCACTTCAAAGGCAAATAGGTTAGCCCTTTTCCTGCCTTACCCGGCCCCCGATGTGGAAGTAGACAAATAGGCAAGCCCTGCCCCTGTCTTTGCCCATGCTGTGGATGCAGGCACATAGGTTTGCCCTTTCCCTGCCTTTCCCATGCTACTGATCCTCCGGAGTTGGAAATTTGCCTCTTTCGCTGTTGCCTCAAACTTTCCTTACAGTGTTAAAAAAAAAAAAAAAAAAAAGTTGCGTCGTGCTTTGGCGCTGCGATCCCAGAAAAGAGGTTTTCTTCTGATTGTGCAGCGTGACCGGAGCTCGGAGACTCGGTCTGGTGAGGTAAGAGCATTTTGTAGCTCCGGGGAGGGCCCGCGTTTGGGACGATTTTGGCGCAAATCCGCCATTTTGAATTTCCGCCGCTTTCGGCGATGGCTGCTGAGAAAGTTAAGCGCTGTTCCGTTTGTGGCAAGCGCAAATCTGCAGCAGGGCTCTGTAAGACGTGCTTTTCAGACGGTAGAGCCGGCCCGAGCATGGCGAGCGATGTTCCTTCCCGCTCCATGGAGCTGGCAGCGGGCGCCATTTTGGAACATCATGGCTCGATCCCCGCTGAGGCGGAGAGGTTTGAGCCTGGAGGGGCGCCTCGTGTGGAGGCTGATAAAAGAGCTGTTTCCCCTGGACTGGAACCGGGAGGCCAGGGTGAGCCATTTTCCCCTGAATTTGTTTTATTGCTGCATAATGCATACCTGTTAAAAAGAGCTCTTCCGCAGGGGTCCCCTGCGGCCCTGCTTTCTGTATCCCCTCCAGTGGAGTCTGGCCTTGGATTACCGTCAGGCACGTTTTCCTCTAACAGATGGCTGCAAGACAAGCGCAGAAGGGTGGATTCCCCTTCAGAGAGTGGCGTAACCCCCCCCCCCCCCCCCCCCCGGTCGGGATGTGAGGGGTCTGGCAGGCTTTCATGGTCTGGAGAGCCAGAAGAAGGTGCAGGATTGCCACCGGATCCAGATGATCCTTCCGCGGTGAGGATTTTCCACCACGATGAGCTGCCAGCGCTTATTACTGATGCCTTGCAGGTCCTCTCTATAGAAGACCCTGGGAGTACTGAGACCTCCTCCGGTAATCCGAGGATGGCAAGTACTAAGAAGCCTGCTCGAGCCTTTCCTTTGCATGACTCCATCCAAGAGCTTGTCACGGCTCAATGGGCTGACCCCGAGGGGCCTTTGAAAGTTGCCAGGGCTCTGGGGCAATTATACCCTCTAAGTGAGGAGCATTTGGCGCGCCTAGCAGTGCCTAAAGTGGATGCCCTGGTCACGGCTGTGACAAAGAAAACTACCCTCCCAGTGGAAGGAGGAGTTGCCCTGAAGGACATGCAGGACTGTCGCCCGGAGGCAGCTATGAAATGGTCCTTTGAAATTTCAGGCCTATCCTTACGGGCGTCTGCATGTAGCTGCTATGCTGCCCGAGCCTGCCTCGCTTGGTTACAACAAGCAGTGAAACAGCCCGGAGATGGAGCGGAGCCTCTTGTGGAGGTGGCACCGCGGATGGAGTTGGCCTTGTATTTCTTGGCTGACACCCTTTATGATCTGGTCAGAGCTTCGGCTAAACAGATGGCGGTGGCGCTCGCCGCCTGTTGTGGCTACGGCATTGGGCGGCTGACATGGCCTCTGAGCAAAGGTTTGTGAAGTTGCCCTTTCAAGGCCTTCTCCTATTTGGTGAGGAGTTAGAGAAAATTGTGAAAGGCCTGGGGGATGCCAAACCCCAGCGCTTACCTGAGGATAGACCGTGGCCTTCTTCTAAGGGTCAGGCGGTTCCTTCCTCTTACAGACCTTGCTTCCGTGAAGCTAGAAGGTACCGCCCGGGGCGTTCTGCTGGGTTCACTTCGCGTGCCCGTTTTCAGCAGAGGAACTCCTTTCGCTCGGACAAATGTTTCGCAGCAGCAGGCTAGACCTGGAGTTCAAGGGTGACCCTCTCAATGATGGTGCGCCAGCCCCCTCCTTGATTCCTGTGATAGGAGGACGACTTTCCCTCTTTCTCGAGGAGTGGGCCAAGATTACCTCAGATCAGTGGGTCTTGGACCTGATCAGAGAACGCTACAGAATAGAATTCAATGCCCCAATAAGAGATGTGTGTGGAGTCCCAATGCGGTTCTGCCGCCAAACGGGCGGCGGTAGAGGAGACCTTGCAAGGCTTGATTCATATAGGGGCGGTTTCCCCTTTGCCTCCTGCAGAATGCGGCTCTTGCCGTTACTCCATTTCTCCGAGGACAAGCAGGCTGCTTGTTCTCACTGATGGGTGACGTCCTCGGCAGCCCCTCCAATCGGAATCTTCCTAGCAAAGTCCTTTGCTAGCTCTCGCGCGCCCGCGCGCACCGCGCATGCGCGGCCGTCTTCCCGCCCGAAACCGGCTCGAGCCGGCCAGTCTTCTTTCGTCCGCACTCGGTACGGCTGTGTTTTTTGTCGTGTCGAGCCCCGGAGAGTCGACCTCGCGCGTCCGTGTTTTATTGACGTGTTTTTTCTTCGGAAAAGTTTTCTAGCTGTCGGGAAGTGCTCCGAAAACCCCCTTGGGTTTCATTTTCCCCTTCCCGTACTTCCAGTTTTGCCCCGGTAAGTTTTCTTTCGACGTCGGGGTAGGCCTCTTTTCGGTCTCGGTCGAGATTTTTTCTCCCTTAAAGTTTTGGTGCTCCAAATTCGTCATTTCGGATTTTGACTTCGCCGGCGTGATTTTTCCGCCCATGACATCGAAGCCTTCCAGCGGCTTCAAGAAGTGCACCCAGTGCGCCCGGGTAATCTCGCTCACTGATAGGCACTCTTCGTGTCTTCAGTGTCTGGGGGCCGAGCACCGTCCCCAGAACTGTAGTCTGTGTTCCCTGTTACAGAGGCGGACTCAAGTAGCGAGATTGGCCCAGTGGAACGTCTTGTTCTCGGGCGCTTCGTCGGCATCGGCACCGGGGTCATCGTGTGCATCGACGTCATCAGCGTCCAGACCTTCATCCTTGGCTGCCAGTGCATCGAGTGCATCGAGGCATCGGCCCTCTGCATCGGCGCCGAGACATCGGATAGCTGCATCGACGTCGGTGGTACCGGGACCTCGTCTCCTGATGTCGTCGGACGGTGGTGCATCGAGTGGAGTGCAGGTGAGGGCTGTCCTTTCCCCTGCTGGTGGCGGTGAGCCCTCGGGTGGGTCTCCTCCTACCCTGAGGGCTCCTGCGGTACAGCCCCCCCGAGATCGACCCTCTTCGGTCTCGGCCCCGAGGAAGCGACGGATGGATTCTACGTCCTCCTCGTCAGTGCCGGGAAGCTCCGGTGACATGCTTCGGAAGAAGTCGAAGAAGCATCGACACCGGTCCCCTTCCCGCGCGGCACCGAGAGCTCTGGGTCGCCGAGGGAGTCGGCACCCAGCAGGCATCGGCACCGAGAGGACCGCTCACCCTCTGTTCAAGAGGTGTCGATGCGCTCCACTCTGGACAGCCCGGAACAGCCTCCACGCCCGGAACAGGTTCTGACGTCGACGCCTGCATCGACCTCCATGCCTTTCTCTGCAGCCGCTCTGAACGAGAGCCTCCGGGCCGTTCTCCCAGAGATTCTGGGAGAGCTGTTGCGCCCTACCCCTCCGGTACCGGCGGTGCTTGCGCCTCCGGTACCGTCGAGCATGGCGCCGGCTGGCCCATCGCCCGGGGTGAGGTCCCCGACGTCGGTACCGCGTGCGGTGCCGACTGCGGCCACCTCCTAGGAGGGCTCCCCGACTACGTCGGCGGAGGGAGCTTCGCCGATGCGGGCGAGGGAGTCTACCTCTCGACGCCCCCATCGTGGACGTGGCTCCACGGAGTCGAGCCGGGCGCGGTTGCAGACGCAGGTCCGTGAACTTGTGTCTGACACCGAGGGTGAGGCCTCGTGGGAAGAAGATCCCAGATATTTCTCTGACGAGGAGTCTGAGGGTCTTCCTTCTGATCCCACTCCCTCTCCTGAAAGGCAGCTTTCTCCTCCCGAGAGTCTGTCTTTTGCTTCCTTTGTCCGGGAGATGTCTACGGCCATCCCCTTCCCGGTGGTTGTGGAGGACGAGCCCAGGGCTGAAATGTTTGAGCTCCTGGACTATCCTTCTCCACCTAAGGAAGCGTCCACTGTTCCCCTGCACCATGTCCTCAAAAAGACATTGCTGGCGAACTGGACCAAGCCTTTAACTAATCCCCACATCCCCAAGAAGATCGAGTCCCAGTACCGGATCCATGGGGACCCAGAGCTGATGCGCACTCAGTTGCCTCACGACTCTGGAGTTGTGGATCTGGCCCTAAAGAAGGCTAAGAGTTCTAGGGAGCATGCTTCGGCGCCCCCGGGCAAAGACTCTAGAACCTTAGACTCCTTTGGGAGGAAGGCCTACCATTCCTCTATGCTCGTGGCCAAAATTCAGTCTTACCAGCTCTACACGAGCATACACATGCGGAATAATGTGCGACAGTTGGCGGGCTTGGTTGATGCTCTTCCCCCTGAGCAAGCCAAGCCTTTTCAGGAGGTGGTCAGGCAGCTGAAGGCGTGCAGAAAATTCCTGGCCAGAGGAGTTTGACACTTTTGATGTTGCGTCCAGGGCCGCTGCTCAAGGTGTGGTGATGCGCAGGCTCTCATGGCTGCGTGCCGCCGACCTGGAGAATAGAATCCAGCAGCGGATTGCGGACTCGCCTTGCCGTGCGGGCAACATTTTTGGAGAAAAAGTCGAGCAGGTGGTAGAGTCTCTCCACCAGCGGGACACCGCATTCGACAAGTTCTCCCGCCGGCAGCCTTCAGCTTCTACCTCTACAGGTAGACGATTTTTCGGGGGAAGGAAGACTGTTCCCTATACTTCTGGTAAGCGTAGGTACAATCCTCCTTCCCGACAGCCTGCGGCCCAGGCTAAGCCCCAGCGCGCTCGCTCTCGTCAGCAGCGTGCGCCTCAGCAAGGCCCCGCGGCTCCCCAGCAAAAGCAAGGGGCGAGCTTTTGACTGGCTCCAGCAGAGCATAGCCGACATCCAAGTGTCAGTGTCGGGCGACCTGCCAGTCGGAGGGAGGTTGAAAGCTTTTCACCAAAGGTGGCCTCTCATAACCTCCGATCAGTGGGTTCTGCAAATAGTCCGGCAAGGATACACCCTCAATTTGGCCTCCAAACCTCCAAATTGTCCACCGGGAGCTCAGTCTTACAGCTTCCAGCACAAGCAGGTACTTGCAGAGGAACTCTCCGCCCTTCTCAGCGCCAATGCGGTCGAGCCCGTGCCATCCGGGCAAGAAGGGCTGGGATTCTATCCAGGTACTTCCTTGTGGAAAAGAAAACAGGGGGGATGCGTCCCATCCTAGACCTAAGGGCCCTGAACAAATATCTCGTAAAAGAAAAGTTCAGGATGCTTTCCCTGGGCACCCTTCTCCCCATGATTCAGCAAAACGATTGGCTATGCTCTCTGGACTTGAAGGATGCCTACACACACATCCCGATACTGCCAGCTCACAGACAGTATCTGCGATTTCAGTTGGGCACCCGCCACTTCCAGTACTGTGTGCTACCCTTTGGGCTCGCCTCTGCGCCCAGAGTGTTCACAAAGTGCCTAGCTGTGGTAGCAGCGGCACTTCGCAGGCTGGGAGTGCACGTGTTCCCATATCTCGACGATTGGCTGGTGAAGAACACGTCCGAGGCAGGAGCCCTGCAGTCCATGCAGATGACTATTCGCCTCCTGGAGCTACTGGGGTTTGTAATAAATTACCCAAAGTCCCATCTTCTCCCAGTGCAGAAACTCGAATTCATAGGAGCCCTGCTGGATTCTCGGACGGCTCGCGCCTATCTCCCAGAGACAAGGGCCAACAACTTGTTGTCCCTCGTCTCGCGGGTGCGAGCGTCCCAGCAGATCACAGCTCGGCAGATGTTGAGATTGCTGGGCCACATGGCCTCCACAGTTCATGTGACTCCCATGGCCCGTCTTCACATGAGATCTGCTCAATGGACCCTAGCCTCCCAGTGGTATCAGGCTGCTGGGGGTCTAGAAGACGTGATCCACCTGTCCACGAGTTTTCTCGAATCCCTGTATTGGTGGACAATCTGGTCCAATTTGACTCTGGGACGTCCTTTCCAAATTCCTCAGCCACAAAAAGTGCTGACAACGGATGCGTCTCTCCTGGGATGGGGAGCTCATGTCGATGGGCTTCACACCCAAGGAAGCTGGTCCCTCCAGGAACGCGGTCTACAGATCAATCTCCTGGAGTTGCGAGCGATCTGGAACGCTCTGAAGGCTTTCAGAGATCGGCTGTCCCATCAAATTATCCAAATTCAGACAGACAACCAGGTTGCCATGTACTATGTCAACAAGCAGGGGGGCACCGGATCTCGCCCCCTGTGTCAGAGAGCATTGGCCTTCTACCTGGAGCGGACACAGCCCCACAGACAGTCCGCCCAATTGTTTGTTTCTTTTGATCCCAATAGGAGGGGAGTGGCTGTAGGGAAACGCACCATATCCAATTGGCTAGCAGATTGCATTTCCTTCACTTACGCCCAGGCGGGGCTGGCTCTTGAGGGTCATGTCACGGCTCATAATGTTAGAGCCATGGCTGCGTCGGTAGCCCACTTGAAGTCAGCCTCCATTGAAGAAATTTGCAAAGCTGCGACGTGGTCATCTGTCCACACATTCACATCGCATTACTGCCTGCAGCAGGATACCCGACGCGACAGTCGGTTCGGGCAGTCAGTTCTTCAGAACCTGTTGGGCTTTAGGATCCAACTCCACCCCCCGAGGGCCCTGTTTGTTCTGTTCCAGGCTGCACTCTCAGTTAGTTGGTAAATTTTTTAGGTCAATCTCAGTTATGTCCTCGCCGTTGCGAGGCCCAATTGACCTTGGTTGTTGTTTTGAGTGAGCCTGGGGCTAGGGATACCCCATCAGTGAGAACAAGCAGCCTGCTTGTCCTCGGAGAAAGCGAATGCTACATACCTGTAGAAGGTATTCTCCGAGGACAGCAGGCTGATTGTTCTCACAAACCCGCCCGCCTCCCCTTTGGAGTTGTGTCTTCCCTTGAAGTGTATTGTCTTGCTACATACTGGACTGGCCGGCTCGAGCCGGTTTCGGGCGGGAAGACGGCCGCGCATGCGCGCGAGAGCTAGCAAAGGACTTTGCTAGGAAGATTCCGATTGGAGGGGCTGCCGAGGACGTCGCCCATCAGTGAGAACAATCAGCCTGCTGTCCTCGGAGAATACCTTCTACAGGTATGTAGCATTCGCTTTACTTTGTGGTGCTGCGAAAAGGAGGGTATTTTCGGCCTTTCCTAGACTTAAAAGAAGTCAACAAGTCTCTGAACGTGCAGCATTTTCACATGGAAACCCTGCGCTCCGTCATAGCGGCGGTACAGCCAGGAGAGTTTCTCATGTCTCTGGACCTGAAAGAAGCTTACTTGCACATACCAATTTGGCCCCCGCACCAGAGGTTTCTGCGTTTTGCGGTGATGGGAAAACATTTCCAGTTTTCGGGCCTTGCCTTTTGGCTTCACCACAGCTCCCCGATCCTTTTCAAAGGTAATGGTGGTAGTAGCTGCTTTTCTCAGGCGAGAGGGTATCCGGGTTCACCCGTACCTAGACGATTGGCTCATCAGAGCAGACTCTGTAGAAGAGTCATCATGTTACAGCCAGAGTGGTCTCAGTACTGCAGTCTCTGGGCTGGGTCGTCAATATAGCCAAAAGTCACCCCCTCTCAATCTCTAGAATATTTGGGGGTCCGGTTCGACACAGCCTCGGGGATGGTCTTCCTACCCAAGCAAAGGCGGTGCAAGCTTCAGAACCAGGTCCGTCTGCTCCTGAGGATGCCTCGCCCGCGAGCTTGGGACATAGTCCAGCTGTTGGGGTCGATAACGGCCACTTTGGAAGTGGTGCCTTGGGCGAGAGCGCACCTGAGACCTTTGCAGTGTTCCCTGCTTCAACGGTGGTCTCCAATATCTCAGGATTATCAATGCAGACTCACGTGGCTCCCTTCGGCCCAGCTCAGTATGGAGTGGTGGCTCTCAGCATGCTGCGGCGAGGAATGCCGCTAGCACTCCCCGATTGGTGCCTGGTGTAACAGATGCCAGCCTGAAGGGCTGAGGTGCACATTGCCGGGGAAGGCATGCCCAGGGTCTTTGGACACCCGAGGAGTTGGAGTGGTGCATCAATCGCTTGTAGTTGAAAGCGATTTTCCTGACGCTACTGGCCTTTCAATTGACAACACGACAGCAGTGGCCTACATAAATCGCCAAGGAGGCACTCAGTGCAGAGCACTAGCAGCGCAGGCGGCGCAGATTTGCCACTGGGCCGAGCTTCATCTGCAGTTTCTGTCAGCAGCTCATATTGCAGGTCAGAGCAATGTGCAAGCCGATTATCTGAGCAGGAATCAGATCGACCCAGCAGAGTGGGAACTTGCAAACGAAGTATTCCTGCAGATATGTGCCAAATGGAGAAAGGCCGTAATGGATCTTATGGCATCAAGCACAAATGCCAGTCCCGTGCTTTTACAGCAGACGGAGAGATCCTCGCTCGGCAGGGTTTGATGCCTTGGCTCAACCCTGGCCTCAGGGCCTTCTGTATGTGTTCCCTCCGTGACCCATGATAGGGCGAGTACTCCTGCGGATTCGGCTGCACCAAGGAGAGGTGGTTCTCATTGCCCCGGATTGGCCCAGGAGGCCGTGGTATGCGGACCTCCGGCGGATGCTGGTAGAGGATCCCCTGCCGTTACCTCTGGTACCTAAACTGTTGTCACAGGGACCTGGTGACCATGGAGGACGCCTGCCGCTTTGGTCTTACGGCATGGCTATTGAGAGACAAGGGATATTCCAGTAAAGTAATTTCCACTCTCCTACAGGCCCGCAAGCGTTCCACTTCCCTGGCTTATGCCAGGATTTGGCGCCAATTTGAGGCTTGGTGTGCTTCTAAAGCGATTGCACCCATGCGGGCTTCTGTGTCGCCGATACTTGACTTTTTGCAGGATGGTTTACAAAAGGGCTTGGCCTATAATTCCCTGCGTGTTCAAGTGGTAGCCTTAATATGTTTTCGAGGGAAGGTTGCTGGCCTCTCTCTGGCTGCTTGCCCGGATGTGAAACAGTTTCTTAGAGGGGTGCTTGAGCTCCGTCCTGTGCGGGCTCCTTGTCCGGCCTGGAACCTGGGATTAGTTTTAAAGGCCCTTCAGTGTTCGCCCTTCGAGCCGCTTAGGCGAGCTTCGGAGGTGACATTAAAGACTGTCTTTTTGGTGGGCATGACATCGGCGAGATGGGGTATCTGAGCTCCAGATGCTGTCCTGTCGAGACCCATTTCTGCAATTCTCAGAGTCCAGAGTAATGGTACGTATGGTGCTTTCCTTCATGCCTAAGGTGGTTTCAGCGTTTCACCTAAACCAGCCTATTTTCCTGCCCTCCTTTTCTAAAGAGGAGTTTCCAGAAGCATATGGGCAGTTGCACCTTCTGGATGTGCGAAGGGCTCTGTTGTAATATCTGCGCATGTCAAATGCCTTCAGGACCTCTGACCATCTTTTTGCTCTTTTGTCAGGTCCGCGAGAGGGTCTCCAGCCGTCTAAGGCCACTGTAGCCCGTTGGCTCAAAGAAGCTATCTTTTCAGCACGTCTGCTATCTGGCCGGCCTCCGCCTGAAGCCTTTAAGGCACATTCCACAAGAGTGATTTCCTCTTCTTGGGCTGAAACTAGAGCACTCTCTCTTCAAGAAATATGTAGTGCAGCAACTGGGCTTCTAAGCTCTCGTTTGCCTGACATTACAGGCTGGATGTGGCTGGCAAGAGAGACGCGCATTTTGGAGCACAAGTGCTGGCGCGTGGTGTGGCTTGTTCCCACCCTATCTGGGGATTGCTTTGAACATCCCACTCCTAATGGATTCATCTGCTTGATGACAAGGAAGGGAAAATTAGGTTCTTACCTTGGTAATTTTCTTTCCTTTAGTCATAGCAGATGAATCCATGAGCCCTCCCTCAGTGGTTCATTATGTGATTTATGTTACTTTTATATTCAGTTTTTTCTGTAGATATGTTCCCTCATTGGGAGAAGTTGGAAAACAGTCTTCAGGATTTCTGTTCAGTTACAGGAGGATGAGTTCATTCCCTCCTTTGAATTATAGCTCCAGTTTTGGGGCGTTCATCCGCTGTGAGGAAAGTTCATGTTATTATGCTTTGCGGTGTAACACTGCTTTGGAAGCTTCAAATACTGAAGAGGCAGATGGAGCTAGCTGGCCATGAGGCACTATGGTTTTTCAGTGCTCTCTATCTCCCCCTGCTGGTTGATGGACACAACCCACTCGTAATAGATTCTTCTGCTATGACTAAAGGAAAGAAAATTACCAAGGTAAGAACCTAATTTTCCCTTATCCACACTAGTTCCAGAGTACATAAACCAAAAACTGTGGTTATATTGAAAGAGTAGGTATTTCACAAAAGCGTACAACAGGCTGGAAATTCCACATATCCACCACCCTCTCTGTGAAAGATTACTTCCTAACATTACTCCTGAGTCTGCCCCCTTCAACCTCAATTCATGTCCTTTAGTTGTACCGCCTTCCCGTCTCTGGAAAAGGTTTGTTTGCGAATTAATATCTTTCAAAATATTTGAACATCTGCATCATGTCGCACCTGTTTCTCCTTTCCTCCAAGGTATACATGTTCAGGTCAGCAAGTCTCTCCTCATACGGTTTGCAACGCAAATCCCATACAATTTTTGTAGCTTCTCTTTGCACCGCTTCCAGTCTTCTTACATCTTTAGCAAGATACGGCCTCCAAAACTGAACACTTTGTTTTATGCGTCCGCACTCCACCGTTGCCCTTGTACCTATGATCGCTATATACATAGGTGTGCACCCACCCGGATATTGGAAACACTTCCTCCATTCGTGAGCACTAGATCCAGCATCGATCCTTCACTCATGGGTTCCGTCACTATTTGTTGGAGCAAGGCACTTTGACAGGCATGCACATTATCCCTACTTCTTTCCGATTCTGCAGACGGGACGTTCCAATCCACGTCATACAAATTGAAATCTCCCAACAGTAGCACTCCCCTTTCGTACCAATCTTTTGAATATCTTCTATCAGATCCTTGTCTAACTTCTCTGTTTGTGCCAGAGGTCTGTAGATAACCCCCGCGTGGATATAGGTTCCATCTTCTCTTTCCAGGACGATAGTCAGTTTCTCTGATTTGTCAGCTTTGAATACCATTTCTGGCACTGGTATCTCTCCCAAATCTTCCTCGATGAAGACCGAAGCAAAAAATTCTTTTAATCTTTCCACTATGGCTTTGTCTTCCCTTAGTGCCTTTTTACCCCCCTCAGTCATCTGGTGGTCCAGCTGATTTTTTTTGTCGGCTTCTTGCTTTAAATATACCTTTTTTAAAAAATAAAGGTTTTACTATGTGTTTGCCTCCAATGCAATCTTTTGTTCAAATTTCTTCTTTGCTTTGCACTTGACTTGCTATTCCTTATGCTGTGATTAGTTCTGAGCCCAGGCCATGGGGGAGAGGGGATGTTGGGCCTACTGGATGGACCATTCAGACCTTTATCTGCCAGTATTTACTAAGTTACAAGGCACAGATATTTTTTTTTTAAAGAACATTAGAACTGCCATACTGGGTCAGAGTAAAAGTCCATCGAACGATATATTCTGTTTTCCAACAGTAGCCAATTCAAGTCTCAAGTACTTGGGCAGAATCCCTAATAGAAGCTATATTCCATTCTGCTTGCATATAACACCCCCCCCCCCCCCCCCCAACATGATGAGCAATAGATTTCCACAAATCTACCTTAGTTTTTTCTTGGAACTTGTCCAAACCATTAAAGCCCAGCTGCTCTATCTGTTTGTTTCTATATGTTTCTAATTTGTTTTAAATGCACTAATTAGTACCTTCATGGTGTGTTCCTTAATCTTTGTACTTTTTGAAGTTAACAACTCCTTTCTGTTTTGTTCCATTCCACTCGTGATTTTGTAGGCCTCGGTTGTATTTCTCTTCGGCAGTCTCTTTTCCAAACTGAAGAGCCTTAACATCTTTAGCCTTTCCTCATAAGGAAATATTTTCTGATTATGTCTTGATTCCCCCCCCCCCCCCCCCCAGGATTCTCTGTAGCAAGCCTAGATATCAGTGCTGTAACTTAATCATCCCAGGGTACACCCTCCCTATTTCAGATAACCTGAAAATCCTTGGTGTCACAATTGACAAGGTACCTTACACTCGAACCAAGTTAACTCTACAATCAAGAAAATGTTCCACTCAGTGTGGAAACTTAAACGACTGAACCCATTCTCCTTGAGGGCAACATTGTGCAACCTGGTACAGTCAGTGGTTCTAAGCCATGCCGACTACTGCAACGGAATTTATGCGGGATGCAAAGAAGTTTCAGACTGCTCAAAGCACAGCAGCCAGGCTTATATTTGGAAAATCGCAATTCAAAAGCGCCAAACCCCTTCGGGAAAAGTTACACTGGCTCCCAATCAAAGAACATATTACATTTTTATTTATTTATTTATTTTATTACACTTGTATCCCACATTTCCCCACCTATTTGCAGGCTCAATGTGGCTTACAAAGACCTGTTCAGGCATCGCCATTCCAAGGTAGAAGATACAGTTGGTAACACCAGTGAGATCAAGGATAACATAGAAGAACTAAGTAGACAGTTATCGAAAGGCGTCATTCAGAATACGGTGGAGTGGTGAAGTGATATAGTTAAGATATGGATTCTCGTGATAAGCTTTGTTGAGAGAGATTTTCAGAGATTTGTGAAAGCTAGTGATTTCGTTAATTGATTTCAGATTTGTTGGTAGTGCATTCCATAGCTGGTGGCATGTGTTAGTCTGTATTTTAATCCTTTGCAGCCCGGGAAGTGTAGGTTAAGAAATGTGTGTGCGGGAAGATCTTTTAGCGTTTCTGGGTGGTAAGGTGACGAGGTCTGACATGTAAGTTGGAGCATCTCCGTGGGTGATTTTGTGAACAATCGTGCAGATCTTGAATGTGGTCCGTTCTTTAAGTGGGAGCCAGTGTAGTTTCTCTCTTAAGGGTTTAGCACTTTAATATTTTGTTTTGCCAAATATGAGCCTGGCTGCGGTATTTTGGGCTGTTTGAAGTTTCTTGATGTTCTGTTCTGTGCAGCTGGCATAGAGTGCGTTACAATAGTCCAGGTGACTTAGTACCATTGACTGTACCAGGTTGCAAAAGATGGATCTCGGGAAGAAAGGTTTTACTCTTTAAGTTTCCACATGGAGTGGAACATTTTCTTAGTTATGTTCTTCACGTGGTTATCGAGTGTGAGATTTTGGTCAAGGGTAACTCCAAGAATTTTCAGTGTGTTTGAGATGGGGAGTGAGACGTTTGGTGTGGTTATGGTAGTGAATTTATTTGTATTATGTTGTGAGGTGAGTATAAGGCATTGTGTTTTTTCTGCATTAAGTTTTAATTAAAATGCATCCGCCCAGGAGTGCATTATTTGGAAGCATTGGTTGATCTCGTTGGAGATTTCCTTAAGCTCATGTTTAAACGGGATGTATATCATGACATCGTCTGCATATATGTATGGGTTAAGGATATTGTTGGCTAGTAGCTTGGCTAAGTGTATCATCATCAGGTTGAAGAGGGTTGGCGAGAGGGGAGATCTTTGGGGGACTCCGCATTCAGGTGTCCATGGGGCTGATATAGCTTCTTTAGTTCTTACTTGGTATGATCTAGAGGTCAGGAATCCTCTAAACCAGTTAAGAACGTTGCCTCCAATTCCAAAGTATTCTAGAATGTGTAGTAATATTCCATGGTCAACCATATCGAACGCACTGGACATGTGGAATTGTAGAAGTATGTTGTTGCCAATTGCAATTGTTTGTTTGAATTTGTTCGTTAAGGTCACTAGTACTGTTTCAGTGCTGTGGTTCGACCGGAAACCTGATTGGGATTCGTGAAGAGTTGAGTATTTATTTAGGTAATTGGTGAGCTGTTTCGTTACTACGCCCTCCATGAATTTGGTTATCAGCGGGATGGATGCTACTGGGCGGTAGTTGGTTAAGTCATTTGTACTTTTCTTTGCGTCTTTAGGTAGGGGGAGTGAGTAGAATATTTCCTTTGTCCTTTTGGGAAGAGTCCATTTTGTAGCATGTAATTCAGGTGGTTCGTGAAGTCTATTGTGATTTGCTGAGGGGCGGATCTTATAAGGCTGCTAGGGCAGATGTCTAATTTGCATTGTGATTTGGCGTATCTTCTAAGCGATTGGGAGATGCTGTCGATTGAGAGTTCGTCAAAATTGGTCCATGATCGGTCTGCTGGATATTCCCCAGGTATTGGGTCTAGACAGTCAAGGAGGTTTACATAGTCAGTTGTATTGATAGGTATGTGTCGTAGCTTTATGATTTTCTCTTTGAAGTAGTTCGCAAGATTATTTGCTGATGGGGTATCTATATTATTAGAAGTAACTGGCATGGTATTTAGTAGTTTGTTTACGAGCTGGAAGAGTTTATGTGTGTCCTTGTAGTCTGGTCCAATTTTAGTTTTGTAGTATGATCTTTTAGTTTGTCTGATGGTGTATTTGTATTTTCTTTGTAGTTGTTTCCAGTCATTGAGTGCGGTGTCGTCTTTTTTTCTTATTCCATGCTCGTTCTAGTCTTCTGACATGTGTTTTTAGTTCTTTCAGTTCTTCATTAAACCAGGGTATTGAGTTCTTTCTGTGTGAGGTTCTGGTTTGAAGTGGTGCTATGTTGTCTAATATGATTCTACATCTGTTGTCCCATTCAAGGAGAAATTGGAATGAGTCTGTTGGTTCTGACCATTCATTGTTGTAGAATTGTTGCCAAAATGTTAGCGGATCTATTTTGCCTCTAGTGGAGTAGGTTCATTGTTCTTGTTTGTATTGTGAAACCTTTATTCTCCAGTGAAGAGAGATGTTTGCTTTGTAGTGGTCTGACCATGGTATAGCTGTCCATTTTGTGTCTGTTAGTGCAAGATTTAGTTCTGATGAGAATTTGTATGTAATGATGTCTAGTGTGTGTCCTTTGATGTGGGTCACAAAATCATCTATGGTGATGCCCTGGGATATATGTTTGACCTAATAGACCTACCATCCAGAAATTCAACCAGATCTTCACGAACATACTTAAATCTCCGCCACCCTAGTTGCAAAGGACTCAAGTACAAATCAATTTATGGATCTCCTATATAAGCACCCAACTCTGGAATGCACTTCCAAAAGCCGTAAAAACTACGTACAACCACCTCAACTTCCGGAAATCACTAAAGACCTACTTGTTCGAAAAGGCATACCCCACTGACCTAACTTAAGTGCCTGGACCCAGCAACACAAAGATACCTAAACTTGTATTGAACATTATGAGCACTATATGACTTCCCTCTTTACGATTCCCTAATGTGTCTGTACGTATTTATCTCATTGACAGTATCATTACTCTGTATTTGTTTTCCACCGGAGGTGGCTATCACCTCATGGTACTATGTAAGCCACATTGAGTCTGCAAATAGGTGGGGAAATGTGGGGTACAAATGTAACAAATAATGCGTGTAACTTAATTTGCTTAAGCTAATCAACGTTGATACGAGCACTTAAGCAATAATGAGCACTAATTGGCAATAAATAAAATTTACATGCACAACTCGCAAAGCGTATTCTGCAGTGAACTGTACCTAAATTCTAATGTGCACATTTTAAAAGGGGTGTGACTATGGGTGGGGAAATGGATGTTTCTGCTTTGTGCCTTCATAACGCCTGTAATATCTTGTAACGTTTCATGGGGGTGCTAATCCCCCCCACGTTCCACGATATTATCCATGCTGGCATGATGCTTCTGTGACTGCCTCCGTGACCAACCCCTGAGCTCCAATCCTGCCTATTTGGCTTCTCCCCATAATAAGCTTATCTCCCTTTTGTGTACCAGTGCCAACTACCTTCGTGTAACTCCACCTTCTTTACACACTTAGTCTGGTGATATTTAGTAACCTCCTGCTCTAGCTACAATTTCCCCCACCCGGACCCACACCCCATACCTCCCTTTATCTACTACCCTTTCCATGATCTAGGCCCAACCTAGTTATGGAACTGAATCACGCAATCAGGCTAGGGACCCCCACCCGCAGTACTCAATTGTGTATAAATTGCCTTTATCTTTACTCACTTATAGTCCAACCTCTGTGCCCCCTCTGTGTTAAGGCCTGCCATCTTGCTCTTGTCCTGGTCTGGAGATATTGTCTCGGATAAACTTCTGTGCGGCCTCCACGGTATGAAACGTATGCCATTGGTCCTGCATCTGCACCTTCAATTATGCTGGATATTGCAGAGCAAAGCGGATTTTTTTGTTGATTAACGCTTGCACAATGGGTGGAACTGCTTACGCCTTGCTTGTACCTCAGTTGAGAAATCTTGGAATATTAAGATGTTCCTCCCGTTATATTTAAAGGTCTCCCTCTTCAAGCGATTTCTTGCTTGTGTCTGTAGTTTAACAGTTTGGCTACCACGACTCGCGGCCTGCCCTGCACCTCCATTTTTCCCGCTCCACCACCACTGGCCCCATAGAGTCTGTTAGGGCCAGCTCTTTCGATAGCCACGTCTCCAGCCATACCTCCAAGTTGCGCTCCGGGAGCGATTCAGGGAGTCCCACCAGACTTATATTGTTCTTGCGGGAACGATTTTCCAAATCTTCTAACCTGGAGGCATGTGTTTTCATCTGCTGTTGCAGGCTGGTTATATCCGGGCCATAAGCGCGCATATCATCCTCCATCGCCGCCACACGCACCTCCGCGTCACTCATGCGAGTTTGTAGACCTGCCAGCGTGGTTTGGATCCCTTCCAGCTTTCGATCAAGCGCTGTCCATTTCGGTTCCCACGCTCTTGTCATTGCGGAGGTGAGTTGTTCCAGTTGGGCCTCCGAGAACACCACCGGTGTCTCGTGTGTGCCGTCCGCCATTTTGTTTTCGCCGACAGCGACTTTAGTTTTTTCTTTTTTGGTGGGCTTCGGTGCCTTTATCGCTGGCGTGCTACGAAGATACCTATCCATACGGGGTTCACATGCTTCGCTGTGAGAAAATATTTAGGCAGCGATCTCTAATTTATGCAAATTGTGGGTGAGGGTTCCGGAGCCCAAGCAACCGACTGTTGCTTAGCTCATAGCACCACGTGATCCCCGCTCATGCGCATAGTTATAAAATATGGCCCAGTGCATGTAAATCTACGCACAGGGATTTGAGCCACGTTTTCATTGGCCTAAATGGACGCACATTGTTTTAAGTGCTAGGATTTCCACCTAAGCGCATTCTATATACCACGCCTAAATTTAGGCACCGCTTATAGAATATGCTTAGGTGGAAATCTTTACTGTGCTGATTTTTTTAAGCACCATATATAGAATCTAGCCCTTTATATATATGTTGGCTTTGTATACCACATGGAATATGCAGACAGACAGCGTGGTTTATGAAAAAAAGTATTTTAAATAAATGAAATTGCAGGTAGGCATTTAGTGCACTATTTGATTAAATTTTAACTAGGATTACATTTTTTTTTTAATCCTGATCAAAATTAACTCGCCTCCATTGTCCAGCATTGTTTTCTCTCCCGGCCTGTCCTATTGCACATTGGCATAACGCAGTGGAGGGAAGACATTATTATTATTATTAGCATTTGTATAGCGCTACCAGACGCACGCAGCACTGAACACCTGATACAAAGAGACAGTCCCTGCTCAAAAGAGCTTACAATCTAAATAATACAGACAGACAAGACAGTTACGGGTGAGAAGGAAGGAAGGGACAAGGGGAGGGCAATTGAGTAGTGGCTAGGAGCTAAAAGGCAGCAGTGAAAAGGTGGGTTTTCAGCATAGGTTTGAAAACAGGTAGAGATGGCGCTAGACGTAGAGGTCTAGGAAGTCTATTCCAGGCATAAGGAGCGAAGTCTGGAGTTAGTGGAGGAGAAGGGGGATGATGAGAGATTTGTCCAATGAGGGAGTTCACAGGGAGGAATGTAGTGAGAGATGAGTGGAGAGGTAATGGGGGGCTGCAGAGTGGAAGCATTTAAAGGTCAGTATGAGAAGTTTAAACTGAATGCGGAAGCAGACAGGGAGCCAGTATTGGGCTAGTGTGGGTATAACGATTCTGGCGGAAAGTAAGTCGTGCCGCAGAATTTTGGACAGATTGGAGAGGAGAGAGATGGCTGAGCGGAAGACCAGTGAGAAGTAAATTGCAATAGTCCAAGCGAGAGGTGACCAGGGTGTGGATAAGGGTTCTGGCAGCGTATTTAGAAAGGAAGGGGCGAATTTTGCTAATATTGTAGATAAAGAAACGACAGGTTTTGGTGATCCGTTGAATATGGGCAGAGAAGGAGAGAGAGGAATCAAAGATGACTCCAAGGTTACGAGCCGAGGAGACAGGGAGGATGTGAGAACCATTAACAGAGACAGAGAAGGGGGGAAGAAGGGAGGTGGGTTTAGGGGAAAAAATGAGACGTTCAATTTTGGTCATGTTGAGCTTTAGATGGCGTTGAGACATCCAAGCAGCAATGTTGGACAAGCAGGCTGAGATTTTGTCCTGGATCAAGGTTGAGATTTCAGGGGTGGAGATGTAGATCTGAGAGTCATCAGCGTAAAGATGGTACTGGAAGCCATGGGATGAAATTAGGGTACCAAGGGAAGAGGTATAGATGGAGAAAAGGAGGGGTCCAAGGACCAGAACCCTGAGGCACACCAACAGAAAGCGAGATGGAAGTTGAAGAGGATCCACCAGAGTGAACACTGAAAGAACTAAGTGAGAAGTAAGAGGAGAACCAGGAAAGAACAGGGCCCTGGAATCCAAGCGAGGACAGCGTATCCAGAAGTATAGTGTGGTCAACAGGGTCGAAAGCAGCAGATAGGTCAAGAAGGATAAGGATAGAATAGAGACCTCTGGATTTAGCCAGTAGCAGGTCATTAGAGACTTTGGTAAGTGCAGTTTCAGTAGAGTGAAGAGGGCAGAAACCAGATTGGAGTGGGTCAAGAATAGGTTGCGAAGAAAGAAAGTCAAGACAACAGCGGTGAACGACACGTTCAAGTAATTTGGAGAGGAAAGGGAGAAGGGAGATGGGGCAATAGTTGGAGGGACAGGTAGGGTGAAGTGAGGGTTTTTTAAGGAGAGGAGTGACAACAGCATGTTTGAAGGCCATAGGAACAGTTGCAGTGGAGAGTGAAAGATTAAGGATGTGACAGATGACTGGGATGATAGTAGGAGAGATAGTGTTAAGTAGATAAGTGGGGATGGGATCAGAGGAACAGGTAGTACATTTAGAGGAGGAAAGAAGGGCAGTTTCCTCAATAGAAACTTCTGAGACGGAGGAAAAAGGAGAGGAAGGAGAGTAGGGGGTGAGGACTAAGGGAGAGAGAGGCGGGGAGGGTTTGGATGAAAATTCAAGGTTAATCTTATGGATTTTATCGTGGAAGTGCTCAGCTAGGGTCTGAGGAGAAAGAGATGGGGGAATTGGGGGCGGAGGTACCTTGAGAAGAGAGCAGTGTGGCGAACAGGAATCGAGGGTTGGAGCCAAGGGAATTTGTCAGTTGGGTGAAATAATCCTGTTTGGCAAGTGAAAGGGCAGACTGGAAGGAGTTAAGCATGAATTTGAAATGAATGAAGTCGGCAAGGGTGCAGGATTTAAGCCAAGAATGTTCAGCAGAGCGGGCACAGGAACGAAAGTAGCGGATTTTAGAGGTCAGCCAAGGCTGGGGTTTGGTACACCTAGTAGGATGGGGCATGGGAGGGGCAAGAGTGTCCAGTGCAGAGGAGAGAATAGTATCATAGGAGGAAACACCATAAGACAAACCAAAAGACTATACTACAAAACTGAAATTGGACCAAATTATAAGGATACACACAAACTCTTCCAACTCGTGAATAAATTACTAGACACCACACCAGTCACGAACAACAGCAAAGACACACCAGGAGCTGAAAACCTTGCGAAATACTTCAAAGAAAAAATAGTATAACTACTACTCAAAATACCTGTCAGCCCAATCGAATACGCTGCACTCCTAGACTGTCTGGACCCAGACCCTGGAGAATACCCAGCAGATAGAATCTGGAATGAATTTGAGATATTATCGGAAGATGTCATCTCCCAAACGCTTAAGATTTGCCAAATCTCATTGCAAACTAGATATATGCCCAAATAACCTTATGAAATCGGCCCCCCAACACTTTATAACAGATCTAACGAAACATGTGAATTTTATGCTACAAAATGGACTCTTCCCAAAGGAGAAAGGCAACATTGTACTCACCCCCATACCCAAAGAAAAATGCGAGTGAATTAACCAACTATTGACCGGTAGCATCCATCCCCTTAATAACCAAAATAACAGAAGGGATGGTAACCAAACAACTCACAGACTATCTAAACAAGTTTTCAATACTGCATGACTCCCAATCAGGATTTCGTTCTAATCACAGCACATTAGTTAAGCTCATGACAAAATTCAAACAATTGCAATCGGCAACAATATATTACTTCTACAATTCTACATGTCAAGCTCCTTCAACATGGTTGATCATGGAATCCTACTACACATCCTTGAATACTTCGGTATCAGAGGCAATGTTCTTAACTGGTTTAAAGGATTCCTAACCACACGCTCATATCAAGTGACATCTAATTCGATCACATCAGCCGCATGGACACCTGAATGTGAAGTTCCACAGGGGTCTCCCCTCTCACCGACTATATTCAACCTAATGATGACACCCTTGGCCAAACTACTATCGAACCAAAACCTCAACCCATACATATACACTGATGATGTAACGATCTACATCCCATTCAAACAAGTCCTAAACGAAATTTCCAATGACATCAATCAAAGTCTACATATCATGCACTCCTGGGCAGATGCCTTTCAGTTAAATCTCAACGCAGAAAAAAACCTAATGCCTAATACTCACCTCTCAACACAATACGAGCAAATTTACCACCATCAATACACCAAAAGTAAACCTGCCAATTTCGGAAACCCTGAAAAGTCTTGGAGTTACCATTGATCAGCACCTAACACTTGAGAATCATGCGAAAAACACAACCAAAAAGATGTTCCAATCAATGTGGAAATTTAAAAAGAGTAAGACCATTCTTCCCAAGAACCGTCTTCCGTAATCTGGCACAGTCATTGGTACTTAGTCTTCTGGACTACTGAAACTCACTCTACGCTGGATGCAAAGAACAAATACTCAAAAAAACTCCAGACAGCCCAGAACACAGCAGCCAGACTCATATTTGGAAAATCAATATACGAAAGTGCAAAACCCTTACGAGAGAAGCTGCACTGGCTCCCACTCATAGAACGCATCACGTTCAAAGTATGTACCCTAGTACATAAAATCATCCATGGCGATGCCCCAACCTACATGTCAGACCTGATAGACCTACCATCCAGGAACGCCAAAAAAAATCTTCCCGCACATTCCTTAATCTTCATTTCCCCAACTGTAAAGGTCTAAAATACAAATTAATGCATGCATCAACTTTTTCCTACATGAGCACGCAATTTTGGAACGCATTGCCATGTAACCTAAAAGCGACCTATGAATTGACCAGCTTCCGTAAACTACTAAAGACCCATCTCTTCGACAAGATATACCACAAAGACCAAAACGTGAAACTCCCACATATATCTAGAAATGTTAAAAATGCCTTCTGTTTCAGCATTATCATCTATTCCTTCACCATTTAAACCAAAATCTTTCTGTAATACTAAATGTTTACCCTCTTCTCATTTCCACTATCCATGATGTATTGTAAGCCACATTGAACCTGCAAAGAGGTGGGAAAATGTGGGATACAAATGCAATAAATAAAAATTGACAGACTTAGAGTGGTGGTAGAGAAAAGGTTAGAGACATAAGAGGATAGAGTAAGGGGGTCAATAGCCTGAAGATTTCTAGATGTGGGGATTGAGATTGGGTGGGATCGGGGAGGAGGGTGTTTAAGTGTGAAGGTTAAAAGGTGATGGTCAGAAAGGGGGGAGATCTGAGGAACAGAAGCTGGAGGGAACGCAGTTAGAGGAGAGGATAAGGTCGAGACAGTGACCATTTTGGTGAGTGGGTGCAGAGGAATACAACTGAAGATTGAATGAGGACGTTAAGGCAAGGAACTGGGAAGCAGAAGAATCAGAGGAATCATCAGCGTGGATGTTGAAGTCACCAAGAATGAAGGACGGAGATGAAGGTTCAAGAAAAACGGAGAGTCAGGCATCGAAGTCAGTGAGGAAAGAAGAAAGGGACTTATCGGGGGGGGGGGGGTTGGTAAATGACTGCAACTCGGAGTGGTAGCGGTTTGAATAAGCGGATGGAATGAACTTCAAAGGATGAGAAGGAGTGAGACTGAGGTATGAGAAGGGGCTGAAATCTGCAGGAGGGTGAAAGTAGAAACCTGACGCCGCCTCCACGGCCAACTGGGCGAGGAGTGTGGAAAAGAGGTAGCCTCCATGGCATAGGGCAGTGACTGAGGCAGAGTCGTCAGATGGGAGCCAGGTTTCAGTTAGGGCGAGGAGTTGTGGAGAATGGGAGATGAAGAGGTCATGGGTAAAGAATCTCTGCCGTAGAACCTATGAAAGGGGGGGGGGGGAAAGATTCCAGACCTGTGTGCTTTGGTGGGGGTGGGGGGCGGTTAGCAGCAGAGGAGAGAAGTAGTTGTCTGTGTGTCAGGGGTAACAGGTTTAGCAGCAGAAGGAGAGACACCTAGGTGTATGTACTGGGGAAGGATGCAGCAGGAGAGGAGAAAGGTAAGTACCTGTATGGGGGGAGGGGAGCAATGTGCTGTTGGAAAGAAGTGTTTGTATGCAACTTTTCATTATATTCAGCTAATTTTAAAAATTTCCATACAGTTTGTGCAGTAGGAATTTACTAGTGCAAAGCCATCTAGCCCAGATGTGTAATTGAATTGTGTGATTAAAATTTTTAGTACCGCGATTAATTTTGATTACAATTTTTACTTGTTGCCCGCCACTAAAATAAGTAAATTGTCCCAAACCCATAATCACACTGAAGCTCCTAGCTTCTGAGACTACTGAGATTGTAATATAGTATAAAGAGGCAGTTCAAGGCAAGTGATCCATAAAATAAGAGCCAACCTGTTCTTTACTATTGCATTCAACTGTGCAGAATCATCAGACAGGTCTACCACTAGAATAACTACCTGAATTATCATTTGTATAAATCCGGAAGTGGCATCCATGTAAGTGAAGTAATAAAGCAAATGGGGAAAAATATATATGCAATAAAATAGCAGATAAAACTGAGGCCTGAGGAACACAAGAAGGCTAAATATGACACCAGTCAGAAGTACCTTCTTTTATCCTAATTTTCTGCCTAAACCCACAGAAAAAAAAAAAAGACCAAAGCTATTCTAATGCTAATCCAGGAAACTCAAGATCCTTCAACTGAGTTATAAGTACATAAGTATTGCCATAATGGAACAGACCAAAGGTCCATCATGCCCAGCATCCTGGTTCCAACAGTGGCCAATTCAGGTTACAAGTACCTGGCAAGATCCCAAAATAGTACAATACATTTTATGCTGCTTATCCTAGAAATCAGCAGTGGATTTTCCCCAAGTCCATTTTAATAATATGGACTTTTAGGAAGATATCCAGACCTTTTTTTAAACCCTGCTAAGCTAACTGCTTTTACTACATTCTCTAGCAATGAATTCTAGAGTTTAATTTCTTGTTGAGTGAAGAAATATTTTCTCCAATTCGTTTTAAATTTATTACTTTGTAGCTTCACTGTGTGCCCCCTAGTCCTAGTATTTTTGGAAAGAGTAAGCAAGTGTTCCATAGTGTCCCATAGATCAATCCAGAGACTGGTGGGTTATGTCCCTCTGCCAGCAGGTGGAGATAGAGAGAACTTCTGAGGCTCCCTATATGTGGTCATCTGTATCCACCCAAACCTCAGTATTCTCTCTATGTAGCAGGTGGTGATCATAACTCTGCAGTTCTGGATTGTGGGACTCCTCACCTATTCCCTTAGGTTGAGTTGAGCTACCCTAAGGGGTTGAGGGCTCGCTAGGGCTGAGCTGGGACACCTGGTTGGGGCCAGGTCCCACCCTTTCTCCCCCCTCGTGCTGGGACCTTTTCAGCAGTATGTGAGTCAATCTCTTGTTAAATAAAAGATTTTTGCTGCACTCACTGTGAGCAGGGATTCGTTGTCAGTTTGTCTTAGACAACAGATTTTAGTGGCGGGCAGGGGGTTTCCTGGAAGTTTGTGGCTATGGAGCACGTGGCCCTCTGAGGCCGTTAAGCACTGCTCCTGGTGTGGGAACTGGAGAGCAGCGTCGGGAGTGTATTCGACCTGTTCTCAGGGCTCTCCGAGACACAAAGGCTCGTCGGAGGGGCAGGACGGGGCAGCTCAGGTTTCGGGGCTCCAGGCGCCGTTGCTGGATGCCTCTGGATGCGCTTCTTCCCGCCCGGCAGCGGCTAATTTTGGTGCCATGTGTTCAGTGGCACGGGTGGTGTCTGACTTAGGTTTTGGACCGCGCGAGCGCCCATCAGCTGTTCCGTTGACCGCGGGAGCTGGGGTTCAGTCAGCAGGGGACTCTGAGAGAGCGTTGGGGAGTGTTAAAGCTCAGCGCCTTTTTTCCCGGGCTGTACCTCAGTGCCTCGAGGTGGCGGACACCATTTTGAATAAGCGGGGCACTTTGAATGTTGGGCCTTCAGCGATAAGGGATCAGCATCAGGCTCCGGTTCCTGCTGAGAGTTCTCTGTTTGTGGGTCAGAGTTTTAGTGATTCGGGGGCTTGTGTGGAAGGGGAGGATGTTCCTTTTTCCCCAGAGTTTGTCCTATTGTTGCACAAAGCGTTTCAACTTAAAAGGGCTGGGGGGACTCTCCTTCAGAGCTTGTATCTTCACCTCCCTCTCTAGTTAAGCGCCCTCGTATCGATTCGCAGGCTATTGCTTTAGAGTCAGTTTGTTCAGAAGTAGATGATGGCAGATTGTCAGAGGTTTCTCATCTCACCCAGTCTGAGCCTCTAAAAGAGGGTGAGTTACCGGCGGAAGGGGGAGATGATCCCACGGCGGCACGGATGTTCCGCAAGAAGGAGTTGCCTAACCTTATAGTTAGAGCTCTTGAGATTTTGAATATCTCTGCTCCGGACAGCGGTCTCCCCTCTACGTCTGTCCCCTCAATTATGTCGGGGACTAAGCGTCCGCCTAGAACCTTCCATATACACGAGGCAATGAAGGTGCTCTTTGCAGCACAATGGGATACGCCTGAGACAGGTCTCCAGGTGGCGAGAGCTATGACGCGACTTTATCCGCTTCTGGAAGGAGAGCGGGAGTCTTTGCGCCTGTCCATGGTTGATTAATTGATCATGGCGGTAACTAAGACTACTACGTTGCCTGTTGAGGGCGGCACAGCTCTTAAGGATCCGCAGGACAGGAAGTTGGAATCTTCTTTAAAGATGTCTTTTGAAGTGGCTGCGTTATGCTTGCAGGCGTCAGTCTGCGGTTCCTATGCGGCCAGGGCGTGCCTTTCCTGGGTTCAGAAAGCGGCCTCCTCAGAAGAACTGATGGCAGCCTTGTCTTCTATTGAGTCTGGCCTGGCTTATTTGGCAGATCTGCTGTATGACATTCTTAGGGCATCCGCAAATAAAATCTCCCTTTTGTTAGCAACTCGCCGATGGTTATGGCTTCGTCACTGGTCTGCGGACATGGCGTCTGGCTCGTTTGCTGTTCAAAGGCAAGCTGCTGTTTGGTGAGGAATTGGACAAGATTGTTAAAGATCTGGGTGATTCTAAAGGCTGTCAGTTGCCTGAGGATAAATCCAAGTCGGGTTCCCGTGCGGGTTTGTTCACGGGCCCGGTTTCGGGACGCGCTGCATTATCGCCCAGACAGGGCCGTTTCGTTTGTTAAGCCGCGTTTTCCTCAGAAACAGCAGTCCTTTCATGGGGACAGTCGTTCAGGCGGGGCTTCCTCGAGGCCGGCTACGGGGGCTCGGAGCCAATGATGGGGCCTTGGTCCATCTCCCAGTATTGATAGGGGGACGGCTGTCCCTTTTTCTGGGAGAATGGGCCAGGGTTACTTCAGACGAGTGGGTGCTACAGGTCATTCAAGACAGCTACAAACTAGAATTTTATCGACCCCTGGTGGGGTTTTTTCGTGGAGTCTCCTTGCAAATCACCTCAAAAGATTGCGGCAGTCAGAGAGACCTTGGAGAATCTAAGGCGTCATAGCTGCAGTGCAGCCGTGAGAGTTTCTTACTTCCCTAGCTATCAAGGCGGCTTATTTACGTATCCCAATGTGGCCGCATCATCATCGTTCTCCGAGGACAAGCAGGCTGCTTGTTCTCACTGATGGGGTGACGTCCACGGCAGCCCCTCCAATCGGAATCTTCACTAGCAAAGTCCTTTGCTAGCCCTCGCGCGCCCGCGCGGCCGTCTTCCCGCCCGAAACCGGCTCGAGCCGGCCAGTCTTCTTTTGTCCGCACTCGGTACGGTCGTATTTTTCGCCGTGTCGAGCCCCGGAGAGTCGACCTCGCGCGTCCATATTGTTGAACGTGTTTTTTCTTCGGAAAAGTTTTTCCTGTACTCGGGAAGTGCTCCGGAACCCCTCCACCGGGTTTCGTTTCAATCCTCCCCGTATTTCTAGCTTTTGGCCCCGATAAGTTTTCTTTCGTCGTCGGGGTAGGCCTCTTTTCGGCCTCGGTCGAGATTTTTCTCCCTCTACAGTTTTTGGTGCTCTTTTTCCGTCATTTCGGACTTTGATTTCGCCGGCGTGATTTTTCCGCCCATGACATCGAAGCCTTCCAGCGGCTTCAAGAAGTGCACCCAGTGCGCCCGGGTTATCTCGCTCACTGATCGACACTCGTCGTGTCTTCAGTGTCTGGGGGCCGAGCACCGCCCTCAGAACTGTAGTCTGTGTTCCCTGCTTCAAAGGCGGACTCAGGTAGCGAGACTAGCCCAGTGGAACGTTTTGTTCTCGGGCTCTTCGTCGGCATCGGCACCGGGATCTTCGAGTGCATCGACGTCGTCAGCGTCCAGACCATCTTCCTCGGCCGCCCTTGCATCGAGTGCATCGAGGCATCGGGCCCCTGCATCGGCGCCGAGACATCGGATAGCTGCATCGACGTCGGTGGTACCGGGACCTTGTCTGCTGATGTCGTCGGACGGTGGTGCATCGTCAGGAGTGCAGGTGAGGGCTGTCCATTCCCCTGCTGGTGGCGGTGAGCCTTCGGGTGGGTCTCCTCCCACCCTGAGGGCTCCTGCGGTACAGCCCCCCCGAGACCGACCTTCTTCGGCCTCGGCCCCGAGGAAGCGACGGATGGATTCTACGTCCTCCTCGTCGGTGCCGGGGAGCTCCGGTGACATGCTTCGGAAGAAGTCGAAGAAGCATCGACACCGGTCTCCTCCCCGCGTCGGCACCGAGAGCTCTGGGTCGCCGAGGGATTCGGCACCCAGCAGGCATCGGCACCGAGAGGACCGCTCACCCTCTGTCCAAGAGGTGTCGATGCGCTCCACTCTGGACAGCCCGGAACAGCCTCCTCGCCCGGAACAGGTCCTGACGTCGACGCCTGCATCGACCTCACAGCCTTTCTCTGCAGCCGCTCTAAACGAGAGCCTCCGGGCCGTTCTCCCAGAGATTCTGGGAGAGCTGTTGCGCCCTACCCCTCCGGTACCGGCGGTGCTTGCGCCTCCGGTACCGTCGAGCGTGGCGCCGGCTGGCCCATCGCCCAGGTTGAGGTCCCCCGGTACCGACCGCGGCCACCTCCCAGGAAGGCTCCCCGACTACGTCGGCGGAGGGAGCTTCGCCGATGCGGGCGAGGGAGTCTACCTCTCGACGCCCCCATCGTGGACGTGGCTCCACTGAGTCGAGCAGGGCGAGGTTGCAGACACAGGTTCGTGAACTTGTGTCTGACACCGAGGGTGAGGCCTCGTGGGAGGAAGAGGAAGATCCTAGATATTTCTCTGACGAGGAGTCTGAGGGTCTTCCTTCTGATCCCACTCCCTCTCCTGAAAGACAGCTTTCTCCTCCCGAGAGTCTGTCTTTTGCTTCCTTTGTCCGGGAGATGTCTACGGCCATCCCCTTCCCGGTGGTTGTGGAGGACGAGCCCAGGGCTGAAATGTTTGAGCTCCTGGACTATCCTTCTCCACCTAAGGAAGCGTCCACCGTTCCCTTGCACCATGTCCTAAAAAAGACATTGCTTGCGAACTGGACGAAACCCTTAACTAATCCCCACATTCCCAAGAAGATCGAGTCCCAGTACCGGATCCATGGGGACCCAGAGCTGATGCGCACTCAGTTGCCTCACGACTCTGGAGTTGTGGATTTGGCCCTAAAGAAGGCTAAGAGTTCTAGGGAACATGCTTCGGCGCCCCCGGGCAAGGACGCTAGAACCTTAGACTCCTTTGGGAGGAAGGCCTACCATTCCTCTATGCTCGTGTCCAAGATCCAGTCTTACCAGCTCTACACGAGCATACACATGCGGAACAATGTGCGGCAGTTGGCGGGCTTGGTTGATGCTCTTCCCCCTGAGCAAGCCAAGCCTTTTCAGGAGGTGGTCAGGCAGCTGAAGGCGTGCAGAAAATTCCTGGCCAGAGGAGTTTATGACACTTTTGATGTTGCGTCCAGGGCCGCTGCTCAAGGTGTGGTGATGCGCAGGCTCTCATGGCTGCGTGCCGCCGACCTGGAGAATAGAATCCAGCAGCGGATTGCGGACTCGCCTTGCCGTGCGGACAACATTTTTGGCGAAAAAGTCGAACAGGTGGTAGAGTCTCTCCACCAGCGGGACACCGCATTCGACAAATTCGCCCGCCGCAGCCTTCAGCTTCTACCTCTACAGGTAGACGATTTTTCGGGGGAAGGAAGACTGTTCCCTACTCTTCTGGCAAGCGTAGGTACAATCCTCCTTCCCGACAGCCTGCGGCCCAGGCTAAGCCCCAGCGCGCTCGCTCTCGTCAGCAGCGTGCGACTCAGCAAGGCCCCGCGGCTCCCCAGCAAAAGCAAGGGGCGAGCTTTTGACTGGCTCCAGCAGAGCATAGCCGACATCCAAGTGTCCGTGCCGGGCGACCTGCCAGTCGGAGGGAGGTTGAAAGCTTTTCACCAAAGGTGGCCTCTCATAACCTCCGATCAGTGGGTTCTGCAAATAGTCCGGCAGGGATACACCCTCAATTTGGCTTCAAAACCTCCAAATTGTCCACCGGGAGCTCAGTCTTACAGCTTCCAGCACAAGAGGGTACTTGCAGAGGAACTCTCCGCCCTTCTCAGCGCCAATGCGGTCGAGCCCGTGCCATCCGGGCAAGAAGGGCTGGGATTCTATTCCAGGTACTTCCTTGTGGAAAAGAAAACAGGGGGATGCGTCCCATCCTAGACCTAAGGGCCCTGAACAAATATCTCGTAAAAGAAAGTTCAGGATGCTTTCCCTGGGCACCCTTCTCCCCATGATTCAGCAAAACGATTGGCTATGCTCTCTGGACTTGAAGGATGCCTACACACATATCCCGATACTGCCAGCTCACAGACAGTATCTGCGATTTCAGTTGGGCACACGCCACTTCCAGTACTGTGTGCTACCCTTTGGGCTCGCCTCTGCGCCCAGGTGTTCACAAAGTGTCTAGCTGTGGTAGCAGCGGCACTTCGCAGGCTGGGAGTACACGTGTTCCCATATCTCGACGATTGGCTGGTGAAGAACACGTCCAAGGCAGGAGCCCTGCAGTCCATGCAGATGACTATTCGCCTTCTGGAGCTACTGGGGTTTGTGATAAATTACCCAAAGTCCCATCTTCTTCCAGTGCAGAACCTCGAATTCATAGGAGCCCTGCTGGATTCTCGGACGGCTCGCGCCTATCTCCCAGAGACGAGAGCCAACAACTTGTTGTCCCTCGTCTCCCGGGTGCGGGCGTCCCAGCAGATCACAGCTCGGCAGATGTTGAGATTGCTGGGCCATATGGCCTCCACAGTTCATGTGACTCCCATGGCCCGCCTTCACATGAGATCTGCTCAATGGACCCTAGTCTCCCAGTGGTATCAGGCCGCGGGGGGTCTAGAGGACGTGATCCACCTGTCCACGAGTTTTCTCGAATCCCTGTATTTGTGGACGATTTGGACCAATTTGACTCTGGGACGTCCCTTCCAAATTCCTCAGCCACAAAAAGTGCTGACCACGGATGCGTCTCTCCTGGGATGGGGAGCTCATGTCGATGGGCTTCACACCCAAGGAAGCTGGTCCCTCCAAGAACGCGATCTACAGATCAATCTTCTGGAGTTACGAGCGATCTGGAACGCTCTGAAGGCTTTCAGAGATCGGCTGTCCCACCAAATTATTCAAATTCAGACAGACAACCAGGTTGCCATGTACTATGTAAACAAGCAGGGGGGCACCGGATCTCGCCCCCTGTGTCAGGAAGCCGTCAGCATGTGGACCTGGGCTCGCCGGAACGGCATGGTGCTCCAAGCCACATATCTGGCAGGCGTGAACAACAGTCTGGCCGACAGGTTGAGCAGGATTATGCAACCTCACGAGTGGTCGCTCAACTCCCGAGTGGTGCGCCAGATCTTCCAAGCGTGGGGCACCCCCTTGGTGGATCTCTTCGCATCTCGAGCAAACCACAAAGTCCCTCAGTTCTGTTCCAGGCTTCAGGCCACCGGCAGACTGGCATCGGATGCCTTCCTCCTCGATTGGGGGGAGGGCCTGCTGTATGCTTATCCTCCCATTCCTCTGGTGGGGAAGACTTTGTTGAAACTCAAGCAAGACCGAGGCACCATGATCTTGATTGCTCCTTTTTGGCCGCGTCAGATCTGGTTCCCTCTTCTTCTGGAGTTATCCTCCGAAGAACCGTGGAGATTGGAGTGTTTTCCGACCCTCATCACGCAGGACGAAGGGGCTCTTCTGCATCCCAACCTCCGGTCCCTGGCTCTCACGGCCTGGATGTTGAGGGCGTAGACTTTGCCTCTTTGGGTCTGCCAGAGGGTGTCTCCCGCATCTTGCTTGCTTCCAGGAAAGACTCCACTAAGAGAAGTTACTTCTTTCATTGGAGGAGGTTTGCCGTCTGGTGTGACAGCAAGGCCCTAGATCCTCGCTCTTGTCCTACACAGACCCTGCTTGAATACCTTCTGCACTTGTCTGAGTCTGGTCTTAAGACCAACTCCGTAAGGGTTCATCTTAGTGCAATCAGTGCATACCATTACCATGTGGAAGGTAAGCCGATCTCAGGACAGCCTTTAGTTGTTCGCTTCATGAGAGGTTTGCTTTTGTCAAAGCCCCCTGTCAAGCCTCCTACAGTGTCATGGGATCTCAATGTCGTTCTCACCCAGCTGATGAAACCTCCTTTTGAGCCACTGAATTCCTGCCATCCGAAGTACTTGACCTGGAAGGTCATTTTCTTGGTGGCAGTTACTTCAGCTCGTAGAGTCAGTGAGCTTCAGGCCCTGGTAGCCCAGGCCCCTTACACCAAATTTCATCATAACAGAGTAGTCCTCCGCACTCACCCTAAGTTCCTGCCAAAGGTCGTGTCGGAGTTCCATCTGAACCAGTCAATTGTCTTGCCAACATTCTTTCCCCGTCCTCATTCCTGCCCTGCTGAACGTCAGCTGCACACATTGGACTGCAAGAGAGCATTGGCCTTCTACCTGGAGCGGACACAGCCCCACAGACAGTCCGCCCAATTGTTTGTTTCTTTTGACCCCAATAGGAGGGGAGTGGCTGTAGGGAAACGCACCATATCCAATTGGCTAGCAGATTGCATTTCCTTCACTTACGCCCAGGCGGGGCTGGCTCTTGAGGGTCATGTCACGGCTCATAATGTTAGAGCCATGGCTGCGTCGGTAGCCCACTTGAAGTCAGCCTCCATTGAAGAAATTTGCAAAGCTGCGACGTGGGCTTCTGTCCACACATTCACATCCCATTACTGCCTGCAGCAGGATACCGACGCGACAGTCGGTTCGGGCAGTCAGTTCTTCAGAACCTGTTTGGGCTTTAGGATCCAACTCCACCCCCCGAGGGCCCTGTTTGTTCTGTTCCAGGCTACACTCTCAGTTAGTTGGTAAATTTTTTTAGGTCAATTTCTGTTATGTCCTCGCCGTTGCGAGGCCCAATTGACCATGGTTGTTGTTTTGAGTGAGCCTGGGGGCTAGGGATACCCCATCAGTGAGAACAAGCAGCCTGCTTGTCCTCGGAGAAAGCGAATGCTACATACCTGTAGAAGGTATTCTCCGAGGACAGCAGGCTGATTGTTCTCACAAAACCGCCCGCCTCCCCTTTGGAGTTGTGTCTTCCCTTAAGAGTATTGTCTTGCTACATACTGGACTGGCCGGCTCGAGCCGGTTTCGGGCGGGAAGACGGCCGCGCATGCGCGGTGCGCGCGGGCGCGCGAGGGCTAGCAAAGGACTTTGCTAGTGAAGATTCCGATTGGAGGGGCTGCCGTGGACGTCACCCCATCAGTGAGAACAATCAGCCTGCTGTCCTCGGAGAATACCTTCTACAGGTATGTAGCATTCGCTTTTTCTGCGGTTTTAGGCCAGCATTTTCAATTTCAGGCTCTTCCTTTCAGGTTGGCGACTGCCCCCAGGACTTTCTCCGAGATCATGGTGGTGAGACCTCTTCAGAACTCCTTGCTGAGCCGTTGGTCTCTGGTGTTGGAGGATTACACAGTTCGTCTTCCCTGGGAACTGGTGGTCAAGCTGGGGTTGCGTTGGTGGCTGCGTTCCGACAAACTGGGCCTGGGGATGCCCCTTGTGGTCCCAGATTGGGTAGTAGTGACTATGGATGCCAGTCTTTCTGGATGGGGAGCTCATTGCCAGGGTCTCACGGTGCAGGGATCTTGGAATCTGGAGGAAGCTGCTTGGTCCACCAATCAGTTGGAGCTGAGGGCAATTCATCTAGCATTGCAGGCTTTTCACGAGGTGATAGCAGGGGAACCTGTTCAGGTACTTTCCGACAATGCAACAGCGGTAGCCTGTGTCAACCGCCAGGGGGACACCGAGAGTGCTCCGTTGGCCAGGGAGGCAATGTGCCTGTGCCTTTGGGCGGAGGAGCACTTGACTCAGCTGTCGGCGGTTCACATAGCGGGATCGTTGAATGTCAAGGCGGACTTTGAGTCGGCATGTTTTGGATCCAGGGAAGTGGCAGTTCTCCGATCAGGCGTTTGCTTTGATTACGAGCCGTTGGGGTGTTCCGGCTATGGACCTCATGGCGCGCAGCCAATGCCAAGGAGCCTCAATTTTTCAGTAGAGGCAGGGATCCCCAGGCTCTGGGGATCGATGCACTTCTTCAGCCTTGACCTCTGGCAGATCTCCTCTGTTTCCGCCGTGGCCCATGTTGGACAGGATTTTAGGTCAGGTAGCTCGACATCCAGGCCGCGTGATTTTAGTGGGTTCAGATTGGCCCAGGTGTCCGTGGTACACGGATCTTGTTCGCCTTCTGATCGATGGCCCGTTGAGGCTGCCTGAATTTCGGGGGTTATTGCATCAGGGTCCCATCGTTATGGAGGATCCATCCCTGTTTGGTCTTACGGCATGGCTATTGAAAGGGCGAATTTGAGAAAAAAGGGTTATTTGGACAAGGTGATTGCCGTTATGCTGCGAGTGAGGAAACGCTCCACCTTGATGGTGTATGCGCGAGTGTGGCAAACTTGTCTTGTGTGTGTATGGCAGCAGCGATATCGCCATTTTCGGGTTCGGTGGCTTACATCCTGACTTTTTTGCAGGAGGGCCTCGAGAAAGGGCTGTCCCTGAACTCACTAAAGGTACAGGTGGCAGCTTTGGCGTGTTCAGGGGTCATTTGCGGGGCTCTTCTCTTGCCTCTCACCCAGATATTGTTCGCTTTTTTGCGGGGAGTTAATCATCTGCGTCCGCCGCAGAACTCAGTGTTTCCTACTTGGAATCTGAGTTTAGTGCTGCGAGCTTTGCAACGGCCTCCCTTTGAGCCTCTGTCTCTTTTGTCGCTCAAGGATTTTACATTGAAGGCGGTGTTTTTGGTCGCAATCTCTTCGGCCAGTAGAGTTTCCGAGATTCAGGCTTTGTCCTGTAGAGATCCATTTCTGCGTTTTACAGATTCAGGGGCCACTCTGCGGACAGTTCCATCCTTTTTGCCCAACTTTGTCTTCCGTCATTTCGGAGAGAAGACCATCCTGATTTTCGCGCTCTCAGGTGTCTGGATGTGAAGCGGACTATCATCAGATATTTGGAGGTTATGAATGACTTCTGTTGCTCAGATCATCTGTTTGTGCTTTTTGCAGGTCGTAAAAAGGGGCAACAAGCTTCTAAGGCTACACTAGTGCGTCGGGTGAAGGAAGCTATTGCTTCAGCGTACATGGCTTCGGGGAAGGATTCACCGGTGCAGCGGCGAGCTCATTCCACTAGAGCGCAAGCGACTTCTATGGCGGAGTCGAGGTTGAGGAGATTTGTAGGTCGCCAACTTGGTCGTCGGTGCATACCTTTTCAAAGCACTTTCGTTTGGATGTAGCGGCAAGGGCTGACACTGAATTTGGGACTTCGGTTCTGCAAACTGGGATCTCTGGGTTCCGCCCTACTTAGGAACTGCTTGGGTACATCCCCCCAGTCTCTGGATTGATCTGTTTCTTACCTGATAATTTTCTTTCCATTAGTCCTGACAGATCAATCCAGAGTCCCGCCCTGGAATTTCTGCTTATCTTGGGTTTTTTTTTGTGTATGTTTCAAGTTTGCAGTTATTGTTCAATTTGGTTTAGGATTGTTTGACAGGAGTTGAAGCGAATCTTTTATTACAGAGAGCTGTACAAGTTCCTCCTGCTTCTTGCGGTGGCAGGGTTTGTTTAAATTGTCTGAAGACAGGAGAATAACTCTATAGTTGGGCGTTGAAGGTCCACTGGCTTTGGTATCGACAATTCTGAAGTTTGGGTGGCTACACATGACCACATATAGGGAGCCTCAGAAGTTCTCTCGATCTCCACCTGCTGGCAGAGGGACATAGCCCACCAGTTTCTGGATTGATCTGTCGGGACTAATGGAAAGAAAATTATCAGGTAAGAAACATAATTTGACCATTCACATCTACCCATTCCATGCCACTCATTATTTTATAGACCTCTGTCATATCTCTCCTGTAGTATAAAAGAGAGAGTTAATTTACTGGACCTGCGTCCGGTTGTGTCAGAAGAAAATATTACTTGTGCCTTTGATAACTAATTATGAACTCATCTTTGAGGTTTGGCGTTTTAACTCAAGAGTCTTAAGCTGGCGCTTTTTTTCTTTTAGAGGCCTTTTTACTAAGCTGCAATAGGGCTTACCACGTGGGTACCACGTGCCAAATCGACCATACTGCCAGAGTGGCACGGGTTGTCAGCGGTAGTTCTGAAGTTGGCGCATGCACTTTCCTATGGTAGAAAATAATTTTCTACCACGCGGTGGGGGGGGGGGGGGGTGCGTTCTGGTCACTGCATCTCAAAAAAAATATAGTGGAATAAGAAAAGGTACAGAGATGAAAATGATAAAGGGGATGGGACGACTTCCCTATGAGGAAAGACTAAAGCGATACAAAAGCATTATAACATCCTCCTCCATGGTAGAATATAGAAAACTAGTAAAAGAAGCCTGTTTCAGAGCAAATGAAACGGGCGCTAGCAAGGTTTTCGTCGCCAACACCCCCCTTCATTGTTCTGGCACTGCTCCGCCCCCAACGTCATGACGTTTGACGCGAGGGTGGGGCCCGGAGCGATTTCCCGCCTCCCTGCCAACCCCTTCGTTCTGCCATTGCTCCGCCCTCGAGGGCGGGGCCCGGAGCGATTTCCCACCCCCCGCTTCCCTGCCTCCCTCCCTGCCAACCCCTTCGTTGTTCTGCCATTGCTCCGCCCTTGAGGGCGGGGCCCGGAGCAATTTCCCACCTCCCTGCCTCCCTCCCTGCCAACCCCTTCATTGTTCTGCCATTGCTCTGCCCTTGAGGGCGGGGCCCGGAGCGATTTTGGTGGCTTCACCACCACGAACCTTCGAACATTTTGAAGGAAGTCAGAGCTTGGCTTCACTGACGTCAGTGTCCTCAGAACGTTGAGGGTGAGTTTTATTATAGTAGATTATTTTCTACCACAGGAAAGTGCATGCGCCAACTTCAGAACTACTACTGGGCACCCACGCTACCCTGGCGGTATGTTCAATTTGGCATGTGGTACCCACATGGTAGCCCTACTGTGGCTTAATAAAAAGGCCTCTAAAAGGGAAAGTTTCTTAAGACTGAGTTAAACGCCAAACCTCAAAGATGAATTCATAATTAGTTATCAAAGGCACAAGTCACATTTTCTTTTCACACAACTGGACGCAAGTCCAGTAAATTAACTTTCTCTTTTATACTAGAAATTATATCAGCCGCTTAAACATCTGTTACTATTCTGAACCTTAGGTAAATCAACTGAGATTACCAAGTTAGAATCAGTTGCTACAGACTTCCTCAGTCTAACAACTTTATTGCCAAAAACCTGGGCCAGGCCTGTGCCTATGGAGTCATAGTTTGCGTGTACGTGAGATAAAGGCGTTCTCAGAGGACAAGTAGGCTGCATTATTCTCACAGTTGGGTTGGCGATCTGTGCCATCCCGGGAATCGTAATTTCAGATAGCAAAAAGTTTGCCAGAGCCTTTTGAGCGCGTCGCGCGTCCGACTGCACATGCGCCAAGTGTCTTCCCACCCACCGCGCTCCTCAGTTATTTTTCTTCCGTGCGAGGAGCTACAGTGCATCTCTGTGGCTTCTCTGTGTGCCCGGGAAACAGCCTTGACCATTTTTGAGCGAGTTTGTTTTTTTCCATATTTTCTCCTCTTTTTTTTTTTTTTTCTCACTTGCTTCGTTTTGTAAAAAAAAAAAAAAAAGTGTGTCCCTTTATTTTCTTTAGTTTATTCCCCCCCCCCCCCCCCCCCGATAGTTTCCTTTATTTTCCGTTGCGACCGTTTTTAGGCTGCTCGGCTGGGTCCTTCCCTCCTTTTGTACCCTTTTTCTTGGCACAGCCGAGACATGATTTAGCCGGTGCTATCTTCCCTTCCATGTCATCAGACTCCCAGCAGCTTCAAATGCTGTACTTGATGCAACCGGACCATCTCAGGCACAGATACCCATTTCTGGTGTATCCAGTGCCTTGGGCCCAACTATAGCCCAGCTCGTTGTGCCCTTTGTCTTCGTATGAAGAAAAGGACCCAAATGGTTCGAGAAGCCCAGAGAGAAAAACTTTTTGGGGCTCGGTGTGGTCCTTCGTCGGCATCGGTACTGTGGTTGGCAGCATTGACATTGAGGGACGCATCGCCGTCAGGAGTGGAGGTAGGCATGGCTGCTGCTGAGCGAAGGCTAAGAAGCACCAACACCGTTCCCCTTCGAAGCATGTTGTCGGGAGGTCCGGGGCGCCGAGGGATTCAGCACCCGAGAAACGTTGACGCTGGGAGGATCGCTTCCCCTCCATATGAGAGGTGCCGATGCTTCGGTCTCTCAGCAGCCCGGTTCCTGCTCCTGAGCCCCAGGGCGACGCTGCCACCGACTGCTTCACTGGCCCCGCAGCCTTTTCCGATGGCAGCTCTCTACGAGCGCATTTGGGCCTTATTTCTAGAGCTTCTGGAGAGACTGGTGCGTACATCTGCATTGGCGTCGGGGGTGCTTGCGCCTACTGCATCGCCTGCTGCTGTTGCTGTCTCTGGCCCTTTACTCGTGGTGAGGTCCCCGAGCTCTGTGCCACTTGTGGCTCCAGTATCGGCTGCCACCCAGGTCGTCTGCCCATTGATGTTGGTGGAGGAAGCTTTGCCGCAGGTCATGCGGGGGTCGGCCCCTCGACATTGCCATAGAGGCCATAGGTCTTTGGTGTCGAGGTGGGTTCGGTCTCAGAAGTTACTGAGGAAAGTGCTCTCTGATACCTAGGAGAGAATGCTCGTGGGAGTCAGAGGAAGATCCCAGGTACTTTTCCTCCGATGAGTTTTTTGGTATTCCCTCTGAACCTTTCCCTCCACCTGAAAGGAGACTGTCTCCTCCTGAGAGCCTCTCCTCATCTTTTGTGCGAGAAATGGCCCAGGCCATTCCATTCCCCGTAGACGTGGAGGATGAGCCCAGGGCTGAGATGCTCCACCTAGAGAGGCATTGACAGCTCCTTTGCTTAAGGTAATCAAGGAAGTCCTTGTGCGAAACTGGTCGTCCCCTCTGTCCCTGTTGTCCCGAAGACAGATTCCCAGTACTGGATCCACGGGGAGCCTGGGTTTATGAGGTCTCAGTTACCCCATAACTCCATGGTGGTGGACTCCGCTCTCAAGAGAGCCAAGAGTTCTAGGGACTATGCTTTGGCTCCCAGGCAGAGAAGTTAGGACCTTGGATTCTTTTGGGAGAAAGATGTATCAGGCCGACGTGCTCGCTGCCCGTATTCAGTCATACCGGCTCTTTGTGAGCATCCACTTGTGGAACTCGGTGTGGCAGCTGTCTGCTTTGGTCAATACTCTCCCTGTGGAGCAGGCCGATCCCTTTCACCGGCTGGTCAAGCAGCAGAAGGCGTGTTGTAAATTCTTGGCCGGGGTGCTTAAGACAATTTTGATGTAGCATCTAGGATCTCTGCTCAAGGCATCTAGGATCTCTGCTCAAGGCATCTAGGATCTCTGCTCGAGGTATAGCAATGCGCGTATTCTAATGGCTGCGTGTTTCTGACCCGGACCATTCGGTTCTGCAGAGGATCGCAGATGTTCCTTGCCGAGGGATAGTCTTTTTGGAGAGAAAGTGGAAGATCTGGTTGACCAGATCAAGAAGCATACTGATGCTGTGGCTTCTCTCTCCTGCCGGGCGCCTTCTGCTACCACCTCCTCATCTAAGAGGAATTTTGGTGGGTCCCGGAGTGCTCCCTATTCCTGGCGTAGATACATGCTGGTGTCTCGCCAGCCTACTCAGGCTCAGCCCCAGCGCGTTTGTTCTCGTTAACAGCGTGCGCCCAAGGCCCCTGCTGCTCCTCAGCAAAAACTAGGGATGGGTTTTTGACTGGCTCCAGCAGAGCATAGCCGCCCTAAAAGAGTCTGTACCGGGCGATTTGCCGGTTGGGGGGAGGTTAATGATTTTTCACCAATGGTGGCCTCTCATAACCTCCGACCGGTGGGTTCTTCAGATAAACCGGTTGGGATACACCCTAAATCTGGAATCCAAACCTCTAAATTGCCCACTGAGAGCTCATTTATTCAGCTCTCAGCACTTGCAGAGGAACTCTCCGCCCTTCCACAGGCCCATGCGGCCAAACCCGTTCCACCAGGGGAAGAAGGCTGGGATTCTATTCCAGGTACTTCCATGTGCACACGAAAACTACTACTACTAAAGCGCTACTAGATGTACACAGCGCTGGGTGGATGCATCCCATCCTAGACCTAAGGGCCCTGAACAAATTCCTATTCCGAGAGAAGTTCAGGATGGTTTCCCATCATTTGATATTAAATCCTGAAAAGACTGTCACATCCTGGATCACAGGTTGTGAAACAATTCCCTCTGTAATACCAACACTATTCGATAAACAAATACCAACGGTGAAATCTTTTAGGTATCTAGGAGTCATTATTGACTCAGGTTTAACGTTTAATGAACAAATATCAGAAACAGTAAAGAAATCAATTTGTCACCTGCGAAAACTGCGCTCTGTTAGAAATTCTGTTGATAAATCCTCGTTATGTACTTTGACACATGCTTATATTACAACACGTCTGGATTATTGTAATATCGTCTATGCAGGACTTACTAAGATCAATATAAAATGGCTGCAGATGATACAGAATACTGCAGCTCGTATTATTTACAGAGCCACAAAATATGACAGGATCACACCTCTTCCAGTTGAAGCCAGAATAAAATTTAAAATTCTTACTTTGACTTTTAAAGCTTTACATTTATTGACCCCTCAATATTTAGCAAGTCATTCTGCCCTATACACCTATACGAACACTTCAATCATTAAATGATAATAGGTTAATAATTCCATCACCAAAAAAGGCTAGATGGGAATCTACTAGACATTCAGCTTTTTTCTATGTAGCTCCTGCTCTCTGGAACTGCCTTCCAAAAATCAGATTAGAAGAGTCGTATGTTAAGTTTCGTAAACTTCTAAAAACATACCTATTCCAAAATACGTTTGTTTGCAAGTAATCTGGGATGAAAAAAGGGAAACGGGGGCAGAATGTATATGCAGAAAAAAACCATGTTTGTTCATATAAATTTGTTATGAGTGGATTGTTTTATTGTTGTTTTTATTCTTAGAATGGATGCTTTTGGTTTGCTGTGCTTTACCGTCAAAGAAATGGAGTTCCTGTAGGTTATTTTAAAGTTTTGTGTATTTTTAAAGAATGTAAACCGTTCTGGTTTGTGTATGCAATTAAGTAACGGTGTAGAAAAATAAATGACAAACGATAAACGATGATTCAGAAAAAAGATTGGCTATGCTCTCTGCACTTGAAGGATGCTTATCCTCATATCCTGATACTTCCAGCTCACAGGAAGTATCTTTGATGTTGACTGGGGATCCAGCACTTCCAGTACCACGTACTGCCTTTTGGCCTAGCGTCAGCTCTGAGTGTTCACAAAATGCCTGACTGTAGTTTCAGCATCGCTACGCAGGCCGGGAGTGCATGTGTTCCCTTATCTCGATGATTGACTGGTGAAGAGCACCTCAGAGGACGGTGCTTGGGAGTACATGCGGATGACTGTTCAGGTGCTGGAGCTACTAGGGTTTGTAATAAATTACTCCCAAGTCCCATCTCACTACAGTTCAGAAATTGGAATTTATTGAAGTATTGCTCGACACGAGCAGTTCTAACCTATCCCCCCGAGACCCGGGCAGACAACCTTCTGTCCCTAGTGTCCAAGGTTCAAGTGTCTCAGCAAGTCACAGCTAGGTAGATGTTGAGACTCTTGGGGCACATGGCCTCCACGGTTCATGTTACGCCCATGGCACGTCTGCACATGAGATCTGCTCAATGGACCCCAGCTTCTCAGTGGCACCAAGCCACGAGGAACCTAGAAGATGCCATCCATGTGTCCACCGACTTTACATATTCCATTCAGTGGTGGACAACTCAATCCAGTTTGACCATGGGACGCCCATTCCAAATTCCTCAGCTGCAGAAGGTGCTGATGACGGATGCATCTGTCCTGGGGTGGGGGGCTCATGTAGATGGGTTTCACACTCAGGGAGCCTGGTCCCCCTAGGAGACAGATCTTCAGATCAATCTCCTGGAGCTCCGAGCGATCTGGAATGCACTAAGGCTTTCAGAGATTGGCTATCCAACCAAATTATCTTGATTCAAACAGATAATCAGGTTGCAATGTACTACACCAAGAAGCAGCAGGGGGCACTGGATCTCGCCCTCTGTGTCAGGAAGCCGTCCAGATGTGGCTTTGGTCACGCCGTCACAGCATGTTTCTCCAAGCCACTTATCTGGCAGGCGTAAACAGTCTGGCTGACAGGCTGAGCAGGGTAATGCAACCTCATGAGTGGTCGCTGAATATGGGCGTAGCCCGCGAGATCTTCCGAGCGTGGGGCACCCTCTCAGTGGATCTCTTTGCCACTCGGCTCAATCACAAGGTCCCTCAGTTCTGTTCCAGGCTTCAGGCCCACGACAGACTACCATCAGATGCCTTTCTCCTACATTGGGGAACAGGCCTTCTGTATGCATATCCTCCCATACCTCTGGTGGGGAAGACTTTGTTGAAACTCGAGCAAGACCGCGGAACCATGATTCTGATTGTGACATATTGTCTGCATCAGATTTGGTTCCCTCTTCTTCTGGAGTCCTCCGAAGAACCGTGGAGATTGGAGTGTTTTTCGACCCTCATCACTCAGAAGTAGGGGTTGCTTCTACATCTCAGTCTCCAGTCTCAGGCTTTCACGACCTGGATGTTGAGAACCTAGAGTTCGCTTACTTGGGTCTTTTGGAGGGTGTCTCCTGGGTCTTGCTGGCTTCCAGGAAAGATTCCACTAAGAAGAGTTATTCCAGTAAGAGGAGATTTGCTGTCTGATGTGACAGCAAGGCTGTAGATCCTCTGTCTTGTGTGCCCTGAAAAAGACAGATACAAATCAAGGTAAGGTATACACAAAAAGTAGCACATATGAGTTATCTTGTTGAGCAGACTGGATGGACCGTGCAGGTCTTTTTTTTTTTTTTTTTTAATATATTTATTCATTTAATCAAATTTTACAAGAAACATCTTGCTTAGAAAAGTGTCATTCAAAAGAACATTTTTACCAAAGAAAAAAAGAAAAGAGAGAGCAATTAAATCATTACACTTTCAAAATTCTAAGACACTCAAGTCCATAAATGGAGATCCAAGATATTAGGAAATCTAGGGGAGAAATATAACTAAGGAAAGAATAAGGAAATAATTCTCTGCTAACAAATTGTACAACTTCTTAGTGTTGCTTCTCCAGTTTAACTGAGGATAAAAGCAACGATACATGAGCAGGTTCAGTAAACATATATTTCTTACCCCCCAGCCTTATTATGCACTTGCAGGGTTATCTAAGAAAAAAGGTACTCCCCAAGTTCAATACTTCAGGCTTAAGGAGTAGAAATTGTCTCTTTCGAGACATCAGGAAATAACATAATTTTAAAACCCAAAAAGGGTTTCTCCTTGTTGCGGAAAAAGACGGAAAATCCAATCCTTATCAGGAGTCAATGCGACTGTCGCCACCAATGTAGCGGCAGCCGCCAATTGAGAGTCAGAGGTCTCAAGCAAAAGAGAAATATCCAACGGTTTTTCATTATCTGGATTAGTGTTCCTCTCTGGGACATAATATACTCGGGGAAAAAGGTGGGATATCCTTTTCCAAAATGTTCAAAACTTCACAAAAATATCATTTCAGCATTTCCAGAGGGAGAACAGTTTGTATCCTTGGGAAGTTGACAAATCTCAGATTATTATTCTTAGTAAAGTTATCAAAGACCTCCATTTTTTGTCTGAGATTTGTCACATCTTTTATAATCGTAGTTTGTATTGTTTCCACTTTCATAAGCCTTTGGTCAATTTTTTCAATTTTTTGATTTAAAACTTTAATCTCCTCTCCCTCTTTTTGTAAATCAGTTTCAACACGTTTACCCTTGGTAAAAACTCATTAGTTTGCTTGAGGAAAATTTGTCCCAAATTAGACATCAAATCCCACAATACTTCTAAAGTTACTTCTTTTGGTTTGACCACTAGCTCCTTAGGTAATTCAAACCTTGCTGAAGTCTGCTCATTCTCTTCACTCCGTCTCTCAGTTCCTCTCCCCTCGTTTTGCTGCGGTTCTATGGGCAAACTGCCCTCCATTCCTTCCTCAGTTGGAAAGGACGCTTCACCCCGACGTTCTTCTGGGCCCGTGCCTTCTTCCAAGGGGGATCCTGTAGGGTCAGAAAGGAAGGAACTTGCACCGAGCAGTTGGGGAGGCGGAGTTCGCGCTGTGGGACTCAACGTTGTTTCCAAGCCGGGGGAAGCCAAAATCTCCCGTTCGCCGGCGTTCCCAGTCGGCTGAGTTCCGCTATTTTGCACAATTGTCCGCGGCCTCATAAAACGATCAGTAGGACCCGGCAAAGGAGACGGAAGCGGGGAAGCTCTGCCCGCTACTTTTCCTCTACGCTTCGGCTTCTCAGGAGTGAGGTACGGGACGTCTTAGCAGATCGCGGCCATCTTGGATCTCCTGATCCCGTGCAGGTCTTTTTCTGCCGTCATCTACTATGTTGTTATGTACACAGACTCTGCTTGAATACCTTCTATACTTATCAGAGTCTGGTCTCAAGACCAACTCCATAAGGGTTCACCTCAGTGCAATTAGTGCTTATCAGCGTGTAGAAGGTAAGCCTATCTTTAGACAGCCTTTAGTTCACTTCATGAGAGGTTTGCTTTTGTCAAAACCCCCAGTCAAACCTCCACTAGTGTCATGAGATCTCAACGTCATTCTCACCCAGCTGATGAAAGCTCCTTTTGAGCCACTGAATTCCTTCCATCTGAAGTACTTGAACTGGAAGATCGTTTTTTTGGTGACTGTTACTTCAGCTCGTAGGGTCAGTGAGCTTCAGGCCTTAGTAGTAGATGCACCTTATACTAAATTTCATCACAACAGAGTAGTCCTCCTAAGTTTCTACCGAAGGTGGTGTCTGAGTTCCATCTGAACCAGTTGATTGTCTTGCCAACATTTTTTCCCCGTCCTTATGCCCACCCTGGCAAAAGCAGCTTGCACACCTTGTACTGCAAAAGAGCATGGCCTTTTACGTGGAGCGGATGAAGCCCTTCAGACAGCCCGCCCAGTTGTTTGTTTCTTTTGATCCCAACAGGAGGGGAGTGTCCATCGGAAAATGCACAATCTGTAGTTGGCTAGCAGGTTGCATTTCCTTTCGCTAATACCCAAGCTGGGCTGACTGGAGGGCCATGTCGCGGCTTGAGCAGGATACCCGACGCAACAGTCGGTTTGGGCAGTCGATGCTGCAGAATCTGTTGGGGGTTTAGAATCCAACTCCACCCCACTAGGCCTGTTTTATTCTGTTCCAGGCTGCACTCTCAGATAGTTTGTATATAGTTTCAGATTAATCTGTGCTATGTCCTCGCTGTTGCGAGGCCCAATTGGCCAATGTTTATTGTTTTGGGTGAGCCTGGATGCTAGTGATACCCCAACTGAGAGAAGAATGCAGCTTGCTTGTCCTCAGAGAAAGCGATGATACTACCTGTAGCAGGTATTCTCCGAGGGCAGCAGGCTGATTATTCTCACAAACCTGTCTACCTCCCCCTGGAGTTGTCTCCTCTATCTCTCTTTTTACTTTTCACTGAACTGAGTGGCATGGCGCATGTGCAGTCGAACGCGCGGTCGCTCAGAAGGCTCTGGCAAACCCAACTGTGAGAATAATCAGCCTGCTGTCCTCTGAGAATACCTGCTACAGGTAAGTATCTTTGCTGACAAAAAGGGCTCTAAAAATGGTGCAGAATCTTGAGAAAATCCTAATGAGATAAGATGAGGCTTAAATTTGTACAGTGTACTGGATAAGAGGAATTATATACATTCAAGTACCTGAAAGATAAAGATAATTTACAAGAAGCTCAAACAAATTTTTAAGTGAAAAGAAACAAATGGTTATGATAGGGGAATCCAGGTGGGTAGATTCAAGCAACATTAGCAAATTATTCTTAAGTGCGATAGATATATGGAACAGGAAGATGGAAAAAAAACACTAACAGAATTCATGAAAGTATGGAATAAGAAACAAAAGATCATTAGTTGAAAAGTAAAAGAAAAGCCATATGTCAGCTAGCCTTTGAGGTATATTTTCAAAGCACTTAGACTTAGAGATACATAGTAACTAATGGAACTTTGTAAGTCTAAGTGCTTTGAAAATGAGCCCCTTGGAGGGGCATAATCGAATGGCGCCCAAGTTTTTATGAGGCCGTCCTCGCAGGACGACCCCTGCGAAGGGGCGGGGAAACCTGTATTATTGAAACAAGATGGGTGTCCATCTTTCATTCGATAATACGGTCGGGGACGCCCAAATCTCAGCATTTAGGTCGACCTTAGAGATGGTCATCCCCGTTTTTCGGCCATAATGGAAACCGAGGACGCCCCTCTCAGAAACGACCAAATCCAAGCCCTTTGGCCGTGGGAGGAGCCAGCATTCATAGTGCACTGATCCCCCTAATATGCCAGGACACCAACCGGGCACCCTAGGGGGCACTGCAGTGGACTTCAGAAATTGCTCCCAGGTGCATAGCTCCCTTACCTTGGGTGCTGAGCCCCCCCAAAACCCACTCCCCACAACTGTACACCACTACAGTGGGTTTCGGAGGGCTTACATTTACCACTACAAGTGTAACAGGTGGTGGGGGTGGTGGGCCTGGGTCCGCCTTGCTGAAGTGCACTGCACCCACTAAAACTGCTCCAGGGACCTGCATACTGCAGTCATGGAGCTGGGTATGACATTTGAGGCTGGCAAAAAAAAATGTTGTTTTTTTTTTTTTTTTTTTTTAGGGTGGGAGGGGGTTGGTGACCACTGGGGGAGTAAGGGTAGGTCATCCCCAATTCCCTCCAGTGGTCATCTGGTCAGTTCGGGCACCTTTTTGGGGCTTGGTCGCAAGAAAAAATGGACCAAGTAAAGTCGGCCAAATGCTCATCAGGGACGCCCTTCTTTTTTCCATTATCTGCTGAGGACGCCCGTCTCTTAATCATGCCCCAGTCCCGCCTTCGCTACGGTGCTGACACGCCCCCGTGAACTTTGGTCGTGCCCGCGACGGGAAGCAGTTGAGGATGCCCCAAATCGGCTTTCGATTATGCCGATTTGGGCAACCCTGAGAGGACGCCCATCTCCCGATTTGTGTCGGAAGATGGGCCCCCTTCTCTTTCGAAAATAAGCCTGCTGGTGTCCTTTGAATAATATGGAAATTGGACACACTGGTTAGGCTTCTATGGTTCTTATCATAGAAGGTAGGGGTTTTTTTCTTCTTTTTTGTTTTTTCATGCAGGGCAATCAAGCTGTGGAATCTGATACCACAGAATGTGGTCAAGTCAACTAAAATTGTGGTGGTCAGAAGAGGTTTGGATAAGTTACTAGAGGAAAAGTCCATAAAAACTGTTAGCTGAGTAACGTTGGAAAGCTATTGTTTATTCCTTGAATTAAGCTTTGAGAAATGTATTGTAATTTTGGGGGATTTGCCAGTGACTTGTGACCCAGACTGGCTACTGTCAAACAGGATACTGGGCTCAGTGAATCTTGGTCTGCCTCAGCATGGCTTATCTTATATATTCTGGTTTTGTAGTCACTGTTGTGAATTCAGCAAAGTAGCAGACACGGCCCATGAACAAGAAAAACTTAGTACTGTATTACATGGAACGTTTTTTGGAAGAGATACGGTCAGTAGAAGATTGGTGCTAAGTATGCTGTATATTGGACTATTACCAGTGATCCGGTATTTTCTTATTCTTGCAGGTATCCAGACAATTGATTCTACCCAGGCTCTGTTCCTTCCAATTGGTGCCTCGGTTTCCCTTCTAGTCATGTTTTTCTTTTTTGACTCTGTTCAAGTAGTCTTTACGATCTGCACTGCAGGTGGGTATTTTTTACATCATAATTAGGTTCATAGCAGCTAGACAGTCGAAAGAGATTGTGTAGCAATCTTTTGGCTTTCTTGGCTAATTACCTAGGAATGACACTGGGCTTGTAATGGAGAAAAGGGAGTGCTATCCGAGGCACCCAACTTATCAGTTATGAAATCTGCATCTTTTGCAAACAAGTTCTGTGTACATAACTTTAAAATTCTTTTGATTTTTTTTTTTTTTTATATTCATGAGTAAGCAGACTTAAGTATTTGTATTTGGTTTTTATGTATTTTGTATTGTATGTTTTTTCTTATGTTGATTTGTGCCTTGCCTTGCCTTGAGCTGTGATAACTGTGTGTTATAATTTTTTTTAAATAAAATTGGCCCCATATGTGGTTGTTGTCTAAATGCACTGAATACAGTTTGCATTAGCTAACTCTAGAAGAACCTAGAAAGCATTTCTGCTCATGTGTTGTTGGTATCACACAGGCATTTGTTTCGGAAGGCCCCTCTTCCATGGACTGCATTGGATGTTCACTTTGTAAGGCTCCTTCCAGAAGACTTTGCCTTCCCGACCTATGTTAAAAGGATGTATAGTAAGTGGTTACCTTGCAGAGTCAAAAGCTCCAATGCTGGGAATCCTATTGTAAGGTAAAGGTACTATGGAAGGTGTAGTCCATGAAATCCTAAAATCTTCCAATAAAGATTTAGGGAGATCTACTCACTACCCTTCCCATAGGTGAGGGAATGGAAAGCAGCTCCTTAATTTGAAAAAGCTTAATTACATCAATATTCAGCGGTGGTAGTTCAAAAGAAATCTAAAATCACAGTCCCATGTATAATTTCCATCAGAAAAAGATCCACAAGTTTTGGACCTTTTTGACAGCACTAAGTTCTTCACTTGTATAATCTTCGTACAAACTTTTGTTGCAGAGAAGTTTACAAATTTCCAGACTTTCTCCCAGCAGGTAATCAAGAATAGATTGTTAGTTTACCACCTACAGGCAGTGAATATAGTAAACATCTGGTAAGATCTGTGAATAAAAATTTTAATACAGCCTTTTCCATAAGATTATGTGAATAGCATAGATCTGGGTATTAGGCCTAGGAGAAGATGCACACAACAGATTGGCAAATAACCTGCATATAGGAGAAGATCACTTTGGCAGTATAGTGAAGGAAACCATGGATCTCACAAAAGGCCACTGCTGCATGTTGTACATTCTCCACAAATTATGTGGCGATCCAAGTTTTCTCTCACAAGGGACAGATTGTATTACAAAAGATTTTATGCTTCATAATCATGACCTTACCATCCTTAACCTGTGAGATCGAGGCCACATAGCCTTAAAACACAGAAACTGAACTTGACATCAGTCAACTTTTTGACTCTACAGAGCCCATTTCTAGTGTCCTAGTCTAGGAGCAAAATCAAATCCGTATTGGGGGAAGACTTGCCTTTCTTTGCAGATCAGTGGCCCTTAATAATATTAGACGTGATCTTTGCATAATCAAGGAGGATTTCAAGTTATGATGCCTGAAGATTCCTCAGTCATCCCCAAGAATAAATATCCCTTTCAAATCAGAGTTGTGTTTTATTGGAAATAAGAGATTTGCTCTAATTTGAGGCAAGAACTTTTGAGTATGTGTGCCTCTGCAGGAAGGGGGAAGTAGATTTTATTCTATATACTTCCTAACGCTGAAGAAAACAGGGGTCCCTTATTCTGTCTTAGAATTTATTTGCAAGTATAAATTCATGATGATCACATCAGCAATATCCTGCTTTTGTTAGACAAAGGAGACTGGCCTTACCATCTGTATCACAGATGCGTACACCCATATAATAATACAGTGCACTCCATTTAAGTGCACGTCGGATAAGTGCCTGCTCTGTTTAACTGCATGCCGTACTTTGGTCCCGTTTTTGGCGCCATCAATTTCTATGGGGACAAACTTCAGTTTAGCGCACCACTGATAAGTGCAAGATTCGCTTATATGCATGGTTTAAGACCGCTCCTCTGCAGGAAAGACTCCTCTTAAGCGTGCGCATGAAATATGGAAGCCGATTGGCGGGTGACAACCAAAGAGATTTCAAATTTACCGCCCCTTTAACTGCCACAGGCAGAATAAGCGAAAGAATGTTGTTAGAGTGTACAATGGAGTCGTCGTCGTCACAGCGGAACTGTAAGACTTTAACACTGGCTGAACGAATAGAAGTTCTTAAAAAATTAGAAAATAAACAAAATCAAGCATCTATTGCTAAAGAATATGGTGTCAATCCCAGACAAATTTTACGTGTCTTGAAGCAGAAATATCAGCTTCTGGAAGACTGGCAAAACAATACAAATCCACACAGGAAACATAAAAGGGTGGAAAAAGCTGAGGAGGTAGAAGATGCTCTTCTTAGGTGGTTTTCTCGAGTCAGGAGCAGAAGGTGTTGAACAGAGCTGTTCTACAAATACACCTATTGGTGTGGGTTGTTTTAAGGGGATGATATGAGGACTTCAGGGCAATGATTAGATTGGGAATGGCTACCTGATACCAATTTAGCATTCTTGATCATGGAGAAAGACATAACTTGTAAGGCAGTGTTTTCCATTGTTAGTCACATATATTCTTAAGCCAAGGCTCGACAAAGTTTCTTAGGATCTAGGAGCCAGTTCAAAAATTTAGTAGCTAGACTTTGAACAACTGGCATTTTTTAATGCACATTTCCATATCATCATGCTGATCAATCCATAGACTGGTGGGTTGTGTCCATCTACCAGCAGGTGGAGATAGAGAGCAAACTTTTGCCTCCCTATATGTGGTCATGTGCTGCCGGAAACTCCTCAGTATGTTCTCTATCTCAGCAGGTGGTGGTCACACACAGCAGCAGCTCTGGCTAGGCCTCCAAGCCTAATTTTTAGGTTTTGTTGAGTGCCTGGGGTTGAGGGCTCTTCTTGAGCAAGTGCAAACCTGGTGGCGCCAGGTCCCTCCTTTTCTCCCCCCTCCCGCTGGCTCCGTTAAAAAAAAAAAAAAAAAAAATTTTGAACATCCTTAAAGGCGTTTATTTCTACGTTTATTTAAACGTTTATTGCAGCTACTCACTGGGACACCAGGTCGTTACAGCTCGGAGCAGAAAGCAGGTAATTTTTACCTTTTTATAGCGGGCAGGGGGTTCCCCGATTGATCTCCACGTGGCCGATGGCGTCGGAGGGCGAGGGCACAAAGAGTCGCTCCCCTGATCGCTTGGGCGCTTCTAGAGGGGATGCGGGGGTCTTAAAGTCTGATTCGCCCTTGTTGGGTGACAGTTTCATGACCGATGAGTGTCCCGGTCCTTCCTCCGGTGTGGCGGTTTTTCCCGCCATAAACGCCCATCCCCCGCTGCTCGCCTCCGCCATCTTGGCCGGCCATGCGGCTCGGACGGCTTCTTCTTGGGCTGCCCTTGAGGTGGGAGACATTAATGCCATGAACGCCCTTAATTTGGGCGACGGCACAAAAGCGGCTAAAGTTAAGCGCCGTTCTTCCCGCGCGGCTCCTTGGCGGAGTGTCGCGCTGGACGCCATCTTGGATGCGCAGCATGTCTCTTCCCCGCTCTTGCGAGCGCCGGTTGAGGGTGCGTCTAGGGCTGTAGCCCAGGCTGCGGAAGTGCACAGTCTGGGGGGTTTCTCCCCCGAGTTTGTTTTGCTGCTGCATCAGGCCTTCCTTATGCAAAACGCTGCCCCTGCTCCCTCGTCTGGTAAAGAGGTTGAGGCCCCCGGAGGTAAACGCCCTCGGGTTGATTCCCAGGCCTTGGAGGACTTTGTCTCCTCCGATGTAGATGAGGGCAGCGTATCTGAGTTCTCCCAACGGTCCTTTGCGGAATCCTTGGAGGAGACGGATCCCCGCTCGGATGGAGCGGATGACCCCTCTGCAGCGCGACTCTTTAGCTCAGAGGATTTGCCCAACCTGTTGGTGCAGGCCATGGGCATTTTGAAGATTTCCTCTCCGGAGGACGTCTCTCCCTCAGCCCCTGTTGGCTCTGCCATTATGCTGGGGACGAAGCGCCCGCCTAGAACCTTCCACGTGCATGATGCCATGCACACCTTAATTTCGGCTCAATGGGATGCCCCGGAAGCGAGCCTTAAAGTGGCTAGGGCTATGTCCCACCTCTATCCTTTGCCTGAAAGTGAACGTGAGGCCTATCTGTGGCCTACAGTGGATTCTTTAATCACTGCGGTGACTAAGAAAACGGCGTTGCCGGTGGAAGGTGGCACGGCCCTAAAGGACGCCCAAGACAGAAGATTGGAGGCGGCCTTAAGGTCGTCCTTTGAGGCTGCTGCTTTAAGTTTGCAGGCCTCAGTTTGCGGCTCCTATGTGGCCAGGGCGTGCCTGACTATGGTGCAGCGGGCTTCCCCCTCGGATCATTCCTTGAGGGCTGATTGGCCGGCCCTGGAATCGGGCTTAGCCTATTTGGCAGACTTGCTGTATGATGTCTTGAGGGCCTCAGCTAAAGGCATGGCTCAGACAATCTCTGCGCGGCGGTGGCTTTGGCTGAAACATTGGTCTGCTGACCACGCCTCTAAATCCCGCCTGGCTAGATTGCCTTTTAAAGGCAAGCTGCTCTTTGGGGTCGAGCTGGACAAAATCGTGACCGATCTCGGCACGTCTAAGGGCAAGAAGTTACCAGAGGTCAGGGCTCGGGCTAGTACTCGACCCGGTACCTCCAGAGGACGGTTTCAGGAAGCCCGTCGGTACCGCCCGGGCAGGTCGGGCTCCTCTGCCCCCTCTTCCTTCAAGAGGAACTTCTCCCCCAAGCAGCATTCCTTTCGCAAAGACCGCCGTCCCGGATGTGCTCCCTCCGGTCCTCCCCCAGGGTCTCGTATCCAATGACGGGGCCTTGGTCCACGCCCCAGTGCAGATTGGAGGACGGCTGTCCTCGTTTCTGGGCGAGTGGACCACAATAACTTCAGATGCTTGGGTGCTGGAAGTCATCAGAGATGGCTACAAGCTAGAGTTCTGCCGACCCTTAAGAGACGGGTTTGTACTCTCTCCCTGCAAGTCTCCGGTCAAAGCTGTGGCAGTGCAGCAGACCTTAGACAATCTGATCCGCCTGGGTGCGGTCGTTCCGGTGCCAGAAAATCAGCTTGGCAAGGGGCGTTACTCCATTTACTTTGTGGTACCAAAGAAGGAGGTTCTGTACGGCCTATCCTCGACCTCAAAGGGGTCAATCGGGCCTTGAAAGTTCGGCACTTTCGCATGGAGACTCTCCGCTCTGTTATAGCGGCAGTGAAGGCAGGGGAGTACCTGGCATCCTTGGACATCAAGGAAGCGTACTTGCATATTCCCATCTGGCCTCCTCAACGCTTTCTGCGTTTTGCAGTCCTGGGCCGACACTTCCAGTTCAGAGCCCTCCCGTTCGGGTTGGCTACTGCTCCGCGGACCTTCTCCAAAGTAATGGTGGTCATCGCGGCCTTCCTGAGGAAGGAAGGAGTACAAGTCCATCCTTATCTGGACGACTGGTTGATCCGAGCCCCCTCTTATGCAGAGTGCGGCAAAGCTGTGAACCGGGTGGTTGCTCTTTTGAGCTCCCTGGGGTGGATCATCAACTGGGAGAAAAGCCAGCTGCGCCCAACTCAGTCCCTTGAGTATCTGGGAGTTCGATTCGACACCCAAGTGGGCAGAGTGTTCCTGCCAGACAATCGGATTGTCAAGCTTCAGGCTCAGGTGGACCAGTTCCTAGTAGCCTCTCCTCTTCGGGCTTGGGACTATGTGCAGCTGTTGGGCTCTATGACGGCCACGATGGAAGTAGTGCCCTGGGCCAGGGCTCATATGAGACCACTACAACACTCTCTGTTGCAGCGCTGGACTCCGATGTCGGAGGATTATGCTGTGCGCCTTCCCTTGGACCCAGCAGTGCGCAAGGCGCTGAGCTGGTGGACGCAGACAGACAAGTTGTCTGCAGGAATGCCTCTGGTGACCCCGGAGTGGATTGTCGTCACGACAGACGCCTCCTTGTCGGGCTGGGGAGCCCACTGCTTGGGAAGGACAGCGCAGGGGCTCTGGTCTCCTGCAGAGGCAAAGTGGTCTATCAACCTCCTGGAACTCAGAGCCATTCGGTTGGCGCTTTTGGAGTTCATCCCGGTACTGGCGTTGAAGCCTTTACGGGTCCTGTCGGACAATGCCACGGCTGTGGCCTATGTCAACCGCCAGGGAGGTGCCAAGGAGGCCATGAATCTATGCCAGTGGGCGGAAGCGAACCTGGAACAGCTGTCAGCGGCCCACATTGCCGGAGTCATGAATGTCAAGGCGGACTTTCTCAGTCGCCATACCTTGGAGCCCGGAGAGTGGCAGCTATCTGCTCAGGCGTTCTTGGACATCACGAAGCGCTGGGGCCAGCCGAGCCTAGATCTGATGGCGTCATCGGCCAATTGCCAAGTGCCGCGCTTTTTCAGCAGAGGACGGGACCCTCGATCCCTGGGAGTAGATGCTCTTCTCCAACAGTGGCCGACACAAGAGCTTCTCTATGTGTTCCCGCCCTGGCCCATGTTGGGCAGGGTGCTAGACCGGGTGGCAAAGCATCCGGGCCGGATAATCCTGGTGGGTCCGGATTGGCCCAGACGTCCCTGGTATGCGGACTTGATCAGGCTCTCAATCGACGATCCTCTGCGGCTGCCAGTGGAGCAGGGCCTGTTGCATCAGGGTCCCGTGGTGATGGAGGATCCCTCCCCCTTTGGTCTTACGGCCTGGCTATTGAGCGGCAGCGTCTGAGGAAGAAGGGCTTCTCAGACAAGGTCATCGCCACTATGCTGAGAGCGAGGAAGCGCTCTACTTCTACTGCTTACGCCAGGGTTTGGCGTACCTTTGCAGCGTGGTGTGAAGCAGGCTCATTTTCTCCATTCACTGCTCCAATTTCTTCAGTGTTGGCATTCCTGCAAGAAGGTCTGGAGGAAGGCCTGTCGCTCAGTTCCCTTAAAGTCCAGGTAGCGGCCCTGGCTTGCTTCAGGGGCCGCCTGAAGGGTGCTTCCCTGGCTTCGCAGCTAGATGTGGTGCGTTTTCTCAAGGGAGTTAATCACCTGCGCCCTCCTCTGCACTCAGTGGTGCCTGCGTGGAATCTCAACCTGGTGCTAAGAGCATTACAGAAGCCGCCTTTTGAACCCTTGTCGAGGGCATCTCTGAAAGACCTGACGTTGAAAGCAGTCTTTTTGGTGGCTATCACTTCAGCCAGAAGAGTTTCCGAGCTCCAGGCACTCTCATGTAGAGAGCCTTTTCTGCAGTTCACTGAGGCAGGAGTGACTATTCGCACAGTGCCTTCCTTCCTGCCCAAGATTGTTTCTCGCTTCCATGTGAATCAGCAGCTCTGTCTCCCTTCCTTTCGTAGGGAGGACTACCCAGAGGAATACTCTGCTCTTAAATATCTGGATGTGAGACGAGTCATCATCAGATACTTGGAAGTGACCAATGATTTCCGGAAATCGGATCATCTGTTTGTCCTGTTTGCAGGTCCTCGTAAGGGTCTGCAGGCTGCTAAGCCTACAGTGGCAAGATGGGTCAAGGAAGCCATTGCAGCGGCTTATGTGGCCGCCGGGCAGGTGCCGCCTATCCAGCTGAAGGCTCACTCCACTAGAGCTCAGGCGGCCTCGATGGCAGAGGCCGGGTCCGTCTCCTTGGAAGAGATATGCAAGGCGGCAACTTGGGCATCGGCCCATACATTCTCCAAGCATTACCGCTTGACTGTGGCGGCACGGGCGGAGGCCCGGTTTGGATCTTCAGTGTTGAGGTCAGGGATTTCAATGTCCCGCCCTGGGTGAGTACTGCTTCGGTACATCCCACCAGTCTATGGATTGATCAGCATGATGATATGGAAGGTAAAATTATGTATCATACCTGATAATTTTCTTTCCATTAATCATAGCTGATCAATCCATAGCCCCTCCCAGATATCTGTACTGTTTATATTCTGGTTGAATTTTTAGGTTCAAGTTTAGTCCTCAGTTACTTCAGGAGGACTTCGTGTTCAAGTTTTTTCACTTGGATTCTTCAAGAGTTGAGACGAGTTTGTGTTACAGTGAACTGCTGCATTCCTCTCCCCTCCGTTTTACGGGGCTGGATTGAGACTTAAATTCTGCCGGCACTCCCTCCCGCTTTGTGCGGCTGTAGGGCAGCTTTGTACCCCTCCCGCTTCGGCGGTGGTAGGGTCAGTCAGCTCCTCCCGCGGTTGCGGTTGCAGGATAAGCCAGATCCCCCCGCATCGGCGGGGTGGTGTCCCTCCCCCGCTCCGCGGGGATGAGCTGGACGGATTCCCCTCCCCCACTTGTGTGGGGATGAGCTGGGTTAATTCCCCTCCCCCGTTTCGGCGGTGGTGAGCTGGGCAGAGTGTCCCTTTGTGGGTGTAATTCTCAAAGTGCTGAGTCCTGCGGATGGAGCTTTGATATCGACATACTGAGGAGTTTCCGGCAGCACATGACCACATATAGGGAGGCAAAAGTTTGCTCTCTATCTCCACCTGCTGGTAGATGGACACAACCCACCAGTCTATGGATTGATCAGCTATGATTAATGGAAAGAAAATTATCAGGTATGATACATAATTTTACCTTACAACTATGCATTCATAATGTGCAGGTGATGCACAGCAAGTTATTATAGTTGCAGTGAAAGAGTGGGTTAAAGGCTGCTGCTCTCCCCATTGCTCACCCATCATATTTTTGACAATGGAGAGAGGCTTTAGGCTATGGTTTCTAGGACAGTTGGGGAGAAGCTTGCGCTAAAGCTGCAGTTGCTAGGAGTGGTGCACCCTCCCACCTACTATTCCCAGAAGCTTTAGCCTTAGCCTTTCTCCATTGCCCGCATGCCCCCAGCATCAGCAGTTTTAACCCCTAGTCCACCAACTTCCAACAACCACAGCCTAAAGCCCCTCTTCATCACCTACACATCCAGCAACCACAGCCTAAAGCCGATCACTTACACATCCACCTCAGCAGCAGCTTTCCTGTCACTCCCCACCCCCAGAAGTAGCCTCTCTGAATCCCCCCTTCCCCCTCCCTCCCACCGTACAGTAGCGTCTTTTCTCTCCCCCCCCCCCCCCCCCCTAAAAAAACCAGATCCATTAAAAATTTAAATTGATCCTGTCAACAGGGCTGCTGGACAATCTGCTCCTCAAAAGCAGTGCTCCTTATGGGCTGCTTCTGCAGTTACAAGTTCCCAGATATCCTCCTGATTTGAGATGGTTCTGTATGGGCTACCTTTCCAGGATGGAAAGGTAGCCCCCAATTTCTCTCTTCCTCGCCCTCAGAGCTCTCTGCCTCCCCACAGCGCACACATCCATATCTAGCTCGCTGTCTCTCTGCCTCACCCCCCCCCCCCCACTGACACTCTTTCTCACCCCCCCCCCCCCAGCGCGCACACTTCCATAGCTCACTTCAGATCACCCCATCTCTCCCTCCCACACACAGGATATGCCCTGTGATAGCTGTCTCCTAATGACCACCCCCTCATAAATGAATATCTCCATATCTCTTTCCAGCTTTCTCTTCCCTCCACCTGCACATACCTCCCTAGCTCCTGCACCCCAGCACACAGATACTCAGCTCGCTTTCTTCTTGCTTCAACCCCCCAACACACTCACTCACTCCCAGAATGCAGAAGAGAAAGCTGCAACTTGACATGGTCAGTCTTCTTTCCTTCCACTGCTGATCAGTGCTGGGGGTGTGTATGCGCAGACCAGTGGCGTAGCTAGGTGGGGGGTGCCAGGGAAGCGGCTGCTCCCCAAAACGGAGTTCTGTCAGTGCCTGTTTTTTCTTGTGTTGAACTAAAAATGTGCGTCTGCACCGGTGGAAGTCCACTCGCTCCCCCCGCGCCGTCAACCTGGCTCTGCTTCTGGCACAGATAGCTGAAAAACACAAGAGTGGCAGGGGCAAGATCAAGTGCAAGGAGGTGGCAGAGTGCAGGATAGTGAGGAGGAGCAGCGTGAGCTGCTTCCACTGCAGAGAAGGCAGTTCACGCTTGGCCTACCACTCCCCTGTCAGAGAAGGAAGAGATTGGCCACAGCATACGGAGCCAGAGCCATTGCTAAGCCAGTGGAAACTTTGCAGGGCCACACATACACCCAGTGGGTGAGCTCGGATAGGGTGGCGAGAGTAAGAGCTCTAGTTCTTTCCAAGCATGATCCGTGATGCCCATAAGTTCAAGGCTTCTAAACCTAGGCATCGAGTCCCATTATTTAGTCGCTATGATGACCTGGTGCCTGGGGTTAAATGACTGAGGATGCCATGCAGCACCCATGCCTGGGTGGTATCAACCACAAATAAGCAGAAAAGCTAACTTTAACTAGTGCATATTTTGAATTTGATGCTGTCGGAGAAGTCTATTAACTTCAATTAAATTGTCATCTACAACTTTTTTTTAAACCTCTGATTCTGCATAAGCTGCATAAACGGGAATAAACTGTGAAGTTATGTTGTGGTACACTAGCTAGCAAAGTAGACTTCTTGTCACTTGTAGCAGATGACTCCAGGAACTAGTGGGTTAAGTCCGCCTACCAGCAGGTGGAGATAGTGATAAACTAAAGGCAGTGATGCCAGATGGCCAGCTCCTTCCTCAGTTAGTATGTCTCTATCTCAGCAGGTGGTGGACGGCTTTTCTCCAGCTCCTGGGCTCAAGGCCTCTGAGGGTGCTCCTGGGCCGGTGGCCAGTTTGAGCCGGGGGTGGTGGACTGGTGGTGTCCCCTTTGGCAGCATACTCAGTTGCTGGGTCCCTGCTGCTCCTCAAATTCCCTCAGAACAGGCTTTTGCTGTTCCTTTCTTTCCCTGTTTGTTTCTGCCTCAGTAAAAAAAAAAAAAAAACCCCATAGAATTTGTTTATAAGAGAAACAGAGAAGCACAGGGAAGTGTGTTTTTGCTGAGAGCAGGTTTGTGTTACTGCTATCCGAGTCCTGTTTTCTGTTGCCTGCTTGTCTGAGCCTGCCTCGAAGTGGAGTTGGAGAGTTTTTTTTTTTTTCTTCGGCTCAGCTGTCAGTTCCCGTGCTTTCCCGATCCGGGTTAAGTCCTGCTGGGTTCCTGTTCGGAGGCGGGCGATAGCAGCGGAGGCAGTAAAACGCTGTTCCTGATGCGGGAAGCAGCGTTCGGCAGCAGGCCTTTGCAGTGCGTGGTGCGCTGATTTTGCGGGACTCGATGGAGCGGTGTCCTCCCCCCCCCCCCCCCCGAGAGCGTGCTTTCCCGCCCGGAGCCTGGTGATTTTCGCGCCATTTTGCGATCAGTCGCGGAGCCGGCTCCGGTAGCGGTTTTGAGCAAAGCTTCTCCGCTGGTAGGGGAGTCGAGGGGGGGGGGGCATCAGGCACTGTGGGCGGTGGTGCAGGTGCCATGGTTGCGACCTCCTCCGTTGTGGGGGAGGGTTTTTTGTCAGAGTTTATTTTGCTACTCCATCAGGCGTTTTTGTTGAAAAGGGCCTTCTTCCCCCCCCCCTCACGCGACTGCGACAGCTTCGGCCTTTGATCCTCTCAGGGGGTCTGGGGATAACCAAGAGATTTTGGGTTTTTCCCCAGAGGATTTCTCCTCCCTTAAAAAACCTAGGCTTTCTTTGGGGTCTGAGGAGGGGTCCTGCATACGGTTGCCTGCAGCTTCCTCCGTGGTGGCTCTCTCGGAGCAGATGGGGTAGAGGACGTGGAGGACTGTGTCCTCACTGACCAACTGGAGGAGTCTTCCGCCGTGAGGATTTTCCATGAGGAGAAGTTGTCCTCCTTTATCTCTCAGGCTCTGGAAGCCCTGAATATAGAGGACCCTGAGGTTGCGGCTTCTCAGGCGGTCAACCCCAAAATGGCTAGTACCAGACGACATTCTAAGGTTTTTCTGGTACATGAAGCTGTTGAAAAGTTGATTTTGGCCTAGTGGGCTGATCCGGATGGGGGGCTGAAAGTAGCCAGGGCTATGGCCAGGCTGTATCCGGTTTCAGTGGACCGTTTAGAGCAGTTCGCTCTACCTAGGGTGGATGCCCTGGTGACGGCGGTCACTAAGAAGACTACTCTTCCAGTGGAAGGTGGTGTGGCACCTAAGGATATGCAAGACAGACGGCTAGAGGCCTCTTTAAAATGTGCCTTTGAGGTGGCTGCTTTGACACTTCAAGCTTCTGTTTGTAGTTCTTATGCGGCTAGAGCTTGTCTCAGTTGGCTACATTCTGTTATGGATTCGATTTCGCAGTCTGATATGCTGGGAACTCCTCAGATGTCGCTGATGGATATTGGGCTGGCGTACTTGGCGGATGCCTTGTATGATTTGGTCCATGCTTCAGCCAAACTCATGGCCTTGACTGTTTTCTCTCGGCGTCTTCTGTATCTCCGTCATTGGGCCGCAGATATGGCCTCTAAGCAGTGGCTCATTAAATTGCCTTTCCGAGGGAAATTGCTTTTTGGGGAAGACTTAGAAAGGAGCCTCGAGGTCAGGTTTCAGAGAGACGCGCCGGTATCTCCCGGGGCAGTCCAATGCAGCCTTTCAGCGTCCTCTTTTTGGGCAGCGTTCTTCTTTTCTTAACGAGAAGCGTCTGGCTGGACCCCCCTCTCATCAGGGAGCTCCTTCTCGGGCCTCCCAATGATGGGGCGCAGGTCCACTCGGGAGGAGAGTAGATTGGTGGTCGGCTTTCTCTGTTTCTTCCAGAGTGGGCCAGAATTACTTCAGACCAGTGGGTCCTCTATGTGGTGTGAGAAGGTTACAAGCTAGAATTCTTCTCTCCCGTCAGACTTTTTTCTGGAGTCCCGCAGTGTATCGCGGGCCAAGAGGACAGTGGTTCTGCAGTGTTTGCGAGACCTGCTAAGGATAGGGGCTATCGTGCCTGTTCCACCTCTCGAAAGGCGCACAGGTCGGTACTCCATCTTTTTTGTGGCTCCAAAGGAGGGAGGGGCTTTTCGGCTTATTCTCGATCTCAGAAAAGTAAACCAGTTTTTGTGGGTTCATCACTTCCGCATGGAGACATTAAGGGCAGTTATTGTTGCTGTTCAACCAGGCGAGTTTTTGATGGCTCTCGTTTTGAGGGAGGCTTACCTGCACATTCCCATTTGGCAGCCCCATCAGAGATTTCTCAGATTTACGTTGTTGGGTCAGCACTTCCAATTTCGGGCCCTTCCTTTCGGAATGGCCACTTGCCCCATGCACCTTTTCCAAGGTCATGGTGGTGGTGGCGGCGTTCCTGCGGAGGGAGGGGATTCGAGTGCATCCATATCTCGACGACTGGCTGATTTGGGCGACGACAGCAGAGGAGAGTCGAGTGGTCACCGACCGAGTGATTGCGGTGTTGCAATCCTTAGGTTGGGTGGTCAATATGGACAAGAGTCATCTGGTTCCTACTCGGTCTGGAGTATCTTGGAGTGCAATTCGATACGAAGCGGGGGAAGGTGTTTCTCCCCGAGGGGTGAAAGATCAAATTGCTTTCTCAGGTACGGACCTTATTGAGTCGTCGTGCTCCCTGAGTGTGGGACTGTTCATCTCCTCGGTTCCATGACGGCGACCTTGGAGTTCATTCCATGGGCAAGGGCTCACATGCGGCCTCTTCAGAATTTCCTTTTGAGCAGATGGGCGCCGACATCGCTGGATTATCAACGACGCTTTCCTTGGTCGAGCCGGGCCAGGGACAGTCTCACATGGTGGCTCCGGTCAGCCAGTTTGCAGAAGGGTGTTTCTCTGGTGTCTCCCAGTTGGGTGGTAGTCGTGATGGATGCCAGCCTTGCGGGCTGGAGAGCCCATTGTCTTCGAGTAGCCCAGGGATCGTGGACCCCTCTCGAAGCGACTTGGCCGATAAATCATTTGGTGTTGCGAGCAGTCGTGAATGCGCTGTGGAGTTTTCAGGACCTTCTGCAGGGGCAGGCGGTTTGTGTATTCTTGGACAGCACCACAATGGTGGCCTACATCAATCGGCAGGGGGGCACTCGCAGTCTTCTCTTGGCAGTGGAAGCGTCTCGTCTTCTAGTATGGGCGGAAGCGCATGTTCAGAGTCGGCAGCGCACATTGCGGGTCAAGACAATGTTCAAGCGAATTTTCTTAGCTGGACTCTTTTGGACGCAGCGGAATGGACGCTGTCGGACTCGGCTTTTTGGCTGATCTGCCAACGTTGGGGAAGACCAGTAATGGATCTCATGGCCATGGCTTGCAATGTCAAAGTTCCCCAGTTCTTCAGCTGCAAACGGCAGCCAGGATCCGCAGGATTGGACACTCTTCTCCATCCATGGCCGGAACAGCTATTGTATGTTTTTCCTCCGTGGCCTCTGATAGGGAGAGTTCTTTGCCACGTAGGGTGGCATCGGGGGCCAGTCATTCTAGTGGCCTCGACGGTCGTGGTATGCGGATCTCGTTCGAGCACTCTCAGAGCCACCATTGTGACATCCGGTGACTTCCGATCTGCCTCAAGGGCCAGTTCAGATGGAAAATCCCTCCCACTTTGGTTTTACGGCCTGGCTATTGAGAGGCAGCAGTTGAGAAAGAAGGGATTTTCAGGACCAGTTATTGCCACTCTCTTTTGGGGGCACGGAAGCAGTCTACTTCAGCAGCGTACGCGCGAGTGTGGAAAGCTCTCGGCATGGTGTGCTTTGCGTGCTGAGTTGCCTTTTCGGGCGGACATTCCGGTTATTCTGGAGTTCCTTCAGGATGGTCTTCAAAAGGGATTGGCATATAATTCGCTTCAAGTGCAGGTGGCCGCACTAGCTTGTTTTAGGGGCAAACTGGACGGTTCCTCTTTAGCAGCTCACTCTGATGTGGTCCGTTTCCTACATGGGGCTCTTCGGCCTCCTCTGCGGCAGCCGTGGCCAGCATGGCATTTGAATGTGGTACTGCGAGCCCTCCAGGCCCCACCGTTTGAGCCGTTGAATAAGGTTTCTGAGAAGGATCTAACACTTAAGACAGTGCTTTTGGTGGCCATTGCTTCGGCTAGGAGGATATCTAAAGCAGGGGTGTCGATCTGGACGGTGCCGTCGTTTCTACCTAAAGTGGTTTCAGCTTTCCATAACAATCAGGCGGTTTATCTTCCGTCTTTTCAAAGAGAGGATTATCCGGGGAAGTTTGCCTCGCTACGTTTTCTGGACGTGTGGAGAGCCGTGTTTCGGTACTTGCAGATCTCTAATGAGTTTCGACGCTTGGATCATCTCTTTGTGCTCTTGTCGGGATCGAAAAGAGATGAGGAGGCTTCTAAGGCTTCCATTGCTCGCTGGATTAGGGAAGCCATTGGAGTGGCGTATCTGCTACAAGGGCGGGCGTCTCCAGTGGCCCTGAAGGCGCATTCTACTCAGGCACAGGTGGCTTCTTGGGTGTCTGCGTCGGCCTAATCTCTGGAAGAGATTTGTCGGGCGGCTACTTGGGCATCCCGTCATACTTTTGCGAAGCATTACAGGCTAGATGTGTCTGCTCAGGAGGATGTGAGTTTGGGGGTGGGAGTGTTGGCGTGGGGAGCGTCGGCTTCCTGCCCTACTTAAGGAATGCGTTGGTACATCCCACTAGTTCCTGGATTCATCTGCTGCAAGTGACAAGGAAGGTAAAATTATGTCTTACCTGATAATTTTATTTCCTTTAACGCAGCAGATGAATCCAGGATCCCTCCCTAGTTCAGCCGACGGTTTTTTCATTTTCTGCGCAGTGTGGCTATTTTTTCCTTCCGGGTTCTCTTTTGCAGAGTTCAGACAGATATGGGAGCACAGAAAGGATTCCGATTTCTGGATCAAGTTGCAGTTATTTCGAAGTTCTTGTTTGGTTCTCTGTTTTTCATAGTGAGGATGGTTTCTGGTTGTTATTGGTTTCATATTTTTGGCCTTGGCAAATGCTTACGAATGACATACTAACTGAGGAAGGAGCTGTCCGTCCGTTTGTTTATCTCTATCTCTCCACCTGCTGGTAGGCGGACTTAACCCACGAGTTCCTGGATTCATCTGCTGCGTTAAAGGAAAGAAAATGATCAGGTAAGACATAATTTTACCATCTGTACAAGAAAAATGAAAATGCAGTTTATAATTTCTCCTTGTGGACTAGACTGGAAGCAGTGCAAGTTATTTGATTATTTTACTGTAAACAACATTTTGATGATTGTATATGAGGGAGTATGTTAAGCATTTGTTTACATGTTAAACTTAGCAATTTTTTTTTCCAGTTCTGGCAACGATAGCCTTTGCTTTCCTGCTGCTCCCTATGTGCCAGTATTTAACACGACCCTGCTCACCTCAAAACAAGTAAGGATCTTTCCAGGTATTTGTACTTTTGCTGCTTCTGTAGTTTGGATCTTTGTCAGTGAGCGTACATGTGTTAATTAAAAGGATGTCACTTTGCCCTTGCATTAGTCGTGGTTGAAAAATGTTAGGCTGTTTATACTATGGTAGGAAAACTGCTGCCAATTTCACAGACCTGAGGTACCAAGGCTCAGGCAGGGTTGGTTGGAGAAGGTAAGGAATTTTTCTCTACCTTTTCTTTCCAAGTTGCTGTCTGACTCACAGCAGGGATAGTCATAAACTCAGTGTCCCTCCAGACTGGCTTAGATGGATAGGTTATACTCACCTATCAGTAGGTGGAGATTGAGAACCACAAAACTCTGTAGAAGCCTATAAGCCAGGTGTGCTGTTCAGTCTCCAGCAGATGGAGAATGTGGTGAGCCTGTGCAGTTTAGACTGGTCTGGTAGGCCTTAAAAAAAAAAAATTAAACTTAGATATCAGCTATAGCCATTTGGCTTCTTTTCAGTGACACTTTTGTTGTCAGCTGCTTTATAGAAGCTGTAACCTGGCGGGGGCTCAAAGGGCCCTGGGGTGTTAAACCTGGATGACTGGATCCCTTTCCCCTTACCTCCTATTTTTTCTCTCTGCAGGGGTTTTGTTTGTTTGAAGGTTATTTTTGTGTCTCAGCCCCAGTTCTGCATTTTCCGAGGCCTTGAATGCCTGGGAGGATTGCCTCATTTCAATTCAATTGGAAAAAAAAAACGAATGCAAAGAATCGGCATTTTCTTCTACTCCCTTTTCGTGGCTACCAGATAGTTTTTGTTTTTTTGTCCAGTAGTTTGTGACTCAATGGCCTTCCCCCTCCCTGCGGCACAGGGCAGCATGAACTGTGACAAGCTGAAGCGCTGCAAAGTGTATCAGAGGTGCAGGATTGATGCGACAGGGTTGTATAAATTTTGCCGGTACCATGGTTGAGACCCAGCAGGTGCTATCTCTGGAACATGGCTGGGAACTGAATCAGTTATCAGGGAGCAAAGGCACTGGATCGTTGGCAGTTCCAATTTTGACAGGAATCGCTATTTTGGAAGCCTTAGATGCTACTCTGCAGCCCCCACATCTTGAAGTAAATGTTGTTCCTGTGGAGTTTGGGGAAGCCTCCAGTGTGGGGTTCTCTCCATAATTCATTCTATGTATAAAGTCTTTTGCCTGAAGAAGTCAGGTTCTCAGGGGACTCTTAGTCCGGGGGCTGGGGATCCCTCCTCCCTGAAGAAGCAGAGATTGAGCTGGGGAGAGAATGAGGAGGAATTTTTGGTTCTATCTTCTTGAATCCTGAGGAAGGACAGTTCCTGCGTGAAGAGGACCAGGGCCCAGGAGACCTGGGTGCAACAGATCCTTAGGAGGAGGACTCCTTGGTGGTGCAGATCTTCCACCAAGAGGTGCTACAAAAGTTGATCATGTAAGTGTCCTCGGTGCTTACGTTTGAGGAGGGAACAGGAGGTCTCGGTGCTATGGACAGTGGATTCGTTAGTAAAGGGCATCATGAAGGCAGTCAGTCCTTCCCAATGCATCAGGATATCCGTGATGTGATTCAGACACAGTGGTATGCTCCTGACTCCCCGTTCAGATTAGCTCATTCCATGGTGCGCCTTTACCCTATCTCTGAACAGTATAAGGGACTCGCTGGATGCTGTTGTCTTGGCGGTTACAAAGAAGAATACAGTTCCAGTGGATAGTGGCACAGCATTGAAAGATCCAACAAAAAAAGCACCAAGAGCCTTCAGAAACGGGACACAGTTCCTTAAATTGTAAAAGTCAAGTTTTAAAGCTGGACCCAACATGGGCTGTGTTTTGGTGCACAGCGCCTGCGTCAGGTCTATTATAAACATAAATAACATTTTAAACCATAAAATGGTAAAAACTATAAATAATGAAAACTAATAAATTTAAAATGAATACAAAATGTAATGTATGAAACAGACATATGAAATGTATATACTGAAAATGACTTATTATAAATGAGCAAGGATATGATCACATTATTTTGACACAGTGTTATTGATAATTATGTAAATTGAATCATGGATGATGCTTAAGTACATTGCTCAAAGGAACAAATGATGTGTTCATAAACGGGGATAAATCAAGTGATATATAAATAAACATTATTTTGAAGACTATTGTCTAAAAGCTGGTTATCTAATATAATAAAACGCACCGTGAACGTTCTGAAGACAACGTTCTGTGAAGCCGGAAGCTTGAAGCCGGAAGCTTCAAACTGAAGCCTTGAAGCCTTGAAGCCTTGAAGCCATCTGACGTCACTCCTAGCCACGTCTCTGCCCCAACGTAACCAAGCAACGAAATGCGACGTTACAAGGACCAATCAGAGAGAACAACAAGGTAAGAAGCCAGCCAGTACAAATCAGCGACCGAAGCACAGAAAACAGTAGGGAAACACGCGGAGCGTGTTTCCCTACTCCTCACCTGCCTACGATTTCTTTAACTGTGGCTGGAAAAAAACAGCCGCAAAACCGGAACCCCCTTCAAGAAAAACCGACACCCCCCCCCCGGTTCCTTTAGCGAACTGGCTGAGAACCTACCCAACCATCCGCAGACAAACTCCTCACCCCCTTCAACAAAAACCGACACCCCCCCCTCCCCCTCCTCCTTTAGCGAACCGGCTGAGGACGTGCCCAACCATCCTCAGCATGAGCCAGCCTGCGACCGAAACACAGAAAACAGTAGGGAAACACGCGGAGCGTGTTTCCCTACTCCTCACCTGCCTACGATTTCTTTAACTGTGGCTGGAAAAAAACAGCCGCAAAACCGGAACCCCCTTCAAGAAAAACTGACACCCCCCCCCCCCCCCCCCCCCCCCGGTTCCTTTAGCGACAAGCTCCGGACCTCGGAAAAAAACCCCGAAAAACCAATACAAGACACCGCTACTCCCCCGTGGCGCATCCCTCTTCAGAAATTAATAAATCTATCCCCCGACGGACAGACACACTTAAAAAGACAGTACAGCTAACAGCAACACATTTCACTACTAACGTTATCCTTACGTTGGTTTAAACCAGGAAGAAAAAAAAAAAAAAAAAAGATATGCTCCTCTCGCCTCTAGCCATAAAAAAAAAAACTCCTGCTTCAGCACAAAAAAAAAAAAAAAAAAAAAAACCCTGGCACAACACAACAAACTATCACAGTTTACCAGCAGAGCATATACCCCAACCACCTAACCCCCCCACCCCCCCCCCCCAAAAAACAAAACCTTACTGACACATTGCAACCACCCTCTAACACAAACAAACGTAAACAAAACCACATGCTAGCGCCCGTTTCATTTGTTTTGGAAACGGGCCTTTTTTACTAGTAGATATAGATTATACACATTGTAAAGTGGTAATGTTACAGTTCTATTGTAAAAAGAGAGACTTTCAACTGAATGAATACATAAAGAGCGGTAATTAACATAGTTGCAACTTACCACATTTATGCTGACATACAATGAAAACGGTGCACAGCAACCAAAGTTCATTCTTATAAAGTAAGAAATACGTCTACAAAATAATTTGAAAAGACTGTCATTAAGGAACAATGTATAGAGGGTCTAGTTGCATTAGCCTTGTTTTATAAGGAAGGGGAGGCAGTGTAATCAAGAACACAGACATAAAGACGCTAATGAAAGGTTGTGCATATCTATAAATACATCAGGGAAAAACCTTTAGAATCCAACCAATTGTGGGGTTAGTGTAAGGAAGCTCCATTAGGTTAATATGAGTGAGGAAATTTAATGAAGTAAAACACTCTATTGTAATAATGTATTCAAAAAGCATTATGCCAAGCGGCTGTGATAAAACTGGAAGAGATCTGCTATTATTTGGTGATTAGATCACTATAGACAGGGCCACCAATAATCAGTGGCACATATTGAAACTAAAGTGAAGTTCTGCATTTTGTCTTTAATTGTCAAAAGACTCACCATTGTTGGAATCTAAATAAGTTTAAATAATAGTAATATGTTTCCTGGTTTGGATGTCTGTAAAAAAGGCACCAAAATAAATAAGGAAAAAATAAAGAGAGTAGTAGTAAACTATGAGTATCTTATTGTAACAACGGCAGATAAAATAATGTGAAAGATGGGAACTTACAGTGTAGAGGGTAAGTCCATCTCTGTTCTGTTAGCTTTAGGAGGAGCTTGATGTTCCTAAAACCAGTATCAAGACCCTTACAATGTCATAGGATCTCAACGTCATTCTCACCCGGCTGATGAAAGCTCCCTTTGAGCCACTTGACTCCTGTCATCTGAAGTACCTGACCGGGAAGGCCCTGTTTTTGGTGGCAGTTACTTCAGCATGTAGGGTTAGTGAGCTCCTGGCTCTAGTAGCTGATCCACCTTACACAAAATTTCATCACAACAGAGTAGTGCTGAAGTTCCATCTTAACCAGTCAGTTGTTCTGCTATCATTTTTCCCTAAAGCTCATGCCTATCCAGGTGAAAGCAGCCGCACACTTTGGCCTTCTATCTGGAGCAGACTAAAGTCCACAGACAGTCCACCTAGCTTTTTTTTTTCTTTTGACCCCCATCAGGATGGGGGCTGCTATTGGTAAACATACTGTAATTGTCTAGAAGATTGCATTTCCTTCACTCATAATGTTAGAACCATGACTGCATCTGTAGCCCACCTGAGATCAGCTTCTGTAGAAGAGGTTTGCAGAGCTGGAATGTGGTGATCAGTCCACACATTCATGTTTCATTACTGTGTAGAACAGGACTCCCAGTGCAACAACCGGTTTGGTCAGACAGTCCTTCAGAGTTTATTTGGGGTGTAGAATTCAACTCCACCCTCCTAGCCCCTTTTCTGTTCCAGGCTGCCCAAATAAACTAAAACAAAAAAACAAGAGTTATGGGTTACACCTTGCTTGTTGCAGGACTTCAGTTTTACCCCTTTTTGTTGGATAGCCTGGTAGCTAGGGATTCCCATCAGTACAAATATTGCATCCTGCTCGTCCTCTGATAATACAAAGTTGTCCGAGGACAAGCAGGCTGATATTCTCACATATGGGTGATGTCACGTCGGCCCCCAGAGGATTTTAGCAGAAAATCGCAGAAGTCTCTTCTGGAGTGTTCTACCGCATGAGGTGCCTGTACTGCGCATGCGCGAACACGATTTCCCGCCCGTCGCGCGGTCACGCTACTCAGTTTTTTCTTTTCCGCATCTGAGAAGACATGGAGTTTGTCTCGCGCTTCGTGGTTTTCCTTCGCCCCTAGAGAAGAAGTTTCTTTCTTTCGCTGTTGTTTCAGCGACTTTGTGTGTGTATTTAAAAGAAAAAAAAAACAAAAAACAAAGTTCCGTTATTTCTTAGTTTTTTTGTTTCTAAGTTTCCTTTCTTCTTCGTTGCGACCATTCTTAGGTTGCTCGATCGGGGTTTTTTTTCCCCCTTTTTTGTGTCTTTTTCTGACACAATCGCGTCCTTTGATTTCGCGGAGGCGATTTTTCCCGCGATGTCATTGAAGACGCCCAGCGGCTTCAAGCCATGCGCCCGCTGCAACCGGACCATCTCTGGCACTGATCCGCACTCCTGGTGCCTTCAGTGCCTTGGGCCCCACCATCTTCAGGAAAGCTGTAAGTTGTGCCTCAAAATGAAAAAGCGCACTCAGTTCTCTAGAGAGGCCCAAAGAGAAAAGCTTTTTGGGTCCGGTACCTTGACGTCGGCGTCGACATCGGTACCGCCGACATCAAGGGCAGCGTTGGCATCGGGAGAGCGGGTACAGGCTGCCAAGAGACCGTTGCAAGCTGGGAGCAGTGATGCATCGAGCGGGTCTACACTTGCCTCGGTGCCTCCTGCTTTGCAGGCCCCCCGGGACCAACCTCTATCGGATCCGGCCATGAGGAAGCGTGTGGATTCCACGTCTTCCTCACTGCTACCGAGGAGTCTCGATGACGGGCGTCGGGTGAAGGCCAAGAAGCACCGTCATCATTCTCCTTCTCGACACGGTACTGTGAGCTCCGGGTCATCGAAGCATTTGGTACTCGAGAAGCGTCTATGCCGAGAGGATCACTCTCCCTCTGTTATGGAGGTATCGATGCGCAGGTCGTCTGGCAGCCTGGTACCAGCTCCCCAACCTCTGCAGATTCTGCCTCTGAAGCCCACACCGACACCGCAGCCTTCCCCGACAGCTTCTGTAGATGAGCGCATCAAGGCTATTTTTCCTGATTTCATGGAAGCGGTGCTGCACCATTTGCGCCCGGCTCCGGAGGTACCGGTACCGACGGTGCCGGAGGCTCCTGCGGCATTGTGCCTTTCGCCGGTGGTGAGGTCTCTTTCTCCGGTACCACTTCTGGTATCGGGGTTGGCAGCCTCCCGGGTCGACTCTCCATTGCCTTCGGTGGAGGAAGCTTCACTGGAGTTTCCTGGGGAGTCGACTTCTCGACACAGTCATCGAGGTCACCGCACCTCCTTGTCGAGACAGACTCTGATCCGAGCTGCTCTTTCTGAGTTGTTAGCCCCATCCAATGATGGCTCATCTGATGAAGATGGGGGTCATGGAGTTTTCTCTGCCGAGGATTCTCTAGGTCTTCCATCTGACTCAACCCCTTCACCTCAGAGACAGCTTTCCCCTCCGGAGAGTTTCTTTTTCATCTTTTGTGCGGGAAATGTCTGAGGCCATTCCCTTCCCTGTGGAGACTGTGGCTGAGCCCAGGGCCAAGATTTTCGAGGTCCTGGATTATCCATCTCCACCTGAGTCTTCTACCACAGCTCCTTTTCATGATACACTCAGGGAAGTGCTGATGAGGAACTGGGAGAAGCCTCTTTCATGTCCAACTATCCCCAAAAAGGCTCCACGGGGAACCCAGTTTCGTCAGGCCTCAATTGCCCCATGACTCTGAGGTGGTGGATTCCGCTCTCAGAAGAGCTAAGAGTTCTAGGAACTTTGCCTCGGTGCCCCCTGGGGCGAGAACATAGAACCTTGGATTCTTTTGGGAGGAAGGCGTATCAGGCTGGCATGCTCGCATCCAAAATTCAATCGTACCAGCTCTTTACGAGCATTCATTTGTGGAACTCAGTGAGGCAGCTTGAGAGCTTGGTTGATGTGCTCCCGCTGGAGCAGGCCGAGCCTTTTCGTCAAGTGGTCAGGCAGCAGAAGGTGCGTCGCAAATTCCTGTCCAGGGGCATTTACGATACTTGCGATGTGACATCCAGATTTTCTGCTATGGGTATAGTGATGCGCAGACTCTCATGGCTGCGTGCCTCTAACCTGGAGGAACGAACTCAGCAGAAAATTGCGGATATCCTTTGCCGGGGGGGATCATCTTTTCAGTGAGAAGATTGAGGAGTTGATTGATCATCTCTATCAGCGTGATAACGCTATGGACTCTCTCTCCTGCCGGGCACCTTCTGCATCCGCTTCCTCATTTAGGAAGTTTTTTAAAGGGAAGAGAAGTGCATCCTACGCCACTAGGGGCCGTAAGTACACTCCTGCTTCTCGACAGCCGGTTCAGGCTCTGCCACAGCACGCTCGTTCTCGTCAACAGCGTGCGCCGAAACAGGCCCCTGCAGCTCCCCAGCAAAAACCAGGGACGGGTTTTTGACTGGTTCCAGTTGAGCATAGCCACCATAAACGTGTCCGTGCCGGGCGATCTGCCTGTGGGAGGGAGGTTAAAATTTTTTCACCAAAGGTGACCTCTTGCAACCTCTGACAGGTGGGTTCTTTAAATAGTCCGGTTAGGATACACCCTCAATCTGGAATCCAAACCTCCAAATTGCCCACCGAGAGCTCAGTCCTTCAGCTCTCAGCATAGGCAAGTACTTGCAGAGGAACTCTCCGCCCTTCTCAGCACCAATGCGGTCGAGCCCATTCCACCAGGGCAGGAAGGGCTGGGATTCTATTCCAAGTACTTCCTTGTGGAAAAGAAAACAGGGGGGATGCGTCCCATCCTAGACCTAAGGGGCCTGAACAAATATCTGGTTTGAGAAAAGTTCAGGATGCTTTCCCTGGGCACCCTTCTTCCCATGATTCAGGAAAACGATTGGCTATGCTCTCTGGACTTAAAGGATGCTTACACTCACATTTCGATACTTCCAGCTCACAGGAAGTATCTGCGGTTTTGGCTGGGAACGCAGCATTTTCAGTACAGTGTGCTGCCCTTTGGCTTGGCGTCTGCGCCCAGGGTATTTAGCAAGTGCCTGGCAGTTGTTGCAGTGTCTCTACGCAGACTGGGGGTGCATGTGTTCCCTTATTTCGACGATTGGCTGGTGAAGAGCACCTCCCAGGAAGGAGCTTTACAGTCCATGCGGATGACTATTCAAGTGCTGGAGCTACTAGTGTTTGTCATCAATTACCCAAAGTCCCGTCTCAACCCGGTTCAAAGATTGGAATTAATAGGGGCTCTGTTGTGCACGAAGACAGCTTGTGCCTATCTTCCTGGGCCAAGAGCGGACAACCTTCTGTCTCTAGTCTCCAAGGTTCAAGCATCTCAGCAGATCACAGCTCGGCAGATGTTGAGACTTCTGGGGCACATGGCTTCCACAGTTCATGTAACTCCCATGGCACGTCTTCACATGAGATCAGCTCAGTGGACCCTAGCTTCCCAGTGGTATCAAGCTGCAGGGGATCTAGAGGATGTGATCCAGCTGTCCACCGACTTTCGGAATTCCCTTCAGTGGTGGACAATTCGATCCAATCTGGTTTTGGGGCGCCCATTCCAAATTCCTCAGCCACAAAAAGTGCTGACGATGGATGCATCCCTCCTCGGGTGGGGAGCGCATGTAGATGGGCTTCATACTCGAGCGATCTTGGAACGCTGTAAAGGCTTTCAGAGATCGGCTAGCCAACCAAATTATTCTGATACAAACAGACAATCAGGTTGCGATGTACTACACAAACAAGCAAGGGGGCACCGGATCTCGCCCTCTGTGTCAAGAAGCCGTGCAGATGTGGCTTTGGGCTCGCCAGCACGGCATGTTTCTCCAAGCCATTTATCTAGCCGGCGTAAACAACAGTCTGGCCGACAGGCTGATCAGAATAATGCAACCTCACGAGTGGTCGCTGAACATGGCTGTAGCCAGAAAGATTTTCCGAGAGTGGGGCACCCCCTCGGTGGATCTTTTTGCCAGTCAGATCAATCACAAGGTCCCTCAGTTCTGTTTCAGACTACAGGCCCACGGCAGGCTAGCGTCGGATGCCTTTCTCCTACATTGGGGAACAGGCCTTCTGTATGCGTATCCTCCCATACCTTTAGTAGGGAAGACTTTGCTGAAACTCAAGCAAGATCGCGGGACCATGATTCTGATTGTGCCTTTCTGGCCGCGCCAGATCTGGTTCCCTCTTCTTCTGGAGTTGTCCTCCGAAGAACCATGGAAATTGGATTGTTTTCCAACTCTCATTACTCAGAATGAGGGGGCACTTCTAAATCCCAACCTCCAGTCTCTGGCTCTCACGGCCTGGATGTTGAGAGCTTAGAATTTGCCTCCTTGGGCCTTTCTGAGGGTGTCTCCCAAGTCTTGCTTGCTTCCAGGAAAGATTCCACTAAAAGATGTTACTTCTTTAAATGGAAGAGGTTTGCCGTCTGGTGTGACAGCAGGGCCCTAGATCCTTTTTCTTGTCATACACAGACCCTGCTTGAATACCTTCTGCATTTATCAGAGTCTGGTCTCAAGACCAACTCCGTAAGAGTTCACCTTAGTGCGATTAGTGCTTACCATCAACGTGTAGAAGGTCAGCCTATCTCTGGACAGCCGTTAGTTGTTCGCTTCATGAGAGGTTTGCTTTTGTCAAACCTCCTGTCAAGCCTCCAGTGTCATGGGATCTCAGTGTCGTTCTCACCCAGCTGATGAAACCCCCTTTCGAGCCACTGAATTCCTGCCATCTGAAGTACTTGACCTGGAAGGTCATTTTCTTGGTGGCTGTTACTTCAGCTCGTAGGGTCAGTGAGCTTCAGGCTCTAGTGGTTCATGCTCCTTATAAATTTCATCATAACAGAGTAGTTCTCGGCATGCACCCTAAGTTCTTGCCAAAGGTGGTATCGGAGTTCCATCTATACCAGTCAATTGTCTTGCCAATATTTTTTCCCCATCCTCATACACGTCCTGGCGAAAGCAAGCTGCACACTTTGGACTGCAAAAGAGCATTGGCCTTTTACGTGGAGCGGACAAGTCCCCACAGACAGTCCGCCCAGTTGTTTGTTTATTTTAATCCCAACGCACCATCTCCAATTTTCTAGCAGATTGCATTTCCTTCACTTATGCCCAAGCTGGGCTGACTCTAGAGAGCCATGTCACGGCTCATAATGTCAGAGCCATGGCTGCGTCAGTGGCTCATCTGAGGTCAGCCACTATTGAAGAGATCTGCAAGGCTGCGACGTAGTCATCAGTCCACACATTCACATCTCACTATTGCCTTTAGCTGGATAGCCGACGCGACAGTCAGTTTGGGCAGTCGGTGCTGCAGAATCTGTTTGGGGTTTAGAATCCAACTCCAACCCCCCTAGGCCCATTTTTATTCTGTTCCAGGCTGCACTACCAGTTAGCTGTTTCTTGTTTCAGGTCAATCTATGTTATGTCCTCGCCGTTGAGAGGCCCAGCTGACCACTGTTTATTGTTTTGAGTGAGCCTGGGGGCTAGGGATACCCCACACGTGAGAATATCAGCCTGCTTGTCCTCGGAGAAAGCGAAGTTTCTTACCTGAAGCAGGTATTTTCCGAGGACAGCAGCCTGGATATTCTCACAATCCCTCCCTCCCTCCCCTTTTGGAGTTGATTTTCTTTTCATCTATTGGATTCAACTGAGGAGCATGACCGCGCGACGGGCGGGAAATCGTGTGTTGCGCATGCGCAGTATGGACGCCTCGCGTGGTGGAACGCTCCAGAAGAGACTTCTGCGATTTTTTGCTAAAATCCTCCGGGGGCCGATGTGACGTCACCCACACGTGAGAATATCCAGCCTGCTGTCCTCGGAGAATACCTGCTTCAGGTAAGAAACTTCGCTTTATTCATCTGTAGCGGTGTTCTCTGAGTATAGCTGGATGCTTATTCTGGCCTACCCTGTCCATCTCCTCTTGGAGTTGAATTCCACCAGCTTTAGTATTAGACTTGCTTGGTCCATCGCAATGACAGTGAGTGAGAAGATCTGAGCATGCTTCCAAAGGGTTCTGGAAAATAATGCCAGGGAGTATCTCTGCACCAGGGCTTCTTCGATGACATTGCTCATCAGTGTGAATATCCTTGGAGAACATCTGCTACTGGTGAGTAACTTTGCTTTCTTTATCCTCTTCTGTGATTCTTCCTCCTCTGCTCTTTTCCCCTCCAATTCCCACTCCACAAGTCTCATCTTCCAACCACCCTGCTTATCTTTCCTTTCTCACATTCATACCTGTGATTCTCCACTCTTAAAACTCTCAAAAGAGCAAAATAAATTATTCAGATTTAATATGCAAAACATTTCAAATTTAATCAGATGTACCACATAACTGCAGCAGAATCTACACTGAGCTACTGAAGAACACTAGGCATTATGATAAGCACAGAATATTACATCAAAAGCCAGTGTTATCTCCAATTAAAGTTTATGGAACACACATTTGGTTTAGATTTCAGATTTACTCATTTTAAAACCCTTGCTCAAAGTGATTTGTGATTTAGGTTCCGTAGGTATGTATCTTCCCCAGAGAGCTTACACTCAGAATAAGGACGATTAGGAGACTTCTTTATGTGACTAATATGGGTGCCAGAGTGAATGGAATTAAACCTGATCACCTATCAGTGAATATGTAAAGTATGCTGAGTGTGTTTGGAGCCAGTATTCTTAAATGTGTTTGTGTGCAAATTTGTGAGGATTTATCAATGTTGAGTATTTGATTTTCTAGAGCTGGTTTAGTTTTAGACAATAAGCTGTCAGCTGACTTCTTTTTTTTGTGTGTGTTGCTGAGGCATGGGCCATTTCCAAAATTCCTTGTCTCTTAATGTTTGTATGTTTCTTGCAGGATCTCCTTTGGATGTTGTGGCCGCTTCACAGCTGCTGAGCTGCTCTCTTTCTCACTTTCTGTCATTCTTGTCCTTATCTGGGTACTAACTGGTCACTGGTTGCTCATGGATGGTGAGTATACAAGCCATGGGAAGATGCAGTGTGTCTCTTGGGAAGTAGAGAAATTCACCTTGTGTCTTTCTATATTTAGATAAGTAAACTTTAGTTCCTTAGTGTCAGCAGCAGATGAATGCAGAGACTGTGTGTTGTGACCATCTACCAGTAGATGGAGATAAAGTGCTAAACTGCACTGTCTTATAGGATAGAATGCTCCTTGGTCAGGCAGTATCTCCGGCAGGCGAATGAATGGCCTCTACATTCTCCTTGTTTCATCTGGTTGCAGCTCTTTTTCTGGGTCTCCTGGTTTAGTAGAGTTATGGGAGGTGTGGCTGAAGGTGCCTATTTTAGGGGGTACACCTGGTCACCCTAAGTTCCTCTCCCACTGCTTCTGCCATTCTCCTTCTCTGTGCTGTGGCTCTGCAGTTTAGTTTTTCATATTTTTATTAACACAAGTAATATACATTCCCTATCATCAAGCCGATCAATCCATAGACTGGTGGGTTGTGTCCATCTACCAGCAGGTGGAGATAGCAATCTTTTGCCTCCCTATATGTGGTCATGTGCTGCTGGAAATTCCCCTGTATGTTCTCTATCTCACCAGGTGTGTGGTCGTACAGCAGCACCTCTGGCTAGGTCTCCAAGCCTAATTCCATATCATCAAGCTGATCAATCCATAGACTGGTGGGTTGTGTCCATCTACCAGCAGGTGGAGATAGAGAGCAAACTTTTGCCTCCCTATATGTGGTCATGTGCTGCCGGAAACTCCTCAGGGTCTCGTACCCAATGACGGGGCCTTGGTCCACGCCCCAGTGCAGATTGGAGGACGGCTGTCCTCGTTTCTGGGCGAGTGGACCACAATAACTTCAGACGCTTGGGTGCTGGAAGTCATCAGAGACGGCTACAAGCTAGAGTTCTGCCGACCTTAAGAGACGGGTTTGTACTCTCTCCCTGCAAGTCTCCGGTCAAAGCTGTGGCAGTGCAGCAGACTTTGGACAATCTGATCCGCCTGGGTGCGGTCGTTCCGGTGCCAGAAAGTCAGCTTGGCAAGGGGCGTTACTCCATTTACTTTGTGGTACCAAAGAAAGGAGGTTCTGTCCGGCCTATCCTCGACCTCAAAGGGGTCAATCGGGCCTTGAAAGTGCGGCACTTTCGCATGGAGACTCTCCGCTCTGTTATAGCGGCAGTGAAGGCAGGGGAGTACCTGGCATCCTTGGCCATCAAGGAAGCGTACTTGCATATTCCCATCTGGCCTCCTCATCAACGCTTTCTGCGTTTTGCAGTCCTGGGCCGACACTTCCAGTTCAGAGCTCTCCCGTTCGGGTTGGCTACTGCTCCGCGGACCTTTTCCAAAGTAATGGTGGTCATCGCGGCCTTCCTGCGAAAGGAAGGAGTACAAGTCCATCCTTATCTGGACGACTGGTTGATCCGAGCCCCCTCTTATGCAGAGTGCGGCAAAGCTGTGGACCGGGTAGTTGCTCTTTTGAGCTCCCTGGGATGGATCATCAACTGGGAGAAAAGCCAGCTGCGCCCGACTCAGTCCCTGGAGTATCTGGGAGTTCGATTCGACACCCAAGTGGGCAGAGTGTTCCTGCCAGACAATCGGATTGTCAAGCTTCAGGCTCAGGTGGACCAGTTCCTAGTAGCCTCTCCTCTTCGGGCTTGGGACTATGTGCAGCTGTTGGGCTCTATGACGGCCACGATGGAAGTAGTGCCCTGGGCCAGGGCTCATATGAGACCACTACAACAATCTCTGCTGCAGCGCTGGACTCCGATGTCGGAGGATTATGCTGTGCGCCTTCCCTTGGACCCAGCAGTGCGCAAGGCGCTGAGCTGGTGGATGCAGACAGACAAGTTGTCTGCGGGAATGCCTCTGGTGACCCCGGAGTGGATTGTCGTCACGACGGACGCCTCTTTGTCGGGCTGGGGAGCCCACTGCTTGGGAAGGACAGCGCAGGGGCTCTGGTCTCCTGCAGAGGCAAAGTGGTCTATCAACCTCCTGGAACTCAGAGCCATTCGGTTGGCGCTTTTGGAGTTCATCCCGGTACTGGTGTTGAAGCCGGTACGGGTCCTGTCGGACAATGCTACGGCTGTGGCCTATGTCAACCGCCAGGGAGGTACCAAGAGCGCCCCTCTAGCCAAGGAGGCTATGAATCTATGCCAGTGGGCAGAAGCGAACCTGGAGCAGCTGTCAGCGGCCCACATTGCCGGAGTCATGAATGTCAAGGCGGACTTTCTCAGTCGCCATACCTTGGAGCCCGGAGAGTGGCAGCTATCTGCTCAGGCGTTCTTGGACATCACGAAGCGCTGGGGCCAGCCGAGCCTAGATCTGATGGCGTCATCGGCCAATTGCCAAGTGCCGCGCTTTTTCAGCAGAGGACGGGACCCTCGATCCCTGGGAGTAGATGCTCTTCTCCAACAGTGGCCGACTCAAGAGCTTCTCTATGTGTTCCCGCCCTGGCCCATGTTGGGCAGGGTACTAGACCGGGTGGCAAAGCATCCCGGCAGGGTAATCCTGGTGGGTCCGGATTGGCCCAGACGTCCCTGGTATGCGGACTTGATCAGGCTCTCAGTCGACGATCCTCTGCGGCTGCCAGTGGAGCAGGGCCTGTTACATCAGGGTCCCGTGGTGATGGAGGATCCCTCCCCCTTTGGTCTTACGGCCTGGCTATTGAGCGGCAGCGTCTGAGAAAGAAGGGCTTCTCAGACAAGGTCATCGCCACTATGCTGAGAGCGAGGAAGCGCTCTACTTCTACTGCTTACGCCAGGGTTTGGCGTATATTTGCAGCGTGGTGTGAAGCAGGCTCACTTTCTCCCTTCACTGCTCCAATTTCTTCAGTGTTGGCGTTCCTGCAAGAAGGTCTGGAGAAAGGCCTGTCGCACAGTTCCCTTAAAGTCCAGGTAGCGGCTCTGGCTTGCTTCAGGGGCCGCCTGAAGGGTGCTTCCCTGGCTTCGCAGCCAGATGTGGTGCGCTTTCTCAAGGGAGTTAATCACCTGCGCCCTCCTCTGCACTCAGTGGTGCCTGCGTGGAATCTCAACCTGGTGCTAAGAGCCTTGCAGAAGCCGCCTTTTGAACCCTTGTCGAGGGCATCTCTGAAAGACCTGACGTTGAAAGCAGTCTTTTTGGTGGCTATCACTTCAGCCAGAAGAGTTTCCGAGCTCCAGGCGCTCTCATGTCGAGAGCCCTTTCTGCAGTTCACTGAGGCAGGAGTGACTATTCGCACAGTGCCTTCCTTCATGCCCAAGATTGTTTCTCGATTCCATGTGAATCAGCAGCTTTACCTACTCTCCTTTTGTAGGGAGGATTACCCAGAGGAGTACCCTGCGCTCAAATACCTGGATGTTAGACGGGTCATCATCAGATACTTGGAAGTGACCAATGGTTTCCGGAAGTTGGATCACCTGTTTGTGCTGTTTGCAGGCCCTCGTAAGGGTCTGCAGGCATCTAAGCCTACGGTGGCACGTTGGGTCAAGGAGACGATCGCGGCAGCTTATTTGGCGGCAGGGAAGATTCCGCCTATTCAGCTGAAGGCACACTCTACTAGAGCACAAGCAGCCTCGATGGCGGAGTCCAGATCTGTCTCCTTGGAAGAGATTTGCAGAGCGGCTACTTGGTCTTCGAATCATACCTTCTCACGACATTACCGCTTGGATGTGGCTGTTTGGGCCGAGGCCCAGTTTGGGGCTTCAGTGTTGCGTTCAGGGATTTCCATGTCCCGCCCTGGGTGAGTACTGCTTCGGTACATCCCACCAGTCTATGGATTGATCGGCTTGATGATAGGGAAGGTAAAATTATGTATCGTACCTGATAATTTTCTTTCCCTTAATCATAGCCGATCAATCCATAGCCCCTCCCAGATATCTGTATTGTTTGTGTTCTGGTTATATTTCAGGTTCAAGTTCAGTCTTCATTTCCTGTTCACGAGGACTTCGTGTTCATGTTCTTCCAATTGAAGTCTCTTCGAGTTGAGACGATTTTGTGTTAGTGAGCTGCTGCTTCCTCTCCCCCCGTTTCGGCAGTGGCTGGATTGATAACTAAATTATGCCGGCGCTCCCTCCCGCTTCGTGCGGCGGTAGGGTAGCTTTGTATCCCTCCCGCTTCGGCGGTGTTAGGGTAAGCCAGCTCTTCCCGTGGTTGCAGTAGCAGGATAAGCCAGTTCCCCCCGCGTCGGCGAGTGTGGTTTCCCGCCCACCGCCCCGGCGGTGGTGCGCTGGAATAATTCCCCTCCCCCACTTCGGCGGTGGTGAGCTGGGCAGAGTGTCCCTTTGTGGGTGTAATTCTCTACGTGCTGAGTCCTGCGGATGGAGCTTTGATATCGACATACTGGGGAATTTCCGGCAGCACATGACCACATATAGGGAGGCAAAAGATTGCTCTCTATCTCCACCTGCTGGTAGATGGACACAACCCACCAGTCTATGGATTGATCGGCTATGATTAAGGGAAAGAAAATTATCAGGTATGATACATAATTTTACCTTCTTCCAACATCCAAATGATACCAGATAATACAATATCAGTAAAGGAAAGATTCAAGTCTGGTAGAATGTACAGAAGAAAAGAAAAAACAATCATCATTACATTTTTCATATCCACCCCCCCCCCCCACCCACCCACCCTCACCTACTACCGCACATTCACTAAGAAACCTCACTCTAAACCCTATCCTCCCCTCCACTTCCCTCCAACCCAACCTCCTCTTTATCCCACCACCCCTCCTTCCCTATTTCCCCTTGGACTTGTACGCCGATAGTCCAAGGGAACCCTCCCCCCCCCCCCTCCGGGGATGACCGTTAATTGAACTGTGTGTACCTGAGGAAATCCAAGAAGTTACTCTAAATCATTGTGCTATAACATATTGAGAAGCAGACTGCGCCCTCTGGGACTCAGCATTCGCAAATAAGGATCCCAAATCGGACCACTTCGGGGAGCCTTTCGCCTCCCTAGCCTCCCACAAAGCTAGTAGGTGCACCTGGTTCCTCCAATGCCAAAAGGCGGGTGACTCCGGAACTGTCCAATACTGTAGTATGGTTTTGCGAGCCACCAAACCCACCTTACGACACAAGTAGCAGCTGCCCGTAGATTGGGCACAAAAAGCCCTTTGCGTATCCAGGACAAAGTGATCCCAGGTACCCGTCATAGGCGTCCCCAACAGTGTAATTAGAAATCTCCTTATTCTCTCCCAAAAAGCCCTCACTCCTGGACAAGCCCAAAAGGCATGAAAAAGTGAATGAGGGAAATGACCACACTTAACACAGGTAGCCCCCTGTAGAGGGCCTGTATGAGATAGCTGTTGTCCAGTCATGTATGCACGCATGGGCACCCTATATCCACACTACTGTAATCTCTCATCTGTACTGAGGGCTGGTATACCCTTCAATGTGGTCCCGACATCCCATCCTGTCGAGGAGATCCCCGACTCCTGTTCCCAATGATTTGTGGAGTGCTGACAGGGACAACCCTGTAACCTCCATTTCCTGGAAAAAATCACGTACCCTCCGTCCCAAGCACATTCTCAGCTTTGTTTGGTCTAGTGCGTATATATAATGTTTAACTTGGACATATGCAAACCGGTTTCCCCCCAAGACATCCCTATCCTAGCTTGCAACTCTTCATATCCTATTAAATCACCTTCCCTCCCCAGTAAGTGTTCCAGCCTCATAATACCATACCGCTCCCATGCAAGGAATACTGGGTTATCCCAACCCGGCCCAAAAGCTGGGTTCCCCTTGATGGCTAATAGTTCTGACACCATATGACTCCCCCCTAATCTCGTCACCAGCACCTTCTACGCCTTCCGCAAAGGATTGAATAACACACACTGTCTAAAATGTTGCGGAAGCTGTCCACGAGTCTGATGCAATAATGAGAAAAAAATCATAGGGGCCAAAATACTCCCTTTCCATGGCAATCGGAGTATACACACTAGTTTGACAAAACCAGTCACCCAGATGACGCAATAGGCATGTTTCATTATATAGATATGTCAGGGAGCCCAAGACCTCCCTGTCTCCAACCCCCTAGCATATGTAAAAACCTCAACTTAGGCTGCTTCTTTGCCCAACAGAACCTGCTGAAGGCCCTATATATTCTCTTCAGATCTTTCTGCAACAGCCGAAGTGGCAGCGTCCGCAACCTATACAACCAGCGAGGAAATATAATCATCTGCATAGTTTCACCCTGCCCTGTAACGATAGTGGAAGATCTCCCCAATTCTCCAGTTGTTTCTTTGTCTCGCCCATAAGGGCCGTAATATTAAGAGCATATAATGAGTCCAGATCTAGAGCCAGCCTGATGCCCAAGTATTTGAATGATCCATCCGCCCAACTCAGGGGAAAGTCCAGGCCCCACAGCTGTTTCACCTCCAAAGAGGTTGCCAACGCCTCCGACAGCCAAATTTAAGTGCAATCCCGCATAATCGCCATATTCCCTCAGGATATCCATTAGGGCTGCAAAAGAGCCCCTCCTTACCTCTCTACCCTCATCTCCCCTTACGTTCCTACCCGTAACCTCCGCTCCCAAGACAAATCCCTCCTTTCAGTACCCTTCTCCACTACTGCCAACTCTAGGCTCCGCCCTTTCTGCCTCACCTCACCCCATGCTTGGAACAAACTCCCTGAGCCCATACGCCAGGCCCCCTCCCTGCCCATCTTCAAGTCCTTGCTGAAAGCCCACCTCTTCAATGTCGCTTTCGGCACCTAACCACTACACCTCGACTCAGGAAATTTAGACTGCCCCAACTTGACATTTCGTCCTTTAGATTGTAAGCTCCTTTGAGCAGGGACCGTCCTTCTTTGTTAATTTGTACAGTGTTGCATAACCCTAGTAGCACTCTAGAAATGTTAAGTAGTACTATAGTAGTAGGATCCATCAACAGTACAAGATCATTGGCAAAAGCCGCTATCTTAGTCAGATCGACCCACCCGTATCCCCCTTACAGAAGTATTTTCTATGACATCTCGGATAAGTGGATCTACGAATAATACAAATAACAAAGGCGATAATGGGCATCCCTGCCTCGTTCCTCGAAGTATAGGAAAAGTCCTTGATTCCATACCATTTACCAAGACTTTGGCCATGGGGGGAACGATAGAGGGGCCCGGATTGCAGACAGAAAACGCCCCGTAAAGCCGTACTTCTCCAGAGTGTTAAACAAGAAGTCCCAGTGAACCTTATAAAACGCCTTTTCTGCATCAAAGCTTATAAACAGTGACAGTGTCTCACTCCTTTTCTGAATCTCTAACGCAGTCAAGATTTTCCTTAGGTTCTTTGCTACCATTCTCCCCTCCACAAACCCCACTTGCGCTTCATGTAAAAGACCTGGCAAGATTCCAGCCATATGATTAGCCTTAACTTTAGCCAGTATTTTTGCCTCCACATTCAATAACGATATTGAGCGATATGACTTCGGGCTTGCCGGGTCCTTACTGGGCTTTGGTAAAACGACTATTTGCGCCAAAGATAGAGTAGGTGGTAACTAATCTGTTAAGATATCTAGTCAAGGGTGGTATAATGTCTTCTCCCAGTACTTTATAGAACTCCATTCGGAGTCCATCTGGGCCTGGCGCCTTAAACAGAGGGCCTCTCACTATCACCGAACCCACCTCATCCTCCTGCATCGGCTTATTTACCTTTTCCAGGTCTGTCTGTCTCAAGGAGGGTAATTCAAGGTTATTTAAATAGAGGGTCCCCGGAAGCCCTTGCTCAAGAGGCTTGTCGTACAGCTGACTGTAAAATTTATTTAAAAACCCACATATAGCCTCATCTGTGCGAACTGTAGCCCCATGGCCATTGCTCTGCTGAAGAACCCTTCCCCTTCCCCCCCCCCCCCCGGGCTGCGCCAATCGAGCCAATAAGCGACCCGCTTTGTTCCCATATTGATACAACTTGTATTTATAATAGGCTTGAGATTTGGAAGTGCGCTGATGCAGAAGTTCATTTAACGTCACCTGTAATTCCACTAAGTGGACTCTGTGAACCTCCTTGTGCGTGCGACCGAAAAGTTTACGGGCCTTGCAGACTTGAGAGCTTAATCTCAATATGGTCCTGTTCCGGGCTACTCTCACAAAATGTGAGCAACTAATAACTTCACCATGGAGCACCGCTTTCGCTGCATACCAGTATAAAATCTGGTCATCTACATGCCCCTCGTTCAAAGCCGCATAGTTGCGCCAGCACTCCACAATCTTCTCCTTAAAGACTGCATCCCTATATAATTCAGTCGGAAACCTCGAAGAGTTGCATCCAGAATGCTTGGGACCTGGGGCCCAATCTATATACACCCATACATGATCTGAGATTGCATAAGGCCCAATTTCTGCTTTAAAGACATTATCATACAACTCCTTTTGAAGTAAGAATATAGTCAATCCTTTCCTGGGTAGAATGTGCACTTGAGAGGTGCGTGTAGTCTCTGTGGGGTGCAGTACACACCAGATGTCAACTAGATCTAACAAACGCCCCAGCCTTTGCAGACCTCTATTAGACAACCCCAAATCTCTCCGTATACCCTGCGAACTATCCATTAGTGGATCCCAAACTGTGTTAAAATCTCCTCCCACCACTAAAGGAGCCCCAGAATGACCAAGTGGCTTATCACTGTATTGTAAAACGTCTTATCGTACTGATTAGGCGCATACACATTACAAAGTAACATGTTTTGGCCCGGAATTTCCAATTCCATTATTACATATCTACCCCCCCCCCCCCCCCCCCGGATCTATGAATGTTGGCCTAATAGCCGCCGCCACCCCTCTACGGAATAACTTCCACTCCTCCCTTTTTCCCCATAGCCTTAGCCACACATTCACCTACCCACCACGTTTTCAGTTTAGCATGCTCTACCTGGCTAAGACTGATCTCTTGTAATAGAGCAATATCAATTTTGTGTCTCTATAAATGCTGCAGTATTTTGGTCCTTATTATCGGAGAATTAATACCTCCAACATTCCAGGTTACCAGCTTTACCATGAGTACAGCAACATAACAATGCTAAATTCAAGGACTCTCCAAACTCTGCATCCAGGGCGGCGGCCCAGCCATCGCCTCCCTAGGTTAAACCCTTTCTCATCTCTCACACTCCTCACAGACTGTAACTTCCAGTCACCATGCACTCCCCCAGGACACACCTCCATGCTTAGAAACATTCCCCCCCCCCCAGCTGCTCCAAACCCCCCCATCCCCCCTTCTCCACCTGTCCCTTTTCTCCCCTCCCTTCCCAACCATGGTCCCCCCAATCCCTGTACCCCCTTAACTAACATTCCCCTAAGGGGAACTATCACGTCTTAACACCTCCCCTTTCTCTCCCCCCAGTAACTATTACTTCAAACTCCCAAGCTCCAATCTTAACCTCTTCCCAACAGTGGGAATTCTCACAAAACATAAAACTAGATTCATATCCTGCATCTTCTAACCAACCACTCTCCCTCCCCCACCCCACCCCCTGAAGGAGCTAAATTATATGTGCCAGTGTCCAGGTATTAGTCGCTGTGATCCCGTGATGTGCAGTCACTGTCCCAACCATTCTCTGAAAACATCAGCCGAATCCAAAGTGTCTCAGCCTCACATGCTTTCGTACAAAAGGTGGGCTTGAGCCCAGTCTGCACTTCAGAGCCCTATTACTCAGCCAGATCCTATAGCGATTTCCTCCTCCAAGTGGGCCACATAACTTTGTGCCTCCGCCACCGATTCAAACAAGCGGACTGTTCCCTGGTGTGTAATCCTCAACACGGCTGGGTACAGCAAAGCAAAGTGAACCTTCCAGGAAAACAGCTTGGTGCAGAACGGCGAAAAAGCTCGCCGCCGTCCCACCACCCCAGCCGAGTAGTCCTGAATGCACAGGATCCATTTATTTTCATATATCAAAGTTTTGTCCAAACTCGAAGACCGCAGGATAAACTGCTTATGCGTAAAGTTTCACACGCAAGATAATCACTCTAGGTTTACTTGAGTTAGTGTGGCGTGGACCTATCCTATGGGCCCTTTCCACCCACAGCGGCCCCATAGCAGCAGGGAAAGCAATTACCTCTGCAAGCCAGCGTTCCAAGGTCTTTGCCAGAACTTTGTCACCGAGATTTTCAGGGAGCCCAACCAACCGCAGATTGTTTCTTCTGGAACGATTTTCTAAGTCCTCCACCTTTTGCTCTAGGGCTTCCATTTTCTTTTTAAGATCTTTTTGTGTATCTTCAACCTCCATCACTCTGTCTTCGACTTCGTTTGTTCTCGTTTGAAAGGCTACGCACTCGCGGGTCAGATCCTCCATGCGTGTCTGCAGTTGCTCCAATTTAGTATCGATGGGTTTCAGACACCTCTCTAGCAGCTCCTTCAATACAGCTGTCATTTCAGATGTTATCTCCACTACCCACGCAGAATAGACCGAGGGACCCGCGGAGCTCGGTGAGGACGCCATCTTGGATTCCGGCGACTTGCTTCGGAGTTTGCCTTTTTGAGCCGATTTTGCTGCCATCTCCGCGCTCTTGGGTAATGAAACAAAGCCCAATACGTGTTACTCTCTTTCAGGCTGTAAACTTGCTTGGGGGGAAGAGAACTGGAGCCGGAGAGTTGTTCACCTGCGACTGCTCTCCCACATGGTGTCATGTGGTCTCGTGGCTCTGCAGTTTAAAAGAACAAGAGAGCCATGTGGTTTGGGCATTCTGTCTTCACCTTGCCCCTGGCTTCGAGAGAGATGCTGGTGCCTCCAGTAATCAGGGCTATGGAAGGAGAGGATGGCTTTATGTCTCTGCCTGCACTGCTACACACAGAGGGCTGCTGTCTTATTTATCTGTGCTGCTTACCGCGGTTTTCTCTTTTTAGTGGGGGGTAAAAAAAAGTGTGATACACGGCAGTACCTCTTCCCTTGTCCAGTGGTGCAGGCTTATGGCAAAATACCAAGGCAGCGCTTGTGTGGGCCTTGCGTTTATTCCCGCGCGTGGTGTTTCTTTTTCAGATAACTAGCAGGGCTTCGGCGCTATCTTAATGGAGCATGAGCAGGGAATAGTAGGACATGGCGCTTCTCTCACCTTTGCAGAGGTTCTGGAGGGGGCTCCCCAGGGGAAGGGGGAATCACCTAGAGGTTTCCTTAGTGCCAGCACTCTGCTTCAGCAATTGGCTGAGTGCTGACTGGCAGCTTTGGTATTTCTCCTTTCAGGCCTCCTTCTCTCCTATGGAGTTAGAAGATGTCACTTATTGCTCATCCTTCAGCCAATGGAGTATTTTTTTGTGTATCTGGAAGATGGGTATCGCTGACATGGCGGAGGCTTGGCTGCCTGACTTTGCATTGTCTCTCCAAGGTCTGGCTGCATCTCATCAGTGTTTCACCAAGAGATGCTCGCTTTCTAGCTCCTTCATTGGTTGATTGCCAGGGACCTGCTCTCTGTCCCTGCATTCTACCTCTGCTATACGTTTGTCCATGTTTGGTTTGTCAGTGGCAGCAGTACCCGGCAGGGCATGCCACTTGAAGGGTGTTTCTACAGTTAACTCCTTTTTCCAGGGCTCTTTTTCTCTGGGGACCTGGGGTCCAGCTTCTAGGAAGTGCTCCAGGGGTGTTTGGTCCTCTGGCGTGACTTAGTTTGTGTTCTTCCACTTTGTGACCCTTTATTGGGGGAGTTTGGAGCCCCTCTCACCTTCTTGGTCTGCAGCGATTAAAAAAAAACAAAAAACGATCTGTAGTGATGCTTTACCGTTCTGGAGTTTCCTTTGGCTCCCTCAGCCTTCTTTATTGTCTTTGGCTGTAGGGGTGTTCTCCTTCTTTATGGGGGATTCGCTTCATTCTGGGGCTCTTGGCTTCCTCTTTCTGGAGGTGTCTTGTTTTTGGTAGCTCATACTCTCTTTCCTGACCTCCCGGGTATGTCTGGTACCTCAGTGAGGCCATGCTTGCACTCTCCAGATGCAGGGCTTCCAGTGCTTTGCAGCGCACAGTGGTTTATTCTGGTAGGTGACTGGAAGGTTCTCCAGTGTCACAGGATTGAGGCCGGTTTGTGCTAAATTGTGGAACCTGTGTAACTCTGCTTTATTTCCAATGGGGCATATTTTTACTTCTCTCTACGGTGTTGCTTGCCTTGCTAGCAGTTCATAGAACATGGGTATGCCTACTGTCTCAAACCAATGGTTCTTCCTACATTTCCCAATCCAAATTTCACGTGCCTGGCAGAATCCCATTTAGTGGCATTTTCTGCGCTACCAGTCCTGGGGGCAAGCAGGACTGAGACAGCTAACCCTGTGCTATAGTGCTAGGTTGACTGTATGGATTTTCCACAGCAGATCTGCTTTCTGGTTTGGCACATGGACTCTAGCTGCACCTTTTACATACCAGCTTCAGCTGCTACTGTGTCAGCAACCTCTGTCTGTAGGTCGTAGTATCTCCTGCAACTTCTTTGGCACCTTTACATTTTTTCTTTGTATTGGATGGCTAGTGATTATTATACAGCTACTTCTTTGTAGAGGAATAGCTTTCTGGGTATAGGACCCAGCTAAGACTGAGCTCTTAGCTCCAGAGGTTGCTGGTTCAAGTCCCACTATGGCTTGCCATCACTATTGCTCAAGGGTGCAGACAGCCATTTTCTGCTCTGCCACCTAGCTCTGGCTCTGCCATGCTGGTTGGCTCCAGTGTGCAGCCATGTCAGCCTGGTCTGGAGCACAGCCGCCCCAGCCAATTTGTGCCATTCTACTCTCCATGAAGATGGATCTGGCTTAGGCTTTGAACGGCTGATGGATCTTCTAAGTCACATTTACCAGGCTACCTTTTAGAGGTCACTTTGGTTTGGAGGACATCTGGAGTAGTTGCTTTCCGACCTAGGGGACTTCTGGTTTCAGAGCTTACTAGAGGACAAGCCTTAAGCTTCTATTTCATCATCTCAGTTGCTGTGGCCAAGGGTGGTAGCCCAGGTAATCTACTTTCTGGGTTTCCTCTTCAACAAGACAAGCCATCTTTCATACTGTCGAGACAGTACTGGGCTTCAATTCCAGGTCTGCCAGTATCTTTTGCATTTCCCAATGGTGGGGTCTCGGTTCACTCCTCAGGTTTATAATCTCAGGTCGCCTCTTCTGGTTCCTTCAGGAGTGGATCAACATTACTAGTGTGTCCTGGGCGTACTAAAGCAGGGTTGCAATCTGGAGTTCTCCCATTCCTGTGCAGATTTTCCTTGGAATCTTCACACACGCTCCATCCTAGATTTCTATATTTTAAGTGGCGGCAGCCACCTTGCACATGCTGCTTCTTTTAAGCACGGTAGAGACTGTCTCCAGGTTTGTGTGTGGGGAACGAGATCTTATTCCATTTACTTCGTAGTACCAAGAACGGAAATTCCTTCTGCCTAGGTTTGGAGTGCAATAAGTCCGCTTTTCACAATGGGAACATGGCAGTCTATAGTGGTTTCAGACCAGTGGAGGGTGTTTCTCCCTTCTGGTTCTCAAGGAGACATACTTTCTTATTCCCTTTTTCTCCTTCCCACTGTCGCGTCTCTCGCGCTTGCCGCGCTCTCGAGGACCTTGGCATACCTTCAGGCTTCTTCCCCGGAAGCGCGGGGTTTGTGAGTCCTTTAGGCAAATCACCTTCCAGGTAGAGAGGAGATAAGACTGGACCGGAACTCCGGACTGGAGTTCTACACCGGAACACTCGGAACTGGAACGCACCGGACAGGTTTATTTATTTATTTTTATTTATTTACGTCAATTTATATACCGTATCTTATTGCTACTGCAAGACAGAACGGTTTACAATTTATAAAAAGAAGCAATACAATAAGTACAAATTGGACAAACATTAGAACTCCAATCATTACAGGAAAGCACAGCAAACCCACAAACTAGCTACATAAGATGAGAACAATATAACTCATGATTAGTACACAGGAGAACACCGCAAATACAAAATTAAATACATAATATAATCTACACAGACAGATAATACAGTTTTGACTTAGTATATATTACAGATGCCCAATTTATAACCTTTCTTCCATTATTCTAAATTCTGATCTACATACTCGATAAAGTAGAAGGTTTTCAAAAGTTTCCGAAAATGAAAGTAAGATTTCTCAAGTCTGATCTCTTTTGGAAGGCCATTCCAAAGAGAGGGAGACAAATAGAAAAAAGCCGAATTCCGTGTAGATTCCCATCTAGCCCTAGTGAGAGGAGGAATCACTAACCTGTTGTCTGTCAGGGATCTAAGGGTTCGCACTGGAGTGGGGCCCACTGGACTGGACACACTGGAGTGGCCCCACTGGACTGAAACATACAGGAGTGAAACCCGCTGGACTGGAACACACTGGAGCGGAACCCGCGGAACTGGAACACCCTGGACCTAGGCTTCACCTACACTTGACTGCCTTCCCCCTCGGGTTGAGCCCTCAGGTTCTGGCAGCCGGTAGGACTTACAGGAACAGCAGGAATGAAGGTCCAGGGGTGCCCCCTGGCACCTAGGCGAAGGCAAGGCAGACAAGCAGGGTCTGTCCGGGTTCTGGCAGTCGGCAGGATTCAACACTGTCTCTGGAGGTGGGAAGCAGGACGGCTAGCAGGAGACACAACATTGTCTCTGAAGGTGGCTAGCAGGACGGCTAGCAGAAGTCACTGTCTCCGCAGGAGGGCTAGCAGGACGGCTAGCAGGAGATACAACACTGTCTCTGGAGGTGGCTAGCAGGACGGCTAGCAGGAGACACCACACTGTCTCTGGAGGTGGCTAGCAGGACGGCTAGCAGGAGACACCACACTGTCTCTGGAGGTGGCTAGCAGGACGGCTAGCAGGAGACACCACACTGTCTCTGGAGGTGGCTAGCAGGACGGCTAGCAGGAGACACCACACTGTCTCCACAGGAGGGCTAGCAGGACGGCTAGCAGGAGATACCACACTGAAGAAAGGCTAGCAGGACGGCTAGCTGAAGACACAACTCTGAAGAAGGGCTAGCAGGACGGCTAGCTGAACACTAGGAACAAACACGGGAGAGTGGCTAGCAAGGGCGGCTAGTCTAACACTAGGAACAAACACAGTCTTGGGATAGTGACTAGCAAGGGCGGCTAGTCTAACACTAGGAACAAACACAGTCTTGGGATAGTGGCTAGCAAGGGCGGCTAGTCTAACACTAGGAACAAACACAGTCTTGGGATAGTGGCTAGCAAGGGCGGCTAGTCTAACACTAGGAACAAACACAGTCTTGGGATAGTGACTAGCAAGGGCGGCTAGTCTAACACTAAACAACCACAGTGAACTAGTAGAGCTATGCACAGGCTACAAGCCACACGGTGCCTAAGCTGGCTAGTCTATCACTGGAAACAAACACAGAGAACTAGCAGAGCTATGCACAGGCTACAAGCCAGACGGTGCCTAAGCTACTAGTCATGCACTGGAAACAAACACAGAGAACTAGTAGAGCTATGCACAGGCAACAAGCCAGACGGTGCCTAAGCTAACTAGTCATACACTGGAAACAACACAGAGAACTAGTAGAGCTATGCACAGGCAACAAGCCAGACGGTGCCTAAGCTAACTAGTCATACACTGGAAACAACACAGAGAACCAGTAGAGCTATGCACAGGCTACAAGCCAGACGGTGCCTAAGCTAACTAGTCATACACTGGAAACAAACACAGAGAACTAGTAGAGCTATGCACAGGCAACAAGCCAGACGGTGCCTAAGCTAACTAGTCTGAACAAACATAGAACACTAGCAAAGCTATACACAGGCTATAAGCCACACGGTGCCTAAGCTAGCTAGTCTGAACAAACATAGAACACTAGCAAGCTATACACAGGCTACAAGCCACACGGTGCCTAAGCTAGCTAGTCTGAACAAACATAGAACACTAGCACAGCTATACACAGGCTACAAGCCCCACGGTGCCTAAGCTAGCTAGACAAACATAGAAACTCACACAGAGCAAACACTGACACCGGGTACAGAGCACTCTATACACCAGGACCTTTAGATGAGATGAGATGAGATGCAAAGGCCAGGACTGTAGTCTCCAAGTGATTAATAAAGCCCTTCAACACCAGAGCCACAGCTGCAGAGCACAGGCTCACTCAGAGCAGTCAGCCCATAGGAAGGAACAGCGGGAGCCATCTTGGATACTGGCAAAGAGGAGGAGGCGGCAGCCATCTTGGAAGAGGCAAAGCCCACACAGGTGAGGTTCAGTAAGGCAATCAGCACACAGAGCCAGAGAGAACCTAAGACAGACACAGACACAGAGACAAGCAGAAGCCAGCACAGACACTGACTCCCAGAAACAGGGTAAGTCTGAGGGTTGGCACGGCCACAGACGGGACACCCACAGCAATTTTCTGTGATTTGCAATCCTTGGTGACCATTATTTATATTAACAACAAACAGTACTCCTGTTTTATATAAATTACAAAATCTTTATTAGTGAAAACAAACCAGTGCATTAAAAGAATTACCAAATAGTATCCCTGCAACTCACTCACACTGCCATCCACAAAGGACATTGAACATAAACCCTGAATTGCAGTTTCTTCAGTCTCTGTGTATCTTCAGAGCACAATCTCAATAAAGATCAGTCAGTGAGCCCACTGACCGATCTTTATTGAGATTGTGCTCTGATGATACACAGAGCCTGAAGAAACTGCAATTTAGGGTTTATGTTCAATGTTCTTTGTGGGATTTACATATGTGATCAGGGTATAGGTCTGGTGTGGATGGCAGTGTGAGTGAGTTGCAGGGATACTATTTGGTAATTCTTTTAATGCACTGGTTTGTTTTCACTAATAAAGATTTTGTAATTTATATAGAACAGGAGTACTGTTGTTAATGTTTTAGGTACCTCCTATTATATATATATCCCCTATTAGGATTAAGACCATTATTTATAGCCGTGGCATTCAGCCTTTCCGCATTACTGCGAATATTTTTCAAGGGCATGGTAGTAGTCACAGCTTTCCTTCGTTGGGCAGGATTGCAGGTTCTTCCATACCACCCGATTGGCTGCTTTGCAACTCTTCTTATCTAAAGAGTTTGCAAGTTTCCTCCTAGATAACTGCTGTATTTTTCTGTCCTTTGGTTTAACACTCATTTCTCCACAGGTCAGTTGTTTACCTTGCTAATATTGGAATATCTGGGAGTGATATTCGACATAGTCTTTAGGAAGACATTTCTTGCTGTTGCTCCTTCACACCGATTCACATAGGACTGATTCTACTTTCCCTACCAGGTCCTGGGGTCTGGGAGTAGGTGTGGGTTCTGGGTGAAATGGCCTCTTATCTGGACCATTCTTCCATGACTCAGATTCCATCTTAGACTACTTTTGTAGTCCTTTCTCTACTGTTGATCTGGATCTATCCAAGCCCATCTCAGCCATAGCTGATGGATTCAGCAGTGCCTTCTCTCTCTGCAACTCGTATACTGCTAGAGCATTCCTTACCTGTTTTGACAGATTTCGGATTCCATCCAGGAATCCAAAAGACACCGCCTCCTGAATTTCCAGATTTGGAGCTGGGCTGTCCTGTCTGGCAGGTTTCTTGTAAGCCTGGAGTTAGGCGTTGACCCGATGGCTGTCTTTGGCAGGCACAGCCCGTCGTGGACTATGGTTGCACCTCATGGTGGCAGGGTCAGTTTCCAGCTATGACTGGTTCGACTTCTGTTTTGAGGCAAGCTGTGATTTAGTGAGCACTTTGCTCAGTTGGGATAGATCTGGGTGCCTGAAGGACGCAGTGTTTTCCTGCGGTCAGCTCTACCCATTCTTTCTGGTTGGGGCAGGCTTTCCCTCGTTTCACAGTTAACCTGATATTGTCATACAGTGTAGTCTGGTATTATCAGAGATTCTGGTTCAGCCCCAGCAGGTCTCTGAGCTCCTGTCTTTGGTCTATTGAGATCATTCTATTGCTGACGACACCTGTCATCTGAAGTACCTGACCTCAAAGGCCCTGTTTTTGGTGGCAGTTACTTTAGCATGCAGGGTTAGTGAGCTCCTGGCTCTAGTAGCTGATCCACCTTACACAAAATTTCATTACAATAGAGTAGTGCAGCGTATGAATCTGAAGTTCCTTCTAATGGTAGTTTGAGTTCTGTCTTAACCAATTACCTTGTGTCTTTCTATATTTAGAGCAAGTAAATGTTAGTTGAATCACAACAAAAGATCCATCAGACGTTCCTTGGCTGGGGGGGGGGGGGGCACTCACCTTTTTCATTGACATGAGAGACATAAATTAGTTTCAGTGGGTGTGTTGGGGAGAGGTGTTTGGTGCTTTGTTCTGGTAGGGAGAGATGCTTTGTCTTGTATCATGGTGGGATGATTGTGGTCCAGGGGAGAGGGATTGTAAAATAACTGTAGCTTAATGGAGGAAAGGTATGAAATGCGATTTAATGAAAGTGATGTTGTTTTGGGGGTGAAGGAAAAAGTGCCATATGTGATGACTCTGTACGGACTGCCATCAATATCGGCTGCTTATCATTGTTTTTCAGCCCTTGCTATGGGCCTTTGTGTAGCCATGATCGCTTTTGTCCGTTTGCCAAGCCTGAAAGTTTCCTGCTTACTACTCTCTGGGCTGCTAATTTATGATGTCTTTTGGGTAAGTTACGTTTTAATTTTTTTTCATTTGCTTTTAATTATTTACAACCACTTTGCCAACTCATCTGGGAGCTGTACTTTTGTGTCTCTAGCTTGGTTGCTGTCATTGTAATGGCTGGGCTAAAGGACATAAAAAGAAGGGTTCTGACTGAATGGAGGAGTGGCCTAATGGTTAATGCAGTGGGCTTTGATCCTGGCAACCTGGGTTTGATTCCCACTGCAGTTCCTTGTGATCTTGGGCAAGTCACTTAACCGTCCATTGCCCTAGGTACAAAAACTTAGATTGTGAGCCCAGTAGGGACAGAGAAAGTACCTGCATATAATGTGTACAGCGCTGTGTATGTCTAGTAGCGCTATAGAAATGATTATTAGTAGTAGATTGACCTGGAAGTTCAGAGGTGCAGAAAGAAACTTCCAAACCAATAAAACTAACCTAAAACATGCCAATTTGCATATACACTTGGCTTGTATCATATATAGAAAAGGCTTCTGAGCATGCAGAAACAGATCAACTGCTACACAATTTTAGTTTTGTCTATAATCTTAGGAGCATTTTAATTGAATGTTGTTATTTGTAAGACATTACAAATTTGTCTTTTTTTCTCTGTTTTCCATTTTGTCCCCCTAGTTGGGCATTTTTTTCTTGTTTTGGATTTTATATTTTCACCAATTATTCAGTGTTGATTGCAGCAGGTCCCCCCCCCCCCTTTTTTTTTTAATAAGATTGACTGACTTGCCTACTCCACTTTAACACTAGAAATAAATCTACTTATTCCTCCCCCCCCCCCTCTTGCCAGGTAGGGTAAACCCCCCCCCCCCCCCCCCAAAAAAAAAAAAAAAAAAAACTCTACCTCATCTAAATACTGATCCATATCCTGGTCTTAAGTTGACATATTTTGAGCATATGCTGCCCTGCAATGGCAAAAGGAAGCAAGTGCTTCATAAGCAGTGTGGGTCTCGGTAAAACTGTGTATATTTAGCTTGTATGTCTTCATTTTCTATCAGGAAGTCCTCTGACTGATCTCATATCTTCAATCCTCAATAATAATCTCTCAGGTTTCAGACCAGTAACTTGCTTGCCTTATTGCCAGCCTCGGAACAGTTTTGCTTGATCAAAGTTAGCTGATAATGTGTTTCTCTCGCATCCATGACAGATCAGTCCAGATGAGTGATTTATGTCCCCCTGCTAACAGATGGAGTCAGAAAAACAGCTCAGAGCTGACTTCACTCCCCTCCTATAGAGGGCTGGTGCTGCTTTCTGCGTTTCAGTATTTCTGACTCCAGCAGATAGTGCAGACATATGTGGCCTGCTGCAACAGTTGGAGTAGGCTGAAGAGGCCACTCCTGGGAAGGCTGTAGGCTCAGATTCCTGGTGGAGCACAGACAGCATCCAGGTGATGCTCAAGCAACAACCCTTGGGAGTGGATTTTCTTCCTCCTTTGGGAACAGATTAAAGGGTTAGGATTGATCGAGGATGGTCCACAGAGCCCAGGTGTGCTAAACCTGGTGGTATTGGGTACTCCTGTTCTCTCCCCAGTCCCTATAGGAGTTGTAGCTGTGTGCAGTGCCTACTGTCCTTCTATCCTGCTTTTGGGAGGAGGTCAGAGATAATTTCTTGAGTGCCAGTCTGGAGAAGGAAGGAGGAGGGAAAAAATAGCCTTCAGTGCAGTCTCTTTAGTTTGCCTCCTGCTCTGTTATGCTACTGTCATATTGGGATTTGGTCAGGGAGTCTGAAGTGATCACATTGCTCCTCTTTTCCTTGATTTTTTTCCAGTATGTCTTGGGGAAAAGGAAGGTAACACTCTGTAGGTAAATCATGTCAGTTCAGCGTGTCTTCTAATGAATTTGGCCTTGCCTGGGAACAGGCAGGCAAGCAGGGAATCTTCTTCCAGTTGCATCCAGGATGTCCAGAAATAAAAGGAGATGACAAGCTATGGGTAAGTCATGGCAATTTAGCATGTTAGACTTTGCGTCTGGCCTGGCCTGAGACCAGGCAGGCAGGCAAGCAGACACCAGCTAGGGGAGTGCAATCTGCGTTCTTCCAGTTGCTTCTAGAATGTCTGGAAATAAAGGGACGTGATATGCTGCAGCTAAGTTATAGCAGTTCAGCATGTCAGTTGGTGGATTTAGCCTGACTTGTGAGCAGGTAGGCAAGCAGGCACCAAATGGTGGGTGCGATCTGTGGAGGTTTGCCACCAAACCAAAGATTAAGCTGGAGAGGTTCCCCAGATTGAGCTGTAGCCCCTGTAGTGTGCATGGAGCAAGACCTGGTCAGAGTTCCTATTTTGAGCGATCTCAGCCCTTTTTATTACCACTTTCCAAAAATACATAAGCAAAGTACTAGATGACCTCCTTTAGCAGCACCTTCAGATTCCGTTTTAAGCCCTTCCTACCACGGGTTGGCTTTGGCAATGTGTGTGATTCCAGAGGATTCTGCTGACTGGAAAAAGAGGAGGGAGGAGATAGTCGATTCAACAGACAAAGGGAGATTTCCTCCTCAGAAGGGGATAATGCCTCAGTGGGGAGGTTGTTTAGGAGAGAAAAACTGATGATCCTTATTTTCAAAGGCTTGATCTCCGGGTGGGTCTCAGATGGGTCAGGAGAGGTGTTTTGTCACCTAGCTAGGTGGGCTTTAAATGTAAAATCATAATTAGAGGGAAGCATAACATTGCAGACAGATTTAAGTCTCTAGTTAAGCAATTGTTTTAATCACATTGGTCTTAGACACAGCCTTTCCAACAATAGAATCAGCAAATTGCTCCAACAGGGTTCAACATTTATACTGAGCATATACAAAATTACATTAATACATGACCCCACAACAACCCCCCAGCCAACCGCCCCCCCCTTGCTGAAGTTATTCCCGCCCCTCCCCACAACCCTCCCCCCAATAACCACCTTATCTAATTGTACCTAATTCTTCATGATCCTTTTCATATTTATTCTATTTGCCTGTTTATATTAAATCATTTTTATTGAAAAGACAAAACATTTAACTGAAATATAGTCAACAAAATTAAAGTTTTTCTTTATATTAGCCATCCCTCACTTTCCCTCTCCCCCCCCCCGATTTCTCAGCACAGTGTCCATATGGTACTATCTGTTGCCGTAAGACCTTGGTTCTTATGGCCCATATGACAGACTATAACTGCGTTTCCATCCCCTCCCCATCTCAAACCCCTCCCTCCCCCTTATTGCAAAGTTTACATTGGCATCACATTAATAACGGTTTACAAATCAACTACTTCATAAAATATTTTTAAGTAATGTTTATTGAATGAGCAAGTATGACAGCAATAAGAAGTTAATATACACAGTACACAATAATAGTAATATACACATGCTGTCAAATGTAAAATTACAGTTTCTTAAATTGTTGGTTTAGTTTTCATCCTAGTAGATTCCCCCCCCCCTCCCCCCCCAAATCTCATACCCCAAACACCCCTCACCCCACCCCAAAATGCAAAACAAAAAAGGCTAGCCTCAGCAGTGTTCTTACACTGGAGCCAGCCCAAGAAACTACACAGGAGACCAGAGGAATTAATAATTGAGAAACCAGCTGCATATCCTATGGTGCATTTGACTCCAAACAAGTTCTCAGATTTTCTTATATGATGTTCACGTCCAGGATTTCTGTATCCCACTCTGTATCTTTCAAGAACCATCAAAGCAATAAACCAAATTCAGCCATTGTGTCGATGATGGGGAAATGTGATTTCGCCCCTGAAGTATACATTTCCTAACCAAAATGAACAAGTGGTAAAGAAATTGCATTTCTGATGCAGTAGTAGAACAGCGAATAACTGAGCAGTGATGAAATAAAAAAGTTGAGGGTGAAATGGAAGCTTTTAGCAAAAACTTCTGATGGTATAACAGTGCACACTCTCCCAAAAGCTTTGAATAGATTCACAGGCCCAAAATAAATGGCCCAATGTAGCTCCACGAGTACCACATTCAATACAAGTGTCAGTAGTAGCAATACCAATTTTTACCACTCTGTCAGGTGCTATATAAGCTCAAAAAACAAATTTATAAAGTTAAGATTAGCATTAACCACTTTAATGGGGGTTTTCAAAATTAAACCTTTTAGTGTAACAGAGGTAACTTCTACCCCCTAATCTTGAGTCCATTTCTGCGCTGTTATCCAGAGAAGGAGGGGTCTGTTTAGCATGTACCTTCTTATGATAGAAGGAAAAATCGGTCTTCTCTTTTTTAGCAAGTAAATGAGCTTCCTCAGTTTGTTCCACTGCATGTTCTGTTAACCATTGAGCATCCAAAGATTGAACATAATTCTTCACTTGTAAATATCGCAACTGCTCCATAGAATTAGTTCCAGGGTCAACTCACAAATGAGAGAGGGGTTTTATAATAGCTATAGAATCTAAAACGTGTTGAATATGAGACACCACCCTGTGCCCATAACTGAAACACCCTACTAGTAATTTCCACTGGAAACACTGCATTCCCCCTAAGAGGTAGACAGCATGTCACAAAGCAATTAATCTGATTAGGTTTACACCATTGGCCCCTTATGAAATTGCTGTGCCTAATCCTCAGGGCACATCTTTGTGAAAAGGAATGTAAAAATGCTTTTTCATGCTCTAAGGGAGTATAATATTTATTTTGAAGTCAATCATGTATCTGATGCAAATGTCAGGCCTTACCATAAAGATCTAAAGTAAGCAAGGCCAATTCTCGTTGAATTGAACAAGACGATAAGTGAAGACGGAACTGTCAGCAGTCGTTGTCTAGGGATGTTCCCGGGTCCAGTTCACAGAGGCAGTGGTTTCATAGAGGCAGTTGGGTCCAGTTCACAGAGGCAGTGGGTTCCCAAAGAATACACAATCCACACAGGTTTGGATCTATATATAGAAAGTATATTGTATGTACATATGTAGGCTCACAGCACTTAGTACAGGGAAATAGTACAATCTCTGTGTGTGTTTAGATGGGAATCAATGAGAGAAAGATAAGAATGGGGGGGGGGGGGTGCAGATAAAGAGAAAGAGAGAGAAGTGTCTAAGAAAGCAGAGCCATGTGCTCTGGGAGAAAAAGCTTTGGGGTAGAGTTGGGGAAGAAAGGGGGGGCCAGAGCTGGGGCTCTGGTGCAGAGAGAAAGACAGAGAAGAAGTGAGAGCAGAGCCCTGTGCTCTGCTTTATATATCTCAAATAACCTCCCAGCCTTTGATTTCAGCTTTCTGAAGTCAGGAAGGTGACCATTTTCACAGGTTGTACCTTTGAAGTTCTTAGTTCTGGAGACTGTCTGGCTTCCTTTGTTCTCAAGCCCTGCTCCCAGATAGGACAAAAGGTACGTTAATTGTGACAGGCAGCTGGGCAACATTTGGTCCATTTGCCATCCTTAATTATTCCTGAGGGAGGGTGGGAGTTAACAGAAGTCAGAAGCTGGTTTAATATTAATCTAAGTATGTCCAGCAATCCTGACAGGAACCAGTCCCGTTGACCACTCCAAGTTAGCATTCAGTGAAGAAGGCACTTCTCTTATCTGAGAAGAATGAAGTTAGTTTGCATTGCCAGCGATGGGAGCGGAGATCAGCCGAGTGGGCCTCCACCCGTCTTGGCTGGTCCCACTGCCCAGGGCCATCTGGACCGAACCCTGTCAGACCAGACCCCGAGGAGACGCGGAGACTCCACCTCCTCCTCGTCCGTGCCTCGGAGCGCCGATGACGGGCATCGGAAGAAACTGGCCAAGAAGCACCGTCATCGGTTGCCCCCGGAGCATGAGACTGGAAGCTCAGGGGCATCGAGAGACTCAGCCCCTAAAAAGCGCCAACGCTGGGAGGAGCGCTCCCCTTCCATTGAAGAGGTGTTGATGCACAGGTCGTCGGGCACCCCGGTACCGTCTCCTGGACCCGGACAGCTTCGAGTATCGATGACTACACTGGCTCCCCAGCCTCTCCCGACAGCGGCCCTGGATGAGTGTCTCCGAGCCATCCTCCCAGGTATCCTGGAGGGGCTGTTGCGCCAGGCTCTATCGGCACCGGGGGTGCTTGCGCCCTCGGCACCGTTGTTGGAAGCGCCGGCTGGCTCTGGCCCTGTGATGCGGCCTTCGACCGCCACTCAGGTGGACTCGACGTTGATGGAGGGAGCTTCGTCCCCGCTGACCCGGGTGTCCACCTCTCGGCACCATCGCTGAGGACGTGGTTCCTCGGGGTCGAGACGGGCCCGGTTGCGAACTGAGATCAGAGAACTCATGTCCGACACCGAGGAGGAGGCCTCGTGGGGGGAGAAGGAGGATCCCAGATATTTCTCCTCCGAGGAGTCTGCTGGTCTCCCCTCCGACCCCACGCTTTCACCGTAGAGGAAGCTCTCGCCTCCAGAGAGCCTCTCCTTTGCCTCTTTTGTCCGGGACATGTCTGTGAGCATTCCCTTCCCAGTGATCACTGTGGATGAGCCGAGGGCTGAGATGCTCGAGGTCCTCGACTATCCATCACCACCTAGAGAGTCTTCCACGGTACCGTTGCACAATGTCCTGAAGGAGACGCTGCTTCGTAACTGGCTGAAGCCCCTATCTAATCCCACCATCCCCAAGAAAGCAGAGTCCCAGTATAGGGTCCACACAGACCCGGAGTTGATGTGGCCTCAGTTGCCACATGACTCAGCGGGCGTGGACTCTGCTCTCAAGAGAGCCAAGAGTTCGCGGGATACCGCCTCGGCGCCCCTGGGGCGGGAGTCTCGAACTCTGGACTCATTTGGGAGGAAGGCCTATCATTCTTCCATGCTCGTGACCAAGATCCAATCATACCAGCTCTACACGAGCATCCACATGCGGAACAATGTGCGGCAACTGGCGGACCTGGTTGACAAGCTCCCACCGGAGCAGTCCAGGCCCTTTCAGGAGGTGGTCAGGCAGCTGAAGGCGTGTTGCAAATTCCTGTCCAGGGGTATTTGACACTTGTGATGTTGCATCCAGAGCCGCTGCACAGGGTATAGTGATGCGCAGGCTCTCATGGCTGCGTGCCTCTGACCTGGACAACCAGACTCAGCAGCGGCTGACGGATGTCCCTTGCCAGGGGGATAACATTTTCGGTGAGAAGGTCGAGCAGCTGGTTGAGCAGCTCCATCAGCGGGAAACGGCTCTCGACAATCTCTCCCACCGGGCACCTTGAGCATCCACCTCCACAGGTGGACGTTTTTCCCGGGCCCTGCGGTCTGCACCCTATGCCTACAACAAGAGTAGGTACAACCAGCCGGCCTGAAGGCCTTCTCAGGCACAGGGCCAGCCCCAGCACGCTCGTTCCCGTCAACAGTGTGCAACCAAGCAGGCCCCTGCAGCTCCACAGCAAAAGCAGGGGATGGGCTTTTGACTGGATCCATGGGAGCATACTGCCATAAACGTGCCCGTGCCGGACGGCTTACCAGTCGGGGGGGGGGGGGGGAGGTTAACATTTTTTCACCAAAGGTGGCCTCTCATAACCTCCAACCAGTGGGTTCTCCAAATAGTGCGGTGCGGGTACACCCTGAATTTGATCTCCACTCCGCCAAATTGCCCACCGGGAGCTCAGTCCTTCAGCACCCACCACAGGCAGGTACTTGCAGAGGAACTCTCCGCTCTTCTCAGCGCCAATGCGGTCGAGCCCGTGCCACCCAGGCAGGAGAGGCAGGGATTCTATTCCAGGTACTTCCTTATGGAAAAGAAAACGGGGGATGCGTCCCATCCTAGACTAAAGGGCCCTGAACAGATATCTCGTCCGAGAAAAGTTCAGGATGCTTTCCCTTGGCACCCTTCTTCCCATGATTCAGAAAAGCGACTGGCTATGCTCCCTGGATTTAAAGGATGCTTATACTCGCATCCCAATACTGCCAGCTCACAGACAGTATCTACGATTCCGTCTGGGAATGCGGCACTTCCAGTATTGTGTGCTGCCCTTTGGGCTCGCCTCTGCACCACGGGTATTCACGAAGTGCCTGGCGGTGGTTGTGGCGTACCTTCGCAAACTGGGGGTGCATGTGTTCCCTTATCTCGATGATTGGCTGGTGAAGAGCACCTCAGAGGCTGGAGCTCTTCGGTCCATGCAGTGCACTATTCAACTTCTGGAGCTACTGGAGTTTGTGATATATTACCTGAAGTCCCATCTCCAGCCAGTCCAGTCTCTCAAATTCATAGGAGCTCTGCTGAATTCACAGACGGCTCATGCCTATCTTCCCGAGACAAGGGCGCAGAACCTCCTGTCCCTTGCCTCCCGGGCCAGAACGTCCCAGCAGATCACAGCTCGGCAGATGTTGAGACTCCTGGGCATATGCCCTCTACAGTCCATGTGACTCCCATGGCTTGTCTTCACATGAGATCAGCTGAATGGACTCTAGCTTCCCAGTGGTGTCAGGCCACAGGGAATCTAGAAGATGCCATCCGCCTGCCCACCAGCTGTCGCAATTCGCTGTGCTGGTGGACGATTTGGCCAAATTTGACCTTGGGATGCCTGTTTCAAATTCCTCAGCCGCAAAAAGTGCTGACGGATGCATCTCTCCTGGGGTGGGGGGCCCATATCGATGGGCTCCACTCCCAAGGGGTGTGGTCCCTCCAGGAAACGGGTCTTCAGATCAATCTCCTGGAGCTCCGAACGGTCTGGAATGCGCTGAAGGCTTTCAGAGATCAGCTGTCCTTCCAAATTATCCAAATCCGGACAGACAATCAGGTTGCAATGTACTACATCAACAAGCAGGGGGGCACCGGATCTCGCCCTCTGTGTCAGGAAGCCGTTGGGATGTGGCACTGGGCAGGCCAGCACGGCATGCTTCTCCAAGCCACGTACCTGGCAGGCGTAAACAGTCTGGCCGACAGGCTGAGCAGACTCATGCAACCGCACGAGTGGTCCCTCCATTCCAAGGTGATACGCAAGATCTTCCAAGAGTGGGGCACCCCCTCGGTGGAGCTTTTCGCCTCACAGACCAACCACAAGCTGCCTCAATTCTGTTCCAGACTGCAGGCTCACGGCAGACTAGCGTCAGATACGTTTCTCCTACATTGGGGGGAGGGCCTCCTGTATGCGTATCCTCCCATACCTTTGGTGGGGAAGACCTTACTGAAACTCAAGCAAGACGGTGGCGCCATGATCCTGATCGCGCCCTTTTGGCACCGTCAGATCTGGTTCCCCCTTCTTCTGGAGTTGTCCTCTGAAGAACCGTGGTGATTGGAGTGTTTTCCAACTCTCATCTCGCAGAACAAGGGAGCGCTTCTGCACCCCAACCTTCAGTCTCTGGCTCTCACGGCCTGGATGTTGAGGGCGTAGACTTCGCTGCCTTGGGTCTGCCTGAGGGTGTCTCCCGCATCTGTCTTGCTTCCAGAAAAGATTCCACTAAGAAGAATTACTTTTTCAAGTGGAGGAGGTTTGTCGTCTGGTGTGACAGCAAGGCCCTAGAACCTCGTTCTTGTCCCAGACCCTGCTTGAATACCTTCTGCACTTATCGGAGTCTGGTCTCAAGACCAACTCAGTAAGGAACCACCTTAGTGCAATTAGTGCTTACCATCATCGTGTGGAGAGTAAGCCCATCTCTGGACAGCCTTTAGTCATTCGATTAATGAGAGGTTTGCTTTTGTCAAAGCCCCCTGTCAAACCTCCTGCTGTGTCATGGGATCTCAACGTCGTCCTCACCCAGCTGATGAAACCTCCTTTTGAGCCACTGAATTCCTGCCATCTGAAGTACTTGACTTGGAAGGTCATTTTCTTGGTGGCAGTTACTTCAGCTCGTAGAGTCAGTGAGCTTCAAGCCCTGGTAACTCATGCTCCTTATACTAAATTTCATCATAACAGAGTAGTCCTCCGTACTCACCCTAAGTTCCTGCCAAAGGTGGTGTCGGAGTTTCATCTGAACCAGTCAATTGTCTTGCCTACATTCTTTCCCCGTCCTCATACTCGCCCTGCTGAACGTCAGTTGCACACATTGGACTGCAAGAGAGCATTGGCCTTCTATCTGGAGCGGACACAGCCCCACACACAGTCCACCCAATTGTTTGTTTCTTTCGACCCCAATAGGAAGGGGGTCGCTGTCGGGAAATGCACCATCTCCAATTGGCTAGCAGATTGCATTTCCTTCACTTACGCCCAGGCTGGGCTGACTCTTGATGGCCATGTCACGGCTCATAGTGTTAGAGCCATGGCGGCGTCAATGGCCCACTTGAAGTCAGCCACTATTGAAGAGATTTGCAAGGCTGTGACGTGGTCATCAGTCCACACTTTCACATCTCATTACTGCCTCCAGCAGGATACCCGACGCAACAGTCGGTTTGGGCAGTCGGTGCTGCAGAGTCTGTTCGGGGTTTAAATTCAACTCCACCCTCCTGGACCCGGTTTTATTCTGTTCAGACTCCACTCCCAGTTAGTTGTTCTTCGTAGGTCAATTTTTGTTATGTCCTCGCCGTTGCGAGGCCCAATTGACCCTGTTTGTTGTTTTGAGTGAGCCTGTGATCTAGGGATACCCCAGTCGTGAGAACAAGCAGCCTGCTTGTCCTCAGAGAAAGCGAATGATACATACCTGTAGCAGGTGTTCTCCGAGGACAGCAGGCTGATTGTTCTCACCATCCCTCCCTCCTCCCCTTTGGAGTTGTGTCTTTCTTATTCCTTTGCTTGTCATTTAACTGAGCGGGAGCGGTCGCACACGGGCGGGAAGACGGCCGCACATGCGCAGTGGGCATGCCCTGCGTGCGGGACCTCCCACAAGACTTTTCTTCCGGTTGGAGGGGGCTGCCGCGGTCACCCAGTCGTGAGAACAATCAGCCTGCTGTCCTCTGAGAACACCTGCTTACAGGTATGTATCATTCGCTTTATTTATTCATTAATTTATATATATCCCACCTGTCTAAACATTGAGTGGGATACAGTCATCATTCTTTGTAGTTCATGCACATCAGTTCTCTTATGCAATCCCACTGAACACCAGAAATACTAAACTAGTTCAGTAAAAGTCACATTTTTAAAATGTGTGTTAAATTTGTGAATTTTCAGAAGGTTCTGTTCCATTTGGATCTTGCATTTCAAGGTATTCCAAGGCTTTAACTGCAGCTACTGAGAATGTTCCTGCTGAAGATTGGACTTCACTAAGGGGTCCTTTTACCAAGCTGCACTAAAAAGTGTCCTGCGCTAGTGTTAGCACATGGGTTTTCTGTTTGCTGCGGCCATTTTTAGTACAGCAGTAAAATGGCCAGATCACCATAATTTTTTAGTAACAGCCACATGCTAATTTCCCTCTTAGCATGTGGCCATTACAACGGGAATCCTTACTACCACCTGTTAGGAAGTGGTAAGGGCTCCTGTGCTATTCCTGTGCTTATTGGGTAGCACACAGTAATGTGCCCACGCTACCCAATTAGCTCAGGCATTCCTACTGTCTGCCCATGGGAATGAAAAACAAAAAAAATTTTCCAGAGTGGGATTAGCACATGCTGAGGGGGAAACTACTGTGGGATGCCTCAGCACGTCCCAAGGTAGTGCCCTTTTAGCATGCAGTAGGCCTGTGTTAGGCCTATTGTGCCTTAGTGAAAGGGCCCCTAAGTTTCCTAATCAGTGGCAAGACTATGGGAAAATTTTACAATACATGGAAATACATTTAAAAGAAATAGGAGGAAATATTTTTTCACTCAACAAATAGTTAAGCTCTGGAACTCTGCCGGAGGATGTAGTAACAGCGGTTAGTGTATCTGGGTTTAAAAAAGGTTTGGACAAATTCCTGGAGGAAAAGCCCATAGTCTGCTATTGAGACAGACATGGGGAAGCAACTGCTTGCCCCAGGTTTAGTAGCATGGAATGTTGCTGCTAATGAGTTTCTGACAGGTACTTGTGACCTGGCTTGGCCACTGTTTGGAAAACAGGATACTGAGTTAGATGGACCATTGGTCTGACCCAGTATGGCTACTCTTATGTTCTTATGACTATGGTTACTAGTAAGGGATAATAGTATGCTTGTGGATTGAAAGTGGCATTTATCCTTTCAGTGCCTTGACAAGAACATAAGATACATACCATACTGGGTCAGACCAAAAGTTCTTTGCTCTGTGACTGTGGTCAATTCTGGAAGACAGTATAAAAATACTGAGAAAGAAATAGATGTTTGGTGTACTGTAAATGCTTAGTTGCCACTCAATATTTCTCCTTTTTTTCCAGGTGTTTTTCTCTGCTTACATCTTTAATAGCAATGTAATGGTGAAAGTAGCCACACAGCCGGCTGATAACCCCCTGGATGTTTTATCCAGGAAACTCCACCTGGGACCAAATGTTGGGCGAGATGTTCCTCGTCTTTCTCTTCCTGGCAAACTTGTGTTTCCAAGGTAGGATATGCAACTTTTAGTTGTCTAACCAGACCATAGTATCACAGCTTTCATTGCCACCAGCAGAGGAAAGAAGTATGTTTGACGGGAGTTTGGGGAATAAAAGAAACTCAAATTTATAATCTCTTGGAAATACTTTTTTTTTTTTTTTTAAATACATTTCTTTATCAAATTTTAATCATGTTATAACCAACAATAAATCAATAAAACAGAACAAAACAAAGAGCTGGTATTTTTTGTTCACCGTAAAGGAACAATTCCAGCGCTAAGATCTTGCCAGATACTTGTGACCTGGATTGACCACTGTTAGAAACAGGATACTTGGCTTGATGGACTTTATTCCAAGTATGGCAACGCTTATGTTCTTATGTATTGCAGGCTTACCAACCCTTAATTGGCTAGTATAATTATTTTTCCAAGGACACGCAGAACACACAGAGCACACATATGGATGACGTCATCTGACGGACCCCTGCTTGTACATGCTCCCCAGTATTCTATCAGTAGAAGCTTTGGGAAACAGTTTACCACACATGCATGGACCTTCCCAACTGTGACATTACATGGGACCACGGCAATTCTTTTTCCACAAAGCTGTGAGGACGCTGCTTCGGTTTCCTCCTCAGACAGCCTTCTGATTCTGGTGACCTTCCTCATGGTTTTTTGCTGCTGTTTACTTTTGTTTGTAAGTGGCGTAAGATCTTTTTTTTTCTCTCCCCTTTCCTTTAGTGTACCTAGTTTTTTCAGCATTTAATAAGTTCCTTATTTTTCCACAGCTCACTTAGCCCTTATAGGTCTGATCAGTTTGTCAGGTAGACTTCTCTTTCTCCTTTTTTCTGCCATCGTTGAGCTGTTTAATTTTGCTGCAGCTGTTTTTCCGACCATGTCACAAAAAACTCCCAGTGGTTTTTAAAATTGTTTCAGATGTGACAAAGCCATATCCCACACAACTGGTGCTTGCTGTGTCTGGGACCAGATTATTATGATTCTCTTTGCAAACTCTGTTCACAGATTAAAAAAAAAAAAAAAGAGGTCCATTTAAAAGTTCAGAAGAACAGCGCATAAGCATTTTTGATGCTGAGAAGTCCGGTCCATTGATTTTTGGTATCGGAAGCATAGTCTTCCATGGCTCCTGGAGCTGCATTGGATACTAAGATCGTATCAATGCCAAGGAGGTCACCCCCCTGCCTTGCTGTAGAGTGTCAGTAGTGCCCATCAGGACCAAGTGTCTTTGGGTCCCATGCCGAGGACATGTAGGGATTCGATGTCTTTGTTGACACCAATGTTGAGCAGAAGCGAAGAGGCATCTGCATCGGTTCTCTTCAAGGCATATTACCAGTACCTGAGAAGTACTGATGCAGTGAGGAGCCGCTTCCCTTATTGGAATCAGCACTGATGCACCAGCCTCCGCCAAGCCAGGTTCAGGCTTCCGATTAGGGCCATCATCTCAGGCTTTTCCCAGCCTGAGCTTTTGTTGATGTCTGCCCTGGATGAATGGTTTTGGGTTATATTGCAGGAAGAGCTGGATTGCATCCTGTCTCGATGCAATGTTGAGGCATCGACTTTGAGGCTGCTCCAGCCCATACTGGAGATTGTTGACTGATCCTCAATACCGTTGCCTCAAAGGGCTTCTGAGTTGGTGTAGGTTGATACTGTGATGATTTCTGCCCCTTGAAGGGATGGTGAGTGTCTTCCTTGTGGACTAAGTGGTAGCATGTTCCTTGGCACTCCTCTCCAGAGTCTGGATGTGCTTCCAGTGGTCTGAGGCAGGCACAGACTCAAGCGTCTCAAGAAGGGTATTATCCTGAGTCCATTTCTGACTGCTCATAGGAGCCAGAAGATTTATCGCAGTAGGGTTCCCTTGATATCCATTCAGATTCTTCTCCATCTCATAAAAGGAGAAAGTCTTGACCTGAATAACTTTCTTCACTACCTTTTTGCGGGAGATGGCCGAGTCCATCCCATCTAACTTGAATGTCGAGGATGAACCCAGGGATGAGATACTGGACATCCTTGACATTGAAGCCCTTCCCAAGGACATGACATCTTTCTTGCTATGCAGATGAAACATTGGGAGACTCCCCTCTCTGTGTAGCCCATTCATAAGAAGGCCAACTCTATACATAGAGTCCAAAAGGGCCACCGATTTGAGAAACAGCTTCCTCACCACTCCACCTCCCCCCCCCCCCCCCCCCCCACCCACCCAAGAAGGATGCTTGGATTTTGGAATCTTTAGGGAGGAAGGTTTTCCAGAATGCTGTGTTCATGTTCCACACATTCTTAACAGCTCTACATGAGCATGCACTTGCAGAACTTAGTGCACAGTGTGACAGAGTTCATCGATACTCTGCCACCAGAGGTCTACCGGTTATTAACCAAGCAAAAGAAGTGCAGAAATCACATAGCCAGAGCAACCTATGATTATTTTTAATGTTCAACATTTTTATTGACCATATTTAAAAAAGTACATCCAATCAAATGTGTATACAGAGATAGATATGAGGAACATACAGCAGAAAAGAAAAAGGAAAAATAATCCGTCATCAAATATTTACAAGTGTCCCACCCTATCCCACTATATAATCATGGTAACTATCCTCTAACCCCCATAATAAACAGTCCAAACAATAAAGAGATGCAGAGTATCAGTAATCGATACAAAACATGCAATGAAACTGATTAACACAGTCATCAAGCTGGGAGCAGCTAAAATCCCCCATCTAATCATCACTTCTGCTACTGACATAATGTACCCCGTCCTCCCTCTACCCCAACCAACCCATCCCCCATACCCAAACTCTTTCAAATTATAAAAACTGTGTGTAGGATCCCTTTGATCGGGGGTGGGATTCAAGCTGGCGCCATCACGCCGAGCACAGCAAGTCGGTCTGAGAGTTTACCCTAGCTAACTCTTTTTTTCCTAAAAAAAAAAAAAATGCCTCATACTAAGAGAAAGGGGATTGTTAGAGCCTTACCCTCCCCAACTCGTACATCTTCTCCGAGGCAGCGAACACTCGACGGATTTGCAGTCCGGCGTCCACCAGGAGAAATCGGAGTTGAAGACCCGCTAGATGCTGGGGCAGGGAGCCCAGCGTCGTTGGGACATGAGATCTCTTTGTCTCCTCTGGAAGCTGGAAACCCACCTTGTCTTGCCGTTCTACGAGAGGAGAAAGTTGATTTGCAAGACCCGGAAGGCGGGGAAATTGAGGTCAGCAGAGGGGGTTCTCCCTCGCAGCGAAAATCGGCAGTTGGTATGAACTCGAGAGGGGATAGTTTGTCTGGCCCTCCCAAGGTGATAACGCTTGATACCCTTTGGCAGGCTATGGAAAAAATGCAAGCCTTGATATTTGAATCAACTCAAGAAACAAAAAACTTGGTTTCTATAGTAGGCCAACTCTCTAAGTCGGTGGAAAAGCTGGAACAAGATTTTAAAGATCAAGTAAAGAGTTCCCAAGATGAGACTGTAAAGATTAAAGATAACCTATCAGTGTTGATGAAAGATAACATGAATATTTGCCAAAAAATTGAGCAAATTGAAAATTATAATAGGCGTTTGAACATGAGGATCCTGAATTTCCCAAAACCGACAGGAATGTCACCCTTGGATTTATTTAAAAAAATTCCTGGTAGAGAATTTGAAATATTCCTCTCAACATATACCTCCAATAAATAAGATTTTATTTTCTTCCTACAAAAAAAAAGCCAAGAGGACACCCTGGAAGTTGTGGAACAAGAAAAACCTGAGGAATTGAAAGACATCTCATTAATCTTGGAAGACTCATTGACTGAGGTAACAAATAGAGCTACTCTTCTAATTTCATTTGTTTTTGAACAAGACTATAATGCAGTTTTAAAGTTATTCTTTAAAAATATTCACCATAAATTTTGTGGTCAAAAACTATGTATCTTCCCTGATGTTACAAAAGTAACACAAGAAAGAAGAAAGAAATTTCTTGAAATGAGAGAAGAGGCGAGGTCTTTCGGTGCAACGTTTTTGCTCGCATACCCATGTAAATGTATTATAAAATATCTGGGTGTTAAGTATGTTTTCTTTGTACCGAATCAGTTAAGAGAGTTCATAGATCTGAAAAGGATAGTCGTCATAGTATCACTACAGCAGAAATATGTAATTGGTGGTTTTTAAGGGGCATAAAGCCTATTCTTCTATATTATTTCTTAATGTATTCCCCTGAATTTTCTGTTTCTCTCACCCCCATTATTGTGGTCTAAGGAAGACACAAAGTGAGCTAATATGAATGCCTTAATTTCTCATTAAGAGATTATATTTGTTAAATATACTACTCACTTATGTATCTTGTATTGTCTCTAACAAGATTAGTGCTTGTGTAAAGTTAAAATTGCATAAATAAATAAATTTAAAAAACTGTGTGTAGGAGAACAGACTATCTATTTACGACGAGACTGTACTTTAACTCAAAGGGAGTTAACCACTAAGCTGCACCCTCGTGTATATAAGGCCCCCAAATGGAGAGGAAACGCTTTCGACATCTGGGAGACAAAACGTGCTCCCCAACCCTCGAATAACATAAGACCATGAAAATTATTATGCCAATCCAATAATCTGAAGGTGAATCACTTTTCCGGTGGCTCAATATACAGCCTAATATACAGGCTTGCCTAATATACAGGCTTTGTGAATCAATTGCTGAGCGTCTCTACCCTGCAATGCAAAGAGTTCGTGTTTATCGAAAAGAGCTCCAAGAGGGGTGAATGGAATGCGTGAGCCTAATAAAGTTTCTAAGTAGTGTAAAAAAAACAGTAGTCCAAAACACCTGTACTAAAAAAACAATCCCAAAGAGAGTGAAAGAGCGAGCCCTGGTTGCGCTAACATTTTGTACACAAAGGCGTGTCAGCACTCTCCCCATTTAAAAAATTTGAACTTTGGTAAGGTATGCCCTCTGCAGTTTTCGAAACTAGCTGTCAGTGAAGATCTGCGAGAATACCAAAGTGGGGATCCGGGAGGTCAGGGTGTTGAAATCCAAAGAGAGGTTGGGTCTATCCAGATCCCGTGCCCAACATAGTCTAATAAGCTCCTTGTCCTGGGGGGGGGGGGGGGGGGGAAGGGTAGCAAGTGCTTTATAAAGGCCTGAGACCAAAAGCCTCTTTCCCTTCACCAACGCAAAAAATTGTTGCAAATGATGACTATGCCGAGACCCCATACCTTCAGCACACAGAGAGCCAGCATAATGGGATATTTGGTTATATGCATAAGTATTATTATTATTTTTTTTTTTTTTGTTACATTTGTACCCCGCGCTTTCCCACTCATGGCAGGTTCAATGCGGCTTACATGGGGCAATGGAGGGTTAAGTGACTTGCCCAGAGTCACAAGGAGCTACCTGTGCATTGGGTATTGATCTCTCTACCAATACCCAATGTCCCCAAAGTCAGCAAAGAGCCCCTATCAGTCAAAACATGCTCCAATCATGTAATGCCCATACGTTCCCAAGTCCGAAAGGTGCTAGTCTAATTACCGGGTGTAAACATAAAGTTACCATGAATTGGCAGCAGGTCAGATGTATGTGGGTTGACTCCCCAAAACCTAGTCATATCTTTCCAGAGCACCTGAGTGGACTCAACAACAAACTATTACGAAAAGCCAGAGGAACTAAAGGCCACAGAGCCTGACCTCCTTCCTTCCTTCCTTCCAATAACCTAGGATGTGTGGCAATTGAAGTTTGGATTTCATACCTCCCCATCAAAAGCGCCCCAACAGTTTGTAAAGCAGTTTTAGATCTTAAGAATACAAAGAGGCAGGAGTTGCATGATATAAAGCTGTTTTGGATACTCAAGCATGTGGAACAGCTGAATTCAGCCATGCCTTCAACCGCCCAGCCGTTGCCTCCAACAAACGGGAGACTTTTAAATAGTATAATTTATAAGTCTGCATAGAAAGTTGTATACTCAAATAAGGGAAAGAGTCTCTTGCCCATTGAAGTGGGAAGTTAGACCCCTTACTGTTTTTGCGACTCCTCCGTAGATCTTAATGCTAGGGACTTGGAGTAGTTGAGTTTGAATCCAGCAAAGTCGCCAAGTTCCTGAAACACCTCTAACAATGCGGGCAAGGATCATAAAGGCTCAGTAAGATGGACCAACAGATCATCTGTGAAGGCCAAAAGAGCAAGCTTGGAATTAGCTATTGGAATGCCTTCCAGATGTTGGGGTACCTCACGAATAAGGGGATCTAACGACAACACAAACAGAAGGGGGGACAACGGGCAACCCTGCCGGGTGCCTCTACGGATGCAAAACTGCCTGGAACGCACTCCATTGACCCACATACATGCCTGTGGGTCAGAGCAGAGGACCTGGTCCACATCCACAAAGAAACCCTCCATTCCTGGAGGATTGGGAAAAGGACTTGAATCAGGATGTTTCGGAGGCAGAATGGAAGAGGGTATGCTTGGAAGTCAAGAAAGCCTCGATTTGTGTGCTTATTAAAGAAAATGCGTATAAAGTGCTGAGCAGATGGTATTATACACCTGATAGAATTAAAAGAATGTTCCCTGAGGCTTCTGATAGCTGTTGGAGATGTGGAAGGGAGACGGGAACTTTTTTTCATATTTGGTGGGGGTGCAGTTTGATTCAAACTTATTGGAAAGATATAACGGATAGGTTGTCTAAAGTTCTAGAAGGTACTTTTCCATGCGATCCTAAATGGTGCCTTCTGTGGTGGGGGAACCAGAGGGGAAAGAGATGGCAACAGAGATTCAAGAGAATGGGGTTAGCCGCCGCAAAAACCACTATTGCAATGCATTGGAAAAAGTCCGCTGGGCCAACTGTATGTAATTGGACTGGGAAATTTAAAACCATTATAGAGTTGGAAAAATTGACTGGTAAGCGTAAGGGGAGATATAATCCAGAGGCACCTGAATAGATTCATCTAACAGATACTGAGGGGGTTTAGGGGGGTTTGGGCTGTTGGGGGAATCAGTTGTTGAGGGGTTAGTGGGGGGGGGGGGGGGGGGGAAGGTGGGGAGAATAGGGGGGATAAAAGGGTTATAAGCATAATGTTAAAATAAAAATTAAATTGTTGCATTGTCATGTGCTTGAGCCAATGGCTCGTTATGTTTGAGATGTTACTTCAATAAAAATTCAAAGTTAAAAAAAAAAAAAAGAAACCCTCCATTCCATACTTCCGCATTACCACAAACAGGAAAGGCCAAAGCACCCAATCGAATGCCTTCTCTGTGTTGAAACTGGCGATGAGAGAAGGTACCCACCTCCCGGCAATCTGTGATGGTTCTAGACTACTGCAAGGCATTGTGTAAATACTCTGGGAGTGGACACGAGGCCAAAACGTGGAACACGATACCAGTAACATAACATAGTAAATGACGGCAGATAAAGACCTGTACGGTCCATCCAGTCTAGTGGTGCTTCCCTACTTGAAATCTTAGATACATAGTAACATAGTAGATGACGGCAGAAAAAGACCTGCACGGTCCATCCAGTCTGCCCAAGAAGATAAATTCATATGTGCTACTTTTTTTTATTTGTACTGTCCTCTTCAGTGCACAGACCGTATAAGTCTGGCCAGCCCTATCCCCGCCTCCCAACCACCAGCTCTGGCACAGACCGTATAAGTCTGGCCAGCCCTATCCCCGCCTCCCAACCACCAGCTCTGGCACAGACCGTATAAGTCTGGCCAGCCCTATCCCCGCCTCCCAACCACCAGCTCTGGCACAGACCGTATAAGTCTGGCCAGCCCTATCCCCGCCTCCCAACCACCAGCTCTGGCACAGACCGTATAAGTCTGCCCAGCACTATCCCTGCCACCCACCACCGGCTCTGGCACAGACCGTATAAGTCTGCCCAGCACTGTCCCCGCCTCCCAACCACCAGCTGTGGCACAGACCGTATAAGTCTGCCCAGCACTATCCCTGCCACCCACCACCGGCTCTGGCACAGACCGTATAAGTCTGCCCAGCACTATCCCCGCCGCCCAACCACCAGCCCCGGCACAGACCGTATAAGTCTGCCCACACTAGCTCCGCCTCCCAACCACCAGCTCTGCCACCCATTCTAGGCTAAGCTCCTGAGGATTCCTTTCTTCTGCACAGGATTCCTTTATGTTTATCCCACGCATGTTTGAATTCCGTTACCGATTTCATCTCCACCACCTCCCGCGGGAGGGCATTCCAAGCATCCACCACCCTCTCTGTGAAAAAATACTTCCTGACATTCTTCTTGAATCTGCCCCCCTTCAATCTCATTTCATGCCCTCTCGTTCTACTGCCTTCCCATCTCCGGAAAAGGTTCGTTTGCGGATTAATACCTTTCAAATATTTGAATGTCTGTATCATATCACCCCTGTTCCTCCTTTCCTCCAGGGTATACATGTTCAGGTCCGCAAGTCTCTCCTCATACGTCTTGTAACGCAAATCCCATACCATCCTCGTAGCTTTTCTTTGCACCGCTTCAATTCTTTTTACATCCTTAGCAAGATACGGCCTCCAAAACTGAACACAATACTCCAGGTGGGGCCTCACCAACGACTTGTACAGGGGCATCAACACCTCTTTTCTTCTGCTGGTCACACCTCTCTCTACACAGCCTAGTAACCTTCTAGCTACGGCCACCGCCTTGTCACACTGTTTCATCGCCTTCAGATCCTCAGATACTATCACTCAGATACATCCTGTAATGAGGATGTATCCAAATGTGGGTATAAGCAGACTAAGTCCGAAGAGCTTAGCCAATCTTGAGCCTGAATCATTGGAAGTAAGGTGCATAGGGCAACCATCATGAACCTTTCAGGGCCCTTAGGTCTATAATAGGAAAGAATTCGGTCTTTTTGGGGACCAGGAAGCACTGGATGTAAAATCCCTTCCCTTTTTTCCCTGGTGGAGCGAGCTCAACTGCATTGATCTGCAAAAAGGAGGAGAGCTCTTAGAAAGCAGTTCCTGGTGCTGAGAACTTTGATGCTCATGGGGTGGTGGGGTAATTTGAAGGCTATTTTTGCCAATGAAGGGTGCACCTCCACCTTGTCATCCAAAAGATTGTCACCTCGGCATGGGACATCTGTCGTCATCTCCTGAACTACTGGTTCTAGGTCCATTACACACAGCCAAACAAGTCTGTGCATACCAATATCTATAGAGGAGGCCCTGGACACCATATCTCCCTGTCGCCATGCAGACTTTGGGAGTGCACATGCACATGTTTACCTACTTAGATGATTGTTGATAAAGGGCACATCACAGGAAGGAGCTCAAGAATCAATGTAAAGAGCTATTTGGTGCTGGAGTTACTAGAGTTCATGGTAAATTACCCAAAGTCCCATATCTTTCTAGTGGAGTTCATAGGAACTCTGCTAGACATAGTTTAAGCCCAAGCCTTTGTGCCACACATGGACAGATGCCCTGAGTGGCATTGCTTTTTATGTTCGGCAGAGCCAGCAGATCATGACTTTGCAGATGTTAAGGCTACTAGGCCACATGACCTCTACAGTACATGTGTCCATTTGAGAAACGGCCCAGTAGACCCTAGCTTCTCATTGGTCATGGGGAGCCAAGCGGCTGTCATCGGTGTCACTCTAAAACTCAGGGATTCGCTCTTGTTATGGACAAGAGCCAGGAGAGGCTTATGGACATGTGCCACAGGTTCCTGCACCGGAAGGAGGCCGGTTCAGGAATTCTGCTTTGGGTGGAAATAGTGTGGAACAACGACCAGAGGAACCCTAGCTTGGAACTTCTTCCACCATGCTGGGAACCTGCTCAGGAAAGCAGAAGGCTGCAGTGGTGGTGTTATCCTCTTCCTGCTTACCAATGGAGGAGGAAATCAGAGTGGTAGTAGCTACTAAATCTCCTGTTGTAACATTAGAGTTGATTTGGGCTGCTTTGCAGAAGATGGAATCCTCTTTGGTTTCCTGAATGGGATATAGTTTTGACTCAGTCGGCCCAAGTTTCTTAGCGTGTGAAGGCTGTTGAACAGAAATGTGAAGATTTGGAACCTAAAGTATCTCTATTAGATACTCAAGTCAGCAATTTAAAGAACACAGTTAATGTTATTATGAAAGATGTTTCTTCACTCCAAAGGAAACAAGAAACCTTCGAGAACTTTACTAAGTATTTAATTTTGAGATTCATAAATTTTCCTAAAAGTGATCCTGTGTGTCCTTCGGATATGCTATGACGCTATTAAAGAGAGATTTTTATGGTTCCTAAAGCTTTGGAGAAAGAAAACTGTGATCAAAGTTTGCAACTTATTTCTTTGGGCAGTTTGAATGTTACTGCTATTTTAGAAGATTCACAGTTTGGAGCCTTATCCCATGGGATACTTTTGGTATTCTTTGCCCTGGAGCCTGACAAGATTTGGACTCGAATGCTTTTCTTTAAATATAAGATTTTTTTTTTTTGGGTGCAACTATTTCCAGATATTTCAAGAGCTTTTCAATAAAGACATAGGGCCTTTCTTGCTATGAAGGAGTTGATGATTTCTCAAGGCACTATGTTTTTTTTTTTTTGCTTTCCATGTTATTGTGTAATTAGATATCAGAATCATAATTCAATTGAAAGAGTTCTTGAACAATAGAATGTCCCAGATTTTCTCCTTCTTTACCTTCTTAAGTTATAATTTGTTAGCTTGTTACACTTGAAGTCTTATGTAACTTTCTACTGAAAATGGATGTGTAATGAAGAAATCCAGATTTATTTTCCAGTAGCAATTGTTTTGTATAATTTCTGGAGGTTTTTCTGATAGCCCTTTTCTTTGTTGGACCTCCTTCCCCCATTGTTTGGTCTTACTAAGATATATCTTTCGATGTCATAATCCTTTATTATTTTATTTATATATTAACAGGTTGGTGTAGCTATATTTTCTTAAATCAAGTTTGTTCTGGTATATGTATCTTTAAAATCTTATAAAAAATGATTTAAATGTGACAACTGGACTACTATTTCAAATTCCTGCACCTCACAAGACGTTGACAACGGATGTATCCTATCTGGGCTGAGGAGCTCATGTAGCTGGATTTCACACCCAGGGTTACGGGTCTGCCCAGAAGATGTAGTTTCACATCAATCTACTCGTGCTATGGGCTATTTGGAATGCTCTAGAGGCTTTCAGGGATCAGCTAATGCACCAAATTATCCTCACCCAAACAGACTGCAGTGTACTATGTCAACAAGTAGGGAAGCGAAGTATCATACCTCTTGTGTCAGGAAGTGATACTGGGCTTTCAACCATGACATGGTACTCAGAAACATACCTGGCAGGGAAGAGCAACAGTCTGGTGAACAGGCTTAAACAGTCATGCAACCGCACAAGTGGTCTCTCAATATGGGTGTAGCCTGACAGATCTTCTGAGTGTGGGGCACCCGCTTGGAAACTTTCTCTGCCACACGCCTCAACAACAAAGTGCCTCAGTTCTGCTCCAACTAGGATCACTTATACAGAAAAGTTGAAGACCTCCATATATCTTCCCAAGATTTACTGGAAAATTTACCAACATTGTCAGTCCATTCTGGCTATTCAATATTTCTTAGTGTATAATAGAAAGTGATGAGGTGAATCTAGAAGAATGTTTCAGCATCACCTTTTCCACCGAGGATATTCGTAACAGATTGCTCACCCCTCCCAAAGGAGCACCTAATGTGCTAGATAATTGTAGATATTGGAAAAAATATACTTTAAAATAAGATTGAGGTTTTAGTTGATCAAATATTTTAAGATAATTCTTATTAAATAATTGTTCTGAAGTATTCCTTTCTCTTTCCAAATATTACAGCCATACAGCAAGCAAATGTGAATGTTTTTGTTTTTTTTAAATTCCTCCAAAGTGGGATAAACAATGTTAATTTTTTAGCCCATCTCCAGTATGTGTGACCCTCCACATATTTCTATTGACAGCCATACTGGGGGGGGCAGTTTCCTTGCAAATCTGGCAAGTGTAACAGGTCTCTCAATCTTGTGAGAGAAACTGCCTTACTACCAACTTTTCATCTGTGATAGTTATCAGACTTTTATTTATTTTTTTATGTAGGAGGTGCTGTATTATGGAATATGCTCCCATTGGAAATTAGACAAATCAGCTCTGTTAATCATTTTAGAAAACAATTGAAAGACTTGCTCTGCTTATTGTGTTAAAAATTTGTATATTTTATGTTATACCTTGTAGAATGCATTATGTAACTTGTGTATTACCCACCTAGAATTGTTGGCTAGTGCGGGATAGAATTTTTTTTTATAAAATTGTGAAGCCCAACATATATTTGCCTTCCTTTTTATCCTGTTAGACCAGTCCAGTCTGGCAGGTTATATTGCCCTGCCAGCAAGTAGAGCTACAGAATCTGAAGTCGTCCAGTGATATCACTAATATAAGGAGTGGTACAGCCTGGAACTTGTCAGTATTTCTTTGCCTGCAGCAGATGGTGCAGATTGGACTGGTGCAGCCATATTTCTTCTGAGCAGGCCTGACTCCCCAGGGTGCAGCCCATGGCCGTGTTCCTTGAGATCTGCATCCACAGACCTTCCCCTGGTGAAGTGTGGCCAAAAGATCCACCTATGTCCACTGACCACTCATGAGGTTGTATTGTCCTGCTCAGCCTGTCGGCCAGACTGTTGTTTACGCCTGCCAGATAAGTGGCTTCCAGAAACATGCCGTGACGGCGCGCCCAAAGCCACATCTGTCCCTCAGTTCTGTTCCAGGCTTCAGGCCCATGACAGACTAGCGTCTGATGCCTTTCTCCTGCATTGGGGAACAGGCATCCTGTATGCGTATCCTCCCATACCTCTAGTAGGGAAGACTTTGCTGAAACTCAAGCAAGATGGTGGAACCATGATTCTGATTGCTCCCTTCTAGCTGCGTCAGATTTGGTTCCCTCTTCTAGAGTTGTCCTCCGAATAACCGTGGAGATTGGAGTGCTTTCCAACCCTCATCACCCAGAACGAGGGGTCACTTCTGCATCCCAGCCTCCAGTCTCTGGCTCTCACGGCCTGGATGTTGAGAGCTTAGAATTTGCCTCCTTGGGTCTTTCAGAGGGTGTCTCTCGAGTCTTGCTTGCTTCCAGGAAAGATTCCATGAAGAGGTGTTTCCATTTCAAATAGAGGAGGTTTGCCGTTTGGTGTGACAGCAAGGCCCTAGATCCTCTTTTTTTGATAACACCACCACCATCAACTCGGACCATTCTTTGGTTAAACTCCCCTCAGGATGGATACCACTTGGGCCCACTGACCCATTGATAGTGACATTCCATCAATGTGTATTAAGAGACATTGAATCATTAGAAAAGAATAATAATAGAAGATTCTACAAACTTTCTACAGAAGAAAACAGAGCTCTTCATGATCTTAAGACAAAGAAAGATATTACCATTAAGCCAGCAGATAAGGGGGGCAGTATTGTGCTTCTTAACACCAGTAGCTACATTCAAGAAATCGCCAACTATCCGATACTCAGTTCTACTGTAAATTAGACACAGATCCAACTGATGAACTAGGAAAATAAATTAATTTTTGGGTTGACTTTGGCTTCAGGTCAGGCTTCCTGACTACGACAGAGAGAGATTTCCTAACAACCAGCCACCCTATCACACCAATTATCTATATATTGCCAAACATTCATAAATATTTAGTGGATCCGCCTGGAAGACCAATCATATCCAGGATAGGTTCTATTCTTGAGCCTCTCTCCATCTTTGTTGATACTTTTCTCAAACCATTCCGCTCGTAAAGTCATAGATTTGTGACTCATCTCACGTTATTAATTTATTAGAAGAATATGATGGGGACCTCAGTGATATTATTTTGGTTACTTTTGATTTGGAGTCTCTTTACTAATATCCCGCACCAACCGGTTTTGGAAATTATTACAGATGTGCTGAATGATAGGGAAAATAACAGGGTCCCCACTGCTTTCATCACTCAACTGGCATCAATAGCACTTAAGAAAATTATTTTTGCTTTCAGGAATCATTCTATAAACAAATCAGAGGTACAGCAGTGGGGGGCAAGCATGTCCCCCAATCTTGCCATACTGTGTGTAGCTTTCTTTGAGCACCAACATCTAGAAGATCATCCATTTCAGGAGGAACTTAGATTCTGGAAAAGATACATTGACGATGTATTGGTACTTTGGAAAGGCAGCATCAACAGATTAAAGAATTCCATTCTTGGCTGAATGGCCTCAACCAGCATCTTAAATTCTCCATGAATTATGACAATAAGGCAATTCCTTTCCTTGACATTCTTATAAAGAAGAACACATACAACTTCACCACCACAATATAGAGAAAACCAACCAATAAAAATAATTTTTACACTTCCAAAGCTTTCATAACAGAAGTTTAAAGCACAACCTACTATACTCACAATTTCTTCAACTTGGAAGACTCTGCAGCAACTACATCGAGTTTGAAAATCAGGCAAAACCCATGGCAGCAAGATTTTAAAGTAGGGGTTACCCCATGGAGACTGTTATGAAAGGACTCAACAGGGCCAAAATGGCAAACAGGGACAAACTTTTGCAAGGCAACCTAGAACGAAAGAAACCTGATGATGTATGCAGTCTCAGATTTTCTAATCTTTCATCAGATATACAAAGAAGACATTGGCATATATTGGAAAATCACGGTTGCTTCAAAAACAAACACCTCACTGTTGCCCACACCAGAAATAAAAATATCAAGGAAATTATTGCGCCATCAGTACTACCCCCTATACGACCTCTGCCTCCCCACCAGACATCGACCCTCTGGGTCATGCTTGGTCTGCACATCATCCATGTGCATTATGGCTTTTATACATCTATTAAAACACTCCTCAGATTGCAACACAGAAGGAGTGGTGTACCTGATCATATGTCCCTGTCAACTAATCTACATGGAAAAACCATCCGGAAGATAAAGACCAGAATGATTGAACGCAGTATCAGACGAGGGGATGTTTCAGCCCCACTGGTAAAACATTGCATAGAACATTCCCATAGTTTTGGAGACTGTTTCTGTGCATTTAAGGTTCTTTTCAAACCTTTGAGAGGGGAAAACTTAGACATGATGTTACTCCATCATGAACATAGGACTATTTTTGAACTCATTACAGTTTATCCTGCAGGACTTAATGCAGAATTGGATTTAGCTGTTTTTATCTTAGATTACTTGTTTTATAACACCCCCCCCCCCCCCCCCCCTGTTTTTATTAGGGATCATTTATTTAAATCGATTGTGTTACTAGTTTTTATACATTTTACATATATATAATGTTTATTATTTATTTTTATTGTCTTGTCATCTGTTATATTTTATTGGTGTTGAACACCATAAACACCATTATTGTCTTTTGACAGATTATACTATGATTTAGACAGTCTCCCCTTCCTGTATATATAAAGTTCTACTGGGGTCCACTACACAGGGAAAATACATATATATTTTTTATTTTTATCTATTGCATTTGTATCCCACATTTTCCCACCTATTTGCAGGCTCAATGTGGCTTACAGAGTTTTGTTATGACATAGTCATACCAGGATATCTGGTACAATTAGTAATGTGCAAAGATTAGGTAAGGGAAGAGAGAAGGAAGGTGTAGGGCAGGATAATATAGAAGGTGGACTTTAATAACTGGGTGGGTTGGAGAGGTAGTTTGTAAAGTTATGGATTCTCTTTGTAGGCCTTGTTGAAGAGATGTGTCTTTAGGGATTTGCGAAAGTTATTTCGTCAATGGTTTTCAGGGCTGTAGGTAGTGCATTCCACAACTGCGTGCTCACGTAAGAGAAGGTGGTGCTGTGTGTCAGCTTGTATTTTAGTCCTTTACAGCTGGATTTTAGTCCTTTACAGCTGGGGAAGTGCAGATTACGAAATTTGCGGGCTGATCTTATGGCGTTTCTGGGAGGCAGGTCCACAAGGTTTAGCATGTAGATTGGAGCGTCTGCGTGAATGATCTTGTGTACAATTGTGCAGATCTTGAACGCAATGCGTTCCTTGAGTGGGAGCCAGTGAAGTTTCTCTCTTAGGGGTTTTGCACTTTCATATTTAGCTTTTCCAAATACGAGTCTGGCAGTGGTATTCTGGGCTGCCTGGAGTTTTTTGATAGTTTGTTCTTTGCAGCCTGCGTACAGTGCGTTGCAGTAGTCCAGATGACTTATTACCATTGACTGTACCAGGGAATGGAAGATGTATCTCAGGAAGAAAGGTTTTACTCTTTTGTGTTTCCACATGAAGTGGAACATCTTTTTCATTGTATTCTTCACGTGGGTATCGAGTGTGAGGTTTTGATCAATGGTAACTCCAAGAATTTTCAGATTTTGTGAGACGGGGAGAGAACAGTATAGTGTAGTTATGGTGGAGTAATTGTGTTGTGTTGAGAAGTGATTACAAGACATTGTGTTTTTTCTGCGTTGAGTTTTAGCTGGAATGCAACCGCCCAGGAGTGCATGATTTGGAGGCTTTGGTTGATTTTGTTGGTGATTTCGATTAGATCATGTTTGAACGGGATGTGGATCGTGACATCGTCTGCTTATATGTAGGGGTTGAGATTCTGATTGGCTAGAAGTCTGGCTAAAGGTATCATCATTAGGTTGAAGAGAGTTGGTGAGAGAGGGGATCCTTGGGGAACTCTGCATTCAGGTATCCATGGGGGTGATATGTCTGTGTTCGTTGTTACTTGGTATGATCTTGTGGTCAGGAATCCTTTGAGCCATTTGAGAACTGTACTTCCTACTCCGAAGTATTCTAGTATGTGTAATAGTATGCCATGATTAACCATATCGAAGGCGCTGGACATGTCGAATTGTAGGAGGAGTATGTTGTTGCCAGTTGCTATTGCTTGTTTGAATGAGTTCATCGCGGACACTAGTACATTTTCGGTACTGTGATTTGACCGAAATCCAGATTGAGACTCATGCAGGTATTCATTGAGTTGTTTCGTCACTGTTCCCTCCATGAGTTTGGTTATGAGCGGAATAGATGCTACTGGGTGATAATTGGTTAGGTCCATTGAACTTTTCTTAGCATCTTTTGGTAGCGGAGTGAGTAGGATATTTCCTTTATCCGTGGGAAAGAGACCATTTTGAAGCCTGTGGTTTATATGGTTCATGAGGTCTTTTTTGAATTGTTTGGGGGCGGATCTTATTAGGCTAGTAGGGCAGGTGTCTAGTTTGCATTGTGACTTAGATGAAATCTCACAATGGCTCGGAAAATGCACTAACGATATCGTGTCAAGAGTTGGTTCATGTTCAATCTGCTGGGCATTCCCCAGGTTTTGGGTCTAGGCATTCAAGGATGCTTGTGTATTCGGTGATACATTGGAAGAGTGGCCTAGTGGTTAGAGTGGTGGACTTTGGTCCTGGGGAACTGGGTTCAATTCCCACTGCAGGCACAAGCAGCTCCTTGTGAATCTGGGCAAGTCATTTAACCCTCCATTGCCCCAGGTACAAATAAGTACCTAAGCCGCATTGAGCCTGCCATGAGTGGGAAAGCGCGGGGTACAAATAAAAAAAAATATACAAATATATATTGGTAGGTGGAATTCGTTGGAGCTTTATAATTTTTTCGTTGAAGTAGTTCGCAAGATTGGTTGCGGATGGGATGTCTAAATTATTAGAGGTAACCGGTATAGTATTTAGGAGTTTGTTTACGAGTGAGAAGAGTTTGTGTGTATCCTTGTAGTTTGGTCCTATTATGGTTTTGTAGTACGTCCGTTTCGTTTGTCTGATGGTGTATTTGTATCTTCTTTGTAGCTGTTTCCAGTCTTTGTGTGTGTGTTCATCTTTTTTCTTGCTCCATGCTTTTTCTAATCTTCTGACCTGTATTTTTAGTTCTTTCAATTCTTCATTAAACCATGGTATTGAGTTATTTCTATGTGAGGTTCTGGTTTGAAGTGGAGCTATGTTTTCAAGTAATGTTCTGCATCTGTTGTCCCATTCTTGGAGAAATTGGGGCGAGTCTGTAGGTGTTGTCCATTTGTCTGTATAGAATTGTTGCCAGAATGTTAGTGGGTCTATTTTGCCTCTCGTAGTATAGGTTTTTGCTCTTGTTTCTGTTGTGCCTTTTTTTGTTCAACAGAGGGAAAGGTTTGCTTTGTAGTGATCAGACCATGGCGTAGCTGTCCATTTTGTATCTAAAAGTGTGAGGTTAGGTTCCGATGAAAATTTGTAGGTGATATCATCTAGTGTGTGTCCTTTGTTATGGGTGGGTTGCATATTTGGCCAGTGGAGCTCCCATAATTGGAGGAAGTCCTTGCACTCACATACATTGCATGAGTTGGTATCTTCAAGGTGAAGATTGATGTCTCCTGCTATGAGAAGGTCCTGGCTGGAAACGCAAGTATTCGATATGAAATCCATAAAGTGCGTTTGTGAATCTTGCCAGTTTTCCAGGGGTCTGTAAAATAGGATTAGATTTAGGTGATCACGTATGTGTTTTCCCTTTACTTTTCTATTTTTACTCTTAACGTTATCCATACATCGGTTACCACATAGTTTATATAAGTTATGCCACCTACTGATACGTCCATCTAGAGACCACTCTAATTGACCACGATACATCATTATGTTGTTGTTTTCCAATGCCAACTCTTATGTCCCCACTTTTTGGCGCCATTATTTTTATTTAAAAGACAAATGTAAAGCCGCCCCACTTACTTTGCCGTTTATCTCGTGTGACTGACGATGTTACTACAAGAGATTTACTAAAGTATCGTCTTTTGTGACAGACTGCGCTCACTTAAAAATCATATTTTCTTTATTTTGAGGTAAGCAGTAGACTGACATTTGCATTGATAATGTTTAGATAACGCATTAACGGCATCTTTATATTACTTAAATTGCTGGTGAGCTAGAAATTGCCATGCTCCAGGTGTATAACACTTCAGACAGTAGATTTAATTGAACTTTGCATTCTACTGCGATAAACCTTAATACTTTAATAACGGCTATATATTCTCGAATTAGATTGCGAACGATATGCACTTTATTAGTCCTTAAGACTGCAGCTCTGCCATTCACTACAACTTATGTTTGTACCATCACAACTAAATCACAAAATGACTTTACGTTTCTTCTTATATAGTTATGCAGAGTATATGTTGGTTTTCATTTTGAGACGTGACACCTCTAGTCTCTGTTTCCAGCACATAACTGTGTGTGGCACATTTATCGATGATCACGATATTGTTAATATAAGACTCACCTTTTATTGAGACTCGACATTCTGCATTCAAAGATTCCACACCTAGTAGATCTCCTTTCAGCTCCCGTTGATATTTCCCTTCTCTCCATAGGATTTGAATTTCATCATTTTTGCATATTTTATAATTACATTTCAGTAAGAATCCCCTCTACTTCTCTTCTTTCAATGTATTAGATTTATGATGATTGATGTTCTGAATGTCTTTACCCATTACTTGAACGTGCTGTTCACCGCTGTTGCCTTGACTTTTTCATCTCAAGCTATACTTGATCCACTTCAATCTGGCTTTCGCCCCCTTCATTCAACTGAAACAGCGCTTGCTAAAGTCTCCAATGATCTGTTCCTGGCCAGATCCAAAGGTCTCTATTCTATACTCATCCTTCTTGATCTATCTGCTGCTTTTGACACTGTTGATCACAGCCTACTCCTTGATACGCTGTCCTCACTTGGATTTCAGGGCTCTGTTCTTTCCTGTTTTTCTTCTTATCTCTCCCAGCGTACCTTGAGCGTATACTCTAGTGGATCCTCCTCTACTTCTATCCCACTGTCAGTTGGTGTACCTCAGGGATCTGTCCAGGGACCTCTTCTTTTCTCCATCTATACTTCTTCCCTTGGTACTCTGATCTCATCCCATGGTTTTCAGTATCATCTTTACGCTGATGACTCCCAGATCTACCTCTCCACACCAGAAATCTCAGCAGGAATCCAGGCCAAAGTATCAGCCTGCCTGTCTGACATTGCTGCCTGGATGTCTCAGCGCCATCTGAAACTAAACATGACCAAGACTGAGCTTCTCATCTTTCCCCCTAAACCAACCTCTCCTCCTCCCCCCTATTCTCTATTTCTGTGGATAACACTCTCATCCTTCCTGTCTCATCAGCTCGTAACCTTGGGGTCATCTTCGACTCTTCCCTCTCCTCCTTTGCACAAATTCAGCAGACTGCTAAAACCTGTTGTTTCTTTCTCTATAATATCAGCAAAATTTGCCCTTTCCTTTCAGAGCACACTACCAGAACCCTCATCCACACTCTTATCACCTCTCGCTTAGACTATTGCAACTTGCTTCTTACAGGTCTCCCACTTAGCCATCTCTCTCCTCTTCAATCTGTTCAAAATTCTGCTGCACGACTAATATCCCGCCAGTGTCGTTATGCTCATATTAGCCCTCTCCTCAAGTCACTTCACTGGCTTCCTATCTGTTTCCACATACAGTTCAAACTCCTCTTATTGACCTATAAGTGCATTCACTCTGCAGCTCCTCAGTACCTCTCCACTCTCATCTCTCCCTACATTCCTCCCCGGGAACTCCGTTCACTGGGTAAATCTCTCGTATCTGCACCCTTCTCCTCCACTGCTAACTCCAGACTCTGTTCCTTTTATGTTGCTGCACCATATGCCTGGAATAGACTTCCTGAGCCGATACGTCAAGCTCCATCTCTGGCCGTCTTCAAATCTAAGCTAAAAGCCCACCTTTTTGATGCTGCTTTTAACTCCTAACCCTTATTCACTTTTTTCAGAACCCTTATTTTATCATCCTCACTTTAGTATTCCCTTATCTCTTGTTTGTTCTGTCTGTCTGTCCTAATTAGATTGTAAGCTCTGTCGAGCAGAGACTGTCTCTTTATGTTCGAGTGTACAGCGCTGCGTACGTCTAGTAGCGCTTTAGAAATAAGTAGTAGTAGTATTACTTGGATGTTAAGTAATTATTTTAGAATGTATTTTAAGTTTGTATGAAGTGATTTCTCTATTATATACTTTTAACATGTTTATTTCTATGTTTATTTTATCAAACATGGCACAGCAATCTCAACTCAGATCTATATGTTGATTTATTATTCATCATTATTAGATATGGATGTTTATTTACACACACACACACACACACACACACACATATATATATATATATATATATATATATATATATATATATATATAGTTGGTTTATAATGATTTTTCCTGAATATTTTTACCCATTATATAGATGTCTTTTTTTTAAGGTTTTCCTCTGAGATTGTGTGTGAGTGACTGTGTAAGAGAGAGAGAGTGAATGTTCGAGTGTGTGTGTGACACAGAGTGTGTGCCAGGGGCGCCCTCTCTCAGAGTTCCAGGGTCGTCCCCTCCAAGTTTCAGGGTCCCTCCCCTCCCTCCCTTCCAGTTTCAGGCTCCCTCCCCCCTCCCTTCCAGTTTCCTCCCTACAAAGTTTAAAAGTCATCTTGAATTATCTCGTTGGGGTTACGGCGGCCGCCAACAGCAGCGGTAAAAGGCGTGCAGGCTCAGCCCTTTTCTCTCTCTCAGCTGTGGTCCCGCCCTCATTTCCTGTTTCTGCAAGGGCGGGACCACAGCTGAGAAAGAGAAAAGGGCCAAGGCTGCACGCGTTTTACCACTGCTGGCAGCCGCTGTAAACCTGACTTGGTAAGTGAAGATGACTTTTAAACATCGGAGGGAAGGGGCCTGGAACTGGAAGGGAGGGACGACGACACCCTCATGTTTGACATTCCGTTGCTTTGCCTGGCAACTATGCTGCGTCCCCTTCCCTCTTAGTGTTCGGCCCTCGACGTCATAACGTTATGACACGAGGGCGGGACAGTGAGACAGATGGTTACAGGCAGCACGGACCCTACAAACCCTTCAGTGCCACGGGAGTCAGCTTCAGAACGTTGGAGGTGGAAATTATTATATAGGATATTTACATATACTGTCTAAGTATCTCCTAAATCATTTGGTAATGTCTCCTTTATGTAGACCTCTCTCATGGTGATGCTTTGTATGATTATATTATACGTTTTTAATATTGTTTCTATTTTTTAATTTCATGTTTTCATTACTATATATTGGTTATATATGGTTAGGGTGGTGGACTTTGGTCCTGGGGAACTGAAGAACTGAGTTCGATTCCTGGCACAGGCAGCTCCTTGTGACTCTGGGCAAGTCACTTAATCCTCCACTGCCTGCCGCATTGAGCCTGCCATAAGTGGGAAAGCGCGGGGTACAAATGTAACAAAAATTTAAAAAAAAAAAAAAATTATTAGACCCCTGAGGCAGGCGTTGTTGACACCGAAACACTGCCCGTGTCGGGTCATTTACTAATAAAGGACTCCTGTTGTCTCAGTCTTGAAGGCCCAGTTGTGCTTTTTGTGTTTGTATACTTCCTTTGTATGCTGTATTACCCTCTCTATTTGCTCTAAGCTTGTTAGTGGATGTCATTTTCTGGACGTCTAACATGTTATTAAGCCATATAGTTTTTGAATGTTAGGTTGACCAGATCGATGTATGATTCATAGAATTCCATCTTGCTTGTCTGTCGCACTGTTGTATGCCTGTATTGCATTTCTACCAGAGGTACAGTTTTCTTCTGTCATTTTTGTGCCATTTCCTATCTAGTCTCCTGCAAAACTATTTGGTGGCTAGCAGTTTCTGATTGAACCAGGGTGATGGACTTCTATTATGTTTCCTTCTGGTGTTTTCAGGTGCTGTTATATCAAGGATGGGTTTGCTGTGTATATCCCATTGACCCATGAAGTTGGGCAAGTCTGGTTGTAGGTCATCTTGGATGTTTAGGATTTGCCCCTCCCCCCCCCCCCCCCCAAAAAAAAAAAAAAAAAAAAAATTCTGTGGCTCTTATCTTGGCCCTGGTGTAGATAATGTTGGGTGCATCTTGGGATCTTTTGCTTTGTTTGGACTCTTTCCAATTATGTGAAAAATAATTGTTAATGGTCTGACCATGGGACAAAGGTCAGACCACTAGAGGCTCTATTATCAGACAAAAGGGGCTGTTAGGTGCTCTTGATGAGCCTTCAGATTTTTGCCTCCCCCCAACTCAGTGATTTTTACATGCTCATTGGGCATACCCTAAGATTTTGATAAGTAATCCTCACAATCGTGATCACCCCAACTCCATCCCTCTCAGGATGGTTGTTTAAAAAATGTGCACTTGTATTTCAGGTTCTGATTACTTTATTGAAATGACAATTTTATATGTGTTGCTAAAGTAATATATTTGCTGCTAGCTAGAGAAATATAACGTGAAAAGTACACACATAATTTGATAAAATGACATGTTTCTCTTTCCTCTGTTTGCAAATCGTGCATATCTGTTTCAGGGACTGGATGTGAAAAGACATGATAAAGTGTGGCTTGTTAGAGTGACAGAGACAGTGTTTCCAAATGGGTTAGTTTTGTGCATACCATGGCAGTAATTAACTTCTAAGCCAGGAACAGTTGTGAGGTATGTGTGTGTCTTGCATATTCATGTCTGGCTGTGTGCTTATGCGTACAGACAGATGGGTGAAACATCCACAATAAGCGTAATCACTAACAACATTAAAATAAAGTTATATATATATGCATGCACACACTTACGTACATAGAGATATCAAGTTACAGAGGCAACAACAACTTCTAAAACCCATTTACTCATTTAAACAGCTATCTAGTCTGTTGATGGTTAAGCTGGCCCCGTAGGTGAAAGAAAAACAATGTGTATCCCTCTTGTCCAGTGAAAAGCATGGAATAACAACCTACTGTTTTAATTCCTGCCTATGGGTTATTGTAGACTAACTCAATCCATCTCATAAAAGCAACACCAGAATTAAACTTGGAAAGTATGCCTCGCAAAAAGTTCCATTCCATGAAGTGAAGAGCCTTTTCAGCATCTAGTGTTAAATTTCTAGTGATGTAGTAGATAATTTATTGCTTCAGCAACATTCCAAAATTTCCTTATTTTGAAATTGGCAGGCGTCGTTGGAATGAAAGGAAATGGCTAACTTGTCTTCAATTCAGTTCCACAGGTAGTCACTTCTCCATGCTAGGGATTGGTGATATTGTGATGCCAGGCCTCCTCCTCTGCTTTGTCCTGCGTTATGATAACTACAAAAAACAAGCTAACAGTGACACATGCAACACATCAGGACCTGGGAACATCTCTGGGCGCATGCAGAAGGTCTCCTACTTTCACTGTACTCTAATTGGATACTTTGTGGGTAAGTATGGCAAGTTGTACAGCAGGTGTGTAATAACATATGGGAGACTAGGGAAGGAAGACAGATGAGTGTTAAGTGACCTGGAAGGAGACTTGAAATTTGTTATGGGGAGCCTAAATAGGAAAGGTTGAGCAGTTAAAAGGAAATGGGGGATGGAAGAAAATTGTGACTTTTGGCAGCTAAGGCAAGAAAGAAACATCTCAGTCCTTGTGCTTTTTGGTTTTACTTTTCCTGACAGGTTTGCTAACTGCAACAGTAGCGTCTCGTATTCACCGGGCTGCACAACCTGCCCTGCTCTACTTGGTACCATTCACTTTGCTGCCTCTCCTCACCATGGCTTACTTAAAGGTGAGAGGCATCTCAAATATTGAATTCACAGCTCTATATACAGTAGCATCTTCATGATCTGTTTGCCTAGATTACTCTTCAGCCATTTGCAGCATTGATTAAACCATTTACGTAGTATTGGTTGCTTAAAGTGGAGGTGTAGCCTAATGGTTAGAGTAGTGGACTCAGAACCAGGGAAGCCCGGTTGAAATGCCACTGTGACTCCTTTTGATCTTGGACAAGTCACTTAATCCTTCATTGCTTCAGGTATAAACTTAGATTGTATGTCTTCCAGGGACAGGAAAATACCTACTTGTACCCTCCTTGAGCTACAACTGAAAAAAGGTGTGAGCTAAATCCAAAACACTTTCCCTTCATGATCCAAATTCCCTATAGCAAAGATGAATGTGCTGACACCAGTGGGTTAAGCATTCCAGAGATGACCTCTGCTTATCTCTTGTGCTCTTGTCCTGACACTGCTGATGTGGTTGTTCTCCCATCTCTGCTCCCAGTCTACTGGATTGTGCTTAAACCTTTTGAAGGCAAAGTGAACCTTAGTCACAAATGAGGATGACATCCTGATAGCACAGACATGGACATGTTTTCCAGGAAATTCTTTGAGTCCTCCCCCGTAAGCAAGGTGGTTCTGCACTTCTGTCATTGTGTAGCATACCTTGCCTCTTCATTTTCCACAGTGAATGTTGAGCATATGCCACTTCTTCATCAGCCACTGTTGCTATAGTTTATTTCAGAGCTATTTTACTTTGTTTCTCAAGTCCATCATGCCTTGGTGTTTAACTTACTAGTCAGCTTTTATGGCAGCTCCAATTTTTTTATGAAACCAAAACTATTAAATTTGAACTGAACATTAACCAAGGAAATTTCCTTTATATTACTAGTTAAAGTATAGAAACATCAACTGCCAGGGATACCTACAAAGATTGCCTTCCCTTAAATGGCTTTTATCACGGGTTTCTCAAAGCCTCTGAAAAAAGCCACAATAGAAAACAACTCCTACCCAGAGAAAAAAACTATTGTAGCCAAAAGGAATTCTGTAGCAAAAAATACACTAGAGCAACGTTCCATATGGTTAATGTTGAACCAATACTGAAAAAATATAACTACAAATGCACAGAAAAGACTACTACTTATCTTCACCCGGGGGTGATCTTTGTAATTTGTGCATTTCAACGAAGGTATCCTTCCAGGTTAACTCACAAAAGTAGAACTGTAGCACTGTATAAATTCATATTTTATTTTATTTGTTACATCTGTATCCCACATTTTCCCACCTATTTGTAAACTCAGTGTGGCTTAACAAGGGGCCCCCTTGTTTCGAATCTGCCTCAGGAGGAACCCAAGTTTTTTTTTGTTTTTTTTTTTCAGTCTTTCAATCTGGCAACAAGATGGCGATGACTAGAATAAAAACACTCAATTGAGACCTCCCCTTATGTGACATCAATTGAGTAGATACAGCCAATAGAAATTTAGTAGAACACCTCCCACTCTGAAGGGCCATTCACTCCCTTCGGTGTCACAGTTTGTTATATCCAATTTTGCTCTTTTTGGCACAAGCACCAAGAGATAGCCCCCCTTCGTCCATTATCAACCAACTCTTCTATGGCCATACATCACAATTGTTCAAATGAATGTTGTAAAGTCAAACAATGTTTAACTAAAGGCATAGTATTTTCCCAGTATTAATACAATGTTTATGTTCAGTCAGTCTGGTTTTCAGCATTCACTTTGTCTGGCCAATATATTTCAGCCCACAGGGACAAGTAATAAGATAGACTACTGCTTTAGAAACACAGGATGTAGAACATTTAATGTGGATCCATTTTTTAACATCATCCCAAAACTTAGAAGTTTCTTCAGTAACATCGTAGTTCCAATTTTTTGCCATTTTATTAAGTGGCCTTTTTGTCTGTGACTTCTGACAGGTTCTTTGATCTTGACCCTCCCATCCTTTCTGTTTGGGTCATATAATAATATACAGATACAAAGACATTTAGATTTCTGGGTATGTATCAGTCACGTTTCCATACAAATCCTATAAGGAGACTGTTCTGATCTCTGTATGTTGATGATATCCATATGTGAGCAGATAAAGGATTTATGTGCATTTGATAAAATTTATCATGCATCTTAAGAGCTGAGAATTTTCTTTCAACTTGGATTTATTTCCTTTTGGAAGTTTGCTATGAAAGACTGGTTAATAGCAAAGGGAATTCTGTGCAGTGAAGCCTCTTCAGTTGAGAATGCTGATATTGTCCCTTTTTTTTTTTTTTTAATTCAGCATCTTGTGTTGTACTGCTGCCTGCTGTGATTAATCCTTTGGAGAAGAATGACATCCAACTGTGTTGTTTTTTTGTTTTTTTTAAACCAGTAATAAAGGTCAAACACTAGACATTTAAAAAAGTTAAACTGCTGCTTAGAGCAAAAATTTAAATCTGGGGAGAAAAACAAAATTGTATCAGCCCAGGGCAAGAACCATTATATCTGGAAATTGCAAGCATGAAATTTATTCCTAAAGGAGTAATGACATCTTTGGGAACAAAACCGAATGATAAATTATCTATGGAAGCCCAGATTTCACAGATTGTGAAAGTAGGCCTTGTTCAGATTTGGCAATTAAGGTTATATTTAGAGAAAAAAAAAAGTTATATCTATTGTTCATTTGATGGTTCTAACATCAGATTACTGTAGCATGCTTTATCAAGGATTGCTGAAAAATAAGTTAAAATGATTACTAATTTTGCAGCTCTGGGGAGGTAAGATCCGACCATGTTTCTCCCCTGCTTAAAGAATTACATCTTCTGAATTTGTAGCTAATTCAAAATTGCTTGTTTAATATATAAATGTCATCACAGAGTTGAACCATATTATATTGCATCTTTATTATGTCCCTAAACCACCACCTCATGATTATTGCAGTCCTCCCAATAGGCATTCTTATCAGCTCTGAACCACAGAGCGAATAGCATTTAAATGTTTTGCACCATCATAGTAGGACACTTTGCATTAGACCTACAATTAGAACCATCCTATTTAGAATTCAGGAAACTTTTAAAATCATGAGGATGTTGATCATGCTTTTAATTCTTTCCTTATGTTAATTTGAGATTGTATGATATTACTGTACTTGTGTTGTACTTTCATTGCAAACTACTTCAGAACCTTGTGGTTGGGAGTGGTGTATCAAATTGGATAAATAACTAAATCTGTACTTCAAGAAAAGTTTCTGCCTTTAATTTTGCACCAGCAATTTTTCTGAAGACCACTACAGAGAGGGCAGCTGGAAACTTCAAGAAATGTCTAGACTGCAGGGAGATAATATCCTTAATTATCACAATACCTGCAGCAAGTACCTGGGCAAGGATCATATGTCCCATTGCATTATCTGCTCTAGGATATCATTGAAAGCAATCAAAATCCACAAGAAAACTCTTGTTTTGAGAAAATGTGTTACACAGAGACTTGTCTGGCTATGCTTGACAGATGCCTTTGATCAGCTACTCATCCAAATAAAGAAGCACATGAATTTCCATTTTGCATAAAAACGCCTTGAAGGACAACACATTTTGTGAATATGTGTAGACTTGTAGGCCATAGGCAACATGTGATATTGGAAGTATATAGGGGGAGAATCAGTTTTCAAATTTACATATTCTTACTATTTCTTTACAGTAAGAGGACATTTCAGTTTCTGCAGCTCATCTACCCAGTAATTTGTTTAGGGTTTTTTTTTTTTTTATATTTTGCCTTTCTTTACAGTGGTCATTTACACAGCTCAGGAAAATCTCTAAATTTCAAAACTCTAATGGCTGAAGTATCTCTTTCACTGGTAGTAAGGCTAAAAGGTGTGAGAGTTCCAGGCCCTAATAACATACCCATTGTATCCACTGTTTATATATCTGATGTTTTTGCCTTTAAAACAGTTAACAGTTTTCTCAACATTTTTCCCAAGGCTATATACCAAGAAAGCTGAATTAAACCTGTGCATTTTGGATGTCAGAAGAGCCACTACTTTTTCTCCGAGGACAAGCAGGCTGCTTGTTCTCACGACTGGGTTGACGTCCACGGCAGCCCCCACCAACCGGAACAAAACTTTGCGGGCGGTCCCGCACGCGGGGCACGCCCACCGCGCATGCGCGGCCGTCTTCCCGCCCGTGCGCGACCGTTCCCGCTCAGTCTTTTCTTTTCCGCGCTGGAGAGAGCCGTGTTCGTCTGTCAGCCCCGGAAACCGGATCGCGCTTTTGCCGCGAGTTTTTCTTCTTCGTTGTTTTTCTTTGTTGTTTTCTCTGTTTTATTTTGTTTCAAAAAAAAAAAAAAGAGAAAACTTTGTTTCCCCCTCGTACTTTTAGCGGGGGCGTCTTGTTGCGGCCTTGTGGCCGCGCGGTCGATTTATTTTTCGAGGTGTGATTTTTACCGCCACCATCGACGACTTTGACTTCGCCGACGCGATTTTTCCGTCGATGTCCTCGAAGGTCCCGAGTGGATTTAAGAAGTGTGGTCGGTGCGGCCGGCATATCTCGCAGGCCCACACTCACGCTTGGTGCCTCCAGTGCCTCGGGCTGGAGCACGATACCAAGACGTGCACCTTGTGTCTCGGTTTACGGAAACAGACACAGGTGGCGAGGCAAGTTCTGCGGGACCGTCTTTTTGGAACTTGCGCCGGCCCCTCGACGTCGACTTCGACGGCATCGGTGTCGACGGCCGGATCTTCGGTACCGGTACTGATGTCCACGAAATCGGCACCGACCCCAGGAGCACAGGTCCCGTTGGCCCGCCGGTCTTCCGGAGATGGCAGGGGTGAGCGGCCGCGTGGGCAATCGGCCCCGGTCACTCCCTCTACCCAGGGCCCTCGGGACCGAATCCTGTCAGACCCGATCCCTCGAGGCCGAGGGGGATCTACCTCCTCCTCTTCGGTACCGCCGAGTGCCGATGACGGGCACCGAAAAAAGACAAAAAAAGCACCGTCATCGGTCGCCCACGGCGCATGTGGCTACCGGCTCCAGAGATGATTCGACGCCGAGGAAGCAGCAGCGCCGGGAGGAGTGTTCCCCCTCGGTGGTAGAGGTATCGTTACGTCAGGGCACCAGCACTTCGGTGCCGTCTCCTGGACCCGAACAGCTTCCGGCACCGACACCTCTACCGGCCCCCTCGCCTTTCCCGACAGCGGGCCTGGACAAGTGCCTCCGAGCCATCCTTCCGGGGATCCTGGAAGGGCTGATGCGCCAGACTGTGCCGGCGCCGGGGGTGCTTGCGCCCTCGGCGCCATTGACTGAGGCGCCGGCGTGCTCTAGCCCGGTGCTGAGGCCTTCGACACCGACGCCGCTTGCGGTGCCAGTCTCGACCGCCACGCAGGTGGAGTCCCCGTCGATGGAGGGAGCTTCATCCCCGCCGGCGCGGGAGTCCACCGCTCGACGACGCCACCGAGGACTCGGTGCCTCGAAGTCGAGCCGGGCCCAGTTGAGGTTTGAGCTACAGGAGCTCATGTCCGACACCGAGGAAGAGGCCTCGTGGGGGGAGGAGGAGGACCCCAGATATTTCTTCTCAGAGTCTGTGGGCCTTCCCTCCGACCCCACTCCTTCACCAGAGAGGAAGCTCTCACCACCTGAGAGCCTCTCTTTTGCCTCCTTCGTCAGGGACATGTCTATTTGCATTCCCTTCCCCGTAGTCTCTGTGGATGAGCCGAGGGCCGAGATGCTCGAGTTCCTCGACTATCCATCACCACCTAGAGAGTCCTCCACTGTACCGTTGCACAATGTCCTCAAAGGAGACACTGCTTCGGAACTGGTTGAGACCTTTATCTAATCCCACCATCCCCAAGAAAGCGGAGTCCCAATACAGGATCCACTCAGACCCAGAGTTAATGCGGCCTCAATTGCCTCATGACTCGGCGGTCGTGGACTCTGCTCTCAAGAGGGCACGGAGTTCAAGGGATACCGCCTCGGCGCCCCCGGGGCGGGAGTCTCGCACTCTGGACTCGTTTGGGAGGAAGGCCTACCAGTCGTCAATGCTCGTGACCCGCATCCAGTCCTACCAGCTCTACACGAGCATACACATGCGGAATAATGTGAAGCAACTGACGGACCTGGTCAACAAGCTCCCCCCGGAGCAGTCCAGGCCTTTTCAGGAGGTGGTCAGGCAGCTGAAGGCGTGCAGAAAGTTCCTGTCCAGGGGTATATATGACACCTGTGATGTGGCATCTCGTGCTGCGGCCCAAGGTATAGTGATGCACAGGCTCTCATGGCTGCGTGCCTCTGACCTGGACAACCGCACCCAGCAGCGGCTGGCCGATGTCCCTTGCCGGGGGGATAATATTTTTGGTGAGAAGGTCGAGCAGTTGGTGGACCAACTACATCAGCGGGAAACCGCCCTCGACAAGCTCTCCCACCGGTCGCCTTCAGCATCCACCTCAGCAGGTGGACGTTTTTCCCAGGCCAGGCAGGCTGCGCCCTACGCCTACAACAAGCGTAGGTACACCCAGCCGGCCCGAAGGCCTCCTCAGGCACAGGGACAGTCCCAGCGCGCTCGTTCCCGTCAACAGCGTGCGCCTAAGCAGCCCCCGGCGCCTCCACAGCAAAAACCGGGGACGGGTTTTTGACTGGATCCATGGGAACATAGCCGCCATCAAAGTGTCCGTGCCGGACGATCTGCCAGTCGGGGGGAGGTTAAAACTTTTTCACCAAAGGTGGCCTCTAATAACCTCCGACCAGTGGGTTCTCCAAATAGTGCGGTGCGGATACGCCCTGAATTTGGCCTCCCCTCCACCAAATTGTCCTCCGGGAGCCCAGTCCTTCAGCTCCCATCACAAGCAGGTACTTGCAGAGGAACTCTCCGCCCTTCTCAGCGCCAATGCGGTCGAGCCCGTGCCACCCGGGCAGGAAGGGCAGGGATTCTATTCCAGGTATTTCCTTGTGGAAAAGAAAACGGGGGATGCGCCCCATCCTAGACCTGAGAGGCCTGAACAAATATCTGGTCAAAGAGAAGTTCAGGATGCTTTCCTTGGGCACCCTTCTACCAATGATTCAGAAAGACGATTGGCTATGTTCCCTGGATTTAAAGGACGCTTACACTCACATCCCGATACTGCCAGCTCACAGACAGTATCTCAGATTCCGCCTGGGGACACGGCACTTTCAGTATTGTGTGCTGCCCTTTGGGCTCGCCTCTGCCCCACGGGTGTTCACGAAGTGCCTCGTGGTGGTCGCAGCGTATCTACGCAAGCTGGGAGTGCACGTGTTCCCATATCTCGACGATTGGCTGGTCAAGAACACCTCGGAGGCAGGAGCTCTCTGGTCCATGCAGTGCACTATTCACCTCCTGGAGCTGCTGGGGTTTGTGATAAATTACCCAAAGTCCCATCTCCAGCCAGTCCAACCTCTGGAATTCATAGGAGCTCTGCTGAATTCTCAGACGGCTCAGGCCTTTCTTCCCGAAGCGAGGGCCCACAACCTCCTGTCCCTCGCTTCCCAGACCAGAGCGTCTCAGCAGGTCACAGCTCGGCAGATTTTGAGACTCCTAGGTCATATGGCCTCCACAGTTCATGTGACTCCCATGGCTCGTCTTCACATGAGATCTGCTCAATGGACCCTAGCTTCCCAGTGGTGCCAGGCCACCGGGAATCTAGAAGATGTCATCCGCCTCTCCATCAGTTGCCGCACTTCACTGCACTGGTGGACCATTCGGACCAATTTGACCCTGGGACGCCCATTCCAAATTCCACAGCCCACGAAAGTGCTGACGACGGATGCATCTCGCCTGGGGTGGGGAGCTCATGTTGATGGGCTTCACACCCAGGGACTGTGGTCCCTCCAGGAAAAAGATCTTCAGATCAACCTCCTGGAGCTCCGAGCGGTCTGGAATGCACTGAAGGCTTTCAGAGATCGGCTGTCCTGTCAAATTATCCAAATTCGGACAGACAATCAGGTTGCAATGTATTACATCAACAAGCAGGGGGGCACCGGATCTCGCCCCCTGTGTCAGGAAGCCGTCGGGATGTGGCGTTGGGCCTGCCAGTTTGGCATGCTTCTCCAAGCCACATACCTGGCAGGTGTAAACAACAGTCTGGCCGACAGACTGAGCAGAGTCATGCAACCGCACGAGTGGTCACTCCATTCCAGAGTGGTATGCAAGATCTTCCGAGAGTGGGGCACTCCCTCGGTGGACCTTTTCGCCTCTCAGACCAACCACAAGCTGCCTCTGTTTTGTTCCAGACTACAGGCACACGGCAGACTAGCGTTGGATGCCTGTCTCCTCCATTGGGGGACCGGCCTCCTGTATGCTTATCCTCCCATACCTGTGGTGGGGAAGACCTTACTGAAGCTCAAGCAAGACCACAGCACCATAATTCTGATAGCGCCTTTTTGGCCCCCGCCAGATGTGGTTCCCTCTTCTTCTGGAGTTGTCCTCCGAAGAACCGTGGAGATTGGACTGTTTTCCGACTCTCATTTCGCAGAACGACGGAGCGCTTCTGCACCCCAACCTTCAGTCTCTGGCTCTCACGGCCTGTATGTTGAGGGCGTAGACTTCACTTCGTTGGGTCTGTCTGAGGGTGTCTCCCATGTCTTGCTTGCCTCTAGGAAGGATTCCACTAAAAAGAATTACTTTTTCAAGTGGAGGAGGTTTGTCGTTTGGTGTGAGAGCAAGGCCCTAGAACCTCGTTCTTGTCCTGCTCAGAACCTGCTTGAATACCTTCTGCAATTATCAGAGTCTGGCCTCAAGACCAACTCAGTAAGGAATCACCTTAGTGCGATTAGTGCTTACCATCTTCGTGTAGAGGGTAAAGCCATCTCTGGAGAGCCTTTAGTCGTTCGATTCATGAGAGGTTTGCTTTTGTCAAAGCCCCCTGTCAAGCCTCCTACAGTGTCATGGGATCTCAACATCGTCCTCACCCAGCTGATGAAACCTCCTTTTGAGCCACTGAATTCATGCCATCTGAAGTACTTGACCTGGAAGGTCATTTTCTTGGTGGCAGTTACTTCAGCTCGTAGGGTCAGTGAGCTTCAAGCCCTGGTAGCTCATGCTCCGTATACTAAATTTCATCATAACAGAGTAGTGCTCCGCACTCACCCTAAGTTCCTGTCAAAGGTGGTGTCGGAGTTCCATCTTAACCAGTCAATTGTCTTGCCAACATTCTTTCCCAGACCGCATACCCGCCCTGCTGAACGTCAGTTGCACACATTGGACTGCAATCTAGCGTTGGCCTTCTATTTGGAGCGGACACAGCCCCACAGACAGTCCGCCCAATTGTTTCTTTCTTTGGACCCCAATAGGAAAGGGGTCGCTGTCGGGAAACGCACCATCTCCAATTGGCTAGCAGATTGCATTTCCTTCACTTACGCCCAGGCTGGGCTGACTCTTGAGGGTCATGTCACGGCTCATAGTGTCAGAGCCATGGCAGCGTCGGTGGCCTACTTGAAGTCAGCCACGATTGAAGAGATTTGCAAGGCTGCGACATGGTCATCTGTCCACACATTCACATCACATTACTGCCTCCAGCAGGATACCCGACGCGACAGTCGGTTCGGGCAGTTGGTGCTGCAGAATCTGTTTGGGGTTTAAATCCAACTCCACCCTCCAGGACCCGAATTTATTCTGGTCAGGCTGCACTCTCAGTTAGTTGTTCTTCATAGGTCAATTTCTGTTATGCCGTTGCGAGATTCAATTGACCTGGGTTCTTGTTTTGAGTGAGCCTGAGAACTAGGGATACCCCAGTCGTGAGAACAAGCAGCCTGCTTGTCCTCGGAGAAAGTGAATGATACATACCTGTAGCAGGTGTTCTCCGAGGACAGCAGGCTGATTGTTCTCACCTACCCTCCCTCCTCCCCTTTGGAGTTGCGTTTTTACTCATTTTTGCTTGTCATTCAACTGAGCGGGAATGGTCGCGCACGGGCGGGAAGACGGCCGCGCATGCGCGGTGGGCGTGCCCTGCGTGCGGGACCGCCCGCAAAGTTTTGTTCCGGTTGGTGGGGGCTGCCGTGGATGTCAACCCAGTCGTGAGAACAATCAGCCTGCTGTCCTCGGAGAACACCTGCTACAGGTATGTATCATTCGCTTTATCTGCTTAGGTTGGCACTGTAGGTGAGGACAATACTGCTATATCCCCCTCCTCAAGTGAAAAGCATTGAAGGCTACTTTTTAAATTCCTACTCTTAATGTACAGCAAATCAATCCATCTCCTAAACATAAGACCAGAATGCAACTTGGGAAGTATTCTTTTAAATACTTTAGGAAGTCCTCTCATCCTTTTCTTTTTACTCCAGCAAGCCTGGCATTGCTGTGTCATTGTCAAATTGAATAGCAGGTTGTATATCCTTCACTTTAATGCCAACGTTGGTCTGTCTATAAGGTATGTTGAAGCCGGTAGTATCGGGGCTATGACTGTTTTAGCTGCTTCTCTGGGTTCAGCTTCTGTTAGAGATATGTAAAACCTCAGCATAGAGATCAGTTCACACATTCCCATCACAGTATTGTCTGGTACAAACTTTTGATGAAATACGCTTTTTCATGATTAGGGCTTACTTTTTTTTCAATGGTTGTCTTCCTTCAATGGAAAAAAAAAAAAAAGGATTCAAGCCTATCAAAGGAGTTAAGGAGCCTTGGGACAGTTTTGATACTTTTTCCAGTTCTAATTTGTGGCTCCTATGTGTAACTGTGGTTTCTCCGAGGACAAGCAGGCTGCTTGTTCTCACTGATGGGTGACGTCCACGGCAGCCCCTCCAATCGGAAACTTCACTAGCAAAGGCCTTTGCTAGTCCTCGCGCGCTCATGCGCACCGCGCATGCGCGGCCGTCTTCCCGCCCGAACCGGCTCGTGTTCGTCAGTCTTCTTTTGTCCGCGCTCGGTACGGTCGTGTTTTCGCCGTGTCGGGCCCCGCAAAGTCGACCTCGCGCGTTCGTCGTGTGTTCTCGAAAGAGAGAAATTATAATCCATTCTGTGTGGGAAAAGACTCTTGGTCTTTTCTTCCCCCGCTATTTCCAGTTTTCGCCCCGGTAAGTTTTCTTTCGTCGTCGGGGTAGGCCACTTTTAGGCCTCGGGTCGAAGTTTTCTTCCCCTTGTTTTTTCGGTGCCTTTTCCGCCATTTCGACTTTTGATCTCGCCGGCGCGATTTTTCCGCCCATGACATCGAAGTCTACCAGCGGCTTGAAGAAGTGCACCCAGTGCGCCCGGGTCATCTCGCTCACTGACAGGCACGCGTCGTGTCTTCAGTGCTTGGGGGCTGGGCACCGCCCGCAGGCCTGTAGTCTGTGTTCCCTTTTGCAAAAGCGGACTCAGGTAGCGAGATTGGCTCAGTGGAACGTTTTGTTCTCGGGCTCTTCATCGGCACCGGGGGTATCGAGTGCATCGACGTCTTCAGCGTCCAGAGCTTCATCCTCGGCCACCAGTGCATCGAGGCATCGGCCCTCTGCATCGGCGCCGAGACATCGGATAGCTGCATCGACGTCTGTGGTACCTGGTCCTCGTCTGCTGATGTCGTTGGACGGTGGTGCTTCGTCTGGAGTGCAGGTGAGGGCTGTCCATTCCCCTGCTGGTGGCGGTGAGCCTTCGGGTGGGTCTCCCCCTACCCTGAGGGCTCCTGCGGTACAGCCCCCCCGAGACCGACCTCCTTCGGCCTCGGCCCCGAGGAAGCGACGACTGGATTCTACGTCCTCCTCGTCGGTGCCGGGAAGCTCCGGTGACATGCTTCGTTCTAAGAAATCGAAGAAGCATCGTCATCGGTCTCCTTCCCGGGTCGGCACCGAGAGCTCTGGGTCGCCGAGGGAGTCGGCACCCACCAGGCATCGGCACCGAGAGGACCGCTCACCCTCTGTTCAGGAGGTGTCGATGCGCTCCACTCTGGACAGCCCGGAACAGCCTCCACGCCCGGAACAGGTTCTGACGTCGACGCCTGCATCGACCTCCATGCCTTTCTCTGCAGCCGCTCTGAACGAGAGCCTCCGGGCCGTTCTCCCAGAGATTCTGGGAGAGCTGTTGCGCCCTACCCCTCCAGTACCGGCGGTGCTTGCGCCACCGGTACCGTCGAGCGTGGCGCCGGCTGGCCCATCGCCCGAGGTGAGGTCTCCGGCGTCGGTGCCGCATGCGGTACCGGCTGCCGTCGCCTCCCAGGAAGGCTCCCCGACTACGTCGGCGGAGGGAGCTTCGCCGATGCGGGCGAGGGAGTCTACCTCTCGACGCCCCCATCGTGGACGTGGCTCCACAGAGTCGAGTCGGGCACGGTTGCAGGCACAGGTCCGTGAACTTGTGTCTGACACCGAGGGTGAGGCCTCGTGGGAAGAGGAATAAAACCCCAGATATTTCTCTGACGAGGAGTCTGAGGGTCTTCCTTCCGATCCCACTCCCTCTCCTGAGAGACAGCTTTCTCCTCCCGAGAGTCTGTCTTTTGCTTCCTTTGTCCGGGAGATGTCTACGGCCATCCCCTTCCCGGTGGTTGTGGAGGACGAGCCCAGGGCTGAAATGTTTGAGCTCCTGGACTATCCTTCTCCACCTAAGGAAGCGTCCACTGTACCCATGCACCATGTCCTAAAAAAGACATTGCTGGCGAACTGGACCAAGCCTTTAACTAATCCCCACATCCCCAAGAAGATCGAGTCCCAGTACCGGATCCATGGGGACCCAGATCTGATGCGCACTCAGTTGCCTCATGATTCTGGAGTTGTGGATCTGGCCCTAAAGAAGGCTAAGAGTTCTAGGGAGCATGCTTCGGCGCCCCCGGGCAAGGACTCTAGAACCTTAGACTCCTTTGGGAGGAAGGCCTACCATTCCTCTATGCTCGTGGCCAAAATTCAGTCCTACCAGCTCTACACGAGCATACACATGCGGAACAATGTGCGGCAGTTGGTGGGCTTGGTTGATGCGCTCCCCCCTGAGCAAGCCAAGCCTTTTCAGGAGGTGGTCAGGCAGCTGAAGGCGTGCAGAAAATTCATGGCCAGAGGGGTGTATGACACCTTTGATGTTGCGTCCAGGGCCGCTGCTCAAGGTGTGGTGATGCGCAGGCTCTCATGGCTGCGTGCCTCCGACCTGGAGAATAGAATCCAGCAGCGGATTGCGGACTCGCCTTGCCGTGCGGATAACATTTTTGGAGAGAAAGTCGAACAGGTGGTAGAGCAGCTCCACCAGCGGGACACCGCATTCGACAAGTTCTCCCGCCGGCAGCCTTCAGCCTCTACCTCTACAGGTAGAAGATTTTTTGGGGGAAGGAAGACTGTTCCCTACTCTTCTGGTAAGCGTAGGTACAATCCTCCTTCTCGACAGCCTGCGACCCAGGCTAAGCCCCAGCGCGCTCGCTCTCGTCAGCAGCGTGCGCCTCAGCAAGGCCCCTCGGCTCCCCAGCAAAAGCAAGGGACGAGCTTTTGACTGGCTCCAGCAGAGCATAGCCGACATCCAAGTGTCAGTGCCGGGCGACCTGCCAGTCGGAGGGAGGTTGAAAGCTTTTCACCAAAGGTGGCCTCTCATAACCTCCGATCAGTGGGTTCTCCAAATAGTCCGGCAAGGATACACCCTCAATTCGGCCTCAAAACCTCCAAATTGTCCACCGGGAGCTCAGTCTTACAGCTTCCAGCACAAGCAGGTACTTGCAGAGGAACTCTCCGCCCTTCTCAGTGCCAATGCGGTCGAGCCCGTGCCATCCAGGCAAGAAGGGCTGGGATTCTATTCCAGGTACTTCCTTGTGGAAAAGAAAACAGGGGGGATGCGTCCCATCCTAGACCTAAGGGCCCTGAACAAATATCTGGTCAAAGAAAAGTTCAGGATGCTTTCCCTGGGCACCCTCCTTCCCATGATTCAGGAAAACGATTGGCTATGCTCTCTGGACTTGAAGGATGCCTACACACACATCCCGATACTGCCAGCTCACAGACAGTATCTGCGATTTCAGCTGGGCACACGTCACTTCCAGTACTGTGTGCTACCCTTTGGGCTCGCCTCTGCGCCCAGGGTGTTCACAAAGTGCTTGGCTGTAGTAGCAGCGGCACTTCGCAGGCTGGGGGTGCACGTGTTCCCATATCTCGACGATTGGCTGGTGAAGAACACATCCGAGGCAGAAGCCCTGCAGTCCATGCAGATGACTATTCGCCTCCTGGATCTACTGGGGTTTGTGATAAATTATCCAAAGTCCCATCTTCTCCCAGTGCAGAGACTCGAATTCATAGGAGCTCTGCTGGATTCTCGGACGGCTCGCGCCTATCTCCCGGAGACGAGAGCCAACAACTTGTTGTCCCTCGTCTCGCGGGTGCGAGCGTCCCAGCAGATCACAGCTCGGCAGATGTTGAGATTGCTAGGCCACATGGCCTCCACAGTCCATGTGACTCCCATGGCCCGCCTTCACATGAGATCTGCTCAATGGACCCTAGCTTCCCAGTGGTTCCAGGCTGCTGGGGATCTAGAAGACGTAATCCACCTGTCCACGAGTTTTCTCGAATCCCTGTCTTGGTGGACGATTTGGTCCAATCTGACTCTGGGACGTCCCTTCCAAATTCCTCAGCCTCTAAAAGTGCTGACCACGGATGCGTCTCTCCTGGGGTGGGGAGCTCATGTCGATGGGCTTCACACCCAAGGAAGCTGGTCCCTCCAGGAACGCGATCTGCAGATCAATCTTCTGGAGTTACGAGCGATCTGGAACGCTCTGAAGGCTTTCAGAGATCGGCTGTCCCACCAAATTATCCAAATTCAGACAGACAACCAGGTTGCCATGTACTACGTCAACAAGCAGGGGGGCACCGGATCTCGCCCCCTGTGTCAGGAAGCCGTCAGCATGTGGCTCTGGGCTCGCCGTCACGGCATGGTGCTCCAAGCCACATATCTGGCAGGCGTAAACAACAGTCTGGCCGACAGGTTGAGCAGGATTATGCAACCTCGCGAGTGGTCGCTCAATTCCCGTGTAGTGCGACAGATCTTCCAGGTGTGGGGCACTCCCTTGGTAGACCTCTTCGCATCTCGAGCCAACCACAAGGTCCCTCAGTTCTGTTCCAGGCTTCAGGCCCACGGCAGATTGGCATCGGATGCCTTCCTCCTGGACTGGGGGGAGGGTCTGCTGTATGCTTATCCTCCCATACCTCTGGTGGGGAAGACTTTGTTGAAACTCAAGCAAGACCGAGGCACCATGATTCTGATTGCTCCTTTTTGGCCGCGTCAGATCTGGTTCCCTCTTCTTCTGGAGTTGTCCTCCGAAGAACCGTGGAGATTGGAGTGTTTTCCGACCCTCATCACACAGGACGAAGGGGCGCTTCTGCATCCCAACCTCCGGTCCCTGGCTCTCACGGCCTGGATGTTGAGAGCGTAGACTTTGCCTCTTTGGGTCTGTCAGAGGGTGTCTCCCGCATCTTGCTTGCTTCCAGGAAAGATTCCACTAAGAGGAGTTACTTCTTTCTGTGGAGGAAGTTTGCCGTCTGGTGTGACAGCAAGGCCCTAGATCCTCGCTCTTGTCCTACACAGACCCTGCTTGAATACCTTCTTCACTTGTCTGAGTCTGGTCTCAAGACCAACTCTGTAAGGGTTCACCTTAGTGCAATCAGTGCATACCATTACCGTGTGGAAGGTAAGCCGATCTCAGGACAGCCTTTAGTTGTTCGCTTCATGAGAGGTTTGCTTTTGTCAAAGCCCCCTGTCAAGCCTCCTACGGTGTCATGGGATCTCAATGTCGTTCTCACCCAGCTGATGAAACCTCCTTTTGAGCCACTGAATTCCTGCCATCTGAAGTACTTGACCTGGAAGGTCATTTTCTTGGTGGCAGTTACTTCAGCTCGTAGAGTCAGTGAGCTTCAGGCCCTGGTAGCCCAGGCCCCTTACACCAAATTTCATCATAACAGAGTAGTCCTCCGCACTCACCCTAAGTTCTTGCCAAAGGTCGTGTCGGAGTTCCATCTGAACCAGTCAATTGTCTTGCCAACATTCTTTCCCCGTCCTCATTCCTGCCCTGCTGAACGTCAGCTGCACACATTGGACTGCAAGAGAGCATTGGCCTTCTATCTGGAGCGGACACAGCCCAACAGACAGTCCGCCCAATTGTTTGTTTCTTTTGATCCCAATAGGAGGGGAGTGGCTGTGGGGAAACGCACCATTTCCAATTGTCTAGCAGATTGCATTTCCTTCACTTACGCCCAGGCGGGGCTGGCTCTTGAGGGTCATGTCACGGCTCATAATGTTAGAGCCATGGCTGCGTCGGTAGCCCACTTGAAGTCAGCCTCTATTGAAGAAATTTGCAAAGCTGCGACGTGGTCATCTGTCCACACATTCACATCTCATTACTGCCTGCAGCAGGATACCCGACGCGACAGTCGGTTCGGGCAGTCAGTTCTTCAGAACCTGTTTGGGCTTTAGGATCCAACTCCACCCCCCGAGGGCCCTGTTTGTTCTGTTCCAGGCTGCACTCTCAGTTAGTTGGTAAATTTTTTAGGTCAATCTCAGTTATGTCCTCGCCGTTGCGAGGCCCAATTGACCATGGTTGTTGTTTTGAGTGAGCCTGGGGGCTAGGGATACCCCATCAGTGAGAACAAGCAGCCTGCTTGTCCTCGGAGAAAGCGAATGCTACATACCTGTAGAAGGTATTCTCCGAGGACAGCAGGCTGATTGTTCTCACAAACCCGCCCGCCTCCCCTTTGGAGTTGTGTCTTCCCTTGCTTTGTTTTGCTACATATGGGACTGACGAACACGAGCCGGTTCGGGCGGGAAGACGGCCGCGCATGCGCGGTGCGCATGAGCGCGCGAGGACTAGCAAAGGCCTTTGCTAGTGAAGTTTCCGATTGGAGGGGCTGCCGTGGACGTCACCCATCAGAACAATCAGCCTGCTGTTTTCGGAGAATACCTTCTACAGGTATGTAGCATTCGCTGAATTGTTTATTTTCAGAGAAAGCAAAGTTGCTTATCTGTAACAAGTTTTCTCTGAAGACGGTAGTTGACCTGTTACACAATTCCTCGTCCTCCCATTAGCTTAATTAAAAATGAGGCAAGCTGCCTTGCACAGGGGCATAACAAACTAAGGGAAAGGAGATGGATGTGATACGGCCTTTCTGTGGTTATAATCAAAGCAGTTTACATATGATATACAGGTGCTTATGTAGTAGCTGGGACAATGGAGGATTAGGTGACTTGTCCAGAATCACAAGGAGCTGCAGTGGGAATAGAACCCAGTTTTCCAGGTTGTCAGGCCACTGCACTAACCATTAGGCCGCCACTCCACTATTATGTATGCCTGTAGAAGTCTAAACTTTTCCTGGAAAGCATGTCCATATCAGCTCTGTCAGGATGGCATCACTCTGAAGACAGCAGGTCACCAATTACAGGCAAGCAATTTTGCTTTCTCAGAAGTTTAGCTGTTAAGAATATAAGTTGCTTCAGTAAAACATGAGAATTCTTACAGACAGCTACAGCCTGTAATATGTAGTAAACTCTCTAACTGCACTCCTTTTGTCTCCAGGGTGACTTGCGCCGTATGTGGTCTGAACCATTCCACTCCAAGTCCAGTAGTTCCCGTTTCCTCGAGGTATGATTGGAAGGAGGAATGACAGAAGCACAGGTGTGCGCAGACATACAGGGCTGAATGTGATGGGATATTTCTGCACTTCGGTCCTTTTCTCTTCTGGCAGTTTTATTTTCTTCTAGCCCAGACACGGTACTTGCAGTGGTACCAGCAGATGGAACTGTGTTGCTCAAAGATTCTGGGATAGATTTTATCCCCCATGTCTGTGGAAATTGAGAGACTTTGTACAGTTCTATTTTTCACTCACTTTCTCACCCTTTGGGCTGTTGATAGACTGAGCATCATGTGTGCCATCTGAACTTTGGGAGCACCTTTGCAATACAAAACACAAAAAGTGTCAGCATTTTGTGAACACTAAAAAGGACATACAGAAGAAAGCAGAACATTTTGAAGAAGCCTCAATGACTTTGGGACCAGAATACTTTCTGGGAGAGCAGGGCATGGATGCTTTCACCAGGTCCAGCTGCCCCCCCCCCCCCCCCCCCCCCCACCTCTTTTTTTTTTTTTTTTATTATTTAGTAAAATATTTCCTGTGGCGTGAAGTGACTTTTAAATCCACAGACACTGAGTGAATTCTTGCAGTATACTTATAAGAATTTGTTGTAATGAATTCCATCTTCAGCCAGATATTGTGTTGCAGTGAACAAAAAGCGAGATTGTTGTGAGACTGAGTGTGTGTCTTTCCCCCTCTCTCTCTTTCTCTCTCTCTCTCTCTCTCTCTCTCTCATGCACCCCCCCCCCCCCCCCCCACCCACCCAGGCACACCTGCCAAGATCATGCTGTGTAGCAGGCGGGGCTTGCTGTGTAAGTTTTCGCATGTCTAGCAGTTTCATGGCTTTTCTTGTATACGAATAATCCAGCAAACTGCTCTTTATCCACCAGTGTAGTCTTTGTACCGATGTATTCCTGAACTTTAGTGACTTTATTTGGTTTATCATCAATGTAGCAAACTAGGCAAGAAAACGAGTTGAAATGCCCTTTGGGGTTTTTTTTTCAGCCTTTTCTCACTGTTGTTTAGGACAGGGATCCCTTTTTATAACCAATTCATGCTCTAATGCAATCTGTAAAGTGTGTTTGGAGGGCAGGACTCTGTTATAAAAAGGAATTTTGTGTAGTTTCATGGACTAATGCATGTCTGGCAATGCCAGTTCTCCTGCCGTCCCTTCATAGTAATGTATGACTTGTAAATATATTTTTCTGTTTTCTAATTTTGTTTTGTATTTTTTAGCATTTTGTTTTATTTGTGTGATGTACATTTAAAAGAAAATCAGAACTACACCTTTTACTGTTCTTGTGATTGTTGTCAGACTGCTCTGTCTTGGAGAGAAAGAATGTAGAGTCTACTACAGTGACTGGTCTGTCTGGGAGAAGGGCGTCTGTGGGATACAGAAAGATAGCTCACAGTATGCAGAAGTCTTTGAAATCTACACTTACTATTTGCTAAAAGTTGGGATTTGACATTTATTTTTGTTGACCACCTTCTTTGCAAAAAGTCTCAATAGTTTACAGCAAGTTAATAAAAATCCAGCATACAAAACATAATAGACAAAAGTTCCTATCCCATTCCCCTGCTATCACTGTCTATGAATTCTTTGGCTTACCCTTCACAATGTAGTGAAGTTACTAACTTGTAGCAAGTGTTCTCTGAAGACAGCAGATGCATGGGTGACATTACCAATGGAGTTGTGGTGTGGAGACTTGCCCTAGCGTTCTTTTCCAGAAACTTTGGAAGTGTGCTACTGCACATATGTGCATCTTCCCGCCCAGCATCTGCAGGGCACCAAACCAGTCTAATAGGAAAGCTAGGTGGAATTCAACTCCAAGGGAAGGTGGGTGGAACAGTGTGAATATGTATCTGTTACAGGTGAGTAACTTTGCTTTCTGTGAGAACAAGCAGGATGCTTTATTCACATTGATGGGAATCCCTAGCTACCAGGCTATCAAACAAAAAGGGGTAAGACCAAAAGCCTGCAATGAACAACAACTGTTTATATATTTTTTTCAGTGCTATGTTCTTTTGACAGTATGGAACAGAAGTGAAAAGGGCCTAGGGTGTTTCTATATTGCAGTCATTGGATGAGAACAATTTTTGGCCCTTTCCAGGAGGATAATCTCTCCCAAGCAGACCACTGATCCTGGGTGTAGAGCCCATCTACATGAGCTCCCCAGACCATCTTAGATGTATCTGTTTTCAGTGTCTTTGGTGGAGGAATTTGGAATGGTAGTTACTGACCAAATTGCTTTAAATGAGCCACCAAGATAGAACTTTTGAGGGAGGGGAGTGAAAGTGTGATTGTTCCTCATGACTAGTCCATTGGACCATTCTCAAATAGAGGTGTGATGTGGACAGTTGAGACAATGTAGCCTAACAATTTCAATGTCTGCTGATATGATACCAGGGTTTCCATGCATCGGTCTGGCCAGAGTTGTGTCTAGCAGGGCTCCTATGAACTCCTATCTTTGAACAGGATTGAGATGGTACTTGCCAGTAGTTAACAAATCCTAGCAGCTCCAACACCCAAATAGTTCTGCATATGGATTCTTGCCCTCCTTCCTGTGATATGCTCTTTACCAGACAATCATCTAGGTAGGGAAACATGTGAACTTCCACTCTGAGCTGATGTGAGGCAAAACAGCAGGATTCATTACTGGTAGTAGTGTTTCCCTACTCAAAATCTGAGATACTTCCATTGACTGGCTTGGTTCTATGTGATGACAGTGGGTGAAAAGACACATCAGTGGTGGCATACTTTGAAAGCTGCTAGAAAGTAACAGTAGGATTAAAGCATCTCCATGCTGGTGGGGCTCCATTGGTGACATCACCCATCAAAGTAAATATGGCATTCTTCTTGTCCTCGGAGAATCAATGGGAACATTTTGCTCCAGATCCTTTATGGTATGGGTTTCTGCTTTATCTCCTATGCCTATAGAAGCTGAGATGTTTTGCATAGTCCTCAGGCCACACCCACGTGTTGAGGTTTTTAAGATATCTGCAATGAATATAAATGAGATTTGCATATACTTCTTGCCTTATATGCTGCTTTATCTCATTCATTTTTGTTGTGTATATCCTGAAAACTTGACTGGCTGGACAGGTTTTAGGGTCAAAAATCTCTAGAGCTGGTGCTAACAGTGGAGTTGAATGAGATATCACATTAGCACATGTCTGAAGAAGGTAGCTGGGGGACAGCTGTGGAGGTGAGTTTTAAAAAAGTTTGCACCTTGATATTCACTTTTAGTCATTGAGAGTTACCAGTCGGTCAAGTTTTCTGCATATCCCTAATTTATTTTTTATTTGTATTTATTTATGAATATGTATGAAAGACTTGCATGCCTACATCTCCCATTGTATGTAAATGTGAGGGGAACTAGCAAGGATGTAGATGGCCACTAAGTATTTGTCCCCTAGTAGTAAGGAGTGCACAGCACAGCAAATTTAAAGGCAGTATAATCTTCACTAACCTCATAGTACATAGGTTAGATATACAGTGATGTGAAAATTAAAATAAAGATTAATTGGAATTAACTATTTTAGGATACTAAGGCACTGTTGACAGTGGTTTATGCTTTTATATGTATTTTTAGACTATTATAATGTTTTGTATGCAAGGCTAGGCAAATGTTTTGTGGGAAATTACAGATATTGCTGAATGCAGCAGCAAGATTCATATTGGAGGGGACGGGGGAAATGATGGGAAAGTGCTAGACCTTTCTTGATTAAATTATACTAGCTCCCCATGAAGGAGAGAGCCAAGTTTGTTTTTATGGTATTGTACTATCAGAACCCAGGTACTTAAAGAACAAAATTAAGTTGTGTATGCCTCCTTGGTCTTTTGTGATCTGTTCAGGGGAATCTGTTGGAGGTTCCAGGATTAGAAAAAAAAATAATAAGGAAGGTAGGATGGCAATCTAAGGCCTTTAGGAGTTATTGGTCCAAAATTATGGAATAAATTGCCTACTGATTTAAGATTGGAATCTAGTTTTATAGTATTCAGAAATAAATTAAAGATGCATTTCTTACCCCCCCCCCCCTCCCCCGTGTAAGATGATGGGGTTACATTGACTATGATTTAATTGGTATTTTTGGCCCTTTTTTCCTGTTTTGTGTTCTTATAATTTGTAAACCATTTTGATTGGTATTTTTTTAAACCAGGACAGGGTTTATAAAACACACATAAATAATACACACACACACACATGTGAAAAAAGTCCCTCCACCTAGTCTCCCCTATTACTGAATCAATGGGAACATTTTGCTCCAGATCCTTTATGGTATGGGTTTCTGCTTTATCTCCTACGCCTGTAGAAGCTGAGATGTTTTGCATAGTCCTCAGGCCACACACTGTATGTCACACTGAATGGTTTCTGATCTTTAAACAAAATGTTAGTATTAGACAAAGGGAACCTGAACACATAGCGGGTTTTACATTATAATAATTTATTTAAGGGACAAAGTTATCCAACATGAAAAAGTACTTGTCCCCTAAACTTAATAACTGGTTGTACCATCTTTAGTAGAAATAATTGCAACCAAATGCTTCTAATAATTTGACATTAGTTTTTTCACATCGCTTTTGGTGAATCTTCTTTTTTTTATATATGATTATTATTAGAAACAACTATCTTTAGCATCCATGATAGAGCATATAACAGAACAGTCAAATGTGCCTGTGTATGTTTGTTTATTAGGTATTTAATATACTGCCTTTCAGGGCAAGTATCAATGTGGTGTACCAAAAAAAAAAAAAAAAAAAAAAACAACCTAAAGGGAAAGGAGCTACATTCCAAGGGAAAAGATCAGTGGAAGGAGAGAGTAGCTAGCTGCCTGAGCCAGACCATACCTAAGCCCCTTCTGTAAATGCGAAGGTAATAAGTGGGCCTTTGCATGAGCTCTGAAGCAAGGATAGGAAAGTTCAGAGTGGGAGGCAGGGAGTTCCAGAGCGAAGGGGCAAGACAGAAAATGGCTGAGTGGTGAATAGATTCCAACCTAGAGCAAAAGACAAGTGCAATGGTAAGGTGAATTTCTGAAGCAGAATGAAGCACACGAGAGGGCTGCTAAGGAGTGAACAAAGAGGCCAGATAAGCGGGAGTCCCTTGGTGCAGAACTTTTGAAAGTAAGACTCAGAATCTTATTGGAAAGTGGTGATGATTTAGAAGGGAAATTACATAGTCATAGTGACAGGCCTGAGAGTACTCAAACACAGGTGTTTTGAACAGTTTGTTTTTCAGGATAGTAGATGAAAGGCTGGAATAAATATTGCAATAATCAAACTTGGACACTACTAACAAGTAGAGAAGGTTAATGCAAGAATCATAGTCAAGGTATGGGTAGGTGGATAGATTGATTGAGATACATTGACATAAAGCACGCCATAACAACTGAAGAGATTTGAATATAGAAGAAAAGTTGAGGGTCAAGATGGATTATTAGATATTTTAAAGAATCCACCAGTTGAATTGGTAATCCTGAAGTAGAAGTTGGAAAACAAGTCAAAAATATCTTGTCAAGCTGGCCCTTATTCTACAGTATGAGGTGTAAGTCCCCATAAGTGCTCAGGGCTAGAGAATCTTAGCAATCCATGCAGCTGAGCCTAAAATGTTGGTTCTAATTTTTGCTTACTTTTCTTCTACTCTTCCCCCCACCAGTGCCTCCCAATCCACACCCTACCCCCTCCCTTCCTAGGCCAGTTCACCTCCATGATCCAAAGCACAGTTATAACTGCAGACAATTATGCCAAAGTTCCCAGCCTGTGGTCTGCCTTCCTCTTACATCTTGATGTTCCCCCTACAGCTCCCACTGGGCCATTTCCTTTAATACTCTCCTTTTACACTTGAAGCACCAGCAAATTTTCATCTATACAGAAACAGTATTCCCTGTTTTGCTAATTGTAGTGCAATAATTATAAACTTCCTTTGTTCTGGGGAAAAATGTTCACTCAATGGGCTGTTGTCCTAGTATCAAAACTGTATAGGATCATTGTACCTCAAGCCAGAGTAGCCAGGTTAAGGTCTCCAACACCCCTATACACCATTCTCCCAGTTCTGGTCATTCTACCAAAATGTGCACTAGTGTACTTTTCATATGCTTACACTTCACACAGTCATCATTCTCCCATTGTCCTGCCCTCGCTCCCTGACATCTGATCATGTAGGACCTGTGCAAGATTCTAAATTGCAGCTCCTGCAGCTGTTCATTCCTAAGACTTTGTGCTGCATTTAAGATTCTTGCATATCTCTAGCTTTAAGGGTTTTCCTCCATATTCTCAGACCAGTTAAGGGCTAGATTCTCCATATGGTGTACCACCTTTCTCCCAACCCTACATAAGACATAAGAGTAGCCAGACTGGGTCAGACCAATGATCCATCTAGCCCAGTATCCTTCCAACAGTGGCCAATCCATGTCACAAGTACCTGGCAGAAACCCAATTAGTAGTACCATTCCATGTTACTAATCCCAAGACAAGCAGTGGCTTTCCCCATATCCATCTCGATAACAGACTATGGACTTTTCCTTCAGGAACTTGTCTAAACCTTTTTTAAACCCAGATACACGAACGCTGTTATCGCATCCTCGAGCAGCGAGCTCCAGAGCTTAACAGTTCTTTAAATGAAAAAATATTTCCTCCTATTTGTTTTAAAAGTATTTCCATGTAATTTCATTGAGGGTCCCCTGGTCTTTGTGCTTTTTGAAAGATGGAAAAATCGATTAACTTTTACCGATTATACACCACTCACGATTTTATAGACCTCAGCTATCTCTTTTCCAGGTTGAAGAGTCCTAACCTCTTTAGCCTTTCCTCATATGGGAGGAGTTCCATCCCCTTTATCATTTTGGTCGCTCTTCGTTGAACCTTTTCTAATTCTGCTATATCTTTTTTGTGATACGGTGACCAGAATTAAACGCAGTACTCAAGGTGAAGGTCGCACCATGGAGCGATACAGAGACATTATAATATTCTTGGTCTTATTTTGCATCCCTTTACTAATAATTCCTAGCATCCTGTTTGCTTTTTTGGCCACCACTGCACACTGGGCAGAATATTTCAGCGTATTGTCTACAATGACACCTAAATATTTTCTTGAGTGCTGACTCCTAAGCATCAAGTAACTATGATTTCGATTATTCTTCCCAATGTGCATCACTTTACATTTTTCCACATTAAATTTATCTGCCATTTGTATGCCCAGTCTTCCAGTTTCCTAAGGTCTTCCTACAATTTTTCACAATTTGCATGTGTTTGACAACTTTGAATAGTTTTGTGTCATCTGCAAATGTAATCACCTCACTCGTTCTGTTTTCCAGATCATTTATAAAAGTTAGTGTAAATCATTTTTATTGAAATGTAATAAACAGGCAGATAAATCATACAATGACACATATTGAAACTTGGAACAATGTTAACTTCCCATGTCTCCCTACCCCACAACATATTTATCATAACCAAAATGGTAGAACCAATCCTAAAACAGTCTATAAACCCTATATGAAAAGCTACCAGCCCCTCAGATGCCATCCCTACCCATCAACTCCCCTCTCCTCCCAACCTGATCAGTATCATAAAAGCTACTACGGGTAGGAAACAGACCAAGGAGAGAGCAACACCGGGAAAACCAACTGCTACAAGATGGCTAATGCAAAGAAGGGGAAGACAAGCTTTCATTCTTATAGCCTCCCTCCCAAACAAAGAACATTTATAAATATGTTAAATTTCACCAGTCCCAGTACAGATCCCTATGGCACTCCACTATTCACCCTTTACCATTGAGAAAAATGTCATTTAACCCTACCCTTTGTTTTCTGTTCAATAACCAATTCCTAATCCACAGAAGGACATTGCTTCCTATCCCATGACTTCTTAATTTTTTCACACATCTCTCATGAAGAACTTTGTCAAAAGCTTTCTGAAAATCCAGATACACTTTATCAATCGGCTCACCTTCATCCACATGTTTATTTATGCCTTCAAAGAAATGAAGTAAATTGGTGAGGCAAGACTTCCCTTGGCTGATCCCAGGCTGACAGTGTCCCATTAAATCACGTTTGTCTATGTGTTCTGTAATTTTGTTCTTTATAATAGTTTCCACTATTTTCCCTGGTACTAAAGTCAGGCTTCCCATTCTGTAATTTCCCAGATCATCCCTGGTCACCTTCCAGTCTTCAGGTACTACAGATGATTTTTAATGACAGGTTACAGATCACTTAACTACAGACCAGCAATTTCATGGTTGTTGTTTCAGTACCCTGGGATGTATGCCATTCAATCCAGGTGATTTATCACTGTTTAACTTGTCAATTTGGCTCTGTACATTTTCCAGGTTAACCAAGATTTCTTTCTGTTCTGCCGCATTGTCACCCTTGAAAACCATTTCAGTACAGATAGATCTCTTACATCATCTTCTTTAAAGACTGAACAAAGATGGCCCTGAGTGCCCCTTTTGCTCCTTCATGATCTAACGGTTCCACGGATTCTATACCAAACAGAATTTAGTGATTGGGAGTTGTAGGAATATTTTGTCTCGTTTCATGAACCCCCCCCCCCCCCACCACCACCCCCACCCAAGCTGGGTTTTTTTTCTGCAATTTGCTGAGTCTGGAGTGACCTTGCTTTCGGTTTCTTCTTTCTTTTCCGGCTGTGGTTTGGCTTTTTTTTTTTTTTTCAGCCTCTCTTTCTTACCTCCTTTCGGGAGGGGGATTTTCACGTGGAGTACATGGCTCTTCGTCTTCTGGATGTTCAGAGGGCTCTCCAGTGTTTGCAGATGTTGCATATTTTTCAGCATTCAGATCTTCTCTTTGTTGCTGGTTCTTGCTGTGGCACAGCAGCCGCTGGTCTGATCTGATTTTTTTTCTCGTTGGATTGCAGATATTTTGTGGATTTTTTGGAAAGGTTGCGTCCCGCTGGTGGCATTCCAGGCTCGTTTCACGAGTTTGCTGTCTACTTCTGGGTGGAACGGGTGTGCTTTCACTATTCAGATGCTGCATTTGCAGCGGAGGTTCTGTCTCGGGGAGCGGCGACTTCCCACCCTACTTAGGGATTGCTTTGGTACATCCCACCAGTTCTTGGATTCACCTGCTGCATACACTAAGGAAGGTAAAATTATGCTTTACCTGCTGATAATTTTCTTTCCTTTAGTAGCAGCAGATGAATCCAGGATCCCGCCCTTTGTCAGCCGTGCTTGTTTTGCCTATCTATTCTTGTCCTGGTCTTTAGTTTCCAAAAAAAGGAGAAGAGGAAAGAGAACAGAAACCACTGAAGAGGACTCCATCACAGTCGTGCTTTCTCTTAATTCAGACTGACAAGTTTCTGTTTTGTATGGTTGGTGAGGAAGGCTTCCTGGTTTCTTGTCTGATTCTGCTTGATGATGAGACATGTACTGAGGTGAAGGAGGAGCTGGCCGTCTGGTATCACTGCCTTCAGCTTTGTAATCTCTATCTCCACCTGTTGATGGACATAACCCACCAGTTCTTGGATTTATCTGCTGCTGCTCCTAAAGGAAAGAAAATTATCAGCAGGTAAGGCATAATTTTACCTTCACATCCACCTGTTCATTCCACTCATTATATAGATCTCTATCATCTTCCCTCAGCCATATCTTCTCCAAGCTGAAGAGCCATAAGCGCTGTATCCTTTTCTCATAGAGAAGTTGTCCCATCTTCTTTATCATTTTCATTGTTCTTCTCTGTACCTTTTCTTATTCTGCTATAACTTTTTTGAGTCACAGTGACCAGAATTGCACACAGCATTCAAGATGCAGTCACACTATGGAGCAATACAAAGGTATTATAACATTCTCCTTTTTGCTTTCCTTTTCTCCTTTCCTAATAGTACATAACATTCTATTTGTTTTCCTAGCTGCCTCTGCAAACTGAGCAGAGGGTTTCAATGTATCATCAATGATGACACCTAGATCCTTTTCCTGATCGGTGACTCCTAATGTGGAACCTTGTATCATGTATAGTTTGAGTTCCTCTTTCCCGCATGCATCACTTTGCACTCACATTAAATACTACTACTACAAATCATTTCTATAGCGCTACCAGTCGTACGCAGCGCTTCACAATTTAATATGAAGAAAATGTCACCTGCTATTTAAGATAGCTCAATACCTTTGTTCTTTTTACTGGGGAATTCAAACCTGCCACACTAAGCATTAATAATTTTAAGTTACCTATGTTTCCCCCTCCCCTCATTTCGGAAATACAAGCCCTCCCCATCCACTCCCACTTCACTTCCTTGTCCCATAGTGCCATTCAGCCTTCTTGTTCCATCCAGTTATAAATGATAAAACATGTATATTAAATTACTATGTAAACAAATAGCATATACTTGTTTATTAAATTCCATATATAAATACAATAAAATATAAGGGCCCTGTTTACTAAGCCGTGCTATAGGCTCGCTAGCATTTTTAGTGTGTACTAACGCTAGAGGCACCCATAAGAATATAGCACACGCTAAAAATGCTAGCGCACCATAGTAAACAGGGCCCTAAATAACTAAAAATATATAAATAAAATTTTACATTTCCAGAGATTTTTATTCCACTCACTCAAAAAATTAGTTCAGATCGGATTACATTATAAGTAAAAACCAGTCCAGCATACTGGGAGCTTATGGAACAAAAAGAGCTACGGTGTCAGCTAATAACTACAATTATCTAAAAATTAACTTAAAAGCACATACTTCCTAAATAGAACTGCGTTAAGCAGTTTACGAAAAGCAAATTGAGAAAGAGAAATCATAAAAACGGAAAGAGTTCCAGGTTTTGGCTGCCTGATAAGAAAATAAACCAGAACAAAATATTTTAGAACATAATCCTTTGTATGAAGGAAATAACTAAATAATTTTGAGTATCATATTTTGAGGACAATATTGTAATTAACAAGCACAATATTGTAATTAACAAGCACAAATATGCCATGACCCTCCAATTTCCTCTGTAGCCTTTCATGAGGTACCTTGTCAAACGCCTTTTGAAAATCCAGATACACAATATCAACCGGCTCCCCTTTGTCCACATGTTTGTTTACTCCTTCAAAGAATTGAAGTAAATTGGTCAGGCAAGATTTCCCCACACAAAAGCCGTGCTGACTCGGTCTCAGTAATCCATGTCCTCGGATGTGCTCTGTAATTTTGTTTTTAATAATAGCCTCTACCATTTTCCCCAGCACCGACGTCAGACTCGCCAGTCTATAATTTCCCGGATCTCCCCTGGAACCTTTTTTAAAAATGGGCGATACATTGGCCACCCTCCAATCTTCCGGTACCACGCTTGATTTTAACGATAAATTGCATATCACTAGCAGTAGCTCCGCAATAGCTGCACGGGAACGGGGTTCACGGGAATCCCGCGGAACCCGTGGGATTCCCGCGGGGATAGAGGCAGTTCCTGCGGGGTTCCCGCGGGGATGGAAGCAGTTCTGCGGTTTTCTCATAGAAGTGTAAGCTGCACCTGCACCAGCCTCTCATCTACCGAATACCAATTTCTTTGAGTGCTGTCTTCTCCTCCTTTTCTTCTTCCTTGCTTTAACAGCACAAATGTGGAAAGCCTTCCATTAAGGAGGTGGTAGAGTCACAAATGATGATGGAATTCAAAAAGGCGTGGGATGAACACAGAGGATCTCTAATTAGAAAATGGAAGTTATATAAAACCTAACCTTAAATGGCTGCATGTGTGTGGATGTGTCAAGTGACGCTTAGATGGCGACTCTGGCTGTGATGAACTAGGGCTGATACCTGGCAGACTTGTATGGTCTGTGTCTCGTATATGGCAATCTGGTTTAAGATGGACTGAAAGGGCTTAGACAGCAACTTCAGTGGCTGGAACATGAGGACAGTGCTGGACAGACTTTTACGGTCTGTGTCCCACAAATGAGAAGATGAATAGACTGGAGTGGGCTTCAACGGCAACGCCAGTAGTTGGAACATAAGGATAGGGCCAGATAGACGTCTGTGGTCTTTGTTCCAGAAACACAAAAGAAAGACCATTATCAATTATATAATATCACACTCGTTGATTTAATGATGAATTGATCATGAGTGTGACTATTGGCAGAGTGGATGGACCATTCAGGTCTATTTGCTGTTACTTACTATGTTACTATTAATCCTCTTTGCTACCAGGCTGGTGCGCAGACCTCAGCTCTGATGCAGGCACGAGAATCAGATGTCACCTGACCTACTTGCGCATGCATGTGGCGACCTCTCAGCACACAGTGCAAGTGAATCGGAGACAAGTCTTAACATGTGCGCACCAGAGTGTTCCAACTTCCGTTCCTTCCTTGCCTACAGTGCTGTGGCTCAAATCCAGAGAGAGACTGAGGGAGCTGACTGGAATTTTCTTTTATGTACCATTAAATTCTTACGGGGATGGGTGGGGATGGGTAAGATTCCAGCTAGGACGGGTGGGGACGGGTAAAATTCCAGCAGGGATGGGCGGAGATGGGTAACATTTCTGTCCCCGTGCAACTCTCTACTCCGCAAGCTCATTTTTCAGTTCTATCAGTACTCTAGGATGAATACCATCTGGTCCAGGAGATTTGCTACTCTTCAGTTTGCTGAACTGCCCCATTACGTCCTCCAGGTTTACCGTGAAGTCAGTAAGTTTCTCCGACTCGTCCGCTTGAAATATCATTTCCGACACCGGTATCCCACCCAAATCTTCGGTGAAGACCGAAGCAAAGAATTCATTCAATCTCTCTGCTACGTCTTTGTCTTCCTTGATCGCCCCTTTTACCCCTCGGTCATCCAGCGGCCCAACCGATTCTTTTGCCGGCTTCCTGCTTTTAATATACCGAAAAAAATTTTTACTATGTTTTTTTGCCTCTAATGCTATCTTTTTTTCGTAATCCCTCTTGGCTTTCTTTATCTGCACCTTGCATTTGCTTTGACACTCCTTATGCTGCTTCTTGTTATTTTCAGACGGTTCCTTCTTCCATTTTCTGAAGGCATTTCATTTAGTATAATGATGCTATGGATTCTCTTTCCCACTGGACGCCTTCTGCTACTGTCTCCTCATCTAGGAGGTTTTTTGGCAGGAGGAGGAGTGCTCCCTATACCTATTCTAGGCATAGGTACACTCCTGCTTCTCGGCAGCCTGTCCAGGTTCAACCCCAGCATGCTCGTTCTTGTCAACAGCGTGCGACTAAGGCCCATTCTGCTCCCCAGCAAAAGTAAGGGACAGGCTTTTGACTGGCTCCAGTTCAGCATAGCCTCAATAAAAGTGTCTGTACCAGATGACTTGCCGGTTGGGGGGAGGTTGATGTTTTTTCACCTAAGGTGGCCTATCATAACCTCCGATCGGTGGGTTCTTCAAATAGTCTGGTTAGGATACACCCTCAATCTGAAATCCAAACCTCCAAATTGCCCATTGGAGCACAAGCAGGTACTTGCAGAGGAACTCTCCACCCTTCTAAAGGCCAGTTGTGGTCGAACCCGTTCCACCAGGGGAAGAAGGGCTGGGATTTCTAGGTACTTCCTCTTGCAGAAAAAGAAAGGAGGGGATGCATCCCATTCTAGACCTAAGGGGCCTGAACAAATTTCTGGTTCGAGAGAAGTTCAGGATGGTTTCTCTGGGCACCCTTCTTCCCATGATTCAAGAGAACGATTGGCTATGCTCTCTGGACTTAAAGGATGCTTACACACGTATCTTGATACTTCCAGCTCACAGGTAGTATCTTCGATTTCGGCTGGGAACTCAGCACTTTCAGTACTGTGTGCTGCCTTTTGGTCTGGTGTCTGCGCCCATAGTATTCACAAAGTGCCTGGCGGTAGTTGCAGCATCGCTACGCAGACTGGGAGTGCATGTGTTCCCTTATCTCGACGATTGGCTGGTGAAGAGCACCTTGAAGGCAGGCGCTCAGCAGTCCATGCGAATGACTATTCAGGTTCTAGAACTACTGGGGTTCATAATCAATTACCAAAAGTCCCATCTCACTCCAGTGCAAAAGTTGGCATTCACTGGAGCCCTGTTGAACACAAAGACAGTTCGAGCTTATCTTCCCGAGACAAAGGCAGACAACCTCCTGTCACTGGTGTCCATGGTTCGAGCGTCTCAAGAGATCACGGCTCGGCAGATGTTGAGACTTCTGGGGCACAGGGCCTCCACAGTTCATGTGACTCCCATGGCACGTCTACATATGAGATCGGCTCAATGGACCCTAGCTTCCCAGTGGTGTCAAGCTGCGGGGAGTCTAGAGGATGTGGTGGACGATTCGATCCAATCTGACCTTGGGGCGTCCATTCCAAATTCCTCAGCCACAAAAAGTGCTGATGTTGGATGCATCCCTCCTGGGGTGGGGAGCTCATGTAGGTGGGCTTCACACTCAAGGAGCCTGGTCCTTTCAGGAAAAAGGTCTACAGATCAATCTTCTGGAATTGCGAGTAATCTGGAACACTCTAAAGGCTGTCCAACCAAATCATATTGATTCAGACAATCAGGTTGCCATGTGTTTATTTACACCTTATATTTGTGTAAACAAAGAAACTGACACCTGTTATAAAAAGAATAATCAAAATTTTTTTATTTTTTTCAACTGTTCTCCGTCGAACAGAGTCAGGGGGGGAACACCACCCTGGGAGCAAAGTCTGCTTATATAATATATTTTTAGCAATAATACAGAGATATATATTTGCTTAGCAGTAATAGAGATATATGCTTGCTCAGCTTTGCTCTTGCTTTGCTCAAGATAATTATCTTCTCCTCAGTTTAAATACACTTACATTCACACTGCACCCAATGTGTGCACGTCACCAACCCTTTTTCTTTGAAGCTTGTTCTCACATTTCTTATCTACAAATGTCTGCAATCAACATTCCATTCTGTTCCCAGCACAGACTTTCTCTGCTTCACACCAGGCTACCCAAGGTTAATTCTATGACTCCCTCATTGTTTTCACAGGTTTGTGACTCATAGGTTCTTTGCCTTTAACACTTGCACTTCACTGACCATAGGAACTTTATACTGTTCAACAGTTTCTCATTATATTTCTGTAGCATGTTCATTATTATTAACAAATCCTCCCTTGAACCTTGTAGAACAAGGTTCACCAAAAATTTCATGGTTATAGTTTTCATCACTGTTAGACTGGGCATCATCCTATAAATAGGTAACACCTCAGGCCGTCATGGCAATGACAAACATTTTCTATCAAACCATAGAACTTTCGGGAGTCATCAGTAACCCAGGACAGTTTGGTTCATAGTCACTGGTGTCAGGCATTATATTTTGTATCTGAGTTACCATGGTCATTTTCAATGAATCTTGACATGTTCGTCTCCAGTAACCAAGTAAACAAGGCAAACAACATAATAAGAGTCCTGCAACACATATGAAAACAATACATCCAGTCACAATCCCTCTTAACCATGGACCTAATCCTCCAAACCAATTTTTTATGGTATCCCACCATGACGTGTCCAATATCCCTTCATAATCACTTACTTGAATTCTTGCTAGAGAAAGAATGCGCTGCATTGCATTTTTCACAATTATTGATTGATTTCTAACAACTGAACAACATGATGTATCATTCACTATTCCGCATACTCCTCCAGATTGGGCTAACATGAAATCAACTGCCATGCGTGTGTGCATTGCATATCTCGCTGTATCATCAATTTCCTCTTGAATTGCTGTTATAGCTATGTCTAATTCATGTGTTACAACATGTAATAGTGATTGTAAGCGTCTGATTGACATACCCATTTCAGCTGCAATGGCAGATCCTGCAAATGGAATCCATCCAGTGGCTGACAAGGCATCTAGACGTTTCTTGGTCATGGGATATGTACTGTTGATATAATCTAATGCTAATTGTAAAGCTTGATCATCTCCTGTTAAAGCACTAAAGGAGGTACTGGAAACATCTCTTTTACGTTGTTTCTGACTATTAGAACCATGTGATGTGGCATTTAATGGAATGATCAAATCAAATAAATTTAATTGAACAAGAGTGCAGAACTTATAACATGATGGAAGATAAGTGTACAGGATATTATCACATAACAAATAGTCCCCTAACCATAAAGACTGTAGAGAAGTTAGGTTATGATATAAAGCATATGTTTGAGAAAAAGGAAAAATAGGATTATTTGGTTCCTTAACTGAAGAACAAGCAGTAGGCACAGCAGTAATGGCTTGCATGGAAGAGGCATTAAATTGACATAATGAAAAGAAGAAAGTCAAATTTGTGAGAGTAAGGTTAGTAGAGGTAACATAAGAGGTTGTCAGTGTCCGGTTACAAGTTGTTTTGTTAGCACAGGCCATAGATGTTGCAGTCTGATTTATGACATAGGATCCCTGTAACACAGTCCAATTCCGGGATTGTATGTCATAAGTATAATTACATAAAACATTAGGTTTCTCACCCTGAAGTGAACTAGAATTTATCAGACACCAATAGTTTAGTGCAGGAATAGTATGTACAAATAAGGAAGGCAGGCGTTGAGCAGTAACATTGATCCAATATTGCCTGTGCTCATGACCCTGACCCAAGTAGCAGGTACCATTACTGAAACAGTTATGAATACCTTGCAACTTAATCATAGAATAAGGGTGAACATGTGCTGGAATGGTAGTTACAGAAGTGACAAGTGGAGTGCAAACAATACAGTTAGTCAGATTAAGAGTCTTTAAGGCATGTTGAATTCTTTCAACATATGTATTGAGTCCATAAGTAAGTCCTACCAGCAGACAGATTACAAAAACCTTCATAATTCTTCTGCACTGATAATGTTATTAATCAATGCCTTCTGGGGGTACAATGGTGGTTTCTATTTGCTCAGATGGTCCTGGATCAGGAGCCTTGCGTAAATCAGATAGATGTATCCAGGTGGTATGGTCTGACAACTTTGCTGCTGTGCGAGTTAAATCAGTGATAGTGAATGGACCCACATAAACTGGATCCTTCCAGGTTTTGTGAGTGAAGTTTTTTCTTAAGACCTGCTGTCCTATGGAAAAGGAAAGAGAGAGATCATCACCTCTGTCCCAACGAGACTGTTTCTGAGTTGGGTTAGCTAAAGACTGAACCAGTTCCATAACAGGTTGCAATTGCTGCCAGTAGACTTGAGGCATATGCAACGGAGTAACAACAGGCGTTCTCATATGTCTGCCTGTTTGTAATTGAAAAGGTTAAATTTTTAATTTACTCAGTGGCGAGCTACGTATAGACATTAGAGCCACTGGAAGTAGATCATACCAATTGTACTTATTATGTGGAGCCACAGACTCCAAGTCATGCAACAATGTTCTCAATTTAGTTTTCAGTATACCATTGTATCGCTCAACCAGACCATTAGAGGTCGGGCTATATACTGACACCTTGCGGTGAGTAATATTCAAGATAGTCTGCAATTCCTGCATAAGTACATTGTTAAAATGTGAACCATTATCTGAAACAATTTTATGTGGACAACCATGTGCTGGCATGATATGTCGAATTAAAGATTGTACAACCACATAAGCTGTCTCCTTAGTACAGGGAAATGCTTCCACCCATCTTGAGAAAGCATCGACCCATAAAAGGATATAGCGTTTACCTTGTATGGGGTGAATCATATCAGTAAAGTCAATATGCCATTCAATACCTGGTCCTGTTGGAGTAGGCAAACATCCCGTGGGTATGGCTAGACCTCTACGGGGAATGGTCACAGCACAAGAAAGACATGTTTTAACAATAGATTCTGCCAATTCTCTAAGATTGGGGTTCCAATCAATAATTTGGTGAAAATGTAGATTTTGAATATGATGTTGTGCTTTCTCCATTAAAGAACGGCGGACAGGGTATGGCGCTACAGTAGGACCTCCCTGTTCGGGGTCCTTTAATATAATGTGATGTGCTGAAGCATTCTTTGCAAGACCATAAGGGTTTTGATCAGTACTCCATATTGATTGGGGCAAAGTGTCAAGGGGATCTGCGATTTGCTGGACCATTGTAAGAAGGGAAGGTGGAGTAAAAGACAAGTTCAAATTTAACTGTTGTAGTAAATCTCTACCACATAAATTTACAGGGCAATGCGGGGCGAGAATGAATTCGGTAAGGGCTTGGCGAGATTCATGATTCTGTAAATTTAGAATTACGGACGTCTCAGTGGTCATTATACTTTTACGGGATTGGCCATCAAAACCAATGGTAGCACTTTCAGATTTAGAAACCTGAATTCCATCAGGCCGATAGCTAAGGACAGATGTAGTGGCTCCAGTGTCCAATAAGAATTTAATAGGAACTTGCTTAGGACCTACAGCCAATGTGATATATGGTTCAGCTTTACCTAAAAAGATAGTAGGACCCTGCTGCTGCTGTGATAGTCAATATGTACCCTGGTCTGCTGGCCCTTGATCTTGGCCAGCCGGAGGCTGCCAGGTAGGAAAAGCTGGTGGACGTGTATTGCGAGGGGGCTGTTGATCAGGAGATACATTTGGATAATTATACTGCTGTTGTGGGGGCTTACGGCATTCTGAAGCAAAATGTCCAAACAGGCCACAATTCCAACATTGTACCTGTCTACGATCGGGTGAGGGGCGGCCATATGGGCGACCCCTAGTGACCTGACCTCGATGCATACCTCTGCCTCGGGGGACTATAGGAGCAGTAGAAACCCAAAAAGTTTGATTGTCTTGCATAGTTCCCTGTGTTATGGCGACCTTCTGATCTGGGCTGGGATCAGCGAGGTGCTTCTGTTCTAAATCTTTGATCTGCAGAGTAAGTAATTTTGTTGCCAGTTTCTGTTGGTCTTTTTGTGGGCCCTCAACAACCTTACAATGAATTGTGCTGAAATGTAGTAAAGTAGCACGAATCTCAGGCCATGGCTTTGTCATAAGAGCAACTACACCATCTAAATTGGATCTCATATTTGTGGGTAATGTGTGGTAGAAAAGATGTATGAAAACAGCGCATCCGGGCTGTATATCACCATCCTGTCCGATCTGAGCCTTGTATAATGATAAGCATTTTGTCAGGTGTGCTGTGAATGGTTCTTTGGGGTCCCATTTCAATGATGTTATAGATGAAAAATCAACTGGGGTGGGATATAAAATGTCCAGAGCGGCACTTAATCTATTGCGGGCGCGACCAGCAAATGGGTCTCCATCCGCATTAGGAAAAGGCAGCATTGGCATTCGGGCTTCTTGTGCCAATTGCGAGAGACTTATGCCAGAGGCAGCGCATAAAGCTTTAAAATCACCAATAGCTAATCGAGCACCTAATGTATTTTGATCCACCGCCTCAAGCCATATACGGCTGCCCTTCTGAATACTAGGAAGTTTTGTAACAATTGTACTGATATCAATAGGAGTATATGGTTTATATGCGTCCAATGGTGCTCCCCTATTGTCATGTTTAACCAAAATTGGAGCAGTAATCTTTAAAGGATTATCTTGTAAGCAATCCTTAGCCATTGTAAGACCCTCCATATAAAATTTGTAACCAGAGACTTGCCGCAAATTGGTCCTTATGACATTTTCTAACTGGAACAAATCTGAGAGATTATTAGGACCGTTTGACAAAAAAGGTACTTGGAGACCGTGTGTGGCAATTTCAGCGGCAACCTCATCCCACCATTTATATCCGTAATGAGATTTGTGGGTCTCTACATATATACGTTGAATATGCTGCATCAGAGGGGAGTACAGTGAAGAAGTGGGCAATTGCGCTGGAGTGACAGCAGTGCTAGTAGCACCTTCTGCACCTTTGGTAGGGGTTAAAAAAAGAATTTTTAGAAGGTCCACCTTGACCGTCCAGTGTTTTAATATTCAAAATCCCTGAAACAGCATATGAGGGTTCATCCTCAGATTGCGGTTCATATTGGAAATTTTCCAATCCTTTAGTCGATGGATACAAAGACATTTTAGGAGTGGATTGTAGGGTAAGGGAAGGCAAAGAGTCATCACACACGGGTGCAGGGGCATCATCAAAGAGAGAACAATAACCGAACGCTGGTTTAGGATCTGACAGATTCTTAGGATTTCTATTCAGGTTGGGACAAGTTAATTGTGTAGTCAGCAAAGTTTGATATGGTGGGGGCAGCTTATGGCTGTCCTCGTTTGCCTGCATGCGTGCGGTTTCACGCGCTTGTGTATCTATTTTCATTTTATCAGAGTGAAACAAATCTGCTGTTACCATAAAGAGATTAAGGACATGCAGATGTTTCTGAAGGGATTTACCCTTTTTGTGCTGTTGAATGTACTTTTGAACTGACAATATTTGGGGACGAGCAAAAGAACCCGTGCCTGGCCATGCCAGGAATCGGTCTTTAGTTGCATATCCTGCCCATTTCTCACAGACCTTTTGAATAACGGGTGCCTCAAAGGGAAAAGTATCCTTAACATGCACAAGGGGTGAGCAATTCTTTCGGCTATCTACATACAAAACATAAGGAGTGATAGATGTTTCTCCCTGACCCTCTGCAGCGGGTTTAGGGGAAGGTTCGTTCTTAGACTGAAAAGGTCTCATGATATAATAACAAACAATGCCTAAGCTAGCAAAATACACAGCAAACAATAATATAAATAATGAAAGATACAAGAATAAAAATAAAGAAGCAATTTTTCAAAAGACTTTGCTTCAAGATATACTCACGGTTCAACTGATTGACAGTCTATAACCTACTCAATCCAGGCTGGCCATTTCTGGAGATCATAGGAAAGAAAGTCACACGATAACAAATCCAAAAACGTAATCCAAACGACGGCAGCCGCGTCCTGCCGCGGTCGCCAATTGTTTATTTACACCTTATATTTGTGTAAACAAAGAAACTGACACCTGTTATAAAAAGAATAATCAAAAAATTTTTATTTTTTTCAACTGTTCTCCGTCAAACAGAGGCAGGGGGGGGAACACCACCCTGGGAGCAAAGTCTGCTTATATAATATATTTTTAGCAATAATACAGAGATATATATTTGCTTAGCAGTAATACAGAGATATATGCTTGCTCAGCTTTGCTCTTGCTTTGCTCAAGATAATTATCTTCTCCTCAGTTTAAATACACATACATTCACACTGCACCCAATGTGTGCACGTCACCAACCCTTTTTCTTTGAAGCTTGTTCTCACATTTCTTATCTACAAATGTCTGCAATCAACATTCCATTCTGTTCCCAGCACAGACTTTCTCTGCTTCACACCAGGCTACCCAAGGTGAATTCTATGACTCCCTCATTGTTTTCACAGGTTTGTGACTCATAGGTTCTTTGCCTTTAACACTTGCACTTCACTGACCATAGGAACTTTATACTGTTCAACAGTTTCTCATTATATTTCTGTAGCATGTTCATTATTATTAACACATGTATTACACCAACAAGCAGGGGGCACCAGATCTCGCCCTCTGTGTCAGGAAGCTGTCCAGATGTGGCTTTGGGCACGCCGTTTCGTCATGTTTCTCCAAGCTACTTATCAGGCACATGTATAAGTGCCTGTTGTTTATCAGGCACATGTAAACAACAGTCTGGCTGACAGGCTGTGCAAGATAATGCAACCTCACGAGTGGTCACTGAACATGGGAGTAATCCGCAAGATCTGCTGAGCGTGGGGCACCGGTGGATCTTTTTGCCACTCAAATCAATCACAAGGTCCCTCAGTTCTGTTCCAGGTTTCAGGCCCATGACAGACTAGCGTCAGATGCCTCGACTGCATTGGGGGACAGGCCTTCTGTATGCGTATCCTCCCATACCTCTGGTGGGGAGGACTTTGCTGAAACTCAAGCAAGACTGCGGAACCATGATCCTGATTGCACTTTTCTGGCCACGTCAGATTTGGTTCCCTCTTCTTCTGGAGTTGTCCTCCAAAGAACCATGGAGATTGGAGTGTTTTCCAACACTCAGAACGAGGAGTCGCTTCTACATCCCAACCTCCAGTCATTGGCTCTCACGGCCTGGATGTTGAGAGCTTAGAATTTGCCTCCTTGGGTCTTACAGAAGGTGTCTCCCGTGTCTTGCTGCCAGGAAAAATTCCACAAAGAGATGTTACTCTTCTAAATGGAGGAGGTTTACCTTCTGGTGTGACAGCAAGGCCCTAGATCCTCTTTCTTGTCCTACACAGACCCTGCTTTGAATACCTTCTACACTTGTCTGAGTCTGGTCTTAAGACCAACTCTGTAAGAGTTCACCTTAGTGCGATTAGTGCTTTTCATTATCATGTAGAGGGTAAGCCTATCTCTGGACAGCCTTTAGTTGTTCGCTTCATGAGAGGTTTGCTTTTGTCAAAGCCCCCGGTCAAACCTTCACCAGTGTCATGGGATCTCAACGTCGTTCTTACCCAGCTGATGAAAGCTCCTTTTGAGCCACTGAATTCCTGCCATCTGAAGTACTTGACCTGGAAGATCGTTTTCTTGGTGGCTGTTACTTCAGCTCGCAGGGTCAGTGAGCGTCAGGCCTTGGTGGTGCATGCACCTTATATTAGGTTTCATCCCAACAGAGTAGTCCTCCACACACACCCTGGGTCCCTGCCGAAGGTGGTGTCGGAGTTCCATCTGAACCAGTCAATTGTCTTGCCAACATTCTTTCCCCATCCTCATACCCGCCCTGGCGAAAGCAGTTTGCATACCTTGGACTGCAAGAGAGCATTGGCTTTTTACGTGGAGCAGACAAAGCGCTTCAGACATTCCGCCCAGTTGTTTGTTTCTTTCGATCCAAACAGGAGGGGAGTCGCCATCGGAAAATGCACAATCTCCATTTGGCTAGCAGATTGCATTTCCTTCACATGCCCAAGCTGGGCTGTCTTTAGAGGGCCATGTCACAGCTCATAATGTTAGAGCCATGGCTGCGTCAGTGGCTCACTTAAAGTCAGCCTTCATTGAGATTTGCAAGGCTGCAACATGGTCATCAGTCCACACATTCATATCACTACTGCCTTTAGCAGGATACCTGACGTGACAGTCGGTGCTGCAGAATCTGTTCGGTTTTTAGAATCCAACTCCACCCCCCCTAGACCCAATTTTGTTCTGTTCCAGGCTGCACTCAGTTGTTTATGGTTTCAGGTCAATCTATGTTATGTCCTCGCCGTTGCGAGGCCCAATTGACCAATGTTCATTGTTTTGAGTGAGCCTAGTTGCTAGGGATACCCCACATGTGAGAACAAGCAGCCTGCTTGTTCTCAGAGAAAACGAAGATACTTACCTGTAGCAGGTATTCTCCGAGGACAGCAGGCTGATTGTTCTCACAAACCCGCCCACCTCCCCTTTGGAGTTGTTTATTTGTATTTATGCTTTTTGATTAAACTGAGGCGGCACGCTCACGCGATGGGCGGGAAGTTGTCCATGCATGCGCGCTGCACGCGCACCAGAAGACTCTGGCAAAACTTTTTAATTTTGCTGGTGAAAATTTACCATTTCCTGGGCCGACGCGGACGTCAACCCACATGTGAGAACAATCAGCCTGCTGTCCTCGGAGAGTACCTGCTACAGGTAAGTATCTTTGCTATACACATATACATTAACCTCCCCCCCCCCCCCGGTTTACTAAGCCATGGGCTGTGTTGGCATTGCCACATGGCTTAGTAAATGGGGTATAAATCAAATATAAAAGTAAATGTACGTAAGTGAAGAAAAATATAAATATATAAGATTTATATAAAAAAGTAAAAAATATAAATTAACAAATGAAATGTAAATTAAAGTAAATATATATTTATTATGGCTATATTTTTTTATTTAAAATTTGTATCACACAATTAAAGGTATAGGTGCCCCCCCCCCCCCCCCCCGCCCCATAGCTCCTTGGCTGTGGTAAAAAGTGGCCCAGCGCATGCCAATTTCATGCACAAAAACTAGTGCTGGGCCACTTTTTACCGAAGCTGGAAGTGGGTGTTTTATAAAATGGGGCAATAAATGGCCATGTACTAAGATTAAAATTAGCGCATGGTTATTTACTGTGAGCCCTTACCACCACCTATTTAGGTAGGTGGTAAGGGCTCCCACGCAACCCCAGCGGTAGGACTGATTTGGCACACAGTAGCCCTACTCTGCCTTAGTAAAAAGGCCCCTTAACCTTCCATTTCCCAGAGCAAGGAGGTTTGATTGACAGGAGACTGTCACATGACAATGCTAAAGCCATCTACACCCAAGGAGGTTTATTTGCTTCCCTACTCAGCAGCCGCCATCTTGATACACTCAAAATATATTAACTTTGTATAGCAGCAAGCTTCACCTACTGGCTTCAGACTAGATAATGGGCCACCCATGCTCCTGCCATCTCTTGTCAATTAAATCTCCATGGCCTAGAGTCACAAAAGAGCGGTGGGGGGGGGGGGGGGGGAATCAAACATACCTTTAATCATGCGCTTAACGGTGATTTGCAAATTTTAATCAAAATGCGGCTCTGAAAAATACTTACAAAGAATAAAAAGTGCAGAATAGCTATAAACAGCCTGATAGTTTTCAGAGTCTACTTCAGAAAAGCAGGCCTGATATTTATTAAGAACTAGTAAAAAAGGCCCGTTTCTGACACACATGAAACGGGCGCTAGCAAGGTTTTCCTCGGAGTGTGTATGTTTGAGAGTGTGTGTGTGAGAGTGAATGTGCGAGTGTGTGACAGAGAGTGAGACTGGGTGCGAGTGTGTCTTTGAGAGAGAGAATGTGTGTGTGTGTGAGCATGAGTGTGTGCGCCAGGGCCCCCCCTCCCTATCACCTGAGTTCCAGGGTCGTGCCCCCTCCCTCCCAGTTCCAGGGTCGGTCCCCCCTCCCGCTGTCTGAGTTCCAGGGTCATCCCCCCTCCCTCCAAGTTCCAGGGTCGTCCCCCCTCCCTCCCTCTCTCCAAGTTCCAGGGTTGTTGTCCCCCTCCCTTCCTCCGAGTTCCAGAGTCGTCCCCTCCCTCCCCTGCATTATGCTCTCTCCCCTGCATTCATCCATGTGCAGGCAACGTCCTCTGTGCCCTGCCTTCCATCCATGTGCAGCATCTCTCCCCTGCCCCCTCCACCTCCCTCCCCCCTACGAGTTCCAGTGTCCCCCTCCCTCCCTCCCTCCCAGTTCCAGGGTCCCATGGAACTGGGAGGGAGGGGGAAGGAGAATGTTGGAAGAGTGACGTCAGCAGGTGGTTACAATCCCAGTGACACACATGAGAACTTTGGAGGAGTGATGTCAGCAGGTGGTTGGAGGAGCAAATTATTATATTAGAAGTTCCCTCCCCAAGCACATGCCATTTCCAATGCTACAAAAATATTTTGTATTTTTGTACTGCTGGGTTAACATTGGAGCCCTTACAGTCACCTAAACAGGTGGTGGTAAGGGCTCCGCCCCCCCCCCCGAAAGTGGCCATATGCCAATCCCTGTGATTAGCGCAGGGTCATTTCTTTTTTCTTGGCTGAAAACCTTTTATCCACTGCGGTAAAAGGGGGCCTCGGCGTTCAGCAAATCCATGTGCAAACGTTTACCCGCTGCAGTAAAACGGGGCCTTGGCATGTGTCAAAAATGCACCAATGCACCACAAGCCTCTTGTACAGCAGCTTGGTAAAAGGGGCCCTTTTTTTTTTTTTTAATTATAACTAGGATTACATTCTTTTAATCCTGACCAAAAATTTTAACTCCCTTCTATTGTCCAGCTTTGCTTTCTCTCCCCTACTTCACCTTGACATGACATAGCAGAGGGAAGGTACTGGCATCAGTTGCAAACATAGTAACATAGTAGATGATGGCAGAAAAAGACCTGCACGGTCCATCCAGTCTGCCCATCAAGATAAACTCATACGTGCTACTTTTTGTGTATACCTTACCTTGATTTGTATCTGCCATTTTTTGGGCACAGACCGTTTAAGTCTGCCCAGCACTATCCCTGCCTCCCAACCACCGGTTCTGGCACAGACCGTATAAGTCTGCCCAGCAATATCCTTGCCTCCCAACCACCGGTTCTGGCACAGACCGTATAAGTCTGCCCAGCAATATCCTTGCCTCCCAACCACCAGCCCCGCCTCCCACCACCGGCTCTGCCACCTGATCTCAGCTAAGCTTCTGAGGATCCATTCCCTCGGAACAGGATTCCTTTATGTTTATCCCACGCATGTTTGAATTCCATTACCGTTTTCCTCTCCACCACCTCCCGCGGGAGAGCATTCCAAGCATCCACCACTCTCTCCGTGAAAAAATACTTCCTGACATTTTTCTTGAGTCTGTCCCCCCTTCAATCTTGTATCGTGCCCTCTAGTTCTACCGCCTTCCCATCTCCGGAAAAGGTTCGTTTGTGGATTAATACCTTTCAGATATTTGACCGTCTGTATCATATCACCCCTGTTTCTCCTTTCCTCCAGGGTATACATGTTCAGGTCAGCAAGTCTCTCCTCATATGTCTTGTAACGCAAATCCCGTACCATTCTCGTAGCTTTTCTTTGCACCGCTTCAATTCTTTTTACATCCTTAGCAAGATACTTAGGCTGCAAGACCCATATCCTGAAAAAACTTCAGACTGCCCAAAATACAGCAGCAAGACTTATTTTTGGCAAATCACGTTTTGAATGTGCAACACCTCTTCATGTAAAACTTCACTGGCTCCCCATCAAAGAGCGAATCAACTTCAAGGTCCATACATTAATCCATAAGATTATCCAGGGTGAATCTCCAGGCTATATGTTTAACCTGATTGCCCTTTCAACCAGAAACATGTCTGAATCTTCGCGAAATTACCTCAACCTGCATTACCCCAATTGCAAAGGACTCAAGTACAAAACTTATTTTGGATCCAACTTCTCCTACCTGGGCAGCCAACTCTGGAATACCCTCCCCAGACCTATCCACTCAATCTGTAACTATCTACCCTTCCGGAAAGCACTAAAGACCCATCTATTTAAACAAGCTTATCCAAATGACCCAGAATAATCTTATGAACCCATCTACCCAACACATACCCAGAAGAAAACGACATTGCTCCACACTAAATCTCCCGCCTTCCTCCCTTCCACATTACCTATCTTTACCTACTTATCTCTTTTATTACTGTTATATTTGTTATATTATATTGTTCTTCCCATTACTATGTAAGCCGCATTGAGCCTGCTTTGAGTGGGAAAGCGCGGGATACAAATGTAATAAATAATAATAATAATACGGCCTCCAGAACTGAACACAGTACTCCAGGTGGGGCCTCACCAATGACTTATACAGGGGCATTAAAACCTCTTTTCTTCTGCTAGTCACTCCCCTCTCTATACAGCCTAGCAACCTTCTACTTACGGCCACCGCCTTGTCACACTGTTTCGTCACACCTCTGGGCTGGATGGCTTGGTACTAGTAAAAGTACCATGTGGTAATCGCTGCCGGAGGCCCTATGAAGAGCCAGATGCATGTTAAGATAAATGTGTGGGGGGGGGGGGAGGAGGGAAGATGTCAAACCTGTGTGCTTGGGGGGGGGGGGAGATTGGCAGCAGGAGAGGAGAGAAATGGGCTTCTGTGTGTCAGAGATGACAGGTTTAGCAGCAGAAGGGGGGACACTTTGGGTGTATGTACCGGAAGGCTGCAGCAGGAGAGGAGAAAGGTAGGTACCTGTATGGAGGGGAGGGAGAGCAATGTGTTGTGAGAAGGAAACGTGTGTATGCAACTTTCTTTATATTCAGCGGGTTAAAAAAAATGTCCTTACAGTGGAAATTTACTAGTACCAAGCCATCCAGCCCAGAGGTGTGATTAATTGTGTGATTAAAATGTATAAGGGGGGGGGGGGGTCACATGATGCAGCCACCCTGAGCAGAGAGTTGAGTGCCGCTAGCGACCTAATAAAAACTGCTTAAATATTCACTGGCCTTTACCTGGCCAGGATGAACGGATGGATGTAGAGATGTTATCAGAAATTAGGGAAGCTAGCAAACTGGGCAACACAATAATAATGGGTGATTTCAATTACCCCGATATTGACTGGGTAAATGTAACATTGGGGCATGCTAGGGAGGTAAAATTCCTTGACAAAATCAAGGACTGCTTTATGGAGCAGCTGGTACAGCAGCTGACAAGAGAAGGAAAAAATCTAGACCTAGTCCTTAGTGGAACTCATGATCTGGTGCAGGAGGTAATGGTGATGGGACCGCTTGATAACAGTAATCATAATATGATCAGATTTTGTATTAGTTTTGGAGTAAATATACACAGGAAATCCAATATGTTAGCATTGAACTTTCAAAAAGGAGACTATGATAAAATGAGAAGTACTGTGAAAAAAAAAAACTTAGAGGAGCAGCTGTGAGGGTCAAAAATTTACATCAGGCATGGATGCTGTTCAAATATACCATCCTAGAAGCCCAGGCCAAGTATATTCCATGTATTAAAAAAGGAGGGAGGAAGACCAAACAATAGCCGGCATGGTTAAAAAGTGAGGTGAAGGAAGATATTAGAGCTAAAAGAAAATTATTCAGAAAATGGAAGAAGGAACCGACTGAAAATAAGAAACAGCATAAGGAATGTCAAGTCACATGCAAAGTGCTGGCTGATAAGGAAGGCAAAGAGGGACTTTGAAAAAAAAAATTGTGTTAGAGGCAAAAACACATAGCAAACATTTTTTTAGATATATTAAAAGCAAGAAGCCCGCAAGAGAGTCAGTTGGTCCGCTAGATGACTGAGCGATAAAAGGGGCAATCAGGGAAGACAAAACCATAGCAGAGAGATTAAATGAATTCTTTGCTTCGGTCTTCACTGAGGAAGATTTGGGAGAGATACCGGTGCCAGAAGTGGTATTCAAAGCTGACGAGTCAGAGAAACTGAATGAATTCTCTATAAACCTAGAGGATGTAATGGGGCAATTTGACAAATTGAAGAGTAGCAAATCTTCTGGACTGGATGGTATTCATCCCAGAGTACTGATACAATTGAAAAATGAACTGGCGGAACTATCGTTAGTAATATGTAATTTACCTTTAAAATTGAGCGTGGGAGGACACGTGATGCGATACTCGAGGGACGACGTTGAATTCCATTCCTCTGAGCCCCTTTGCTTTCCCCAGTGATATTTACGGCGGCGAACATCGGAATAAAAAAAACAACTCCTCCCCAGAGCGAGGGAATATACCCACCGTGACCCGGGCTGCAGAAAAATTGAGAATGACAGCAAGGGCAGCCCAGAAGGAGAGGGTGCGAGTCCCGTGGGTCCTTCTGTTTCCTCAGCATGGATAACAGAGATCACCACTGAAATGACTGTGGTGCTGGAAGAACTTCTGGAACAGCGTTTGTCCCCGATTGACAGTAAATTGGGACGCATGCAGGCCCAGCTGGAGGAGCTATCAAAGGAGTGTGGGGCCTTCCAGGTACGCACAGCTGAGGTGGAGGATCATGTACAAGTGGTGGCGGACTTACAGAACTCAATGCAAAAGAAACTAGCAGTGCTGGAAGACAAAGTGGAAGACCTAGAAAACAGATCCCGCAGAAATAATCTGCATTTGGTGGGACTCCCGGAATCATTACCAGATAATAATTTAGTATGTTTTTTGGAGCGCTGGTTAACAAAGGAGGTGCAATTCCCGGCGGGTAGTCGCCCACTAAGAGTGGAGAGGGCACACAGACTGGGGCAGAAGCAAGTGACACAAACCAAGTTCAGAGTGGTAATAAAGCGAATGCTACATACCTGTAGAAGGTATTCTCCGAGGACAGCAGGCTGATTGTTCTCACTGATGGGTGACGTCCACGGCAGCCCCTCCAATCGGAACACTTTACTAGCAAAGGCCTTTGCTAGTCCTCGCGCGCCGATGCGCACCGCGCATGCGCGGCCGTCTTCCCGCCCGAACCGGCTCGTGTTCGTCAGTCCCATATGTAGTAAGACAAACAAGGGAAGACACAACTCCAAAGGGGAGGCGGGCGGGTTTGTGAGAACAATCAGCCTGCTGTCCTCGGAGAATACCTTCTACAGGTATGTAGCATTCGCTTTCTCCAAGGACAAGCAGGCTGCTTGTTCTCACTGATGGGGTATCCCTAGCCCCCAGGCTCACTCAAAACAACAAACATGGTCAATTGGGCCTCGCAACGGCGAGGACGTAACTGAGATTGACCTAACAATTTATCCAACTAACTGAGAGTGTAGCCTGGAACAGAATAAACATGGGCCTAGGGGGGTGGAGTTGGATTCTAAACCCCGAACAGATTCTGAAGCACTGACTGCCCGAACCGACTGTCGCGTCGGGTATCCTGCTGCAGGCAGTAATGAGATGTGAATGTGTGGACAGATGACCACGTCGCAGCTTTGCAAATCTATTCAATAGTGGCTGACTTCAAGTGGGCCACCGACGCTGCCATAGCTCTAACATTATGAGCCGTGACATGACCCTCAAGAGCCAGCCCAGCCTGGGCGTAAGTGAAGGAAATGCAATCTGCTAGACAATTGGATATGGTGCGTTTCCCCACAGCCACTCCCCTCCTGTTGGGATCAAAAGAAACAAACAATTGGGCGGACTGTCTGTTGGGCTGTGTCCGCTCCAGATAGAAGGCCAATGCTCTTTTGCAGTCCAATGTGTGCAGCTGACATTCAGCAGGGCAGGAATGAGGACGGGGAAAGAATGTTGGCAAGACAATTGACTGGTTCAGATGGAACTCCGACACAACCTTTGGCAAGAACTTAGGGTGAGTGCGTAGGACTACTCTGTTATGATGAAATTTGGTGTAAGGGGCCTGGGCTACATGGGCCTGAAGCTCACTGACTCTACGAGCTGAAGTAACTGCCACCAAGAAAATGACCTTCCAGGTCAAGTACTTCAGATGGCAGGAGTTCAGTGGCTCAAAAGGAGGTTTCATCAGCTGGGTGAGAACGACATTGAGATCCCATGACACTGTAGGAGGTTTGACCGGGGGGCTTTGACAAAAGCAAACCTCTCATGAAGCGAACAACTAAAGACTGTCCTGAGATCGGCTTACCTTCCACACGGTAATGGTATGCACTGATTGCGCTAAGGTGAACCCTTACAGAGTTGGTCTTAAGACCAGACTCAGACAAGTGCAGAAGGTACTCAAGCAGGGTCTGTGTAGGACAAGAGCGAGGATCTAGGGCCTTTCTGTCACACCAGACGGCAAACCTCCTCCATAGAAAGAAGTAACTCCTCTTAGTGGAATCTTTCCTGGAAGCAAGCAAGATGCGGGAGACACCCTCTGACAGACCCAAAGAGGCAAAGTCTACGCTCTCAACATCCAGGCCGTGAGAGCCAGAGACCGGAGGTTGGGATGCAGAAGCGCCCCTTCGTCCTGTGTGATGAGGGTCGGAAAACACTCCAATCTCCACGGTTCTTTGGAGGACAATTCCAGAAGAAGAGGGAACCAGATATGACGCGGCCAAAAGGGAGCAATCAGAATCATGGTGCCTCGGTCTTGCTTGAGTTTCAACAAAGTCTTCCCCACCAGAGGTATGGGAGGATAAGCATACAGCAGACCTTCCCCCCAGTCCAGGAGGAAGGCGTCCGATGCCAGTCTGCCGTTGGCCTGAAGCCTGGAACAGTACTGAGGGACCTTGTGGTTGGCTCGAGATGCAAAGAGGTCTACCAAGGGAGTGCCCCACACCTGGAAGATCTGGCGCACTACTCGGGAGTTGAGCGACCACTCGTGAGGTTGCATGATCCTGCTCAACCTGTCGGCCAGACTGTTGTTTACGCCTGCCAGATATGTGGCTTGGAGCAACATGCCGTGACGGCGAGCCCAGAGCCACATGCTGACGGCTTCCTGACATAGGGGGCGAGATCCGGTGCCCCCCTGCTTGTTGATGTAATACATGGCAACCTGGTTGTCTGTCTGAATTTGGATAATTTGGTGGGACAGCCGATCTCTGAAAGCCTTCAGAGCGTTCCAGACCGCTCATAACTCCAGGAGATTGATCTGCAGATCGCGTTCCTGGAGGGACCCAGCTTCCTTGGGTGTGAAGCCCATCGACATGAGCTCCCCACCCCAGGAGAGACGCATCCGTAGTCAGCACTTTTTGTGGCTGAGGAATTTGGAAAGGACGTCCCAGAGTCAAATTGGACCAAATCGTCCACCAATACAGGGATTTGAGAAAACTCGTGGACAGGTGGATCACGTCTTCTAGATCCCCAGCAGCCTGAAACCACTGGGAAGCTAGGGTCCATTGAGCAGATCGCATGTGAAGGCGGGCCATGGGAGTCACATGAACTGTGGAGGCCATGTGGCCAAGCAATCTCAACATCTGCCGAGCTGTGATCTGCTGGGACGCTCGCACCCGCAAGACGAGGGACAACAAGTTGTTGGCTCTCGTCTCTGGGAGATAGGCACGAGCTGTCCGAGAATCCAGCAGAGCTCCTATGAATTTGAGTCTCTGTACTGGGAGAAGATGGGACTTTGGATAATTTATCACAAACCCCAGTAGCTCCAGGAGGCGAATAGTCATCTGCATGGACTGTAGAGCTCCTGCCTCGGATGTGTTCTTCACCAGCCAATCGTCGAGATAAGGGAACACGTGTACTCCCAGCCTGCGAAGCGCCGCTGCTACTACAGCCAAGCACTTCGTGAACACTCTGGGCGCGGAGGCGAGCCCAAAGGGTAGCACACAGTACTGGAAGTGACGTGTGCCCAGCTGAAATCGCAGATACTGTCTGTGAGCTGGCAGTATCGGGATGTGCGTGTAGGCGTCCTTCAAGTCCAGAGAGCATAGCCAGTCGTTTTCCTGAATCATGGGAAGAAGGGTGCCCAGGGAAAGCATCCTGAACTTTTCCTTGACCAGATATTTGTTCAGGGCCCTTAGGTGTAGGATGGGACGCATCCCCCCTGTTTTCTTTTCCACAAGGAAGTACCTGGAATAGAATCCCAGCCCTTCTTGCCCAGATGGCACGGGCTCGACCGCATTGGCGCTGAGTAGGGCGGAGAGTTCCTCTGCAAGTACCTGCTTGTGCTGGAAGCTGTAGGATTGAGCTCCCGGTGGGCAATTTGGAGGTTTGGAAACCAAATTGAGGGTGTATCCTTGCCGGACTATTTGGAGAACCCACTGGTCGGAGGTTATGAGAGGCCACCTTTGGTGAAAAACTTTCAACTTCCCCCCGACCGGCAGATCGCCCGGCACTGACACATTGATGTCGGCTATGCTCTGCTGGAGCCAGTGAAAAGCTCGTCCCTTGCTTTTGCTGGGGAGCCGAGGGGCCTTGCTGAGGCGCACGCTGCTGACGAGAGCGAGCACGCTGGGGCTTAGCCTGGGCCGCAGGCTGTCAAGAAGGAGGATTGTACCTACTCTTACCAGAAGAGTAGGGAACAGTCTTCCTTCCCCCATAAAAAGGTCTACCTGTGGAGGTAGAAGCTGAAGGCTGCCGGTGGGAGAACTTGTCAAAAGCGGTATCCCGCTGGTGGAGCTGCTCTACCACCTGTTCGACTTTCTCTCCAAAAATATTGTCCGACGACATCAGCACTAGTGGAGGTCCCGGTACCACCGACGCTGACGCAGCCTTCCGATGTCTCGGTACCGACGATGCAGAGGGTCGATGCCTCGATGCAATCGATACAGTCGCCGCCGAGGCCGGAGGTCTTGACGCTGTCGACGTCGATGCACTCGATACCCCTGGTGCTGTTGCCGACGAAGAGCCCAAGAACAACACGTTCCACTGGGCCAATCTCGCTACCTGAGTCCTTTTCTGTAAAAGGGCGCAAAGACTACAGGCTTGCGGGCGGTGCCCAGCCCCCAGACACTGAAGACACGACGCGTGCCTATCAGTGAGCGAGATTACCCGGGCGCACTGGGTGCACTTCTTGAAGCCGCTGGGAGACTTCGATGACATGGGCGGAAAAATCACGCCGGCGAAATCAAAACTCGTAATGGCGGAAAATGCACCAAAAAAGAGGGGGAGAAAAACTCGAACCGAGGCCTCAAAAGGGCCTACCCCGAAAACGAAAGTAAACTTAGCGGGGCAAAAAACTGGAAATACGGGACGGGGAAAGAAGATCGAAAAGGTCTTTTCTCAAAATCCCTTTTTTTTTTTGGTCTAAGCAAAAGCTAAAAGACGCGCGAGGGTCAACGTAAGGGGCGCGAACGGCGCAAACACGACTGTCCCGAGCGCGGACAAAAGAAGACTGATGAACACAAGCCGGTTCGGGCAGGAAGACAGCCGCGCATGCGCGGTGCGCATCAGCGCAAGGACTAGCAAAGGCCTTTGCTAGTAAAGTGTTCCGATTGGAGGGGCTGCCGTGGACGTCACCCATCAGTGAGAACAAGCAGCCTGCTTGTCCTCGGAGAATGCGGATTTTAAATTACGTACATAAACAAGCGATTGTACAAGCCACGAGAGGAGGTAAAACGCTACACTATGAAAACCAGAAGGTCATGTGTTTTCAAGATTATTCAGTGGGAGTGGCGGTTCAACATAAGACTTTCTCCCCTATCTGCTCTAAGCTATTTGCGCTTAAAATAAAGTTTGCCCTCATGTATCCGGCGAATCTCAGGATTACTTATAATGGGACAGCCCTAACATACAAAACGGTGGAAGAAGCTTGGGAATTCCTGCAGAGTTTGGAGAGGCCGAAGACACCTGTGAGGGACGCTTGAGTCAACAGCCAGGAGGTTTGCCCTAACCAAGTAGCTGATTTTCTCAGCCCGGTAGAGGATGGAGATGGGAATTAAGTTGTTAACAGTTACTCTGTTAGAAGACTTTTTCTCCCCTCAATAGACTATAAACTGTGTTGGATTATAGAGGATACCCAGACACACCAGACGACTAAGTCCTGTGGTCACGATGAAGTAAATGGACGTTGTGTTGGGTAATTACGGGATGGGATGTAAGATGGAGGGGATGGAGATTTGTCCAATGGGTAGGAGTGTAGGGGGGGGGGGTAGAGGTTGGAAAAGGAGGAGGTGGGATGGGTAGATGATTTCATGGGTAGTCTGAGATATCAGATAAGGGGCATGGGGTAGCCAGGGGCGTGTTAGATGTGACTGCTCCAATGGGCAGAGCTGTAAGAAGGGGCTCGGGGGGATTGGTGTAGATTTGAGGGAGGGCTAGAGGGAGGGGGGAGAGATTTCAGAAGCTGTTGAGGGTTCAATGGGGCACGGAGGAGAGGAGTGCGTGAGGGTGTGAACATAGGGGTAGAGGATGGAGGCTGGGAAATCCTCCCCCATGATTTAGAGGAAATTATGTCTGCAGTGTCCAGGATAGTACATTGGAGATGGTGCAAATGGTGACTTGGAATGTGGGTGGGATTAGCTCACTTAGCAAAAGATCAAAGATTTTGCAACAGCTACATAAACATAAGATAGACATAGCCCTTTTGCAAGAGACCTATTTAAGTACAATAGAACATGCGAAGTTCAAAACCTGCTGGGTGGGAGAATGCTTGGCAGTGGCATCCTGGGAGGGGGGGGGAGTAGCCATCTTGTTTAAAAAGGGAGTGGTGGAATCAGCTCAGATAATAGCAACAGATCCGGAGGGACATTACATATTAGTGCAAGCTGTTATTAATCAGTGTAAAGTATATATCTGTAATCTATATGCACCTAATCAATATGACAAGAACTTGTACCGGGCCCTGACTCAATTATTAATGGCAAAGGAGTATACCCCTCTGGTGGTGGGTGGGGACTTCAATGCAGCTTGGGATCCGGTACTGATCAGCCTCAACCCAGAAATCCACATATTATGCAAATACAGGCCTGTTTTGTTTGTCAGTTGCTGGGACTAGTAGACACGTGGCAGGAACTACACCCCTTAGATAAAGATTATACTCATTTGTCTAGAGCACATGCAACGCAAGCACGCATAGACTATCTACTAGTAACCAAAGAGGAATTTGGAAGAGTGAGAAAATCAGAAATAGGACCCTATGCCATATCTGATCACGCTTGGGTCTGGATGGAATGGGAGATAGGGCCGTTGAGGAACCATAGTAACAGGTGGCGGTTTCCCTTGGAACTGTATAACGATCCTAAATTTAAAGAGCGATTGCTGCGTAAATGGGAAAGTTATAACAAACATTGAACATGTGCAGGATCCAGTGCTCTATTGGGAAGCAGCTAAAGCAGTGCTATGGGGGGAAATCATAAGTTATTCACATCACATGAGGAAGTCATGGGATAAGGAAATATTTCATTTGGGGACGCTATTACGGAGGACTCGACAGCGGTATGAGCATTCACATGCAGGGGCAGATAGGCAACGGCTGATAGAAATACAAACAGCACTAAATATTTTACTACATCAGAGAGCAATCAAATGGCAAACATATTATCGATACCAGTTATACAGTGGTGGAAATAAGTATTTGATCCCTTGCTGATTTTGTAAGTTTGCCCACTGACAAAGACATGAGCAGCCCATAATTGAAGGGTAGGTTATTGGTAACAGTGAGAGATAGCACATCACAAATTAAATCCGGAAAATCACATTGTGGAAAGTATATGAATTTATTTGCATTCTGCAGAGGGAAATAAGTATTTGATCCCCCACCAACCAGTAAGAGATCTGGCCCCTACAGACCAGGTAGATGCACCAAATCAACTCGTTACCTGCATGACAGACAGCTGTCGGCAATGGTCACCTGTATGAAAGACACCTGTCCACAGACTCAGTGAATCAGTCAGACTCTAACCTCTACAAAATGGCCAAGAGCAAGGAGCTGTCTAAGGATGTCAGGGACAAGATCATACACCTGCACAAGGCTGGAATGGGCTACAAAACCATCAGTAAGACGCTGGGCGAGAAGGAGACAACTGTTGGTGCCATAGTAAGAAAATGGAAGAAGTACAAAATGACTGTCAATCGACAAAGATCTGGGGCTCCATGCAAAATCTCACCTCGTGGGGTATCCTTGATCATGAGGAAGGTTAGAAATCAGCCTACAACTACAAGGGGGGAACTTGTCAATGATCTCAAGGCAGCTGGGACCACTGTCACCACGAAAACCATTGGTAACACATTACGACATAACGGATTGCAATCCTGCAGTGCCCGCAAGGTCCCCCTGCTCCGGAAGGCACATGTGACGGCCCGTCTGAAGTTTGCCAGTGAACACCTGGATGATGCCGAGAGTGATTGGGAGAAGGTGCTGTGGTCAGATGAGACAAAAATTGAGCTCTTTGGCATGAACTCAACTCGCCGTGTTTGGAGGAAGAGAAATGCTGCCTATGACCCAAAGAACACCGTCCCCACTGTCAAGCATGGAGGTGGAAATGTTATGTTTTGGGGGTGTTTCTCTGCTAAGGGCACAGGACTACTTCACCGCATCAATGGGAGAATGGATGGGGCCATGTACCGTACAATTCTGAGTGACAACCCCTTCCCTCCGCCAGGGCCTTAAAAATGGGTCGTGGCTGGGTCTTCCAGCACGACAATGACCCAAACATACAGCCAAGGCAACAAAGGAGTGGCTCAGGAAGAAGCACATTAGGGTCATGGAGTGGCCTAGCCAGTCACCAGACCTTAATCCCATTGAAAACTTATGGAGGGAGCTGAAGCTGCGAGTTGCCAAGCGACAGCCCAGAACTCTTAATGATTTAGAGATGATCTGCAAAGAGGAGTGGACCAAAATTCCTCCTGACATGTGTGCAAACCTCATCATCAACTACAGAAGACGTCTGACCGCTGTGCTTGCCAACAAGGGTTTTGCCACCAAGTATTAGGTCTTGTTTGCCAGAGGGATTAAATACTTATTTCCCTCTGCAGAATGCAAATAAATTCATATACTTTCCACAATGTGATTTTCAGGATTTAATTTGTGATGTGCTATCTCTCACTGTTACCAATAACCTACCCTTCAATTATGGGCTGCTCATGTCTTTGTCAGTGGGCAAACTTACAAAATCAGCAAGGGATCAAATACTTATTTCCACCACTGTATAAACATGGTAATAAGACAGGTAGGCTGCTTGCAAGGCTGATAGATCAGTGAAAAGGAAGGCAACACATCACCACTATATGAAATAGTAAAGGCCAACTAGTACATACAGACAAGGATATTTGTGAGGCCTTTAATAAATATTATAGCAAGTTGTATGGGCAGCCTGTAGATGAAGGTCTAGTGGGAGAAATGTACTTGGATAGTATCTAACTCCCCACATTGACTCGGAAGGAGGGAGACTGGTTGAATGCTTTAATATCAGAAGACGAGGTGGTGGCGACGATAAATCAGAGACCTTTAATGAAGGCACCGGGGGTAGATGGCTTCAGGGCAGAATTTTATAAACTGATGGGGATGGATATTTTTCCAGCACTTACTAACTTATTTAACAAATGCATAGATGAGGAGCGGATGCCCCCCTCGTTGGCTATGGCACAGATAGTGGTGTTGCCTAAACCGGGCAGAGAACATACTAAGACATAGTCTTATCGGCCTATTTCGCTCTTGAATTTTGAGCTAAACTATTTGCCAAAATCATGGCGAATCGTATGGCTCAGGTTCTGCCTAATCTAATTCATGAGGCGCAAGTCGGCTTCGTGAAAGGGCGCACGGTGGCTAAGAATATGCGCACTATCTTGTCAACGTTGGAATACAGGGGTTGTGAAGGCTTTCAGTCATTACTGGTCAGCTTTGATGCTGAGAAAGCCTTTGACCGGGTACACTGGGAGTTTTTGTTTGCATGTCTGAGGGCTTATGGATTTGCTGGAAGGTTTATGTCAGTCATTAAGGCTTTATACGCAAACCTGCGGGCGACGGTATTGGTTAATGGGCAGGAGTCTGAACCGGTTCAGGTGATGCAAGGAACGCGACAGGACTGCCCTCTTTCCCCACTTCTTTTTGTGTTAACATTGGACCCATTAGTCCGTGATATAATGGAGAACCCAGATATACAGGGCGTTCAAATAGGCTCTCATTGTTTTAAAGTGGCAGCTTTTGCCAATGACCTGCTGTTTCATATAAGAAATCCGAAGAACTCGTTACAGGCGCTTTTGGACTCCTTTAAAGAGTATGGAGATTTTGCAGGATTTCGATTGAATCTAGACAAATCAAAAGCTTTGCCGTCGTTGCCGCAGGTAAAGGCTTTATGGCGCTTGGAGTTCCCGTTGAGGTGGACCAGGTTCTTTCAAATATTTGGGGATTTATTTGTCTATGGAGATTAGAGCTTTATATAGATTAAATATAACGGCACTAATGGAAGCTACTAGGAAACAATTGCAAAACTGGAGAGATCTACCAGTCTCCTTGTTAGGAAGAGTGGGGATAATACAAATGGTCATATTCCCTAGATGGTTATATGCTCTCCAGAGTTTGCCTCTGAGATTGTTACAGACAGATTTGAGAAAAACATATAGCTTATTCAGCAAATTTTGTTGGGTGGGTAAGAAGCCAAAACTTAGAGTGGATAGGCTGAGTGGCTCTTGGAGCCAAGCTGGGGTGGGGGGGGGGGGGGGGCTCCCAGATTTAAGACAATATAATTGGGCTTGCTTATTGAGACATTTGGGGGATTGGTATGAACACAAGCAGATATATACTCCAATAGAACTGGAAAGAGCATTATATGCTCCCTATGACTTCTATTCATTGTTACATTTGGGGAGGGCACGAACACTGAAGAGTTTGAAAGATGGGATTTTGCTGCTTTCTATGCAAGATATTTGGAGGGTATTGGTTACTAAATTAGGCGGTAACACAGAGGTCTCGGATCAGCTGTCAATGAGAGGAAATATAGCTTTTGAACCGCGGACTGATAACCTCACTTTCAAATTATGGGAACAGAAAGGCATAAGTAGATTGGAGCATCTATTGCTGAAGGAGAGACAAGTGATAAGCTTCATACAGCTTCAGGAAAGAGTGGGGGAAACATGGGGCAATCAATTTGCATATGCACAAATTAAACATTATATGATGGCCCTTGATCAGCAGGGCTTAAGGTTTCCCTTGGGTGCTAGAGTTTGAGATATTTTTAAGGGTGTATCTGATGAAGGATTTTCAGTTTTAAATTTACGTAAGGCCCTGTTACTGGGGGGACCAGAGAGGGACTTAACTTCTTTGAAAAATAAATGGGCAGAAGACTTTGGGGAAGCTTTAGGTTCCTGGGATGTGGCTGCCACCATTTGGGATATTCCTGCGTTGACTGCTGATGCTAGATTATGGGAATGTGGGTTTCAAGTAGTGTTTCAGGCATATATGGTGGGGGTTCAGTTGGCACATGTGGGAACAAGCGGGATAGATGTTTGTATGAAATGCAAGCAGTCTGTTCACACCCTCGCGCATGCTCTTTGGGAGTGCCCTTCAGTTAAATCTTTTTGGGAGCAAATCCAAAGTTTCTTGAGTTGGTTGTTGGCTCGAGATATAGGTGGCACAGTGGAGCAGCTGATATTGGATGTTCCACAAACTTCTCATACAGTGAACAAATTTGCTGCGTTATGTCGTAAGTATGCTTTGGTGGGGAAAAAAGTCATGCAATATTGGACAGTAGAGGAGCCGCCAGCTTACTGGCATTGGAGGAATCAGATCCATCAATTGGCAGCTTGGGAAGCAAAGGATGCTAGAGGGTCACCTAAGAGATGCAAATCTTATTGGGCGATTTGGAACCCATATATACAAATTCTGAGTCTTCGGGGGTGTAGTCTTATTCTTAATCGCATGTGATAAATCAAGGAAGTGCTGTGCTCGCAGTAGGAGGAAGAGGTACGCAGTCTGGACAGCTTCTGAAAAAGGGGGGAAGGGTGGGTGTAGAGGGAGGGAGGCGGGTAGGGATGGAAGGATGTGGTAGGGAACAGGGATAGGTATAGGGGGATTGGGGTAGGAGGGGGGATATTGAGGGGGGAGGGGATAGGTTACGAGGGGTAAAGGGTTACTTGGAAATGTTCTGAAATTTCCAGAAGATTTGATGGCTATGTAATGCTTCTCACATAGGGAAGAGATACCATATATATTGTTGGGAGGACATTGGGGGCCATATAGACAAAGCCCCGGAATGATATTTTGATCAGCATGAATAGCAATGTATAATACAGAGAAGGCCATGGCTTTTTTCTTTTCCCTTGATATGTGGGATTGTATTGTAAAGAGTTCAGAGATCAGTGTTGGGACTGAGGAGGAAGGGGGTAGGGAGGGATTAGGATGTATGATGTTAGGGATAAGTGAGGTTCACACTGTTGTGCTATTCCTGTCTAAAGATAGCAGTTAGAGATTATGTTGTAACTGAAATGTGTTGATGAGTTGTTTTGCGATACCTTTAATAATAAAAACTGTTGAAACATACAATCGAGCATGGTACCGGAAGATTAGAGGGTGGCCAATGTAACGCCAATATTTTAAAAAGGTTTTAGAGGGGATAAGGGAAATTATAGACCAGTGAGCCTGATGTCGGTGCTGGGCAAAATTGGTAGAGACTATTATAAAGAACAAAATTACAGAGCATATTCAAAAGCATGGATTACTGAAACAAAGCCAACATGGATTTAGTGAAGGGAAATCTTGCCTCACCAATCTATTACATTTCTTTGAAGGGATGAACAAACGTGGATAAAGGTGAGCCAGTCGATATTGTGTATCTGGATTTTCAGAAGGCGTTTGACAGAGTACCTCATGAAAAACTCCAGAGGAAATTGGAGAATTGTGGGATAGGAGGTAGTATCCTATTGTGGATTAAAAACTGGTTAAAAGATAGAAAGGCATACCACAAAGATCAACAAATGTGAACACACACCACTCCTTCACATATATTCAGAACTGTCTTATAATATCTGCTGTTTATTACTATCATGTTTTATCATTATCATGTTACCCAAGATTATTCTGTAACACTAAATGTCTATTTTCTAATATATTTCCACCATTCATGATGTAAAGCCACATTGAGCCTGCAAAAAGGTGAGAAAATGTGGGATACAAATGCAATAAATAAATAACTAAATAGAAAACAGTAGGGTTAAATGGCCAGTATTCTCAATGGAGAAGGGTAGATAGTGGGTGTTCCCTAAGGCTGTGTGCTGGGACACGCTGTTTTTTTAACATATTTATAAATGCTCTATAGATGGGTATTAAATTTGTTGACAATACAAAGTTATTCAAAGTTTTTAAATTGCGAGAGGATTGTGACAAATTACAAGAGGACCTTACAAGATTGGGAATCCAAATGGTAGATGACGTTTAATGTAAGCAAGTGCAAAGTGAAAGAGGAACCCGAACTATAGGTACTTAATGCAAGGTTCTACATTAGGAGTCACTGAACAAGAAAGGGATCTTTTATAGTGGAGCCTTAGGGAAGGCCATAATATTGTCCGCCCCTGATAACTACCCAGTCCCAGAGTAGGCCGTGATATTCTTCTCTCTTATCCTTCCACACTGTCATATGGAATATAATAGTTTGGACAGTTGAAGCAATAGGGTTTCTGTCTCCTAACACTTACCCAAGATACAGTGGACCAGCCATTCCCAAGATATAGGTGACAGAGATCAGAGGCTAGTTTCCTTCCAAAGGGATAGTCTTATTCCAGTATAGATAATAGCAAAGCAATCAGATGATAAAGTAATTAGACAATGACCTAATTAGGCAATAAAACAATTAGGCAGGGTGATCAGACAAGGTAATTAGGTAAGGCAATTAGGTAAAGGAATTAGGGAAAGCATGACAAATAGAAATATTTGTTGTGGGAGGTGGTAAAAATGCACTCACTGTGGATGGTCTCTCAGCCTCTGTTTAGATGTAACACAGGAGTGCCTTATAGTCAATTGAGCATCAATCCCCCTCCCATCCAGTCTACAATATGCAATTTCAGCCAATTTTATTGTAACATTAGCTAATTTCTGTCTTACCCTATTGTTTACATTAAATGGAACACACTATCTGAATATTTACAAAACACAGCATAATGTTTATAGAACTTCAGCACCTCTAAGGTTCTTTTACAGAAGATTATAGACGCCATTGTTATAGGAATTTCCCCAGCACCCATGTTTACCATAGTGCTATCTAAGACCTAAAAACATCTCCACTTTCAAACTGTGTATGCTCTCTGTGTCTTTGTGAATGTAGAATTAGTGGCACCATTTCTGCTAGGGCGGGGGAAGAGCACTCCTTGCTTGAAAAGCGTGACCTCGAAATACAGGAAGATGAAACTGTCAGACTTTCTAAGTTTGAGCCTTTAGACAGAAAGATGCAGCTTTAAGCTTAAAGTACTGACAATGCAGTGCTCAGACATTTTAAGTCTGAGCTTTTAACTTATGCATTTCATGGGTCACTACTGACCTGTCAGTGGTCAGAAAAAGAGCAAATCAATTCAGATCTAGGCGTCATCGTTGATGATACATTGAAACTCTCTGCTCAGTGTGCGGCTAAGAAAGCAAGTAGAATGTTAGGTATTATTAAGAATGGCATGAAAAACAAAAATGAGGATGTTATAATGCCTCTGTATCGCTCCATGGTGCGACTTTAAACCTTATGCTGAATAGGGTCTCTCTTTAGTCGATGACCTAATGTATGTTACTATCCAATTTACTACTCAGGAACCTTCATGCACTACCATAATTTATTCTTCTTTACCATGCATGTTGTGTATATATATACACCATGATCTGTTCCATATATATGTTCTGTTCCATGTTTGCTACTATGTATGTATGCACCTTAACACAATACCATTTGTAATTCTGTCACCTGGAAATGGCAACCGCCATTACGGCAAATGTAAGCCACATTGAGCCTGTAAATTGGTGGGAAAATGTGGGATACAAATGCTACAAATAAAATAAATAAATATTGTGTGCAATTCTGGTCACCACATCTCAAAAAAGATATGGTGGAATTAGAAAAGATACAGAGAAGAATGACAAAAATGATGAAGGGGATGGGGACAACTTCCCTATAAGGAAAGGCTTAAAGCGGCTAGGACTCTTCAGTTTGGAGAAAAGACGGCAGCGGGGATATACGATAGAGGTCTATAAAATGAGTGAACAGTAGACGTGAATCACTTGTTTACTCTTTCCAAAAATACTTGGACTAGAGGGCACGCAATGAAGCTAAGAAGTAGTAAATTTAAAATGAATCAGAGAAAATATTTATTTACTCAACTTGTAATTAAACTCTGGAATTCGTTGCCAGGGAATGTAGTAAAAGCAGTTAGCTTAGTAGGGTTTTAAAAAGGTTTGGCTAGCTTCCTAAAAGAACAGGCCATAAGCCATTATTAAAATGGGCTTGGGGAAAAAACACTGCTTATTTCTAGGATAAGCAGCATAAAATGTATTGTACTGTTTTGGGATCTTGTCAGGGTGCTTGTAACCTGGATTGGCCACTGTTTGAAACAGGATATTGGGCTTGATGGACCTTCGGTCTGTTCCAGTATGGCAATACTTATGTACCACAATATTACTGAATTTCAGTTCCTGGCCCTTATATGAAATCTGCAGAATTTCAGGAGACTCAATTAAGATCTTGCATAGATATTAAATGACTAGGGCTCAAGGAGCACAATTGGGACTTTAGGATAGTGATTTTTGCATTTAATGTAAACATTTGCCAGGCAATTATGTGTACTCCTTTTTGGAAGCCCAACTCTTACCATTTGGACTTGGGCTCTTCCTGTAATTAAGGCAGTGGTATGTTGTCTATTGGAGTGGGATTATGGGATGTTGGGGCCCAGGAATCATAGCACATTGTGCTAACCCTCATTGTCGATTTATTTATAATGCCACTCTCTTAATTAAGTTAATCTTACATTTTTGGATATCAGAGGAATCTCCTCTTTACAACACTAGTTGGCAAGAATGAAAGACCTTGCTTAATTTGAGATTTGTACCATCACTTTCCTAATGTGGAGGAACAGGCACACATTGCCATTTGGCACACTTTTTGAAGCAGTACGGTACTTTGGGGACCCCTAGTACTCCTTAATGATTGAACTGAAGGTATGGGGAAGGAGATGGGAGGGGTGACTAGCTTAAAGTTTTGGGTCTATTTTTGGGAAGGGATCCTTTGGAGAAGTCAAGGTGTCGACTACTCCCATGGTGATTTGGCTGGAAATGCTTTGGTTAGCAATTAAACAAATGGATGAGACTATCAAAAGGTCGGTGGCAGAAACTTCAAACTGAGGGCCCTGTTTACTAAGGTGTGCTAGTGTTTTTAGTGCATTCACAAAATTAGCATGTGCTAACTGTAGGTGCCCATAGGAATATTGTGGGCACCTACACAGCACACGTTAATGGTTAGCGCGCGCTAAAAGCACTAATGTGCCTCCAGCGCAGCTTAGTAAACGGGGCCCTTAGCAAGTAAAGTTGAATTACTTTCCCAGAACTTGGATAAAGTTTGTTAAGAAGGATTGGATCAAGTTTCACATACACAAGGGGAGATAAAAACAGAAATCTTTGAGACTGTCATCTGTAGTAAAAAAAAAAATCTGCATAGAACATTTGAGCAAAGATTGAATTTAAGAGTTTTGAATTTCCCTAGACTAATGGGAGTAACTCCTGTGGATTCCTTTAAAACATTTCTTACAGAATGTTTGAAGTTGCCTCAGGAAGCTGTGCCTCTGTTTTAGTAAAGTTGACTTTTTGCCTACTGCTCAGAAAAATCCTGCAGAGAGTTTATTTCCCAATCCACAGGTGATGGATATACATGTTCAATCTTCTTCTAATAAGGATGAGTTAAAAGATCTCTCAGCATTTTTGGAGAATTCTTTTTCTGAAACCTCCAAATGTGGAACATTGTTAGTTACCTTTGTTTTTGAATAAGACTTAGGGCTCTGTTTACTAAGGTGTTCTAGAGTTTTTAGTGCATGCACAAAAATAGCGTGGGCTAACTATGTAGGCACCCATAGGAATACTGTTGGCGCCTACACAGCATGCGCTAATGGTTAGCATGCTCTAAAAGCACTAACGTACCTCTAGCGCAGCTTGGTAAATGGGGCCCTTAAACTATAGTGCAACTTTATTTTAGGAACTCTGGCACTGTTTTCTGTGGTCAAAAGATTTGGTTATATCCAGATGTGACAGAGAACTCAGGAAATATGGAAATAATTCCTTGTGATGAGAGAAAAAAAAATTGGGAGCTACTTTTTGAGTAGCGTACCCGTGTAGGTGTACGGTGAAATACCTGGGAATGAAATATGTATTTTTTTTTGCCCCAGAATATCTTTTCTTGATATAACTAATTAGATGGTACACTGCTGGTTACTTTCTTTATAAGTATAGCCTGTTTGAATATTTTATTTTGTTGGATCTCCATATCAATGAGTCCTCTCTCCTTATTCTCCTTTGGTCTATAACATAATACACAGAACCCATGCCACATTATTAAATTTTTTATTAAGTCATTTATAAGATACATTTTGAGTGTTAAAGTGTCAAACTTTGGTAAAAGCCAAAATGACTTACTTAAGGCACTGAAAACAATTTGTATTTCTCAGGTATATAGGAACATGAGACGTGTAACTTAATTCTGGGCTGTAGTCTGGAACTTTTTGTAACATATACAGAACATAACAATCTGGACACTAGCCAACACTGAGCAACCTTAGTCCTAACTTTGTTTCTCCTGCCTCATTCCTTTTCGTTGTTGGTTTTTGCCATTAATATTGGCTTAGCTTTTTCCTCTTGCTCTTTTGGCTTTCAGCTTCACTGGAACTGGGCTGCAGTATCACAAAAATTTCATTTGTAGTAATACAGGGTTCTCTCTCTATTCTCTAAACACCCCATCTATCTCATCCAGGCAGTCAAGGGCCAAGTCATTATGCAGTGGCTAAAGGCAGCAATATCAGTATGTACCCTTGTATAAGTCCAGCAGGGCTGTATCCTGCATGGTAACACACACTACCACTGAACTATCCTTACAACTGCCATGGTGCACTGATGTGCCTTTACTAATTTAGAGTGTTGTAAAGGGTAGTGCACTGTTATCTTTATATGAATAAAATAATTGCAACCAACCAGTTATAACATGTCCAATGAACTGTGTTTTGTTTCTTGGAAGGCTCTTTTATGTTTAATGCTAAAGGCAAACCTGCCCCTCCCCCTTGTAGACAGATGATGCTATGACCCTTCCTTGTATTGTAGTACTGCATTTTCTTTGTAAATTTCAGTGTTAGGAAAGCAAATGGCACAGAAGGCACCTGCTGCTTCCCTCAGCCAGGCCATACAATTTATTAGAGCCTGGGTTCACTATCTATAGTTCACAAGCTATTGGCCAGCTGGGCCTCATGGTTGGGTTCTGCTAGCAACGGAACTCCTTTAGCAACTGTCCAGCTATTACTAGTCTCTGGATCTCACTAGTTCCCTCGTAGATCTCAGTGATGCGAGCATCTCGATAGTGTCTTTCAGCTGGCATATCAGTCACATACCCCATTCCTCCCAGGATCTGGATGGCCTGAAATGAAGAGCAATAAAATGTAAGCACAGAAACCACATACCACCCCTTCCCCCTACAACTGCCATTTACATCTTACCTGATGCGAAATAGCAGTTGCTGCTTCTGATGCTGCTAACTTTGCCATTGCTGCCTCCTACAAGAGAATACAATTATAAATTAGTTTGCTGTACCACACATTTGCTTAGATTTTCCATCAAGCAGCACCATCCCTCTGCCTACTTCTGGGTGACTTCAGAACCCACTAACAAAGGCTATCTAGCACCCCAACACCCTTTGCTGTGTGGACTTCCACATCTTGACCTCAAGAATAGCCATACAGGGTCAGACCAATGGTCCATGTAGCCCACTATCCTGTTTCCAACAATGGCCAATCCAGATCACAAGTACCTGGCAGAAACCCAAATAGTAGCAACATTCCATGCTACCAATCCCAGGATAAGTAACGACTTCCCCATCTCAATAGCAGACTATGGACTTTTCCAAACCTTTTTTTAAACCCAGATACGTTAACAGTTGTTGTTACAGCCTCTAGCAATGAATTCCAGAGCTTAACTAATCATTGAGTGAAAAAAATATTGCCTCCTGTTTGTTTTAAAAATATTTCCATGAACTTCACTGAGTGTCCCCTAGTCTCTGAGATCTACAAAAGCCTGAGTAGTGTAGAATGAGTAGAAGTAAATCAAATTTTTTTCATTCTTTCAAAAAGTACAATCATATCTCCTTTCAGCCATCTCTTACCCAAGCTGAAGAGTTCTAACTTTAGCTTTTCCTCACTTGAGAGGAGTTTCATCCCCTTTATCCTTTTGGTTGCTCTTTTTTTTTTTTTTTAATTCTGCTATATCTTTTTGAGATATAGTGAGCAGAACTGAACACAATTCTCAAGGTGAGGTTACACCATGGAGCAATACAGAGGCATTATAGTATTCTTGGTCTTATCTTCCCTTTCCTAATAATTCCTAGCTTCCTGTTTACTTTTTTGGCGGCCACACAGCATATGATTTCAGCATATTGTCTACAATGACACCTAGATCTTTTCCTTAGGTGCTGAGCCCCAAGGTGAACCCAATACTCATGGCCAAATAAAATTGTGTGACCTCAGAGGGTGCAGAATAATGATGCACCTATGGAGAGCCTACCCAGGTCATGACTCTGCATGAGTAGAAGGTGTGCTTTTTTTGCTCTCTCCTCACTTGCCCGGTCTTGAGAGGTTTTTCAGTGCCTTCCAGCTATTTTCTCAGTTTCTTGTGGCTCTTCTTTTTTGGGTCCTATTTTTTCTTAGTTTTGTTTTGCCCGGGTTTAAGTTTTCTTTATTTTCCATCATCATTGGGCCATTTTTAGGCCCTGACTTTGGTCGGGTTGTTTCTTTTTTTTTTCTGTGGCTTGCCCCTTTTTTAAGCACCAAGTCATTTAATTTGGCCAACAAGGTTTTCCCATCCATGTCCACGAAGACCCAGTGCCTTCAAGCGCTGTACCCGGTGCAAGCTGATGATCTTGGAAACAGACACCCGTTCTTGGTATCTGCAGTGTCTTGGGCCTGACCACAGCCTTGCTGTGTTCTCTGTCTTCTTATGAAGAAGAGGACCTAGGTTTCCTGAGAGGCTCAACGACAGAAGATTTTTGGAGCCAACTCCGGTTCCTTGACATCAGGATCGAGGTTAGAGGCATCGATATCAAGCATCAGTAAGCATGGCTGTTTCAAGACCCTTAGACACTAGGAGCAGTGATGTGTCAAAAGGGTCTCCACCTGCTGTGCAAGTCCCCCGGGACCATCCATCGGACCCAACCCCAAGGTGATGTGAGGATTCGACGTCGGCACTAAGGAGCCTTAGTGACATGCTTCGGGCAAAGAACAAGAAGCATCATCAGTCACCCTTGAGACATGGTGCCGGGAGCTCTGGGGAATCGAAGGAGTCAGCACCCAAGAAGCATCAGCGCTAGAAGACTCGCTCTCCCTCCCCCCTCCATACAGGAAGTGCTCATGCACTTGTCTCCAAGCAGCCGAGATCCTGCACCTGCATTGACCCCAGCGACTCTACAACCTGTACCTCAACCGGCACCCCTACTTTTCCAGGTATCGGCCCTCGATGAACGCATCCGGGTCTTGCTCCCTGAGCTGCCAGATAGCCTTATGCAGTAGTGTGCATCAATATTGGGGGTGCTTGCACCTGCCGTATCTCCCGCTGCGGCCTTGACTGACCCCCAGGCTGCAGTGCAGCCTCCAATGCCGCTTGCGCTCCCAGTATTGACTGCTGCCTAAGCTGGTACCCCCTCGACGTTGGTAGAGGAAGCTTCAGCAGAGTTGAGATGGGAGCCAGCTTCTCTACGCCACTCTCGAGAGCATGGTTCCTCTGCATCGAGGTAGCTTCTGTCTCGGAGATTCCATAGGGAGACATTGTCCGAAACAGATGACGAGTGCTCATGGGATTCAGAGGAAGATCCCAGATAACTTTTCTTCAGATGAGTCTAATGGGATTCCCTCTGAACCCTCCCCACTACCTGAAAGGAGATGGTCTCCGCCGGAGAGCCTTTCATTCCCATCTTTTCTTAAGGAAATGACCGATGCCATTCCATTTAGAAGTGGAGGATGCGTCCAAGACCAGGATGCTCGAGGTCCTGGACTACACATCTCCTCCTAAGGAGGCTGTGACTGCCCCTCTCCACGATGTACTCAAGGAAGTCCTCATCAGGAACTGGGAATCCCCACTGTCGGTCCCTGTCATGCCCAAGAAGACTAACACCCGGTATCAGATCCACAATGAACCTGGGTTTGTTAGGCTTCAGTTGCCTCATGATTCCTTGGTGGTGGAGTCTGCTCTCAAAAGAGCCAGGAGTACTAGGGACTATGCCTTCGCACCCCCAGGCAGAGAAGCTAGAACCCTGTATTCTTTTGGGAGGAAGATGCACCAGGTTTCAATGCTGATCTCCCGTATATATGCTTACCAACTCTTCATGAGCGTTTACTTATGAAACTTGGTATGTGACAGCTGTCAGAGTTGGTGGACCCGCGCCCTCCGGACCAGATCAAGCCTTTTCGCCAGTTGGTCAGCAGCATAAGCATGTCAAAAGATCTTGGCCAGGACACTTTTGATGTCGCATCCAGGATCTCTGCTCAAAGTATAGCAATGCGCAGACTCTTATAGCTGCATATTGCTGACTTGGAACATTCTGTTCAGCAAAGGTTGTAGGATAACCTTTTTGGAGAGAAGGTTGAGGAAGTCGCAGACCAAATCAAGAAACACACGTATACCACCTCTTCTCTCTCCCACCAGTCGCCTTCTGCATCCACCTCCTCATCGAGGAGTGTTTTTGGCAAGCCATGGAGCGGTCCCTACTACTATTCTAGGTGTAGGTACATTCCTTTGGCTCGTCAGCCTGCTCAGTCACATCAACAGCGTGCACCCAATGCTTCCTGCTGCTCCCCAGTCAAAGCAACGGCTGTGCTTTCGACTGGCTCCAGCACAGCATAGCATAGCTGCAGTAAAAGTGCCCATCCCGGAAGATTTGCTGGTCAAGGGGAGACTAAAATTATTCCACAAAAGGTGGCCTCTTATAACCTCCAACTGGTGGGTTCTTCAAACAGTCCATCTTGGATACACCCTTAATTGGCTCTCCAAACGGCCCACCAAGAGCTCATTCATTCAGCTCTCAGCACAGGCAGGTACATGCAGAGGAACTCTCCGCCCTTCTCGAGGCCCATGCGGTCAAACTCGTTCCACCAGGGGAAGAAGGGTAAGGATTCTATTCCATGTACTTCTTTGTGCAGAAGAAAGGGGGGGGGGGGTTGCATTCCATCCTAGACTTAAAGGCCCTGAACAAATTTCTAGTCCGAGAAAAGTTCAGGATGTTTTCCCTGGGCACCCTTCGCCCCTTGATTCAGAAAAATGATTGGCTATGCTCTTTGGACTTAAAAGATGCATATACTCACATCCCGATACTTCCAGCCCACAAGAAGTATCTTCAATTTTGGCTGGGAACACATCACTTTCAGTACCGCGTTTGCCTTTTGGCCTCAAGTCAGCTCTCAGGGTCTTCACCAAATGTCTAGCGGTAGCTGCAGCATTGCTACGCAGACTGGGAGTCCATATCTCGACGATTGGCTGGTGAAGAGCACTTCAGAGGATGGTGCTAGAGCTACTAGGGTTCAATTTAAACCACCCCAAGTCCCATCTACACTTTGTCCATCGATTGGAGTTCATAGGAGCCCTGCTCGACACACAGAGGGTTCGAGCCTACCTCCGGAAGACAAGAGCGGACAATCTTGTTTCACTTGCGTCCAAGGTTAGTGCCTCTCAGCACGTCACAGCTAAGCAGGTGTGAGGTTGATGGGCCACATGGCTTCCTCAGTGTACGTTACACACAACACATCTTCACATGAGATCAGCTCAACGGACCCTGGCTTCTCAATGGTATCAAGCCATGGGAAGCCTGCACGATGTCATTTAAGTGTCCCCAGAGCTTCTACACTCTCTTCAGTAGTGGACAATTCGATGTAATTTGACTGGGACTTCCATTCCAAATTCCTCAGCCACAAAAAGTGCTGACAATGGATGCATCTCTCCTGGGATGGGGAGCTTATAGATGGGCTTCACACTCACGGAGCTTGGTCCTCCCAGGAAACAAATCTTCAGATCAACCTCCTGGAGCTCTAAGTGATCTGGAACGCTCTAAAAAGGCTTTCAGAGATTGTCTATTTCAATAAGAATAATTTGATAAGACAGCCAATCAGGTTGCACTGTATTACCTCAACAAGCAGATCACACCCCCCTGTGGCAGGAGGCTGTCCGGATGTGGCATTGGGCTCGCTGCAAAAGGAAGAACGCTGCCCAAAACGAGGACGCTGAAAGGCTGCATTGAACCGCCCCGGGCGATACCGTCGCGTCTTTCTGAAATGTGACCTCGAGGCTCCCTGCCTGGAAGTAGACTTGGGCCTATCCTCCGGAAGACGCTGAGATTTGGAATCCCTCAAATCTTTAACAATCTTTTCTAGGTCTTCCCCAAAAAGCAATTTAATGAGCCGTTGCTTAGAGGCCATATCTGCGGCCCAATGACGGAGCCACAGAAGACGCCGAGAGGAAACGGTCAAGGCCATGAGTTTGGCTGAAGCTCGGACCAAATCATACAAGGCATCCGCCAAGTACGCCAGCCCAATATCCATCAGCGACAGCTGAGGAGTTCCAAGCATATCAGACTCCGAAACCGAATCCATGACAGAATGTAGCCAACTGAGACAAGCTCTAGCCGTATAAGAACTACAAACAGAAGCTTGAAGTGTCAAAGCAGCCGCTTCAAAGGCACGTTTTAAAGAGGCCTCTAGCCGTCTGTCATGCATATCCTTAAGTGCCACACCACCTTCCACTGGAAGAGTAGTCTTCTTGGTGACTGCTGTCACCAGGGCATCCACCCTAGGTACAGCGAACTGCTCTAAACGGCCCGCTGAAACCGGATACAGCCTGGCCATAGCCCTGGCTACTTTCAGCCCCCCCATTGGGCCAAAATCAACTCTTCAATAGCTTCATGTACCGGAAAGGCCTTAGAAGGTCGTCTGGTACTAGCCATCTTGGGGTTGACCGCATGAAAAGCCGCAACCTCAGGGTCCTCTATATTCAGGGCGTGCAGTGCCTGAGAGACAAAGGAGGACAACTCCTCCTTATGGAAAATCCTCACGGCGGAAAAGTCCTCCAGTTGGTCAGTGAGGACACCGTCCTCCACCCCCGTCTGCTCCGAGACAGCCACCATGAAGGAAACTGCAGGCCCCCTCCTCAGACCTCAAAGAAAGACTAGGCTTTTTAAGGGAGGAGAAATCCTCTGGGTAAAAACCCCAAATCTCTTGGTTACCCCCACACCCCCTGAGAGAATCAAAGGCCGAAGCTGTCGCAGCCGCGTGAGGCAAGGCCCGTTTCAACAAAAACGCCTGATGGAGTAGCAAAATAAACTGGCAAAAACCCCTCCCCCGCAATGGAGGTCACAGCCATGGCACCTGCACCACCGCCCACAGTGCCTGACGCCCCCCCCCCCCCCCCTACCAGCGGAGAAGAAGCTTTGCTCAAAACCGCTACCGGAGCCGGCTCCGCGACTGATCGCAAAATGGCACGCTCTCGGGGGGGGGGGGGCACTGCTCCTTCGAGTCCTGAAATCAGCACACCCCGCGCTGCAAAGGGCCACTGCCAAATGCCGTTTTCCCGCCTCGGGAACAGCATTTTACCGCCTCCACTGCCATCACCTGTCCCTGAATAGGAACCCAGAAGGACTTACCCGGACCAGGGAAGCGCGGGAACTGACAGCTGAGCCGAAGAAAAAAAACTCTCCGACTCCCGACTCCACTTCGAGGCAGGCTCAGACAAGCAGGCAACAGCAAACAGGACTCGGACAGCAGTAACACAAACCTGCTCTCTGCAAAAACACACTTCCCTGTGCTTCTGTGTTTCTCTTTTAAATAAATTCTATGGTTCTCTCTTTTTTTTTTTTTAGTGAGGAGGCAGAAAATCAGTGAAGGAAAGGAACAGCAAAAGCCTGTTCAGAGGGAATTTGAGGTGCATAAAGGACCCAGCAACTGCGTATGCTGCCAAAGGGGGCACCACCAGGCTGCCACCCCCCGGCTCAACTGGCCACCGGCCCAGGAGCCCCCTCAGAGGCCTTGGGCCCAGGAGCTGGAGAAAAAGCGTCTACCACTCCTCAGATAGAGGACATACTGAGGAAGGAGCTGGCCGTCTGGCATCATTGCCTTTAGTTTGTTTATCTCTATCTCCACCTGCTGGTAGGCAGGACTTAACCCACTAGTTCCTGGATTCATCTGCTGCAAGTGACAAGGAAGCTTATGTTCTTATTGTATTTATAAATTCGTTTTAGTGTAACTGCCTGAATATGAAAATGTAAGTTGGACAAAAAAACAAAAAATAAAATAAAACCCCAGCAGAATGAACCAATGCTGCTATGGTAGCTCTCTAAAAGTCTACTTCGCTGTAAAGTAATGCATAGCAGTTAATTGGTCCTCACCCCACTTTTACACTTTAAACTACAGTTTGGACCAATCTTCAACACTCATTTGTGTCCTAATTCCATCCTGCTTGCCAATGGAAAAAGCAAAGTTGCATACTGTAATAACTATTACCCACTTGTATGCCTGATTAATTCTTCTGTTACAGGTAAGCAACTTTGCTGTCCCTGAAGTCAGTGGAACAGCTTACATCCCTATCCTTCCAGCCACATCACCCACACTGTGCCTCTCATCCCTACATTGGATTTATAGTGTTAAATATTTTATACAATATATTAAATAGATGATGTTAGTGTAATTTAACATTTTGGTGAATTCCCTGGGGTTGTACTTATCAAAAGAAGGTAAAGACACTGTCCTCTAGGACCTGCTGTATGTGCAGACTGAGTACAGATCTCCAGTACAACATATTACACCTGTAGTTATATTCTGTGTTCAGTAATTCTAAGATAGGAGTATGTTAGCGTCATCTACTGGAAACCTTGGTATAAGGTTTAAGAACATAAGAAGGGCTATGATGGATAAGACCAATGGTCCATTAAGCCTATCATACTGCCTTGACAGTGACCAATCTATGACATGTTCAGCGCTGGTGTACGTCTCGCAGCGCTATAGAAATGATTAGTGTAGTAGTTTCTCTAGAAGTAGCCTGCAGATTTGAATAAGAAAGTACTCTTCATGTTTCTCACACCCACATGTAAGAGGTAGAGAGATACTTGTTGCAAACTATACGGATCTCTCTCGCTAATTACTTTTTTCTGCAAATGCTCACTTCCTTGCAGTACATAAGCACCGCTGTATTCTCTGTAGGGTTGTTAGTGTCCTAAATATACTACAGTACAGGACCTCTGTAAGCACTATGCGTATTTTGCTTTAGGTATATTTGTTTATATAAGATACCTGTATAAAAGATGTTCAAGCCCTTTGCTGTTATACCTGGTATAGGGTTTCTGTGTCTTTAACATGGCTGCTTTCCAGGTCAGTAGACGAGCACTCTCCACAGCCAGCGACATATCTGCAAGCTTGAACTATAATGAAGAAAATTTCAGAACTCAGCATGCACACATATCATTTCAGGGTATGTGCCCCTTCCCACTACTGGGAAGCAGGGCATGTAGGCCAAGGAGAAAAACGCTTCAGCGACAGTATTCTATCCACAATAGTGTGAATGTGGCTGGGTTTTATCTCAGTAGTAGCAGAAACTTGTTATACCTGAATGGCTTGTAGTTTGCTGATTGAAGAGCCAAAGGCTAAACGCTTCTCAGAGTAGTCAATAGCACAGTCCAAGGCTGCTTGGGCTATCCCAAGTGCTTGTGAGGCATATGCCAATCCTGCCAGCGTCAAGAGTTTGCTGGAAAAGAAATTAAAATAATGTCCATAGCAGCTCCAGCTTTGAATATTTCTCAAAAGTATAGATAACAGGGGCATCCAGAAGATGCTGTCCTAAGCTAACACCTGTGCTTTGCTTGAGGCATGGCACATGTCCTTAATTTGCTCTGACTCTGGCTCCCTTCCCTTGTTGCTAAAATAAAGTTTCTTTATTCTGCTTGCACTATGGCAGGCCAAGAGATAATTTCAGGATCAATTTGCCAAAAGAACCAAAATCTAATAATTTTACAGGCCTGCCTGGTGACTCAAGTTACAACTGTTGTGTGGAATATCCCCTATTCAATCATAGTCACACTTCCACTAGCTAGCCCAGGGATGGGGATGTTTCACACAGTCAATGTTTGGAATCCTCTGAGGACTCGGGGAGGAGATAGAGTATGTAATGACTGCCCAAAGGTGACATTTTTTTCTGTAAACACTGCCATGTTGGTTTTTTAAGAATAGATAAATCGTCAATCTTGATGGACACCCCCTGGCCCAGTTAATCCACTTATAAACACATTTAATAAATGTGTCTGGTGAGAAATATCTGCACGTTGCACGTAAAAAACAAAAATAAGATGATGTATTTCAAATCAGTAAGAAAGAAAACAAAGATCACTTCTCTTGCAAATAACAAAAACATTATCATTAAACCTGCGGATAAGGATGGTAGTATAGTAACCCTCAACAGGAATCTAATTACAGAGCTAGAGACACAAATATATGATCCACAATTTTACTCCCTGCTTGAAAAGATCCTACAGATATACAAAAAAGAAATGTGAAAACAGTCAACATAACCTGCCTCAAAACCCCTTACTGAGGAAAGAGAAAAACTTTATCACCAAATCTCCAACCATTCCTACGATACAGATTTACCTGAAGTGCACAAATTCTCTGGACAGGCCCATTATTTCTGGTAATAGTTCCATATTGAGCCACTTTCTATTTTTATACATCAATTTCTTAGACTGTTTGTACCAAAAACACAGTAATCTGTTAGAGATTCTAGTAATATAATAAATACGTTTAAATGATTTTAATGCAGACATCTCAGTAATTTTTGGTCACCTTTGATACCGATTCCCTCTACACCAACATTCTGCAACAAAGATAAAAAAAAAAAAATAACAGAGTAGGGTTAAATGGTCAATATTCTCAATGGAGAAGGATAAATAATGGGGTTCTGCAGGGGTCTGTGCTGGAACTACTGCTTTTTAACATTTATAAATGATCTAGAGAAGGGAATAACTAGGGTGAAATTAGGCCTTACCTGCTAATTTTCTTTCCTCTAGACCCTCCAGACCGGTCAAGACGCGTGGGTTATGCTCGCCTACCCAGAGGGAGACTGAGAACACTAACTTCAACTATGTACATATAACCTGTGCCCATCCCACAAAAGCCAGTATACGCTTAGCAAAGCAGAGAAACCCCCTGCAACCTGAACTCTGAATCTAGAAAACCCCTGTACCTGGAAAACCAATAGTCAACACCAACAGTGTGCTCAGACAGACGGAACGTCAAGCGCCCCGCTCTGTCAAGTATTATGGACGAAGAAAACTCTCCGACCCAGTGAAAGATAAAAGGAATAGTCATAAGCAGAACACGGCTCAAATACTTCTGATACGAACAATATCTCTGAAATCCATAGGGCGGGCTCTTGACCGGTCTGGAGGGTCTAGAGGAAAGAAAATTAGCAGGTAAGGCCTAATTTCACCTTCCTCAGCGACCCTCCAGACCGGTCAAGACGCGTGGGAAGTACCAAGCAGTAGAAACTTAAGGGTGGGACCCTCGCAACGCAGAAGACAGCACAGCCGCTCCAAACATGCATCCTCTTTTGCCTGAACATCAATCCTATAATGCTTCACAAAGGAATGAATGGACGACCATGCCGCTGCTTTACAAAGTCCTGCGGAGGAACAAAACTACTCTCCGCCCAGGAAGCCGCAACCCCCCGAGTTGAATGCGCCTTAAGTAACGGGGGCACCGAACGCCGCCTCAACAAATAAGCCGAGGCAATAGCCTCCTTCAACCACCTGGCCAGAGTCCCCTTGGAGGACGCAGCTCCTCTCTTGGGACCTCCAAACAAAACGAACAATCTATCCGAAGCCCGGAATTCTCGCGTTCTGCTCAAATAGGACCGCAAGGGCGCGCCGAACATCCAACTTAGCCAACCGACGCTGAGAGGCATCCCCCGAACGATCCCCCAACACCGGTAATGAAATCACTTGATTCACATGGAACGCTGAAACCACCTTAGGAACAAAGGAAGGAACCGTCCTCAAGTCACTTTCTCTTTCGCAAAGGACAGAAAAGGCTCCCTACAAGACAAGGCTTGCAAACTCTGAAACTCTCCGAGCGGAAGCAATGGCCACCAGAAAAACTGTTTTCAAGGTAAGATCCTTACATGTGATGGACGCCAATGGTTCAAACGGAGGACCCACCAGAGTCTCCAAGACCAAATTCAAATCCCAAGGCGGAACCATCGGACGACGGGGCGGCCGAAATCAACTTCACTGCCCTCAGGAACCGCCCTACGTCCGGAGAAGCTGCCAAGGAGACTCCTCCAATCTTACCTCTGAAACAAGACAAAGCAGCAACCTGCACCTTCAGGGAAGAAAGGGAGAGCCCCCTGTCCAAACCATCCTGCAAAAACTCCAAAACCTCCATCACCGAAGCCCGCAAAGGGACAACATTCCGTTCAAGACACCAACTCTCAAGATGCGCCACACCCGCACATAAGCCAACGACGTGGACTTCTTACGCGAACGCAACATTGTATCATGACCCTGGCCGAGAAACCCTTCTTTCTCAATCTGTGCCTTTCAAGAGCCAAGCCGTAAGCAAGAATGGAGAGGGGTCGGCCATCTCGATCGGCCCCTGCACCAGTCTCACCCGAGACCCCAGGGGAAAAAAAGGATCCTGCACTAACAACCGCACCAGATCTCCGTACCATGGCCGACGAGGCCAATTGGGCGCTATCAGAATCACTAAGCCGGGATGACGACCGATCCGCTGTACCACGCGGCCCACCAGCGGCCACGGCGGAAACACATAGAGCAACTGCTGAGTCGGCCACGGCAGAACCAACGCGTCGAGACCCTCGGCTCGAGCATCTCTTCGACGACTGAAGTACCCGCGCGACCTGCGCATTGTCGGCCGATGCCATGAGATCCAACACCGGCCGACCCCACTGCAACACCATCCGCTCGAACACTGAGGGATGGAGAGCCCACTCTCCGGGATCCAACATGTGCCTGCTCAGATAATCCGCGTCCACAATTGTCCACTCCTGCTACGTGGCCTGCCGAAAGAGCCCTGAAGATGAGCCCTCTGCCCACCCCAACAACTCCGCTGCCTCTACGGCTAATCCCGGGCTCTTCGTCCCCCCCTGCCGATTCACATAAGCGACGGCCGTGGCATTGTCGGAAAGAACTCTGACCGCCTTGCCCTCTAGCAGACTTTGGAAGGACCGAAGAGCCAACCGAATTGCCCGAGTCTCCAGGCGGTTGATGGACCACGCCGCCTCTTCCGACGTCCAGCGCCCTTGGGCAACTGCCCTAGACAATGCGCCCCCCAGCCTAACAGACTCGCATCCGTGGTCAGTACCACCCAATTCGGCACCCTCTAGCGGCATACCCTTCGCTAGATTCGGAGTGTGAAGCCACCAGCGGAGGCTGCGCCGAACCCTCTCCGGCAGCGCTACCGCTCCTCCAACTCCTGGGACTGAGGGGACCACGAGTCAACAACGAACTCTGCAACTGTCTCATGTGGGCCCTGGCCCAAGGTACTACCTCTATAGATGCCGCCATCAGACCTAACACCTGAAGATACTCCCGCGCCGCAGGCGCCCTCTGAGCTCGGAGCTGACGTATCTGAATCTGCAGTTTGGAAATGCGAGGAGCCGTCAAAAACACCCGGCCTCGCTCCGTGTCGAACCGAACTCCCAGATATTCTAGAGACTGTGACGGGACTAGGTGACTCTTGGCCAGATTGACAACCAACCCAGCGACTGCAAAAAGGACACCACCCCGGGCGGTAGCCTCCTCGCTCTCCGCCTGCGTCTTGGCTCGAATTAACCAGTCGTCGAGATACGGATGCACCAAAATGCCCTGCAACCGTAACGCTGCTGCCACGACCACCATCACCTTGGAGAAAGTGCGAGGAGCTGTAGCCAGGCCGAATGGGAGCGCACAAAACTGAAAGTGACTCCCTAACACCACAAACGAAGAAACGCTGGTGCGCCTCTAGAATGGGGATGTGTAAATAAGCTTCTGTCAAATCCAATTAAGTCAGAAATTCCCCTTCCTGAACCGCTACAATGACCGAGCGCAACGTTTCCATCCGAAAGGAAGGGATCTTTAGAGCCGCATTGACCCTCTTGAGGTCTAAAATGGGCCGAAAAGAATCCTCTTTCTTTGGTACCACGAAGTAAATGGAGTAACACCGGTACCTCGTTCTTCTGGCGGAACAGGCACCACAGCGCCTAACTCTACCAGACGTGACAGAGTGTCTCGCACTGCCCTTGCCTTGCGCCTTGAATGACAGGGAGAGACGAGAAAGAATCGGACAGAGGACCGTCGAACTCCAGCGCGTACCCGTCTCGCACTATCTGCAGTACCCACTGGTCTGACGTGATTTGGCCCACCTCTGGTAAAACAAGCGTAAGCGAGCCCCCACACGAACCAGAGGCTGGACCCCCCAAACCATCATTGCGACCCACGGGACGTACTGGCCGCTCCAGAAGAGCAGCTCGCCCCCCCCGGCGGCCCCCACGAAAGGGCTGGGTTCTCTGAAATAACGAACCCCGGAACCCCCCCGAGGACCCTACCCGGCCGATACCGTCTAGCTTCCTGAAAACGGCCTCGCACCGCAGAGCCCCTAGACGCCTTGGGCCGAAGCTCTGGAAGCCGCGGGATCTTAGTATCACCAAGACCCCTAACCAACTTATCCAATTCGTCTCCAAAAGCAAAGCGCCCTTAAAGGAAGCGAACACAACTTTGCCTTGGACGCAGCATCTGCCAGCCAGCCCCGCAACCACAGGGCCCTTCGAGCCGCCACTGCGAGGGTCATGTTCTTCGCCGATGCACGCAACAAATCATATAGCGCATCTGCCAAGAAGGACGAGCCCATCTCCAACTTTGCCAAATCCTGCACTAAGGCGGCTCTATCAACCTGCGGAGCATCTAGCAGCCGCTCAGCCAGCGGAAACATGCTCGAGCCACCAGACCTCCACAAACTGAAGCCTGCAAAGCCAGCGCCGATAAATCAAAACTGCGCTTCAGGAATGTCTCCAATTTTCCTGTCCTGAGGGTCCCGCAAGGCAGCCCCTCCATCTACAGGAATTGCAGTAGCCTTAGTCACCGCCGTCACTACGGCATCCACAGTCGGAGGCTTTAAAGAGTCTCTATCTTCCTGCGGAAGGGGATAGAGCTTAGCCATGGCCCGTGCCACCTTACAAGGCGCCTCTGGCGAGAGCCATTCCTGCGTTACCATCTCTCTAAGATCCGCATTCATAGGAAAGTCCGAGATACCCTGCGGATCCCCTTAACCAACGGGTCCTGCTTTTCAGAGGGAGCAGGATCTACTGCCGGGTCAAACTTGAGCATAGCAGACACCTGCTCAATAAGATCCGCCACTTCCTCCCTGTGAAAAATGCGGACCACCGACGGATCCTCCCCGGGCACTGTCTCTCTATCTGGCCGGACAAGGACCCCTCCTCCTCCTCCAGGGGACTAAAGTCGCCCTCTGACTCTGGAGGAGAAAAACAGTCCAGGTCCTCAGCCCACTCAAACACGTGGCCTCTTAGCGCCCAAGCCCCCCCCCCAGACTAAGGGGCTCCGTGCGCGATGGTCCCGCCTGCCAGGCTTAGAAATAAGGACCAAACAAATTCCGGAGGGAAACCCATCCTTCCCGAAACGTCCCCTCCAGAAGCACCAGCCACCGGGCTGCCCTGAGGACCGCCGACTAAATCCGGTATTCTCGGGCCCGAATCCAAGATGGCGGCGGTTCCCGCCAAAACCGGGACCGCCGCTGAACCGCTAGCCGAAGCCCCTGCAACCTCCTGCAAGGCTGGCGCGGGAAGCTCCGCAGCTAACACCGGCGGAGCTGAGGACTGAGGCTTCGGTTCCCCGCAAAAGCGGCAGGAACCGCCAATCGCATCGACCCCCCCGACGCGCGCAAAAACGACAGCGAAGCGGCTTCGAGGCCATCTTCGCGCCAAAAACTCCCCAAAGGTAAAAGAACTGGGACTCACCCCAAAGAAGTCACTCACAGCCCAACTCGAACGGCTGCCCAGCTCCGGCACTCCGGAGTGCAGCTGCACCGCTCTCCACACTGTCTGGGTCTTTATGAAGTTTTTTTTTTTTTTTTTTTTAACTTTATTGCAGCACAATTGAGCCCTGCTGCTATTAAATCCCTGGCACTCAAGGCTGCAATATAACAAGTGCAGCCGAGGCACAAAGCTGCCCAAACTGGAGAGCTAGCTCGGGGGAGGGACCCGGCCACCCGGGTGTGACACCCCAGGGGGGACAATGGCAGGCCCCACTGGCACCACCAACCCCCAGCACACAGAGTAGTCCAGGCACAGGGATGTTCCTCAGGAATGAACAATAGACCAGGCTAAAACTCTCCTGATCCCTGACTCCTACCAGACCGGACAAGCTGCACAGGCTGCCTGTCTACCCTCTGCTGAGACTGAGAAAATACTGGCTTTTTGTGGGATGGGCACAGGTTATATGTACATAGTTGAAGTTAGTGTTCTCAGTCTCCCTCTGCTGGTAGGCGAGCATAACCCACGCGTCTTGACCGGTCTGGAGGGTCGCTGAGGAACGAGGTAATTAAATTTGCTGATGCCAAAGTTATTAAAAGTTGTTAAATCACAAGAGGACCCTATGAGACTGGGCATCCAAATGGCAGAGGACATTTAATGTGAGCAAGTGCAAAGTGATGCATATGGGAAACAGAAACCCAAACTATAACTACGTGATGTAAGGTTCCACATTAGGCGTCACTGCTAGGTGTCATCGTTAATGATACGTTGAAACCCTCTGCTCAGTGTGCAGCAGCAGTGGCTAAGAAAGCAAATAGAATGTTAGGAATTATTAGGAAAGGAATGTAAAACAAAAAGAATGTTATAATGCCTTTATCACGCCATGGTGCGACCACACCCCAAATACTATGTGCAATTCTAGTCATCACATCTCAAAATAAGATATAGTGGAATTAGAAAAGGTACAGAGAAGGGAACAAAAATTATAAATGGGATGGGCAAATTCTCTATGGGAAAGCCTAAAGCAGCTAGGGTTCTTCAGCTTGGAGAAGAAACAGTGAAGGTTGAGTTTCTTCTCCAACAGTGAAGGTGAAATATGAGAGAGGTCTACAAAACACCAAATGGAGTGGAATGGGTAGATGTGAAATCACTTGTTTTACTAGGATTAGGGAGAACACAATGAAGCTACTACTAGAGAAAAGATTTCTTCACTCAACATATAACTCTGGAATTCACTGCAGAGAATGTGGTAAAAACAGTTAGTTTAGCAGGATTTTAAAAATGTTTGAAAAAGAAAAGATGGACTTGGGAAACTCCAATGCTTATTTCTAGGATAAGCAGCATAAAATCTATTTTACTCTTTTGGGATCTTGCCAGGTACTTGTGACCTGAACTGGTCACTGTTGGAAACAGGATACTGGGCTTGACTGACCTTGGTCTGTCCCAATATGAAAATGCTTATGTTCTTATGTATAACACACTGTTACAAAGGACATCTAACCTTGGGATACCTACTCATTTCATTGTTATTTTAGCATCCATTTCCTTAACTAAAATTATTTTTAAGTTTCAAGGAAAATGCTTTCTTCACGTCAAGGGGACGGTAATGGGAGCCTCTATATGTAGTGTGGTTTGAAGAACATTTCTTGGAGTAATCATCCATTCTCGAAGGAAGTTAAAATGTGGAAACACTACACTGATGTTGTTTTTATGCTATGGAACAGGGATATAGCAAGACTACAGGAATTTTATACTTGGTTAAACACTAGGGATGTTCATCTTAAATGTAAGATGCATTTTGATTTTAAAAGAAATTTCATAACTGGACATTATTATTAGAAAAGACAGGAACAGTTTCAAAACCACCTTTTATCAAAATCCATCTGACAAAAATATTTACATTACAGTAATTTTCACACCAGGAGCTTGAAGAGAAACGTGCCATATGGTTTTTAAGATTACACAGAGTGAACTGATTTTAACGAACATGACACCAGGCCAAGGATAGACTAACAGGTTCAAAACATACCCTAGTAAATGTAGTAAAGCGAATGCTACATACCTGTAGAAGGTATTCTCCGAGGACAGCAGGCTGATTGTTCTCACTGATGGGTTGACGTCCTCGGCAGCCCCCTCCATCGGAAAGTTTACTAGCAAAGGCCTTGCTAGTCCTCGCGCGCCCATGCGCACTGCGCATGCGCAGCCGTCTTCCCGCCCGAAACCGGCTCGAGCCGGCCAGTCCAGTATGTAGCAAGACAATACATTTAAGGGAAGACACAACTCCAAAGGGGAGGCGGGCGGGTTTGTGAGAACAATCAGCCTGCTGTCCTCGGAGAATACCTTCTACAGGTATGTAGCATTCGCTTTCTCCCGAGGACAAGCAGGCTGCTTGTTCTCACTGATGGGGTATCCCTAGCCCCCAGGCTCACTCAAAACAACAACCATGGTCAATTGGGCCTCGCAACGGCGAGGACATAACTGAGATTGACCTAAAAATTACCAACTAACTGAGAGTGTAGCCTGGAACAGAACAAACAGGGCCCTCGGGGGGGTGGAGTTGGATCCTAAAGCCCAAACAGGTTCTGAAGAACTGACTGCCCGAACCGACTGTCGCGTCGGGTATCCTGCTGCAGGCAGTAATGAGATGTGAATGTGTGGACAGATGACCACGTCGCAGCTTTGCAAATTTCTTCAATAGAGGCTGACTTCAAGTTGGCTACCGACGCAGCCATGGCTCTAACATTATGAGCCGTGACATGACCCTCAAGAGCCCGCCCCGCCTGGGCGTAAGTGAAGGAAATGCAATCTGCTAGCCAATTGGAAATGGTGCGTTTCCCTACAGCCACTCCCCTCCTATTGGGATCAAAAGAAACAAACAATTGGGCGGACTGTCTGTTGGGCTGTGTCCGCTCCAGATAGAAGGCCAATGCTCTCTTGCAGTCCAATGTGTGCAGCTGACGTTCAGCAGGGCAGGAATGAGGACGGGGAAAAATGTTGGCAAGACAATTGACTGGTTCAGATGGAACTCCGACACGACCTTTGGCAGAAACTTAGGGTGAGTGCGGAGGACTACTCTGTTGTGATGAAATTTGGTGTAAGGAGCCTGGGCTACCAGGGCCTGAAGCTCACTGACTCTACGAGCCGAAGTAACTGCCACCAAGAAAATGACCTTCCAGGTCAAGTACTTCGGATGGCAGGAATTCAGTGGCTCAAAAGGAGGTTTCATCAGCTGGGTGAGAACGACATTGAGATCCCATGACACTGTAGGAGGCTTGACAGGGGGCTTTGACAAAAGCAACCTCTCATGAAGCGAACAACTAAAGGCTGTCCTGAGATCGGCTTACCTTCCACTTGGTAATGGTATGCACTGATCGCACTAAGGTGAACCCTTACGGAGTTGGTCTTAAGACCAGACTCAGACAAGTGCAGAAGGTATTCAAGCAGGGTCTGTGTAGGACAAGAGCGAGGATCTAGGGCCTTGCTGTCACACCAGACGGCAAACCTCCTCCAATGAAAGAAGTAACTTCTCTTAGTGGAGTCTTTCCTGGAAGCAAGCAAGATGCGGGAGACACCCTGTGACAGACCCAAAGAGGCAAAGTCTACGCCCTCAACATCCAGGCCGTGAGAGCCAGAGACTGGAGGTTGGGATGCAGAAGAGCCCCTTCGTCCTGTGTGATGAGGGTCGGAAAACACTCCAATCTCCACGGTTCTTCGGAGGATAACTCCAGAAGAAGAGGGAACCAGATCTGACGCGGCCAAAAAGGAGCAATCAGAATCATGGTGCCTCGGTCTTGCTTGAGTTTCAACAAAGTCTTCCCCACCAGAGGGATGGGAGGATAAGCATACAGCAGGCCCTCCCCCCAATCCAGGAGGAAGGCATCCGATGCCAGCCTGCCGTGGGCCTGAAGCCTGGAACAGAACTGAGGGACTTTGTGGTTCACTCGAGATGCGAAGAGATCCACCAAGGGGGTGCCCCACACCTGGAAGATCTGTCGTACCACACGGGAATTGAGCGACCACTCGTGAGGTTGCATAATCCTGCTCAACCTGTCGGCCAGACTGTTGTTTACGCCTGCCAGATATGTGGCTTGGAGCACCATGCCGTGACGGCGAGCCCAGAGCCACATGCTGACGGCTTCCTGACACAGGGGGCGAGATCCGGTGCCCCCTGCTTGTTGACATAGTACATGGCAACTGGTTGTCTGTCTGAATTTGGATAATTTGGTGGGACAGCCGATCTCTGAAAGCCTTCAGAGCGTTCCAGATCGCTCGTAACTCCAGAAGATTGATCTGCAGATCGCGTTCCTGGAGGGACCAGCTTCCTTGGGTGTGAAGCCCATCGACATGAGCTCCCCACCCCAGGAGAGACGCATCCGTGGTCAGCACTTTTTAGAGGCTGAGGAATTTGGAAGGGACGTCCCAGAGTCAGATTGGACCAAATGTCCACCAAGACAGGGATTCGAGAAAACTCGTGGACAGGTGGATTACGTCTTCTAGATCCCCAGCAGCCTGGAACCACTGGGAAGCTAGGGTCCATTGAGCAGATCTCATGTGAAGGCGGGCCATGGGAGTCACATGGACTGTGGAGGCCATGTGGCCTAGCAATCTCAACATCTGCCGAGCTGTGATCTGCTGGGACGCTCGTACCCGCGAGACGAGGGACAACAAGTTGTTGGCTCTCGTCTCTGGGAGATAGGCGCGAGCCGTCCGAGAATCCAGCAGAGCTCCTATGAATTCGAGTCTCTGCATTGGAAGAAGATGGGACTTTGGATAATTTATCACAAACCCCAGTAGCTCCAGTAGGCGAATAGTCATCTGCATGGACTGCAGGGCTCCTGCCTCGGATGTGTTCTTCACCAGCCAATCGTCGAGATATGGGAACACGTGCACCCCCAGCCTGCGAAGTGCCGCTGCTACCACAGCTAGGCACTTTGTGAACACCCTGGGCGCAGAGGCGAGCCCAAAGGGTAGCACACAGTACTGGAAGTGGCGTGTGCCCAGCTGAAATCGCAGATACTGTCTGTGAGCTGGCAGTATCGGGATGTGAGTGTAGGCATCCTTCAAGTCCAGAGAGCATAGCCAATCGTTTTGCTGAATCATGGGGAGAAGGGTGCCCAGGGAAAGCATCCTGAACTTTTCTTTTACGAGATATTTGTTCAGGGCCCTTAGGTCTAGGATGGGACGCATCCCCCCTGTTTTCTTTTCCACAAGGAAGTACCTGGAATAGAATCCCAGCCCTTCTTGCCCGGATGGCACGGGCTCGACCGCATTGGCGCTGAGAAGGGCGGAGAGTTCCTCTGCAAGTACCTGCTTGTGTTGGAAGCTGTAAGACTGAGCTCCCGGTGGACAATTTGGAGGTTTTGAGACCAAATTGAGGGTGTATCCTTGCCGGACTATTTGCAGAACCCACTGATCGGAGGTTATGAGAGGCCACCTTTGGTGAAAAGCTTTCAACCTCCCCCCGACCGGCAGGTCGCCCGGCACTGACACTTGGATGTCGGCTATGCTCTGCTGGAGCCAGTCAAAAGCTCGCCCCTTGCTTTTGCTGGGGAGCCGAGGGGCCTTGCTGAGGCGCGCGCTGCTGACGAGAGCGAGCGCGCTGGGGCTTAGCCTGGGCCGCAGGCTGTCGGGAAGGAGGATTGTACCTACGCTTACCAGAAGCATAGGGAGCAGTCTTCCTTCCCCCGAAAAATCTTCTACCTGTAGAGGTAGAGGCTGAAGGCTGCCGGCGGGCGAATTTGTCGAATGCGGTGTCCCGCTGGTGGAGAGACTCTACCACCTGTTCGACTTTTTCACCAAAAATGTTGTCCGCACGGCAAGGCGAGTCCGCAATCCGCTGCTGGAGTCTATTCTCCAGGTCGGCGGCACGCAGCCATGAGAGCCTGCGCATCACCACACCTTGAGCAGCGGCCCTGGACGCAACATCAAAAGTGTCATAAACTCCTCTGGCCAGGAATTTTCTGCACGCCTTCAGCTGCCTGACCACCTCCTGAAAAGGCTTGGCTTGCTCAGGGGGAAGAGCATCAACCAAGCCCGCCAACTGCCGCACATTGTTCCGCATGTGTATGCTCGTGTAGAGCTGGTAAGACCTGGATCTTGGACACGAGCATAGAGGAATGGTAGGCCTTCCTCCCAAAGGAGTCTAAGGTTCTAGCGTCCTTGCCCGGGGGCGCAGAAGCATGTTCCCTAGAACTCTTAGCCTTCTTTAGGGCCAGATCCACAACTCCAGAGTCGTGATGGCAACTGGGTGCGCATCAGCTCTGGGTCCCCATGGATCCGGTACTGGGACTCGATCTTCTTGGGGATGTGGGGATTAGTTAAAGGTTTTGTCCAGTTCGCAAGCAATGTCTTCTTTAGGACATGGTTGCAAGGGAACAGTGGACGCTTCCTTAGGTGGAGAAGGATAGTCCAGGAGCTCAAACATTTCAGCCCTGGGCTCGTCCTCCACAACCACCGGGAAGGGGATGGCCGTAGACATCTCCCGGACAAAGGAAGCAAAAGACAGACTCTCGGGAGGAGGAAGCTGTCTCTCAGGAGAGGGAGTGGGATCAGAAGGAAGACCCTCAGACTCCTCGTCAGAGACCATATCTGGGATCTTCCTCTTCCTCCCACGAGGCCTCACCCTCGGTGTCAGACACAAGTTCACGAACCTGTGTCTGCAACCTCGCCCTGCTCGACTCGGTTGAACCCCGTCCACGGTGGGGGCGTCGAGAGGTAGACTCCCTCGCCCGCATCGGCGAAGCTCCCTCCGCCGACGTAGTCGGGGAGCCTTCCTGGGAGGTGGCCGCGGTCGGCACCGCAACGGCGGTACCGACGTCGGGGACCTCAACCTGGGCGATGGGCCAGCCGGCGCCACGCTCGACGGTACCGGAGGCGCAAGCACCGCCGGTACCGGAGGGGTAGGGCGCAACAGCTCTCCCAGAATCTCTGGGAGAACGGCCGGAGGCTCTCGTTTAGAGTGGCTGCAGAGAAAGGCTGAGAGGTCGATGCAGGCGTCGACGTCAGAACCTGTTCCGGGCGAGGAGGCTGTTCGGGCTGTCCAGAGTGGAGCGCATCGACACCTCCTGAACAGCGGGTGAGCGGTCCTCTCCGGTGCCGATGCCTGCTGGGTGCCGAATCCCTCGGCGACCCAGAGCTCTCGGTGCCGACACGGGGAGGAGACGGTGTCGATGCTTCTTCGACTTCTTCCGAAGCATGTCACCGGAGCTCCCCGGCACCGACGAGGAGGACGTAGAATCCATCCGTCGCTTCCTCGGGGCCGAGACCGAAGAGGGTCGATCTCGGGGGGGCTGTACCGCAGGAGCCCTCAGGGTAGGGGGAGACCCACCCGAAGGCTCACCGCCACCAGCAGGGGAATGGACAGCCCTCACCTGCACTCCTGACGATGCACCTCCGTCCGACGACATCAGCAGACGAAGTCTCGGTACCACCGACCGTCGATGCAGTCGCCCGATGCCTCGGCGCCGATGCAGAGGTCCGATGCCTCGATGCAGTCGATGGAGCGGCAGCCAAGGAAGATGGTCCGGACGCTGACGACGTCGATGCACTCGATGCCTCCGGTGCCGATGTCGACGAAGAGCCCGAGAACAAAACGTTCCACTGGGCTAATCTCGCTACCTGAGTCCGCCTTTGTAACAGGGAACACAGACTGCAGTTCTGAGGGCGGTGCTGGGCCCCTAGACACTGAAGACACGCAGAGTGCCTATCAGTGAGCGAGATTACCCGGGCGCACTGGGTGCACTTCTTGAAGCAGCTGGAAGGCTTCGATGTCATGGGCGGAAAAATCACGCCGGCGAAATCAAAAGCCGAAATGGCGGAAATTGAAGCACCAAAATTTAGAGGGAGAAAAATCTCAACCGAGGCCAAACTAGGCCTACCCCGTCAACGAAAGAAAACTTACGGGGCAAAAGCTGAGAAAAATACGGGAAGGGCAGAAAACCCGAAAGGGTCTTCCGGAGCACTTCCCGAACTTTTTGAAAGAAAAAACACGAGAAAACACGTCGAAAAGGACGCGCGAGGTCGACTCTCTGGGGCACGAACGGCGTAACACGACCGTACCGAGCGCGGACGAAAGAAGACTGGCCGGCTCGAGCCGGTTTCGGGCGGGAAGACGGATGCGCATGCGGCATGTGCGCATGGGCGCGCGAGGACTAGCAAAGGCCTTTGCTAGTAAACTTTCCGATGGAGGGGGCTGCCGAGGACGTCAACCCATCAGTGAGAACAAGCAGCCTGCTTGTCCTCGGAGAATGAGGGTTACCTTAGAGCTAGAAGTGCATGTTAGGAAGTACTGTTAGAGGGTCAGAAAAAGGATAGAGATGTTGATATTGTATGCACATTAAGATTCTCCCATTTAGCAGAGATCCAGAAAATTATTAAAAAGAACTAGTATATTTTGCTAATGTTTCACAGCTGTGGTTTCTGTTGTTCTCTCCATACTAAAAAAAAAAAAAAAAAAATTTATTACCAAAAACAGTGTTGGAATTGTTGCCATTCTATTTCTGGTTGTTGGAGTGTCTGGATACTGTTTGATTTTTTTTTGTATTTTCCTGTTTTCTAATTGTTTTTGTGTCTGGACTCTCAATAAATTACTTCTATAAATAAAAAAATTAAAAAAAAAAAGAGAGAGAACTGGTATATATTTAGAGGGCCACGAATGTTTCAGGAATAAAAGGGTCACCACTGCATACTCAAGGGACAGAAAGCTTAAGGAAAGGCTGGTACCATCGTTTCTTCCTGAGCTGACAGTAGAAAAGGTTGAAAAACATGGGCACTTTTGTTGTGGAATTCTGTAGTGTGTCCAAACTCTGACTATTACAATGTTTGAATATCTGATAACAGAAGTTTCATATTAGACTATATTTGGATTGTAACACAACCCACATCATTTACATTATTGTTTGCCCATGTCCCTTGTTGTATGCTAGTAAGACTACGAGAAAAGTGAAAATCAGGATGATTGAGTTATTGCCTCAAAAATGGCCACTCTTGGGGAGGACGTGATGTCACCGCACAAAATGGCAGCCTAGTTTCATCACTCTCGCACACAGCTAACTGCAATATCCAAAGCCATCAGCCTTTTTCGCATGTCGTATAGGCGTCTGTGAAACTGCAGTGCATCTACAACCATGAGTAAAGCTGCTTCTGCATGAAAAAAGGAGACTGATTGGCCGCCAGGTCGAGAAGGGAGCAAGGCTGTGAGCCGCCATATGTCACCAGCGTGCCTCTCTCCGTCCAACTCAGACTTGGTGCTATCGAGACTGCCTCTTTCAAAAAAAGGTATTTCAAGTGAGTTGCGAAAGTTCTCATCCAGAATCCAAGCAGACATTAAAACCTCCAAGAAGGAAATTCTGGACGGCATGGACACATTAAGCTCAGATCTCCGGGAGCTGGGGGGGGGGGGGGGGAAGGGTGGAGGACATTGAATTGAAGCTGGACGAGCATGCAGAATCTATCCATACACATGCCTCCAGTATCCAGGACCTGGAGAAGAAGTATGCAGACCTGTCCTATATAATGGATGATTTAGAAAACAGGGGCCGCCGGAACAACCTCTGATTTCGGGGTGTCCCGGGGGGGGGGGGGGTCGACTGAGGTCATCCCGGCGATCATACTGTCCCTGTGTGCCATCTTGATGGGGTCCGAGTTGGGCGCGGACCCGGTTGAACTGGAAAAAGAGTGCACCATTCACTGGGTCAGCGTTTGGACCACAGGTCGCAAGATATAATTTTGCGTTTTTTTCAAATTCGCAAAGAACTTATCCTTACTCGAGCTTGGAGGATGCCTGACCTAGAGTACGGCAACTCCAGGATTGCTGTATATCAGGACCTCTCACAATATACGTTGCAGCAGTGGAGGTTGATGAAGCCGTCCCTAGACATATTAAATAAGGAGCAAATTCAATATAGATGGGGGTTTCCGTTTTCACTGAACTTTGCTTTGAAAGGTATAAAGCATTGAGTGCAGTCCCTGGCAGGAGCCTGGGAAATCTTGCACACAGCGGGGATGGCAGCTTCGGCTGTACCTCCGAACACAATGGCTCCTGCAACGAGAGCTAAATTTCAAAGATGGCAGAGGGTTGCTGCGTCCTCCAGGAAGAATATACAGAAAGCAATAGCTTCGGTCGCGGAGACCTGAACTGCTTGCAATAATCACTCAGTGTACACTATACATTATTTTTCTTGAGGAGTGGACTTTGAAAAAACGGCGATGGGAGGAAACATATTTCTGATTAAACGAGATTTCCCTAAAGGAGAGTAAGGTTATGTATATGCCCCTGTAAAGCTTGAATAGCTATGCTATATTAAGTCTTGAGATGTATGGCTGGGTCATGTATAGTGTTTGGGAGGACAGCTGTTATCAGAGGGTAGCTATGTAAGTGAAGAGGGAGGAAGATGTGCGGGAGAGTTGACTGTTGGTATTTAGAGTGTGGTTGTGTGAGGATGTGGATAGGGCTACATGGTGGACTATATGTATAGGTGGTGAGGGATAAATTCTTTGATGTCAGAGTGTGGGGATGTGTGCTGGTGGGGGGGGGGGGAGGAGTGCATGTTGACAGGTTGTCTGGGGTGTGGTGGCTTAGTTCCTTGAATTCCCATTCAGGGGTCATGTGTTCTCTGTCTGGTGAATATTGTGGGGGGGCAGGGCTTGTGTTGGGAAAGAAGAGAGGGATTTAAATATATGCAACATTGCAGTTTGAGAGGTTCATTGTGTTATGATGAATAGGTACCTAGAATTATATGCAAATGTCTTATATTATTACTAAATGATGAGTGTTGATCTAAAGGTTATGTCTTATAATGTCAAAGGCCTTAACATGCCTCAAACGTCAAAAGCACTTCAAAGAATTCTCACAGCTTAGACCACACATTGTATTTTTGCAGGAGACATTTTCAACAAGTGCATGAAAGGCTTCTCTCTTATTCCAGTTATCCAACTGCCTACTTTGCATCATCTGTTGAATCCTCTAAGAAATGTGGAGTGGCTGTATGGATACACTCCTCAATACCAGTTCGAGTTGTTAAGCTTAAACGGGATCCGGGCGGGTGCTTCCTATTTGTACACATTACCATTGATGAAGTGGATGTTATCCTGGCATCGATATATGCTCCCAATGACTACCAGGAGGCCTTCTATGCTCGTGTGTGGAACTCTTTCTTCATTTATTCAAGGTTCTTTGATCTTGGGAGGGGACTTTAATGCAGTGATGGCCCGACCCTAGATTGTACAGGGGCTTCTCCCATTGTGGACACCAAGCAATCTTTAGCTCTGGGCTCTCTATCACACTCTTTGGGAACCGTAGACATATGGCAACTTACTCACACGCGGGACCGGGATTACACCTATTATTCTCCTATGCACGATTCTTACTCATGCATTGATTATATTTTTTGGACACTAGGTTAGTTGAGAGGGGGCCGGAGGCGGGTATTGGTAGCATGATTATAACAGATCATGCGCCGATATGGGTCTCTTTGCCATCCCTTAGGGTAGAGGTTAAGGACAAAAGATGGACTTTGAATATCAACGTTTTACAAGATGCTGATGCTGATGTGGTGGAGTGTTACAGGAAAGTGTTAAAAGAATACTTGGAGACCAATATTGACTCAGGCCCCCCTCTAAATATAGTTTTGGACGCCATGAAGGCAGTATCTAAGGGATACTTTTTACAAGTTGCCAGTAAGCATGCCCGCCTCCAAAGGGTGCAGCTAGCAAATTACTTGGATAAAATTCATCGTTTGGAGGCCAGTCTTAAAGAGGTTCTCTCCAAAATAATGCAGGAGTTACGCGGTCTAAGGCTTCAATTAGAATCCATTTACTCAGAACAACTCAGCACGTTGCAAGCGAGAAATAAGGTTTGTTCCTATGAATTTACTAATAAAGTGGGGCGTACCCTTGCCATATGGCTGCGCAAGCAAAAGGTTGATTGTACAATATTGCGTATCTGAGATGGTAAGGGTAGCATATTGAACACCTCTACTCAGATACATCTATGCTTCAGGCAGTTTTATCAAGCCTTATATTCACAGGAGCATCACCCTACTCCAGAGGCTATTACCGAGTACTTGGCATCTTGCAACCTACCCTCACTAACCCCTGCACAGACGGCAGACCTGGACAAGCCAGTAACACCATTAGAGATACAAAAGGTTATTAAAGGCCTCCCCTCGCATAAGTCACCTAGTTTAGACGGGTTCCCAAATGAGTTTTATAAGAGGTTTGCTTCAGAAATTGCTCCGCTTCTTACAGATTTACTTAACCAGATCAGAACCGGAGCGACCTTACCCCCTTCAATGGTGGAGGCCTGGATAGCAGTAATACCAAAACCAGATAAAGATCAAACTGAACGTGCCTCATATCGACCGATATCAAGATTCTAGCAAAAGTTTTAGCAAATCGTTTAGCTTCCTTCTTGCCATCGCTCATACACCCAGATCAAGTGGAGTTTATACCTCAGCAACAAGCTATGGACAATATTAGGCAAGTGGTGGAATTAATGTATTTATCTGGATGCAGAGAAGGCCTTTGAAAGGGTCCACTGGCCTTTTATGTACCAGGTAATGGAAGGTTTTGGGATAGGCCCCCTGTTTTGTGGCTGGATCCAGGCCTTTTATCATTCTCCTAAAAGCTTGTGTTTGAGTTAATGGGGGCAACTCTGAATTGTTCACATTGCATAGAGGAACTCGTCAGGGATGTCCCTTGTCTCCCTTGCTGTTCGCAATGGTTAAGGAGCCCTTTGCGGTGAAAGTGCATTTGAACCCTGACATCTCTGGCATTTGCCTAGTGGGCAAAGAACACAAAATGGCACTCTTTGCCAATGACATATTGTTGTCTGTGACTTGCCCTTTAATTACATTTCCCAACCTTTTGCAAACCATTGGCGACTATTCAGCGGTAACGGGGTTCAAAATCAATATGACTACATCAGAGGCCCTAAATGTTACCCTTCCCACAGAATTGGTGGACTCTTTGAAAACCTCCTTCTCCTTTCGCTGGGCGACTATGAGAATTCGCTACCTTGGTGTGTTCTTGACTCTGCATCTTTCTGACTTATTTTCCGCTAGTTACTCGGACCTGGTTAGAACCCTTTCTGCAGATATGGAAAGGTGGGAGGACTTGACTCTCTCTTGGTTTGGTAGAATAGCTATTGTCAAAATGAGTATTTTACCTCGCCTGCTGTATTTGTTTCAGGTGCTCCCTTTGAAGATGCCTAGGAGGTTCCTTTCCACCTTACAAGATCGTATCGTACGTTTCATTTGGGCTGCTGGACACCGTTTATCACGGTCATTTCTTTATCAAGATAGGAAGAAGGGAGGGCTGGGAGTCCCTAATATTTACTGGTACTATAGGGCAGCTCAGGCACGTGCAGCAATAGAGTGGTACCATGCACACCCTCAAACTATGGATTCACTTGGAACAGTTTTCTTTAGGCTATTGGATGCATGTCGCTTCCGCGTAAGCATAGATCCCTGGGGGCGGGTTGTGTCCTTCAATCTACACTACCTTCTATTACTGGGATAGCCTCTTTCCACATCAGGACCGGGTCTTATCTCACCTATCGCCTATAGCTTTCAACCCTCTTTTTCCTCCTGGGAATATGCAGGGTGTGTTCACTCGCTGATATAATGAGGGTCTTAAAACTTGGGGTCAGGGGGTCAACTGTTTGAGGAAGAATCCATGTTAACTTTCCCGCCATGGTGGAGGAGTATCTTTCTATAATAAGAATAGATATGCATAGATCCAGGTCTCTCACTTTCTCTGTGCGGCATCTATCCGCTCAGTAACCATACGAGAAAGCTCTTTCTTGGAGGATTTATGTGAGGACTCCAAGACCACTAGAGGCCTCATAACCTTACATTCTCCACAGAAAAAAACTGGCAGGAGGAGTTGGATCTGGAGCTGACGAATGGGAGGCCATGGAAAAGGCATTGGCGAGGGTGTTTCTCTATGTACCCTTCAAAGAAAATGCTGTCAAAGTTTTATTTAGGTGGTACTTAACACCTGCTCATCTTCAGCGCATCTACCCAGCGTTATCGGGCATGTGTTGGAGAGGATGTGGTGAAATTGGTACAATGGGTCATATATGGTGGTCCAGTGTAAAATTTGGGCTGTCTGGAAAACAATATATTGTAGATTGCAGAAATGGCTGGGGTGCTCACTTCCTTGGGCACCAGTCCTTTTCCTTAGAAGATTCCTGGGTTAACATCTTCTCAGGCCATTCTGGTATGGCATGCTATGTTTGCAGCCTGAGTAACAGTTGCTGCGAATTGTAAACAGTCAACTGTACCCTCATTGATGAAGTGGCTTAACAAGATGTGGTACAATTTAATTAACAATCAAAAGCCCCGAGAAAACCCCTAGGCCTACCAGACCAGTCAGACTGCACATCTACCCTCTGCTGGAGACTGAGAAAATACTGGCTAGTTGGGGGTCAGCACAGGTTATATATACAGTGTTCAAAGCTCAGTTTTTCTCAGTCTCCCTCTGCTAGTAGGAGTGCATAACCCAAGTGTCTTGACCGGTCTGGAGGGTCGCTGAGGAATGTGTGATTTGGGTAGGAGAATGGCTATACCTTCTTGTTCAGAAGAGAGAGGGGGGGAGGGGTTGGGGAGAAGGGCAGCGGGCAGGTATAATCTTTCAGTGCAAAATGTTCTAAAAAAGTTCTGAAGTTTCACTTAGCTACATTATGGGTGTTTGGGCTGGTGGAAAGTTTGTCTTGTATTTCTCTTTCATTGCTACTATACACTTGTCTATGTAAGATAAGAGAATGATATTGAAGATGTCTTGTACGTTTCCTTTCATGCCTGAACTGTTAATAAAGACTTCTTGTAAATTTAAAAAAAAAAAGGCCATTCTTGAAATGTTAACATTTTTTGTGATTAAGAGATTTAATACAGGGAAGAGAGGAGGTGACACTGAAATTATTAAAAGAGGCGGCTAGGTTCATTTAAATCTTAATGTTTTTCTTTAACTCCAATTCATTTCCCACACTGCTTTAGGTGGGTGTTTCATCCCTTTCTCTCCCCTTTGCTTCTTTGCCCATTTCCCTTGTTTCTCCTTTCCTCCCCCATTTTTTGAAGAGATCATTGTGCCCATTTTTTGTCGAGATCATTGTCTCTTCCCTTTTTGTACACTTTTTTTTGCAATATATGTCCCTCTTTAAAATTTGTTACCATGTTTTTTTGTTTCAACTGAGCTGTGTAGATTCCCTCTTTTTTTTTTTTTTATATATTTGAGGCTAGTTATGTTGTTGATAGATATGTGCACTGTTCTCCCATAAAGATGAGGAGGTCTAGGGATGTCAAAAACTCACCCGGCAAATCAAGGTGATCACCGACCTGGTTTCCATGTGAAAATGCTGTACCCACAGGCAGGCATTTATTCCCTTCAAGCCCAGGATGTGAAGAAAGGAACTGCCCTTCTTTGGGACCACAAAGTAAATGGAATAATATCCCAGCTCGCGCTCTTTGCAAGGCACCAACTCTACAGCCCCAAAACTCTAAAAGATGTCAGAGTAAGGACAACAGGCTGTCACTTTTGTCCTAAGCCACATGGGGAAGTCATGAAGGTGCTGGGAACAGGGGAAGGCAAGTTCCAGGGACTCCCTTTTTCATCCCTCCAGAACCCATTGGTCTGAGGTGATTGAGCCCATGTAAGGCAAAAGGAGGACAACCTGTCCCTCTGAGGGGCCTGATGCATCATAGGTCAGGACATCCTGAAGCAGATCCACCTGGCTGACTCTCCATGAAAGGAACCTGACCAAAAAGACCACACCAGTTAGGCTGAAAACAGCTCCCCCCCCCCCCACCCCCACTCAGAGCAGTGCAGCCAAGTTCCATGCTTTACTGGATAACCTAGGAGTTGCTGTTGTCATCTCGATAAAGCTGTGTGACCGTGGCCATGGCCAGCACAGCGAGGAGCTAGGCCAGGGACCAGGAGTGCCAAACAGCATGACCAGCATTAATAGCATCTGTTAAGGTACAGAAAATGTTGGATCTTTCCAGGGAGAACCACCAGCTAATACTGGTAAGATCACAGATAAAACTCAAACTACCTCCATCTGCTGGTAGCAGGGGATAACACCCACGTGTACAGAGCAGTGTAGTTAGACGCTAAGGAATGCAAATGTTCAGAGTAGGTATACTGCCAACTCATAACAGTCAGGGGATAACTTAATGAAGAGCTCCCAGGCCAGAGCTTTTAGGTGATATTAGAAACTGCTCCATATCATCTGCATGTAAGGCTATTTTATGGTTCACCCCTAATCTTGAACCCTGGAAGTTAGTTTTCATATCCCATGAGGCATCAATTCATTCACTAGATTAAGGGGGACAGCCTTGTTGGGTATCTCTTACGAGAGGAAACAGAAAATCCCTTCAAGGCCATCTTATCCCCTTAGCCCTGGTACTTGAGAATGGGTGTTCAAGCCCTGCATCAAGACTAAATCAAAAATTTAGTAACACTCTATTCAGTATACTCAAAGAGTCTAAAAGCTCAGGACAGGGAAACTGCTGAATTTCTATCTTCCAGCCTCAAATTCAGGGGGAATCAGGTAAGAAATAGAACTCAACAAGTTAACTAAGATCTTGAAGTGTTATATTCAGAGGATAGTGATGTCATATTCAGACATTTATGCCTGTTTAGAAATGATTAAAATCTGTCCAGACTACTGCCAAACAACTGGAGAAATACATTGCACCCATTATTTCTCTAAGTATATATAAAGCAGTTATGGGACTGGCCACTGAGAAGAGCCCAGACCCTGATGGGTAACATTTAGAATGTTAATTGGCCAGGCCCCCATGTTGAAACAATTATTAAACTACCTCAGGAGTGTCACTGGGTATCTTACTGGATGCCCATATAGTAATTATTCCTAAGGAAGGTAAGATGTCAGAGTGGGTCCTACACACTAATCGTTTTACCACCACCAATATGTGCAACACAGCTTGGAACAATTACTTTCTTTTTAGGCTCAGACCAAACGGTTCACCAAAGATAGGCTGTCCATTGTAAACATCCACTGGATTTTAAATATGCAGTATCAGCAAAATAGTACAAGATACTGAAGTTAATAAATCTCTATGTATAGACGCCTTTGATAGTGTACCATATATATAGGTGTACGTCACCCAAAGAAAATCTCAGTTTCCAAAAGAACTTTAAAACAAATATGTATATTTATTGGGATTTATTAACTGCCTTTATGAAGAGATTATATATATTTAACCATCAGGAAGGACTTACAGAAAGTCACACTTTGAGGCTGGGTGTTGGGATATATCGTTAGCAAAAAGAAAGCATTGTGCCCCGATACCTGAATGTCATTCCTTCTCACCAACACTTAAGCTGACACATCATGGCTCTTGGCAAGTCTAAGCCTCACTGTACCTGAACTCTGCCAATGGTTTTGAAAAACTTAATTAAGATTAGCATGGGAGTTCAGGTACCATAAAGCTCAACCTCAAAGAGCAGTGAAGTGCCCAAGAAAAGAGCTGTTCAGCAGATAAGGTGGCTGGCTCAAATTCAATATCCTGCTTATAATCGAAATAGAAAAACGCCTATATTATGACCCAAATCGGGAGATAGACGTTTATCTCACAAAAACGAATAAAGCGGTATAATCGAAGCCGAATTTGGACGTTTTCAACTGCACTCCGTCGCGGATGCGGACAAAGTTGATGGGGGCGTGTCGAAGGCGTGGTGAAGGCAGAACTGGGGCGTGGTTATCGGGCGATCAGAGATGGGCGCCTTTTGCCGATAATGGAAAAAAATATGCGTTTTTAGCGAGAATTTAGGGCACTTTTCCTGGACCCTGTTTTTCCACGAATATGGCCCCAAAAGTTGCCCTAAATGACCAGATGACCACTGGAGGGAATCGGGGATGACCTCCCCTGACTCCCCCAGTGGTCACAAACCCCCTCCCACCACAAAATATGCCGTTTCACAACTTTTTATTTTCACCCTCAAATGTCATACCCACCTCCCTGGCAGCAGTATGCAGGTCACTGGAGCAGTGATTGGGGGTGCAGTGGACTTCAGGCAGGTGGACCCAGGCCCATCCACCCCCCCCCCCCACCTGTTACACTTGTGCTGGTAAATGGGAGCTCTCCAAACCGCCCCCCAAACCCACTGTACCCACATGTAGGTGCCCCCCTTCACCCCTTAGGGCTATAGTAATGGTGTAGACTTGTGGGCAGTGGGTTTTGAGGGGGATTTGGGAGGCTCAACACCCAAGGGAAGGGTGCTATGCACCTGGGAGCTGTTTTACCTTTTTTTTTTTTTTTTTTGTAAAAGTGCCCCCTAGGGTGCCCGGTTGGTGTCCTGGCATGTGAGGGGGAGCAGTGCACTACGAATCCTGGCCCCTCCCACGAATAAATGTCTTGGGAGTTATTCGTTTTTGAGCTGGGCGCTTTCGGTTTCCATTATCGCTGAAAAACAAAAACACCCAGCTCAAAAAAAGATAAAGGTCCATGTTTCTCGAAAATACGGTTCGGTCCGCCCCTTCACGGACCCGTTCTCGGAGATAGACGTTTCCGTTCGATTATGCCCCTTAATGTGTGTGTGAGTGACTGTGCATTAAGGGCCTGACGTAGTAAGCTTCTTTTCCCTCCCTAATAAACAGAGAAAGGGAAAACAACTAATGAAATAAAGCCCTAAGGAAGAGACATCTGATCCTCCCTCCACTTAAACTTTGTCCCCCCAACGCTTCCCAGGTCTCACCATGGCAATTTTGAAGCCCTGACCCAACTGTCCCAGCAGGTTCTCTTTTGGGATGTGGCAGTCCTCAAAGATCAGATTGGCTGTAGAAGATGCTCGAATTCCTAATTTGTCTTCTTTCTTTCCCAAGGAGAGTCCAGGGGTTGGCATGGGAACCAGAAAAGCACTAATGCCCTGAATCACACACACAAACATTAAAAAAAAAAAAAAAATCAGAGAAAATACAAAAATTCCCTTTTGTAAAAAGGGAAACAGGAAGAAGATTCACTAACAGGATTTGCAGCAACATTGCAATAAATGGCCTGGAGAATAAGATCAATGCAAACTTCATCCTGCATTCATCAGCCACTGCAATAAGGGCTCAACAAACAATAGCAATGAAGGTGAAAATGTTAACAGAATTAAAAGCCCAGACTAGGCACAGAGCATCCTTCACCAAGAGAGGAGTGAGGAGGTATAAACCTTGTGATAAGCACAGAGGATCCTATAGGGGAGAGAGAGTGGGGGGAACATCCAGCCTTGGATAAGTGTGGAGGAGTGGCCTAGTGGTTAGGGTGGTGGACTTTGGTCCTGAGGAACTGAGTTCGATTCCCACTTCAGGCACAGGCAGCTCCTTGTGACTCTGGGCAAGCCACTTAACCCTCCATTGCCCCATGTAAGCAGCATTGAGCCTGCCATGAGTGGGAAAGTGCGGGGTACAAATGTAACAAAACAAAAAAAAAAAATAGAGGATCCTTAGCTGTGAAAAAGGGAGGGGGGAATTGAGGGGTATAGAGCTTGGGATAAACAGAGTATCCTTAACTAGGGGGAGAGGAGTGAGGGGTATAAGCCTGGGATTATCACAGAGCATCTTTTACCAAGGGAGGAGTTAGGAGTATATAGCTTAGGATAAGAGCAGAGGATCCTTAGCTGTGGGGGAGAGAAGTGAGATATAAAGACTGGGATAAACACAGAGGATTCTTAGCTGGGGTTGGGGGGGGGAGGGAGAGAAGCAAGGGGTATAAAGATTCAGATGAACACAGAGCTGCATCTCATCCTCTCTTCCCTTCCTGTGGCCCTCCAACCTTGTGGTGTGTCTCTGGCAGTTGCAATGACAAACTGCATTTATCCAACCCTGGAGTCATCCCTCTGCATGTCTTGTCCACAGAAGTTGCATTAGAGGAGGTGGACCACAAGGTTAAAGGATTGGGGGGGGGGGGGGGGTACAGATAGGCAACCTAAGAGGCAGAACTGTTACAAAAGCTGGCAGCCCTGGGCTTGCTCAATGTAACTGTGACCCTGGGAAGGGGAAGAGTACAAATATGCACAGAGGATCCCTAGCTGTGGGGGGAGGAGTAAGGGGGTAAAACACGGGATAAACACAGAGGACTGCTAGTTGTGAAAGGTAAGACAAATCAACCAGAGAATGATGAGAACAGGAATTCAACTGAGCAGATTTGATGAACCTTACAGTCCCTCCTATGATGTCTTATTCTACGCGAGTAGGAGACAAACCTTTGATCTCTCCTCAAAATCCATCTGAAGCCTTTCACAATACTTTACATAGCTACTCCTGTTGTGAAAAAGTAGTCCAATTGTTAGAGAAGTGAGCTTAGAATCAGGGAAACCAGGGTTCAAATCTCACTGATGCTCCTTGTGATCATGAATAAGTCACTTAATCATCCATTGCCTCAGAACAAACTAAGTCCTTCAGCGGCAGGTATGGTAATTAACTCACCTTGAACTACTACTGAAATGGCGTAAGCCAAATCCAAATAGGAAGTGTACAACCCTCTTGGTCTGTAGAATTTGTAGCATTAACAAATTGTGGCTGCCCTACCCCACTTATTCCAGTACTAATTTTAGTACTGTAAATTCTAATATGGAGAAATACAACAAAAGAGAGTCTCACCTTATGTTTGATGGATTTGTCTGTGGTGGCAAATAAAACTGCAGCAGAGGCGTCCCAAGCATTTGTAATCCAAGCTTTGGTACCATTTAGAACCCACTGATTTCCTTTCAACTGTGCAACTGTTGTAGCAGCTCCTGCATCACTGCCATTTCCTGTCCAATGAAGCCATGCAAGGAAAATAATGCACAAACCATGTACTGCACTATTCTGCTGTGTCCAATCACATTTTTAAACAGAGTATGAGTTACAGAGCTGTCAGAAAAAGCACAGCTTAATGTATTCATACAAGAACATTGGTTCCCAACTCTAGGCCATTTCTGGAGAAGCTAGGTCCAGTACTGGTCAGTGGATAAGCTGGGCATCATTCAGTCATTGCACACCAATATGAGAACCCACATAGCCTTCCTTCGCCTAATGTCATATCTTGGCACACCGCAAGAGACAACTCTCCACACAAGTGTTGCACAAGAATCTGTAGACTGTACACTCTTCTCCCGACAGCTGCAACTTTTCCTCTATATGTCACCCATCGAGGTATTAACTCCATCCTTTGGTACAAAACAGAATGTGTCCCCTGTATACAATACCTGGCTCACTCAGAGCGAAACATCCAATCTTGTCCCCATTGCAGAAAGGTGAAAGCCACTTCTGCTTCTGATCTTCTGAAGCAAATGCCAATATTGGACCTAAATACAGTGACTAAAAAAAAAAAAAACAGAGGAAATGTAAAGCACTAGACAGAACTTCCTGAGTGATAGAATTGAAGGAAGGGGAAGGGTGGAAATGGTCTCACATTATTAACACTCATGACAGCTCCAGTAGACGCACAGCCTCTGCTGATTTCCTCCATAGCAATGGAGTATGCCAGATAATCAAGTCCTGCACCGCCATACTCCTGGGGTATATCCATGGCCAGTAGCCCCAGTGTCCCCATCTTTTTCACCTGTTCAGGAAAAGAACAGGATGGGACATGTCAATTGTCAGCAGGAAAAAGGAAGGACGGAAAATGTGTGGACAATAATAGGAGGGTTGACTGTCAGCATGGAGCAAGGATGAAGAATGGGGAGATAGGATTGAAGAGAAAGGCCGACTAGACAGGAGGAAGGAGAAGATGGTGGCTGCCTGAAATCAAATATCTGCAATATACAGATCTGGTCATTTAAAAAAATATATTAAGAAATTATGACTACAAAGAAGAGCGACCAAAATGATAAAGGGGATGGAATGCCTCTTTATGAGGAAAGGCTAAAGAGGATAGGGTTCTTCAGCTTGGAAAACAAACGGATGAGAGGAGATATGACTGAGGTCTACAAAATCCTAAGTGGTGTAGAACGAGTAGAAGTAAATCTCTTCTCCCAGCCGCTGCTATGGCAGCCTGCAGAAACCACAAACTTCCATGCTCCTCCCTTTCCTTCCCTCTCACTCGCTCACTCACTCCCTCCCCCTCCTTGGCAAAGCATAATGCAAACGTGCGCGGGGCCATACGCCTGCTGCGCACGCCGCTGCCGGCCGGCCTCCCTCCTTCTCCCTCACTCGCCTCATAATACAAGTTCCTGTTTCCGGAGAAAGGAGGGAAGCCAGAAGCACGCACAGGAGCACGGCCCCGCGCATGATTTTATTTTGTTTTGTAGAAGCGTCGGGTGCGGGGGTGATGAAGAGAGTGAGCAAGAGAGAAGCAGGAAAGGGCAGGGTAAAGCACAGAAGCTCACAGTTCCTCCGGGCTGCCATAGCAGCAGCTGGGAGGAGTAGCTAGTAGTTTGGCGCTTATGTCTCTAACCTTGCTGGGGAGGTGGGGAGAGAGTGAGTGAGAGGACAGGCGAGGCAGGGAAGGGGAGTGAGGGAGGACACTGATGGAGGGATGAAGGGGAGACGCTGGATGGAAAGAAATGAGAGAGAGATGGAAGATTCTGCAAAGGGGAGAGAGAGGGGAGATGCTGAATGGAAGGGGGAAGAGAACACGATGGAAAGGAATGAGAGATAAAGACAGAGAAAGATGGGAGATGCCGCGATGGGGGAGAGAGGGGGGAGAGACGCTGGATAGAAGGGGGGAGAAACAGGATGGGCAGGGGAGAGAGAGGAGAATTGATGGACAACATGGATGGATGGAGGGGGCAGGGGAGAAAGGAAATTTGCTGGAGATGGATGGAGGAGAGGGAAGGGGAGAATGGAGAGTTGATGTACATGGATGGATGGAGGGGAGGACAGGGGAGAGAGGAGAATTGCTGGATATGGATGGAGGAGGCAGGGTAGAGAAGAAATTTGCTGGATATGGATGGATGGAAGAGACAGGGGAGAGGAAATTTGCTAGATATGGATGGATGGAGGAAAGGGCAGGGGAGACTGGAGAGTTGCTGGTCATGGATGGATGGAGGGAAGACAGGAAGGAGATGCACATGGATGAAGGGGAGGGAAGAGAGGAGAAATGCTGGACATGGATGGAGTGGAGGGCAGGGAAGAGAGGAGAAATGCTGGACATGGATGGAGGAAGACAGGAAGTAGATGCACATGGATGGAGGGGAGGGGAGTGAGGAGAAATGCTGGATATGGATGGAGAGAAAACTGCTGAATTTAAGGGCTGGATCAGAACACTTTGAGGGCAGATGCTGAAACTGGAGGAAGGATAGGGACAGGGCTACAGATGGTAGACAGGACGCATAAGGGGCCAGAAGAATGGTGGACATGGTGAGTGAAAAAATATCAAATAGAAAGAAGACACTGCATAAAACAAAAAACACTGGGACCAAAGCGAATAGAAAAACTAAATGCTCAGACAACAAAGGTAGAAAAAAGTATTTTATTCAGAATTTATTAATTGGAATATGTCAGCTTTTGGAAATGTGCATCTGTGATATTTTGCATTTAAGTTTCAATTTCTCTAGTATTGCTGCATGCCGAGTCTGACTTCTTGAGGTAACTTTGCAGTTCAGTATTTTGCCTTCTAGTTCCTTGTGTCATGTCTGTTGTGTCATGTGTGATCAAGGTGCAGTATTCTGCTAGTGTGTAGTATCTGCAGTCCTTTTTGTTTTGTTTTTCACAAGGTAGTGTATTGATTTAAGAGCCTGGCGTAATTATAGTTCTGCCTTTCCACACGTAAGGTTGTAGCTCGTCCTGTCCTTGGAATTAGTGCTGTCATGATTTGGTAAGGTTATGAGTGTGTTTTTGCACAAGTTTGTGTGTAGCGTTTTGCAGTGGAGAGATTGTGTGTCGGCCTTACTGAGGTGGCACCAAAACATCAGAAAGGGTTTTAGAGCCTAAATCATGAAAAACTACCTCTTGAAGGATCTGCATATTGAGCCTATGCATTTATAAGGTCAACACTGGCATGGTACGGGAAAGGGGGTGGGGAAATACTACTGGGTAAGAAGGAAGGAAGGAAGGGAGAAAGAGCTGGCTTGATATCTCATACATATTCATTACGGTTATTCTCAAAAATAGCCAGCTTTCTCCCTTCCTTCATATTAGCATATTCATTATATATATATATATATATATATATACATACATACACACACACACACAAATGAATATGCTAATATGCCCCACCCCATCCTTTGCCCCCCCCCCCTCCCCAAATGAAACTGTCAAGAAAGCATGAGACAGGCACATGGGATCTCTTTGGGAAAGGAGGAGATAGTGGATGCTGAGGATGGGCCATTTGGTCCTTAACTGCAATCATGTTTCTCCTATTACAACAGGAGTACTAGCACTAGGAGCAAGAGAAAGAGGCAGTGGCTGTCTGCAGAAGTAGGTAAGGAGGAAGGTGATCACTGTCAATGGTCAAAGAGAGAACGACAGAAAAGAAGCAAAGCAAGGGCAGGAAAGTGAGCTTACCTGCTCTGCCGGGAACGGTGCTCCCGGTCCAGCTGGCTGCAATCGGAGCCAGTTCCTTTTCAGCAAAGTGCCGGCATGTTTGACGCAGCATCTGGTGGGTCTCTGGCAGCTCAGCCATGTGGTACATGGTGTGCAAACGGCATAGAGAGGAGCTGCAAAGCAAAGCTGAAGACAGCGAGCGAGTAAAGATGAGATCAAGACCTCAGGCCACTCCTCTCCTTCTGCGTTTATTATTGCTCTCTCATTCGCATTTCTTCTTATCACCCCCATCATCGCAGTGCACCTGTCACTCCCCCCCCCCCCCACCTCATCGTCTGTCCTCCTCTCCACACAAACCAACTTTAAAAGCAATTGGGGTAGCAAACTCAACCCTCACCCCTCCTAAGCCACAATGAAAGAATTTGCTCGATATTGGGGCGTGCTGAACCATCCGCAAAGGTAATATCCATGTTCCCCACCCCATTCACGTTACTCTTTTACTGCTTCTCTCGTTATATTGAGCCTCTCACCCCTACAGGCAGCGCTCCGGATCTGTTTTGACAGTCTGATAGCCGCCATTCCCCTGCTTCTGCCTGCCTCTCTCTCTCTCCCCTGGCCTGGACTCTGAACTTCTCTTCGCTGACAACTTCCGGCGCATTTTTTCACAAGTACTTCCGATATGGGACTGCTCAGCCCAAGGAGGTTTAATAGACCGTAGACCAAATGACGTAGAAACCAATTAGGTCAGTGTCAGTTTCCCCTTTCACGCGCACGCGCACGCGCAGCCATCGTCGTCGTACTCCCAAAGCAAAGCAAGCAAACCTATGAGCTGCTGCATCCAAATTGTCGCTCTTTATTGTTGGTAGCATTTGTATTGAATCGCACTTGTACACAGAGGCCGTATAATAATGGAATAGATTTTCATAGGTAGAGTAGCAATTTGTTATAAATCGTAATCAGTGTTTGATTTGGAGGGGCTAGTTATAGGGACACTCTAGCACGCGTTATATTCCTGCAGAGATTTTTTTTTCTCCTGGTAAAAGACCGCTAATGCAGACATCATCTTATGAGACTCTGGTGCTCAATAGAGCTTCTACCTATCTATTCCTAACATTTATACCCCACATTAAACATGAATTAGGTTGAAACCTGCAAGCATTTTAAGTCTTTTTTTCCTGTGCCTAGATCAAAAGAAAAAAAATGGCATTTGGGAACTTGCTCCTTTTGTTGTGTGGATTGTTAGGTATATTATAAAAATACACTTGATATTTTTAATAGTATTTAAAAGACATATATTGAATAATGAGGGCAGAGGTACTACCTTCATGCAGCAGTCCAGAGTCAGTCTAAATGTGCCAACATTGTCCAGGTCCAGCACACTACTAGCTGCCAAGTTCATACAAAGTTATGTTCAGTGGAAAAAAAAAATCTGTTGGCACAGGCTACCTACTATATGAATATTCCATCATTGTTTCATTATTACTACTACATATAGGCATTTGTTTTAAATTTTGTTTTAATTTGTTTATCCATACCTTACATACACATGGTTGGCTTTCTAAACCCAAAGGTGAATGCTAAGGCTGGTTGAAAAATTAGGCTATTATAAACTGTGTTTCTGACTTTGCTTGTTTTGGAGTGCTTTGGGTTCTGCTGTTAAATGTTTCAGATATATCCCATGATATAACTGAATTCTATTACTCTGTCCTCACTGTATTTCAAAATGTAAGCCACATTATCCCAAGCAAAGTCAAGTTCAATGTGTGATATAAATGTTTTTTTAAAAATCCTTATCCTCCACCTTTTGACACCGCCTACCTGCTTTAATGATGGCACAAGGAAAGCAAGTTTGGTCCAGTGAAGACTAACTCAAAATAACCTGTTCCTTATCTGGGCTCTAGTATTACCATAAAAATGCATCCATACCATGCCACTGTGGTTATGTTCCACTAATAAGTTACACAATTAACTGGACTTGAAAAGATTATATAAACATAGGATGCATGAATTTCTTTTTGTTACATTTGTACCCCACGCTCCATCCGAGCGAGGATCAGTCTCTTCCATCGATTCCGCTAAGGATCTCTGGGAGAACTCAGACACGCTGCCGTCATCCACATCAGAGGAGACAGAAGCCCCCGAGGGTGGAAGATCCATCCAAGGGCGCTTAAGCATAGAGGCCTCATCACCCCGATCAGAGGGGTGGGCAGGGGCAGTATTCTGCATAAGAAAGGCTTGATGCAGCAGCAAAATGAACTCAGGGGAGAAACCCCCCAGTCTGTGCATTTCTGCAGCCTGTGCCGCGGCCCTAGAGGCGCCCTCCATCTGCGCTCCCAGTAGCGGGGGGAGAGGCGTGTTGCGCGTCCAAAATGGCGTCCGGCGCGAAACTCCAAGGAGCCGCGCGGGAAGAAGGGCGTTTTAATTTCGCCGGCTTCTTACTGTCGCCTGATTCAAGGGCGACCAAGCTGTTAACGTCTCCCATCTCGAGGGCGGCCCAAGAAGAAGCCGACCGAGCCGCGTGGCCGGTCACGACCGGGAGGGCGGCCAGCAGGGGATGGGCGCCTAAGGCGGGAAAGGCCGCCGTGCCTGAGGAAAAACCAGTGAACTCTCCCGGTTCCGAATGGGCGCCCAAAAAGGGCGACGCTACCTTCGATCCCCCCGCTTCCCCGCTAGGCACGCGAACGCATTCCGGGGAGCGTCTTTTCGCGCCCTTGCCATGCACAGCCATAGCCACATGGAGACCGTTCGGGGAACCCCCTGCCCGCTAGTAAAAGGTAAAAATTACCTGCTTCTTGCTCCGAGCAGCAAGGTAAAATTATGTATAATCATACCTGATAATTTTCTTTCCATTAATCATAGCTGATCAATCCATAGACTGGTGGGTTGTGTCCATCTACCAGCAGGTGGAGATAGAGAGCAAACTTTTGCCTCCCTACATGTGGTCATGTGCTGCCGGAAACTCCTCAGTATGTCGATATCAAAGCTCCATCCGCAGGACTCAGCACTTAGAGAATTACACCCACGAAGGGACACTCTGCCCTGCTCACCACCGCCAAAACGGGGGAGGGGAATTAACCCAGCTCATCCCCACACAAGTGGGGGGAGGGGAATCCGTCCAGCTCATCCCCGCGGAGCGGGGGAGGGACACCACACCCGCCGATGCGGGGGGATCTGGCTTATCCTGCAACCGCAACCGCGGGAGGAGCTGACTGACCCTAACACCGCCGAAGCGGGAGGGGTACAAAGCTGCCCTACAGCCGCACGAAGCGGGAGGGAGTTCCGGCAGAATTTTAAGTCTCAATCCAGCCCCGTAAAACGGAGGGGAGAGGAATGCAGCAGCTCACTGTAACACAAACTCGTCTTAACTCTTGAAGAATCCAAGTGAAAAAACTTGAACACGAAGTCTTTCTGAAGTAACTGAAGACTAAACTTGAACCTGAAATGCAACCAGAATAAAAACAGTACAGATATCTGGGAGGGGCTATGGATTGATCAGCTATGATTAATGGAAAGAAAATTATCAGGTATGATTATACATAATTTTACCTTCCATATCATCATGCTGATCAATCCATAGACTGGTGGGATGTACCGAAGCAGTACTCACCCAGGGCGGGACATAGAAATCCCTGACCTCAACACTGAAGCTCCAAACCGGGCCTCCGCCCGTGCAGCCACAGTCAACCGGTAATGCTTGGAGAATGTATGAGCCGAAGCCCAAGTTGCCGCCTTGCATATCTCTTCCAAGGAGACGGATCCGGCCTCTGCCATCGAGGCCGCCTGAGCTCTCGTGGAGTGAGCCTTCAGCTGGATAGGCGGCACCTTCCCCGCGGCCACATAAGCCGCTGCAATGGCTTCCTTGACCCATCTTGCCACTGTAGGCTTAGCAGCCTGCAGACCCTTACGAGGACCTGCAAACAGGACAAACAGATGATCCGATTTCTGGAAATCATTGGTCACTTCCAAGTATCTGATGATGACTCGTCTCACATCCAGATATTTAAGAGCAGAGTACTCCTCTGGGTAGTCCTCCCTACGAAAGGAAGGGAGACAGAGCTGCTGATTCACATGGAAGCGAGAAACAATCTTGGGCAGGAAGGAAGGCACTGTGCGAATAGTCACTCCTGCCTCAGTGAACTGCAGAAAAGGCTCTCGACATGAGAGCGCCTGGAGCTGGCTGAAGTGATAGCCACCAAAAAGACTGCTTTCAACGTCAGGTCTTTCAGAGATGCCCTCAACAAGGGTTCAAAAGGCGGCTTCTGCAATGCTCTTAGCACCAGGTTGAGATTCCACGCAGGCACCACTGAGTGCAGAGGAGGGCGCAGGTGATTAACTCCCTTGAGAAAGCGCACCACATCTGGCTGCGAAGCCAGGGAAGCACCCTTCAGGCGGCCCCTGAAGCAAGCCAGAGCCGCTACCTGGACTTTAAGGGAACTGAGCGACAGGCCTTTCTCCAGACCTTCTTGCAGGAACGCCAACACTGAAGAAATTGGAGCAGTGAAGGGAGAAAGTGAGCCTGCTTCACACCACGCTGCAAAGATACGCCAAACCCTGGCATAAGCAGTAGAGTAGAGCGCTTCCTCACTCTCAGCATAGTGGCGAGTGACCTTGTCTGAGAAGCCCTTCTTCCTCAGACGCTGCCGCTCAATAGCCAGGCCGTAAGACCAAAGGGGGAGGGATCCTCCATCACCACGGGACCCTGATGCAACAGGCCCTGCTCCACTGGCAGCCGCAGAGGATCGTCCACTGAGAGCCTGATCAAGTCCGCATACCAGGGACGCCTGGGCCAATCCGGACTCACCAGGATTACCCTGCCGGGATGCTTTGCCACCCGGTCTAGCACCCTGCCCAACATGGGCCAGGGCGGGAACACATAGAGAAGCTCTTGTGTCGGCCACTGTTGGAGAAGAGCATCTACTCCCAGGGATCGAGGGTCCCGTCCTCTGCTGAAAAAGCGCGGCACTTGGCAATTGGCCGATGACGCCATCAGATCTAGGCTCGGCTGGCCCCAGCGCTTCGTGATGTCCAAGAACGCCTGAGCAGATAGCTGCCACTCTCCGGGCTCCAAGGTATGGCGACTGAGAAAGTCCGCCTTGACATTCATGACTCCGGCAATGTGGGCCGCTGAAAGCTGCTCCAGGTTCGCTTCCGCCCACGGCAAAGATTCATAGCCTCCTTGGCTAGAGGGGCGCTCTGGTACCTCCCTGGCGGTTGACATAGGCCACAGCCGTGGCATTGTCCGACAGGACCCGTACAGGCTTCAACACCAGTACCGGGATGAACTCCAAAAGCGCCAACCGAATGGCTCTGAGTTCCAGGAGGTTGATAGACCACTTTGCCTCTGCAGGAGACCAGAGCCCCTGCGCTGTCCTTCCCAAGCAGTGGGCTCCCCAGCCCGACAACGAGGCGTCCGTCGTGACGACCATCCACTCTGGGGTCACCAGAGGCATTCCCGCAAACAACTTGTCTGTCTGCATCCACCAGCTCAGCGCCTTGCGCACTGCTGGGTCCAAGGGAAGGCGCACAGCATAATCCTCCGACATCGGAGTCCAGCGCTGCAGCAAAGAGTGTTGAAGTGGTCTCATATGAGCCCCTGGCCCAGGGCACAACTTCCATCGTGGCCGTCATACAGCCCAGCAGCTGCACATAGTCCCAAAGCCCGAAGGGGAGAGGCTACTAGGAACTGGTCCACCTGAGCCTGAAGTTTGACAATCCGATTTCTGGCAGGAAAACTCTGCCCACTTGGGTGTCGAATCGAACTCCCAGGTACTCCAGGGACTGAGTCGGCGCAGCTGGCTCTTCTCCCAGTTGATGATCCATCCCAGGGAGCTCAAAAGAGCAACTACCCGGTCCACAGCTTTGCCGCACTCTGCATAAGAGGGGGCTCGGATCAACCAGTCGTCCAGATAAGGATGGACTTGTACCCCTTCCTTTCGTAGGAAGGCCGCGATGACCACCATTACTTTGGAAAAGGTCCGCGGAGCAGTAGCCAACCCGAAAGGGAGGGCTGTGAACTGGAAGTGTCGTCCCAGGACTGCAAAACGCAGAAAGCGTTGATGAGGAGGCCAGATGGGAATATGCAGGGTACGCTTCCTTGATGTCCAAGGATGCCAGGAACTCTCCTGCCTTCACTGCCGCTATAACAGAGGCGGAGAGTCTCCATGCGAAAGTGCCGCACTTTCAAGGCCCGATTGACCCCTTTGAGGTCGAGGATAGGCCGGACAGAACCTCCTTTCTTTGGTACCACAAAGTAAATGGAGTAACGTCCCTTGCCAAGCTGACTTTCTGGCACCGGAACGACCGCGCCCAGGCGGATCAGATTGTCCAAGGTCTGCTGCACTGCCACAGCTTTGACCGGAGACTTGCAGGGAGAGAGTACAAACCAGTCTTTTAAGGGTCGGCAGAACTCTAGTTTGTAGCCGTCTCTGATGACTTCCAGCACCCACGCGTCTGAAGTTATTGTGGTCCACGTCGCCCAGAAACGAGGACAGCCGTCCTCCAATCTGCACTGGGGCGTGGACCAAGACCCCGTCATTGGGTACGAGACCCTGGGGGAGGACCGGAGGGAGCACCTCCGGGACGGCGGTCTCTGCGAAAGGAATGCTGCTTGGGGGAGAAATTCCTCTTGAAGGAAGAGGGGGCAGAGGAACCCGACTTGCCCGGGCGGTACCGACGGGCTTCCTGCAACCGTCCTCTGGAGGTACCGGGACGAGAACTAGCCCGAGCCCTGACCTCTGGTAATTTCTTGCCCTTAGACGTGCCGAGATCGGTCACGATTTTGTCCAGCTCGACCCCAAAGAGCAGCTTGCCTTTAAAAGGCAACCTAGCCAGGCGGGATTTAGAGGCGTGGTCAGCAGACCAATGTTTCAGCCAAAGCCACCGCCGCGCAGAGATTGTCTGAGCCATGCCTTTCGCTGAGGCCCTCAAGACATCATACAGCAAGTCTGCCAAATAGGCTAAGCCCGATTCCAGGGCCGGCCAATCAGCCCTCAAGGAATGATCCGAGGGGGAAGCCCGCTGCACCATAGTCAGACACGCCCTGGCCACATAGGAGCCGCAAACTGAGGCCTGCAAACTTAAAGCAGCCGCCTCAAAGGACGACCTTAAGGCCGCCTCCAATCTTCCGTCTTGGGCGTCCTTTAGGGCCGTGCCACCTTCCACCGGCAACGCCGTTTTCTTAGTCACCGCAGTGATTAAAGAATCCACGGTAGGCCACAGATAGGCCTCACGTTCACTCACAGCCAAAGGATAGAGGCGGGACATAGCCCTAGCCACTTTAAGGCTCGCTGCTGGGACATCCCATTGAGCCGAAATTAGGGTGTGCATGGCATCATGCACGTGGAAGGTTCTAGGCGGGCGCTTCGCCCCCAGCATAATGGCAGAGCCAACAGGGGCTGAGGGAGAGACGTCCTCCGGAGAGGAAATCTTCAAAGTGTCCATGGCCTGTAACAACAGGTTGGGCAAATCCCCTGGGCTAAAAAGCCGCGCTGCAGAGGGGTCATTCGCCTCCATCCGAGCGGGGATCCGTCTCCTCCAAGGAATCCGCAAAGGACCGTTGGGAGATCTCAGACACGCTGCCCTCATCTACATCGGAGGAGACAAATTCCTCCAAGGCCTGGGAATCAACCCGAGGGCGTTTACCCCTGGGAACCTCAACCTCTTTACCAGACGAGGGAGCAGGGGCAGCGTTTTGCATGAGGAAAGCCTGATGCAGCAGCAAAACAAACTCGGGGGAGAAACCCCCCAGACTGTGCACTTCCGCAGCCTGGGCAACAGCCCTAGACGCACCCTCAACCGGCGCTCGCAAGAGCGGGGGAGAGACATGCTGCGCATCCAAAATGGCGTCCGGCGCGACACTCCGCGAAGGAGCCGCGCGGGAAGAACGGCGCTTAACTTTAGCCGCTTTTGTGCCGTCGCCCAAATTAAGGGCGTTCATGGCATTAATGTCTCCAACCTCAAGGGCGGCCCACGAAGAAGCCGTCCGAGCCGCGTGGCCGGCCAAGATGGCGGAGGCGAGGAGCGGGGGATGGGCGTTTATGGCAGGAAAAACCGCCACGCCGGAGGAAGGACCGGGGACATTCATCGGTCACGAAACTGTCACCCAACAAGGGCGAATCAGGCTGTAAGACCCCCGCATCCCCTCTAGAAGCGCTCAAGCGATCCGGGGAGCGACCCTTTGCGCCCTCGCCCTCCGACGCCATATGCCACGAGGAGAAGAATCGGGGAACCCCCTGCCCGCTATAAAAAGGTAAAATTACCTGCTGTCCGCTCCGAGCTGTAACGAACTGGTGTCCCAGTGAGTAGCTGCAATGAACGTTTAAATAAACGTCGAAATAAACGCCTTTAAGGACGTTTAAAATTTCTTTTTTTTTTTTTAACGGAGCCAGCGGGAGGGGGGGAGAAAAGGAGGGACCTGGCACCACCAGGTTTGCACTTGCTCAAAAGAGCCCTCAACCCAGGCACTCAACAAAACCTAAAAATTAGGCTTGGAGGCCTAGCCAGAGCTGCTGCTGTGCGTGACCACCACCTGCTGAGATAGAGAACATACTGGAGTTTCCGGCAGCACATGACCACATGTAGGGAGGCAAAAGTTTGCTCTCTATCTCCACCTGCTGGTAGATGGACACAACCCACCAGTCTATGGATTGATCAGCTTGATGATATGGAACGACTTGTTCCAGTGAGCAGCTGCAAATGACGTCCTTTTTTGAACGTTTTAAAATTTTTTTTTTTTTTGTTTAACGGAGCCAGCGGGAGGGGGGAGAAAAGGAGGGACCTGGCACCACCAGGTTTGCACTTGCTCATAAAGAGCCCTCAACCCCAGGTACTCAACAAAACCTAAACAATTAGGCTTGGAGACCTAGCCAGAGCTGCTGCTGTGTGACCACACACCTGCTGAGATAGAGAACATACTGGGGAATTTCCGGCAGCACATGACCACATATAGGGAGGCAAAAGATTGCTCTCTATCTCCACCTGCTGGTAGATGGACACAACCCACCAGTCTATGGATTGATCGGCTTGATGATAGGAAATTGTACCTGGGGCAATGGAGGGTTAGGTGACTTGCCCCAGACTTGCCTGTGCCTGAAGTGGGAATTGAACTCAGCTCTGCAGTTCCCCAGGACCAAAGTCCACCACCCTAACCACTAGGCCACTCCTCCACTCACATACACTTATTTATTCAATATCACAATTCATGTACAGCCACAAAACAACCTTTTAGGGTGGATAGTGTTCCTTTTATTATCAACCAAATAGAGCTAAGAGTTTTTAGTTTTGGCACAGTCATCAGAAGAACAAAATATAAGAAAACTAATAGATTGCATTAGGGGCTTATACTACTACTACTTAACATTTCTAAAGCGCTACCAGGGTTACGCAGCGCTGTACAATTTAACAAAGAAGGCCGGTCCCTGCTCAAAGGAGCTTACAATCTAAAGGACAAAAAGTGCAGTCAAACAAATTGGGACAGTCTAGATTTCCTGAATGGAGGTGTAATGGTTAGGTGCCAAAAGCGACATTGAAGAGGTGGGCTTTGAGCAAAGATTTGAAGATGGGCAGGGAGTGGGCTTGGCGTATGGGCTCTGGGAGATTATTCCAAGCATAGGGTGAGGCGAGGCGGAAAGGGTGGAGCCTGGAGTTGGCGGTGGTGAAGGGTACTGAGAGGAGGGATTTGTCCTGTGAGCAGAGGTTACAGGTAGGAGTGTAAGGGAAGATGAGGGTAGAGAGGTAGTGAGGGGCTGCAGATCGTTTAAACAAAAGAGATCTGCATGAAAGATATTATTTTATTTTGACTTATAAAACCACTTGCCCCTGAAACACGTTCAAAACAGAATAATCCATTTGTGTATCTAAAAGGTACACTTCTACAAAACAGATGAAGATGTGATTCCATGTGCTCCAAAGAAAGGAGAATTTAATTCTACCTCCATTTAATTTCAATATATTCCATCATATTTATAACCCAGGCTTCCCAAGGCAGATTACAACAACAGTTAAGATGAACCCATCAGGAAGCAGGATGTCATCACTGAAATCTGGCCATCTATATTGTATAGAACAACAGTGAAGAAAAATGAGCACAAACTACAGAGTTTATAATTGCAGTTTCTCTACCAGCTACAATAATTTTTGAAGATGTTTTAGTGATATTCAATTGTTATTTCTTTTCTCCTCCACCTTTTAAGGCACTGCCTATCCAACTGAAACAGCTTTAGACTTCTTACAGATGGACCAACAATAAAGAATGACAACGTGGATCAGGGGCATAGCCACACTTCAGGGTTGAAAGGGGAGGGGCGTGCTGCTGTGGCTAAGAAAAAGCAAATAGAATGTTAGGTATTATTAGGAAAGGAATGGAAAACAAAAATGAGGATGTTATAATGCCTTTGTATCGCTCCATGGTGCGACCGCACCTCGAATATTGTGTTCAATTCTGATCGCCGCATCTCAAAAAAGAAATAGTGGAATTAGAAAAGGTGCAGAGAAGGGCGACGAAAATGATAAAGGGTATGGGACAACTTCCCTATAAGGAAAGGCTAAAGCAGCTAGGGCTCTTCAGCTTGGAGAAAAGGCGGCTGAGGGGGGATATGATATAGGTCTATAAAATAATGAGTGGAATTGAACGGGTAGATGTGAAGCGTCTGTTTACGCTTTCCAAAAATACTAGGACTAGGGGGCATGCGATGAAGCTACAATGTAGTAAATTTTTTTTTAAATTTTTTAAGAAGCATAGCGCAAATGGAAAGGCCCATCTATCATAAATCTTCTCCATCAAAATCTCAATAGCCGGTCTCATGCCTCTCCTTAAACTCAAGGTAAACAAAGAAAGGTCCTGGTATATAGCCACACGTTCCCCATTAAACTCCAGGTCAGGGCTCTTTCTAGCTTTCTGCCATATTTGATCCTTACAAGTATAATTTGTGGCCTAGTGGTTAGGGTGGTGGACTTTGGTCCTGGGGAACTGAGGAACTGAGTTCGATTCCCACTTCAGGCACAGGCAGCTCCTTGTGTCTCTGGGCAAGTCACTTAACCCTCCATTGCCCCATGTAAGCCGCATTGAGCCTGCCATGAGTGGGAAAGTGCGGGGTACAAATGTAACAAAATTTTTTTTTTTAAAGTCTCTCGGTTTATTGTTGCGCGCTGTTCCCAGCACTCTGTGTGCTCTATCAATACCCATTGCGGTGGAGTCGAAATCATCTCCCATCAGCTGAGCACATATGGCATGCACTACAGTCTGGACAGCCTCACGATCGCCATTTTCTGGGATCCCTCGAAACCGGAGGTTTTGTCTGCGTCCCCGGTTCTCGAGGTCATCTAATTTATATTGAAGTTCGTCTGTTTGATCAGTAAGCTTGTTCATACGTCTGTCTAGCTCGTCATTTTTCTCCCCTTGTACCTCAGGCTTCCACCTCTAAGGCTTCCACCCGGCCCCCAAGCTCTCTCAAGTCCGAGCTCAAAGCGTCTACATGTTCAAGGATTCCCTCCTTAGATGATAAAATCTCAGCTTGAATTGCCTCCAAGCTCTTGACTATATCTTCCGGAAAGGCTTGTGCAGGGGCTGGGTCGGTACCTACGTTGCATTCTTCTCAGGAAGAAACCGAGCCCGATTCAGACTGACATCGCGACTTAGGTGAAACATGGCGGGCAAGGCCTCGTTCTATTTGCCTTGTGGTCAGGCGTTCGCTTTCCCACAGCGGCGCACTGCTTTTTTTACTCATCTTTCAGAGCGATCAACCAGTAGCATCAATACCATTGCTTGTCAAAACTATGGAAAGTTTGGTCAATTCTCAGTTAACTGACTACATGAATAATTTCAATATTCTGCATTGTCATCAGTCAGGGTTCCATCTGCAGTACAGTACCGAAACCATTCTGGTCACCCTTCTGTCTCACTTTAAAAGGGAAATGTCCACTGGTAACAAAATCTTATTAATTCAATTTGACATGTCCAGTGCTTTCAATATGGTGGATCATGAGCTTCTACTCTACCTGCTGGACACGTTTGGATTAAGTGGGAATGTGCTAAACTGGATTAAGGGTTTCCTCACCTTCTGTACATACCAAGTCAAATCCACTTCCGTCATTTCTGCACCTTGGATATCCAATTGTAGGGTGCCTCAAGGCTCGCCGCTGTCTCCGACCCTCTTCAACATTATGCTGACTCCATTAGCTAATGCTCTGAGTTTGGCCTTAATCCATTCATTTATGTGGACGACGTAACCACATTAGCTGATATCACCGATAAAATAGACGCAAGTTTTTCCATCATGGAATCTTGGGCGAAGGCATTTCTGTTTAAACTTAACCAAGAAAAAAAACGCAGTGTCTCATCCTTTCGACCCGGTACAATAAAGTAGTCCAAACCACGCTTAACCTAAAGGATCACAAACTTTCGGTATCACCGAGCCTACGAAACTTTGGTGTCGTGCTGGACAGCCATTTACAACTGGATAACCAAGTGCAAATCATCACTAAAAGAATGTTCCTCACCATGTGGAGGCTGAAGCATATAAGACACTTCGTGACAAGACAGCTTTTCCGTACCCTAGTTCACTGGTTAGTCCTATCCCATATAGACTACTGCAGTGGGATCTATGCTGGATGTCGGGATTACATACTGAAAAGGCTTCAGACAGTCCAAAACACGGCTGCTCGGCTCATTCTGGGGACGTGACGCTTTGAACCTGCTCAACATCTTCGGTTTCAGCTACACTGGCTCCCAGAAGCTGACTGCATCACATTCAAAATCTGCTCACTTACTCATAAGATTATGTATGGCGAGGCACCAGAATACATGCTCGATCTCATTGATCTACCAGCTAGAAATGCTATAATATCTGCAAGATCCTACCTCGTCCTCCATTTTCCAACCTGCTGGAATGTTAAATATAAGACTCTTCTTGCATCATCCTTCCCTTACGTCAGTCCGAAATATTGGAATGTCCTGCCAAAACAGCTTAAGGAGCTTGCCGACCACCAACTGTTCAAGAAGTCCTTAAAGACGTTCTTATTCAGCAAGGCTTATTCCACAGGCAGCTCCACTATTTAGCATATCCCACTTGCCGTCGCCTCGCCCCTGTCATTTCCTCTGTGTTTTCCCCTGTCCCTACCCGTCACTTTCTGTTACTATACCATCTTTGTCATGTATTGTAACCACCTGATTTATTGTAAGCCACATTGTGCCTGCTCATGCAGGTAAATGTGGGGTAGAAATGCACTAAAATAAATCACTCAAACCGCCTTCCCCCAAAGCACAGGAAGGAACTCCATCAAGGCCAGTCATACTGCCCGAGTCTCCAAGCGATTGATGTACCAAGAAGCTTAAAGGTCCCTTGTGCCACTCGGCCCAGGCAGTGCACTCCCTATCCAAGGACACTTACATCGGTGGTGACCACCACCCACTCAGGAGAGTCCAGTGAAACCCCCCCATACACACACACAGGAGGAAAACATACTGTCCTACCATTCCAAACTGGCTCTCACCCTTGTGGGGAGTGGCAAAAGGCACTCAAAGTTCTGAGAAACCAGGGCCCAGTGAGACAGGAGAGCTGACTAAAGAGGCCACATGTACACTCGTGCCTAAGGCACCACCTCCAGAGTTGCAGCCATAAAGCCCAAGAGATGTAGATAGCCCCAAACCCTGACAGCCAGCAGTTTGCACAGTCTGCGCTTCTGGACCTGAAATTTGGCCACTTGGTCCTCTGGGAAAAAACATCCCCCAAGCAGTGTCCAAGTGGACTCCCAAATATTCCAGGAGAAGTTCAAGTCCTGGAATACTTGGGCAGGTGAATCTTGACAATTCACCACCCAACCCAAACCCTCCAAGAGGGTAATGACCTAAAAAGTGGTCAACCTGGCCTCCACCTCCGAGTCGGCCCAAATCAACCAGTTGTCCAGATAAGAATAACCCTAATGCCTGGTGCGCAGATGTGCCGCCACTACCACCATCACCATGGAAAAGGTTTGGGGTACCATGGCCAACACGAAGAGAAGGGCCCAAAACTGAAAGCGGTGCCCAAGCACACAAAAGCAGAAGAACTGCTTGTGATGATCCACTGTAAGAATGTGCAGATAGGCCTTCACGAGGTCCAAGGAGCTCAGAAACTCACCTGGACATACCAAGGCAATCACAGACTGAATGGTTTCCATGTGAAAGTGATAGACGCAGAGGCAAACATGCAGCCCTTTGAGATCCAAGATGGGCCAACAAAAGCCTCCCTTCTTCTTTGGGACCACAAAGTATATTGAGCAACGCCCCAGTCCCTGTTTCACCAATGGAACAGGCTTCACCACCCCCAGCTCGAGACGATGCTGTAGAGTATCAGCTCCAAGCCACAGGGAAACACCAAAAAATCTACGGAGTACTCAATCCACTGATCTGTGATGTGGGCCCACCTGCTGCCTACCAAACCACCGAGAGGTCCTGTGCTCCCTTGTTGGACAGGCCTGGCAGCTCCAGCACCTTGCTGGAGAAACCTGAGTCTCCAGATCTTTTCGGGGTCACGAAAGGAACCTAGGTTAAAAAGCCCCTGCACCCAAAGCCTGTGCTGGCTGAGAACAACCCTCTCCCTTGGAGCAACTTCTGCAAACTACTGAGAACCTTTTTGCCTTAGCTCAGGAAACCGGAGAGGTCAAGCCTCCCCCTTATCATTCACTAACTTCTCTAGGTCCTATCCCAATAACAAATGCCCCTGAAAGGGCAGATGGCTGAGAAGCTTCTTGGAGGCCACGTCTGCTGTCTAATGGCACAACAGCGGCCACTGACTGGAAGGAAAGGTGCACCAAAGATGCACCAAAGAGTAAAAGGACATCAGCCAGGAAGGCTGCAACCAACAAAGCATATCCTGAGCCATGTAGCTCCAAACAGATGGCAGCTTGAACACCAGATGCCTCAAAGGCAAACCCTAGCCTAAACTGCTACTACTACTATAAATCACTTCTATAGCACTACCAGTCATATGCAGCGCTTTACAATTGAACATGATGAAGACAGTCCCTGCTCAAAAGAGCTTACAATCTAAATCAGGACAAACAGACAGGACCAAAAAGGAGAAGGGAAGGACAGACAGAAGGACACATAAGAATAAGATAAAAGTTATAAGTCAGGAGTCGAAAGCAGCATCAAACAGGTAGGCCTTTAGCCTGGATTTGAAGGCTAGTGAACGGAGTTCTAGGGAAGGAGTGTAGGGAGAGATGAGGGTGGAGAGGTAGTGAGGGGCTGCAGAGTGAATGCACTTATAGGTCAACAAGAGGCGCTTGAATTGTATACGGAAACGGATGGGGAGCCAGTGAAGTGATTTCAGGAGAGGGCTGATATGGGCATAACAGCTTTGGCGAAATATTAGTCATGCGGCAGAGTTTTGAACAGATTGAAGAGGAGAGAGATGGCTGCTCCACATGCTTCTCGTAGAGCTCCTGGAGGGCCAAGCCCCCTTCTACAGGGAAGGTGGTCTTCTTCGTGACCAGCATGACCTGTGTGTCCACTCTGGGGTATGTCCAGTACATTTCCACTTCCTCAGGGCAAGGGCTGGTCCTCCCTGAGAGTCCCATCCAGAGACTCCCCCACTGTGCCAACTCATGTGGGAGAGGGCCTTGTAGCATGAGAAATGCTTCAGGGGCCCTACTAATCCCTCCAACAAAGAGTCTCCTTTATAGGGGTTAGCAGCAGAGGGCCTAGAGAGCCCAAGAGCCTCCATAACTACGTCAATAAGACAAGACAGCACCTCCCACCGGAAAAGCAGGAGCACGCGAGACTGATCTTCCTTCTCTCTCGGAGGATCTTGTTCAGAATCAGAATCTGTAGAGGACAGGTGGTCTGAAAGCCCCTACAGATCCTCTAGGGACTATCCAGAGCCTCAGAAACCACTTGATTCCCTTTGTGGCACGTGGCCCCCAGAAAGGAGCTCCAGCTAGGTCTCTCCAGGCACTAGCCAGGGTACCAGCTCCACCTGCAGAGCCTGCTTAATCTGGGTTAAACTGTGGAACCAAAAATTGCTAGAGGCCCCAGCAGGACTCCCTCCCCCTGCAGATGAATCCAGAGTGGGGACCCCTCCCCCACCCCAGCAAACATTGATGGGGCTGTGAACTTTCCTGCTGCACAGAAACTGTAGCAGGAAAGAGGCATGTTCTACCATGACTGCTGTTCTCATAGGACCCAATGCCTCTGTGCAGGGAACCTCAGTGCCAGCTCCAGTCACACCCCACCCCCTTTCCAAAGTTGAAAACGGTCCATTTCTAGAGGGGTAGACAGAGCTGGCAGCTGTATTCAGCTGCAATCTCTTACAGGCAGAACAGTGTCACAGGCAGGCCTGACTGCTCGGGCCAATTTCAGCCTGGGAGTTTTGTATCTCTGCCATCCTCTCCACCCTCTCACTGGGGCATGCTCTTTACCAGTGCATTTTGTTTTAGCAAAAAAGGTGCCGGTACTTAAATGCTAGGCCACCCTTCAGGGGTGGGGTGATCACTGAGGGACTCATCCCAGAATAGCCAGGCCCCCTGCAACCAGTCATAGACTCTATGAAAGGTAGAATCGGTGTGTAGAACCTTTCATTGGGGTCCATGGGTCAATTTTATAAGACAATGGAAAAGGTGCCGGTACTCAGTACCCCCTCAAAAAAAAGCTCTGCTCTTTAGTCTTTTTTTTTTTTTCCTCAATTAGTTTTATTCCCTGAACAAGGGAATAAAGCTAAACCAGGCACAACCTATTTGAAGCTGCAAGGGAGCTTGGAGGAGAAATACCCAAACAGGGTGTATAGGCTATAACGGGGAGGGGTATGGGGACACTAAGTAGTATGACTGGGGACAGTAGGAACATGGTCTGCGCTCAACCATGTCCAGTCCAGGAACTAGGAACCTGGGAGTGGCCATTAGGCTCAGCCTTACTGTGCAGCTGTGGCTACATGTTCTTATTTAATGCTCTTCCCATCTGGGTATCAACAGAAATGGCTAATGGTACTTGATAAATGAATGAGTAAATTTTTATGAGGGAGGAAACAGGGCCAGATTAAATGGCAGTGGCTGGTAAGAGCTCAGGAGGATTGCAAGGTTGAGGTATCCGAAAATGGGGCAATATTACAAGGCATTCTAAAACAATAAAGACCACAATATCAGAACCCAATTATATGATCAGGAAGCTTGCTGGAAAATGCTCAAGAAATAGAATTAAATGAAAAAGTTAAATTGAGAAGAAAAGCATCAGACCCTAGTCAAACTATTGTCCTCACAGACTTTACATAAGGCTCCTCACAGGCATAAAAACCTCTCTTCAAAGGGCAGAAGTGAAATATATTGGACAAACCACCACATAAGGTGGGGGTAATGGTCCTTCAAAACCACAAGGATTATATTTTATATTTTGAAAATTAAGCAGCACCTCTCACTTGCCCCTTGATACAGAAAATTTACCCCCCCCCCCCAAATATTCAGGATTTTCAAGCACTGTTGCCAGCTAAATTAGACCTAGATATTCAATGCTAGGCCATGTCTAAGCACCAGCATGGGATGGCCTGGTCACTGGGAGTTATGCGGATCCTGGCCGATCAACCAGGACCCACATAAGGGTACCTCAAAGTCTGTCCATTCCTCCCCCTTCCCAAATCAAGTGTGCCTTCTGATGCCACCTACCTACAGGCCCCTTCAGACCTACCTGACTCTCCCTGGCAGTCCAGCAAAATAAAGCAGGCAGGAGTGATAACCATTCACTCCTGCCCATGGTGGCTGCAGATTCAAAATGGCTGCCATGACCTTGGCAGTTTCAAGTACTACCTCAATACCATGAGACTGCTGCTAGAAGTCGAGGCAGCAAATCTGAACCTGAAGCCGCCATGGGCAGAAGTGTGGATCAGTCTGTCTGCACTACCCTACTGAACCACCAAGGACAGTCAAGTAGGCCCGGGAACGCCTATAGGTGGGTGGGTCTTCAGGAGGCAGCACTTGATTGGGGGGCCTATTCTACCTTAATATGGATTTCTTCTCCCTTTAAATAAGTTTTATATTTGTACACCACTCTGAAAGCCTTCAAAAGGATGGTATATCAAAATGAAAAACTTGAAACTCAGGAGGAGCACTTGATTGGGGAAGGGCATAACTCATTTTCAGGGAAGGGGACAACGCACTACCTATCAGGCCACTATCGACATCCAAAGATAGGACTACACAAAAAGGTTGTTTGCCTAGCTATGCCAGAACTAGCACTGAATACACCAGTACCTCCCATTGCCCTTGGAACACCCTTACACTGCTCAGCTTTATCTTATGCAGTTAGAGCCAATATTCAGTGGCAATGCCACTGAATATCTGTGGCTGGCCCACTGAGCGCGATTTAAGTGAGCAGGAGCTTCTCCTGCCTTCTTAAATCACTTTGAATATTGATTTTACAGGGACTCATATGGCCTGAAGATCCAGAATAGAGTTAACCTTGAAAGTATTAAAATCTTTTTTTTTTCCTCAGGAATAGCAATTTTGAACACTACTCACCTAAATATTCTAGCTTTATATGAACTTCAGTGAAGATCTGTAAAAAAAAAAAAAAAGGGAAAACGCTGTGCCATAGTCTGAGCAAGACTATCTGGTTATGCTGGGTTTTTTTTAGTATCTGTATTATTTATTGGAAGTTACACTCCAGTCTTGGCAATTTCTAGCCAGTACAGAACATACACTAGGAGATCCACTGGCCTATTCCTTATAAACTAGCATATCACAGAAAATAAAAACACATATGCTCCAACCACATTCATCTCAAAAGAGTATTTGATAAATTTAGTCTAACTCTTCAAAAGAACCATTTTAAATTTTGAAGGCCAATTTTTTTCCTCAGATTTCAGGGTCAGCAATGGGTGCAACAGCTCCATCATTATGGCAGATTCCTCTCCTCCCCTTTTACAAAGCCATACAGGAATGCGACACAGCATAAATGCATGAAGATCGTCACTATAAGGTGCAGTTAAATCATCAAAATGGATATAAAAATCACCAAGGATAAGGGGATAAGCTGTGGAAAGACAGTGATCAGTAATAAGGGTTTGCAGAACATTATATGATGCTGCAACATGCTGGCTATGTTCATTGGGGAAAGAGGAGAGGGCAGGTTGGCTGTGTGTGGGAGGGAGGGACATAGACAAATATTCTGGCTGTGTTTAGGGCAGAAAGAGGTGGCAGTGTGCATTTGAGAATCAGAGAGAGGAGGGGGACAGGCTGGCCATGTGCACTGGGGAAGGACAGAGAGAGGGACCGGCTAGCCGTGTGTGTGTGTAGGGAGAGAGGGACGTTTTGCCGTGTGTATAGGGAGGGATATTTTGCCTGTAGATGGGGGGTGGGGTGGCAGAGATGGTAGTGTGCATGGTGGTGGAGGGAACAAAAGAGAGGATCAGGCTTGCCATGTTAAATTGGGGGTGGAGGGGACAAGAGAGGGATGGGATGGGCTGTAAGTGCGTGTGTGTGTGGGGGATAGTGCAGAAAGAAAGAGGTGATAGTGTGTATTGCGTGAAGGGGGTAGAGATGGAGAGGCTGGTCATGTGCACTGGGGGGGCAGAGATGGATATGCTAGCTGTAGGTTTGTGAAATGTGTGGGGCAGAAAGTGGTGGCAATGGAGGGGGTCAAAAAACAGGGACAGTCTGGTCATGTGAGAACTCAGGGGAGAGAGATGAAAGAAAGGGATGGGATGTCTGTAGGTGTATGAGAGAAGAGGGAGCGTAAAGAAGTGGCAGATGGACAGACTGGCTTTGTGTGGGGGGAGAGGGACAGCTGGACATGTAGTAAATCCTGCCATGATCTTTATACTCTTCTTCTATATTTTACCCTTTTAATACTGTACATTTTAGTTTAAAGTGCATTTTCTGGCACTTCACAGTTATGTGGCTAGTGGCCAATGACTAGCAAATATGACAACTTGTAAAATTTGGTTTGGTGTGACACAAGGATGCAAGTAGGGTCTTTGTTTTGGAAGTTAGTGCTGGCATGGAAGATTTGATCTGGGTCCTATGTGACTTTTTTGTAGGGTTGTATTACTTCACAATGTACCTGGGAATGAGAGCATTTATGCTGAAGTTAGCTAGATTACACTAGATATGTTTCTGTATGGTGAGTTTTATGGGGAAATTTTCTGGCTCCGCACCCATTGTTGGGTAGAGGGTCGGGGGGGGGGGGGGTTGTTGATGCAGAACTTGTTTGGCTTTAATACATTTTGGTGTGCTGCTGGGGGACTGTGCCTCTTTGCTTCACCTATCAAGGTGGTACTGTCACACTGCTGACAGCATGCTTTGGGAAGGGGGACTGCTGGCTTCTGGGACTGATTTACTGATGTTTCTTTGCTCACAGACACAGAATAGGAAGAATCTAGTAAATCAGTTTCCAAAGTGCTATTGCTGATCTGGGAGGGGATTCTCGGAGGGTTGGGGAAGGAGAACTGAGAGAGGTCTCAACTGCTGGCTCCTAAGTTTTTGGGCTGGCTCCTAGATTTAATAAAAATTTGTCAAGGCCTGCCCTAAGCGACTTCTGCACGTTATAGAATAGCACCTAGCATTTATAATGTAAGTGTGCATTATATATGTGTAAGAGCTAGTAGTCTATAAATTACACATGCAATCAACACCTAACTTTAGATGCAAAGTTATAGAATGAGGGGGGAGTAGAGGAATAGCCTAGTGGTTAGTGCAGTGGACTTTGAACCTGGTGAACTGGGTTCAAGTCCCACTGCAGCTCCTTGTGACTCTGGGCAAGTCACCTAACCCTCCATTGCCCCAGGTACAAAATAAGTACCTGTATATAATGTGTAACCCGCTTTGATTATAACCACAAAAAGGCAGTATATCAAGTCTCATCCCCTTTCCCTATATCTTTACCCAACAGAAAGTTTACCAGTTGGAGCAAATTTTGATTATTAGCGTTAACCACCTATTGCAAAAAAAAAAAAAAAATATATATATATATATATTTATAAACACATTCCCTCCTCTTACCTCAGATTGACAGAACCTATTACAGATCCCATATTGATTCTAATTTTCCTGTCTACAAATCTTTAGCCAGATCCACTGAAAATGTCCCAACTGTCACTTTAAAGTCTTTTTAAAGTTGGCTGGTAAGCTGGGTGGGGAGGGGGAGTGGTTGGAATGTTACACTGTTTTCTTATGCAATAATGCAAATTGATGGATACTGTGCTGTTGTATTTCATGGTTTATTGCGCGTAATAAAAACTGTTTATACATAAAGGTGACTGGTAAAGAAATCTGATTTTTTTAAGGGACTTTTACATATGATCCAAGAATAAATCCTCATCAAAGTTCATATCTAATTTATTAAGAGCTTCTTTTACAAAGCCAAATTAGCAATTCCTGTGAGGCAAATGAGAGGAAGCCCTGCTGCGAAGGAATCGCTAGCACAGCTTTATAAAAGAAGCCCTAAATTTGGAGCAACATTTAGACCCTGGTACTTTTGTAATTTCCTTTTTTTTTTTTTTTTTTTTAAAGAAGGCCCTTCTATTTTCTCATCCCAAAAATTTCCTCTTACAACAATTTCAAAGGATAAAAAAATGATCAGACCAACGTACTGGAAACAACACACCTAAACCCACCAATGAGCATTGTAAAATGTCTCAGTCTTTTTGTATCAGACTTCTTATCTAAGATAACCCCAGATCATCCAACAAATACAGAAAATATGTATCTAAACCTTGCATAATAGAAATCCTTGGAATATTAAAATCACACAGATAATCCACTTAGCTGGAAATAAAATCTGCTAGCTCCAATAATTTATCTGAACACATATATGGAGATCTAATTAAAGTAAAATAGATAATGTCCACTGGAACCAACAAGTAGACACTCGATGCAACCAACACCCCTAGATTCCAAAATCATAAAAACTTGTGAGGAGTCAAAAAGGACTGCTAATCCCCACCTGCTCCTTCCTTTTTGAGACTTTATACACCTCTAAGAAACCCTGGAGACCAATCTTTAAAGAGACTATGACCCCTTCATTTTAACTCAAATTTCAAATAAGAATAAAACATACAATTTACAATCAATAATCAAATCTCTAACATTTCAGTTTACCACCCACAGATCTAACATTGAGCAACAATTAATTTGTTTACCTCTCTTCTGAATGGGTACCTAAAATCAAAGGACACATCCTCAAAATTGTAGCATTTATCATTTATTAAACCTAGATATTCTGCCAAATCTATAACAGGTCAGGGTGGTGTACATCATCATAAAAACAGCAAGATAAAAAAAACTACAAAAATCAATACAAAAGCACTAAGACACATTCATTAAGGGCACACACATCCATTCACAGGTACCTTCCTGTCACAGTAGGATCCCTAGACCATGCCTGAAAAGCTTTTTGAAAGAAGCTGGTTTTCAATAAGGTTTTAAAATTTCTTATAGGAAGTTTCCAACCAATAGTAAATGGGAAGCAGATTCCAACAAGCTAGGGTTAGCCACAAAAAAGGCAAACAGATTGCAGCATTTTGTAGTTTCTCCAAACACTTTAGGGCATATCGACAAACCCCAGTATAAGCCATGTTGCTATAGTACACTCGAGACATTACTAAGGTTTGAAGCAATGTGTGCCAGACCTTTTACATGTGTGTGTGCATAAAAACTTTTTAATTTTCTTTTCTGTTTGCTTATTATACCACTGCATTTTCCCAGAAGTCACCCACACATTTGACATTCAAAGTTGATGTGGACAAATTGGGTGGTAAAGTATATATGACAACTCTCTTTTGTTGCCATCATTTTTTCTCTTTATTTATTTTGTGTTTATTTTAATTTTTACAGCTATTTCCATTTTGTTAGTAGTTGGCACACTGCTGCACCAAACGAGAAGTCCCTGAAGTAGGCAATACAACGAAACATGTCAGGCACTTGGTATCTGGTGATTCCAATACAACCTACTAACAGTGGACAATGACTGTATTATTGTCAGCCTCACTGATGGATTTTGGCAACCCACCACACTGGAGGGGTCTTTTTACTAAGCTGCAGGAAAAAAGGGCCCTATGGTAGTGACAGGGGTCGTTTTACCCGTGCGCCAGAGCCCTTTTTACTGCAGCGGGTTAAAAGTCCCCCCCCCCCCCACACACACACAAAAAAAATGGCCATGCAGCAAGATAACGCTTACCGCCACCCATTGAGGTGGCCGTAAGGGCTCTCCCACGGTAACCGGGCAGCACGTGGTGATGCCCAATTACTGCCAGGTTAGCACTGTACTATCAAAAAAAAAAAAAAAATTCCAGCACGCCAGAAATGATGCATACACAAGCCGGAATTACCACCAGCAGCCAGGCTGGGCCAGCGGTATTCCCGAGTTAGCATGCAGTAAGCCCAAACTGGCCTTACCTACACTTTGTAAAAAGAGTCCCTGAATAATATTTTTGTTTTATATGTTGATATGATTAAAAGTTTTGTACATCCCAATTTTTCCCATTATGATGATTGCTAGGGTTTTTTGGAATTCTTGCTTTATGACTACTTTTGACAGTCCAAATAACCCCTTTTCATGGTGAGTGACTCAGTGAGTTGTAGGTTTCTTTATATGTATTTGCTAACATTTAACCAATAAATTAAACTTTGTGAAAGCTTAAGTGCTTGGGAGAAGCACTTTCTGCAAAGGAACATAAGTCTTCAGGATGAACAAAGACAAACATCTTTATAAAATCCATTACATGGAATGGATTATGTTTCAAAAATAAAAATGAACAATTCACAGCACACTCTTTTTCAAGATTAGAATGCATAGTTAAAGTGATATCTCTGAACATGACAATATAATATGACCAGGATAAGAAGTACTGAAGCACTGTTCAGTATTTTTTTAACAGGTAAATAAAAATCAGGCCATTGGCAGCTGAAAGCTCTCATTGGATTTTCCCTGTCGTTTTCCTTACTGAATTTTACATTTGATTTCTCCTTCCTTTGACCCCTACACTACAATTTGTCCCTTCTTTTTTTTTAATCACAAGGATTGGAACTGCCCACCTCTCCTCTTCTAAACCCACTACTTATCTCTATGACCCTGTTCCTAGCTTTTTAAGTCTCTCTTATCTTGAGTCATCCTCTCTATTTGTGACATCTTCAATCAAGTGCTTTGCATGGCAACTGTTCAACCATAATAGAATTACAAAACTCCTCAAAAACTCATCCCATCTCCTTCCTCCCTTCTGTATAAAAACTGCTCCATGTGACATTCACATTCACTATCTTTAGTTTGATCTCAAATTGTTCTACATCTACTCCAGTTTGGCTTTTTACCTCCACATTCCACATGAACTTATCTTGCCAGTCTCCAGGGACCTTCTTATGGCTATGTCCACTGGCCTTTAATCTGTTCTCATCCTCTTCAACATGTTCACTGCTTTTGACAATGCTAATTACCATCTTCTTGACTAATTGTAGATTTTTGAGTTCTGAAATCCTTCTTACCACTCCCATCATACTTTCAATGTACCCTCTGATGATTCTTCCTCCACTGCTATTCCACTATCAGTCCGTGTACCTCAGACTCAGGCACACGCCCCCTCTTCTCTCTACACTTGTTCCCTTGGTGCTCCAATCTCCTCTCACTGCGTCCAGTACCATTTTTATGTTGATGATTTCCAGATCTCTCTCTCCGTAATCAGAAATTTCACTAAGAATCCACTTTCAAATTTCAGCTTGTTTGTCCAAAGTTGTCACCTGGATATCCCACCATCCACCTTAAAACATAGCCAAAACAGAATTTCCATCTTTGCTCGTGACCCAACTTTTCCTCTTCTCTCTTTTTCTATCTCTGTAGATGGCACTCTCAACTTTCAGTTCCTCTGGTGACAAACCTTGGGTCATCTTTGATGTTTCTCCCTCCTTCTCTATGCACATCTGAAAATACTGTTAATGTGTGCTGTTTTTCTTTCTTTCCCCCCTCCCCCCCCCCATTTCAACATTACTCAAATCCATCCTTTAGGCAACTTCAATATTCATTTTGATGACCCTACCTTTCCATTTACACAAGATTTTTTAGTTCTTACCTCCGACCTTAAATTATTTTAATATGTAATCGGAGCTATACATGGGGGGTGGGGAATACTTTATATCTCATTCTATCTATTCCAGCTCCCTCCCATTTAATGCACATTTCCTCAGTGCATCCACTACCTTGGTCTGACCATTCACTTATCCTCTTTACTTATATGACTTGTGCTTCAAATATTTCACCATTAATCAGGAAGGTACCACATAGGTATCTTAAGGCATTTATTTCCTCATCCCTGTTACCTTACTCTAATTTGGACTTTATCTATTTTAGCACCTCTTCTCTAAAAGACCAAATTCAAACGTGGAATGATCAGCTTACAAATTCATCAGCTGCCTGAATACCGTAAACACAGCCCATGATACACTAAAGAATTACAACATAAGAGACAGCTTTGTCGGGCAGAAAGGATGTGGTGCCATCATCCTTCACCTGTCCATCTGTATCTATAAAAGTACTGTCCATTCATATAAGACAGCTCTTATAGCAACAAAAAAGGCATTACTACAGAGATAAAATCATTAAAGCCCACAATACAGTTCTTTACAAAATACTAAGGTCCCTTACCACTTTTCATTCTTCCCTTACCCCCCTAGGGCAACTACCTTAAGCCCAAGACACTAGAAACCCACTTTGAGAACAAAAGGTAAAATTATGTATAATCATACCTGATAATTTTCTTTCCATTAATCATAGCTGATCAATCCATAGACTGGTGGGTTGTGTCCATCTACCAGCAGGTGGAGATAGAGAGCAAACTTTTGCCTCCCTATATGTGGTCATGTGCTGCCGGAAACTCCTCAGTATGTCGATATCAAAGCTCCATCCGCAGGACTCAGCACTTAGAGAATTACACCCACGAAGGGACACTCTGCCCAGCTCACCACCGCCGAAACGGGGGAGGGGAATTAACCCAGCTCATCCCCACACAAGTGGGGGAGGGGAATCCGTCCAGCTCATCCCCGCGGAGCGGGGGAGGGACACCACACCCGCCGATGCGGGGGGATCTGGCTTATCCTGCAACCGCAACCGCGGGAGGAGCTGACTGACCCTAACACCGCCGAAGCGGGAGGGGTACAAAGCTGCCCTACAGCCGCAAGAAGCGGGAGGGAGTGCCGGCAGAATTTATGTCTCAATCCAGCCCCGTAAAACGGAGGGGAGAGGAATGCAGCAGCTCACTGTAACACAAACTCGTCTCAACTCTTGAAGAATCCAAGTGAAAGAACTTGAACACGAAGTCTTTCTGAAATAACTGAAGACTAAACTTGAACCTGAAATGCAACCAGAATAAAAACAGAACAGATATCTGGGAGGGGCTATGGATTGATCAGCTATGATTAATGGAAAGAAAATTATCAGGTATGATTATACGTAATTTTACCTTCCATATCATCAAGCTGATCAATCCATAGACTGGTGGGATGTACCGAAGCAGTACTCACCCAGGGCGGGACATTGAAATCCTTGACCTCAACACTGAAGCTCCAAACCGGGCCTCCGCCCGTGCAGCCACAGTCAAACGGTAAAGCTTGGAGAATGTATGAGCCGAAGCCCAAGTTGCCGCCTTGCATATCTCTTCCAAGGAGACGGATCCGGCCTCTGCCATCGAGGCCGCCTGAGCTCTCGTGGAGTGAGCCTTCAGCTGGATAGGCGGCACCTTCCCCGCGGCCACATAAGCCGCTGCAATGGCTTCCTTGACCCATCTTGCCACTGTAGGCTTAGCAGCCTGCAGACCCTTACGAGGACCTGCAAACAGGACAAACAGATGATCCGATTTCCGGAAATCATTGGTCACTTCCAAGTATCTGAAGATGACTCGTCTCACATCCAGATATTTAAGAGCAGAGTACTCCTCTGGGTAGTCCTCCCTACGAAAGGAAGGGAGACAGAGCTGCTGATTCACATGGAAGCGAGAAACAATCTTGGGCAGGAAGGAAGGCACTGTGCGAATAGTCACTCCTGCCTCAGTGAACTGCAGAAAAGGCTCTCGACATGAGAGCGCCTGGAGCTCGGAAACTCTTCTGGCTGAAGTGATAGCCACCAAAAAGACTGCTTTCAACGTCAGGTCTTTCAGAGATGCCCTCGACAAGGGTTCAAAAGGCGGCTTCTGCAATGCTCTTAGCACCAGGTTGAGATTCCACGCAGGCACCACTGAGTGCAGAGGAGGGCGCAGGTGATTAACTCCCTTGAGAAAGCGCACCACATCTGGCTGCGAAGCCAGGGAAGCACCCTTCAGGCGGCCCCTGAAGCAAGCCAGAGCCGCTACCTGGACTTTAAGGGAACTGAGCGACAGGCCTTTCTCCAGACCTTCTTGCAGGAACGCCAACACTGAAGAAATTGGAGCAGTGAAGGGAGGAAAGTGAGCCTGCTTCACACCATGCTGCAAAGATACGCCAAACCCTGGCGTAAGCAGTAGAAGTAGAGCGTTTCCTCGCTCTCAGCATAGTGGCGATGACCTTGTCTGAGAAGCCCTTCTTCCTCAGACGCTGCCGCTCAATAGCCAGGCCGTAAGACCAAAGGGAGAGGGATCCTCCATCACCACGGGACCCTGATGTAACCGGCCCTGCTCCACTGACAGCCGCAGAGGATCGTCGACTGAGAGCCTGATCAAGTCCGCATACCAGGGACGTCTGGGCCAATCCGGACCCACCAGGATTACCCTGCCGGGATGCTTTGCCACCCGGTCTAGCACCCTGCCCAACATGGGCCAGGGCGGGAACACATAGAGGAGCTCTTGTGTCGGCCACTGTTGGAGAAGAGCATCTACTCCCAGGGATCGAGGGTCCCGTCCTCTGCTGAAAAAGCGCGGCACTTGGCAATTGGCCGATGACGCCATCAGATCTAGGCTCGGCTGGCCCCAGCGCTTCGTGATGTCCAAGAACGCCTGAGCAGATAGTTGCCACTCTCCGGGATCCAAGGTATGGCGACTGAGAAAGTCCGCCTTGACATTCATGACTCCGGCAATGTGGGCCGCTGAAAGCTGCTCCAGGTTCGCTTCCGCCCACTGGCAAAGACTCATAGCCTCCTTGGCTAGAGGGGCGCTCTTGGTACCTCCCTGGCGGTTGATATAGGCCACAGCCGTGGCATTGTCCGACAGGACCCGTACAGGCTACAACACCAGTACCGGGATGAACTCCAATAACACCAACCGAATGGCTCTGAGTTCCAGGAGGTTGATAGACCACTTGCCTCTGCAGGAGACTAGAGCCCCTGCGCTGTCCTTCCCAAGCAGTGGGCTCCCCAGCCCATCAAAGAGGCGTCTGTCGTGACGACAATCCACTCCGGGGTCACCAGAGGCAATCCTGCAGACAACTTGTCTGTCTGCGTCCACCAGCTCAGCGCCTTGCGCACTGCTGGGTCCACGGGAAGGCGCACAGCATAATCCTCCGACATCGGAGTCCAGCGCAGCAGCAGAGATAGCTGTAGTGGTCTCATATGAGCCCTGGCCCAGGGCACTACTTCCATCGTGGCCGTCATAGAGCCCAACAGCTGCACGTAGTCCCAAGCCCGAATAGGAGAGGCTACTAGGAACTAGTCCACCTGAGCCTGAAGCTTGACAATCCGATTGTCTGGCAGGAACACTCTGCCCACTTGGGTGTCGAATCGAACTCCCAGATACTCCAGGGACTGAGTCGGGCGCAGCTGGCTCTTCTTCCAGTTGATGATCCATCCCAGGGAGCTCACAAGAGCAACTACCCGGTCCATAGCTTTGCCGCACTCTGCATAAGAGGGGGCTCGGATCAACCAGTCGTCCAGATAAGGATGGACTTGTACTCCTTCCTTTAGCAGGAAGGCCGCTATGACCCCCATTACTTTGGAAAAGGTCCGCGGAGCAGTAGCCAACCCGAAAGGGAGGGCTCTGAACTGGAAGTGTCGTCTCAGGACTGTAAAACGCAGAAAGCATTGGAGAGGAGGCCAGATGGGAATATGCAGGCACGCTTCCTTGATGTCCAAGGAAGCCAAGAACTCTCCTGCCTTCACTGCCGCTATAACAGAGCGGAGAGTCTCCATGCGAAAGTGCCTCACTTTCCAGGCCCGATTGACCCCTTTGAGGTCGAGGATAGGCCGGACAGAACCTCCTTTCTTTGGAACCACAAAGTAAATGGAGTAACGTCCCTTGCCAATCTGATTTTTTGGCACCGGAACGACCGCACCCAGGCGGATCAGGTTGTCCAAGGTCTGCTGCACTGCCACAGCTTGACCGGAGACTTGCAGGGAGAGAGTACAAACCCGTCTCTTAAGGGTTGGCAGAACTCCAGCTTGTAGCCGTCTCTGATGACTTCCAGCACCCACGCGTCTGAAGTTATAGTGGTCCACTCGCCCAGAAACGAGGACAGCCGTCCTCCAATCTGCACTGGGGCGTGGACCAAGGCCCCGTCATTGGGTACGAGACCCTGGGGGAGGACCGGAGGGAGCACCTCCGGGACGGCGGTCTCTGCGAAAGGAATGCTGCTTGGGGGAGAAATTCCTCTTGAAGGAAGAGGGGGCAGAGGAACCCGACTTGCCCGGGCGGTACCGACGGGCTTCCAGCAACCGTCCTCTGGAGGTACCGGGACGAGTACTAGCCCGAGCCCTGACCTCTGGTAATTTCTTGCCCTTAGACGTGCCGAGATCGGTCTCGATTTTGTCCAGCTCGACCCCAAAGAGCAGCTTGCCTTTAAAAGGCAATCTAGCCAGGCGGGATTTAGAGGCGTGGTCAGCAGACCAATGTTTCAGCCAAAGCCACCGCCGCGCAGAGACTGTCTGAGCCATGCCTTTAGCTGAGGCTCTCAAGACATCATACAGTAAGTCTGCCAAATAGGCTAAGCCCGATTCCAGGGCCGGCCAATCAGCCCTCAAGGAAAGATCCGAGGGGGAAGCCCGCTGCACCATAGTCAGGCACGCCCTGGCCACATAGGAGCCGCAAACTGAGGCCTGCAAACTTAAAGCAGCTGCCTCAAAGGACGACCTTAAGGCCGCCTCCAATCTTCTGTCTTGGGCGTCCTTTAGGGCCGTGCCACCTTCCACCGGCAACGCCGTTTTCTTAGTCACCGCAGTGATTAAAGAATCCACGGTAGGCCACAGATAGGCCTCACGTTCACTCACAGCCAAAGGATAGAGGCGGGACATAGCCCTAGTCACTTTAAGGCTCGTTTCCGGGACATCCCATTGAGCCGCAATTAAGGTGTGCATGGCATCATGCACGTGGAAGGATCTAGGCGGGCGCTTCGTCCCCAGCATAATGGCAGAGCCAACAGGGGCTGAGGGAGAGAAGTCCTCCGGAGAGGAAATCTTCAAAGTGTCCATGGCCTGTAAAAACAGGTTGGGCAAATCCTCTGGGCTAAAAAGCCGCGCTGCAGAGGGGTCATCCGCTCCATCCGAGCGGGGATCTATCTCCTCCAAGGAATCCGCAAAGGACCGTTGGGAGACCTCAGACACGCTGCCCTCATCTACATCGGAGGAGACAAAGTCCTCCAAGGCCTGGAAATCAACCCGAGGGCGTTTACCTCTGGGAACCTCAACCTCTTTATCAGAAGAGGGAGCAGGGGCAGCGTTTTGCATGAGGAAAGCCTGATGCAGCAGCAAAACAAACTCGGGGGAGAAACCCCCCAGACTGTGCACTTCCGCAGCCTGGGCAACAGCCCTAGACGCACTCTCAACCGGCGCTCGCAATAGCGGGGGAGAGACATGCTGCGCATCCAAAATGGCGTCCGGCGTGAAACTCCGCGAAGGAGCCGCGCGGGAAGAACGGCGCTTAACTTTAGCCGCTTGTGCCGTCGCCCAAATTAAGGGCGTTCATGGCATTAATGTCTCCAACCTCAAGGGCGGCCCACGAAGAAGCCGTCCGAGCCGCGTGGCCGGCCAAGATGGCGGAGGCGAGGAGCGGGGGATGGGCGTTTATGGCGGGAAAAAAACCGCCACGCCGGAGGAACGACCGGGACATTCATCGGTCACTAAACTGTCACCCATCAAGGGCGAATCAGGTTGTAAAACCCCCGCATCCCCTCTAGAAGCGCTCCAGCGATCCGGGGAGCGACCCTTGCGCCCTCGCCCTCCGACGCCATATGCCACGAGGAGAAGAATCGGGGAACCCCCTGCCCGCTATAAAAAGGTAAAATTACCTGCTTGCCGCTCCGAGCTGTAACGAACTGGTGTCCCAGTGAGTAGCTGCAATGAACGTTTAAAGAAACGTCGAATTAAACGCCTTTAAAGACGTTTAAAATTTTTTTTTTTTTTTAAACGGAGCCAGCGGGAGGGGGGAGAAAGGAGGGACCTGGCACCACCAGGTTTGCACTTGCTCAAAAGAGCCCTCAACCCCAGGCCTCAACAAAACCTAAGGATTAGGCTTGGAGGCCTAGCCAGAGCTGCTGCTGTGTGTGACCACCACCTGCTGAGATAGAGAACATACTGAGGAGTTTCCGGCAGCACATGACCACATATAGGGAGGCAAAAGTTTGCTCTCTATCTCCACCTGCTGGTAGATGGACACAACCCACCAGTCTATGGATTGATCAGCTTGATGATATGGAATTATCACTTTGCAAAATAGTCTTCAACCCTTGACTACCTCTGTTATCCTTATTCTCCTCAACAATCACTGCTGTACCCTGTAGTACCTTATCTCAATTCAACCTGCCAACCCCTTCAGAATTAGGTAAGACTATTAAATGTATGAAAATGAGAACCACACCAACTGACCCTATTCCATTCGCTTTAGTTAAGCACTCCCTTGATTCACTGTTTCCTTTTATTCATTTTATGATGATTACCCTCAGTCTATCATCAGAGACCATTCCTGAAAACTGGAAATCGGCTACTAAACATCCTAGGATCAAGGATGCTACTGTATTAGTTACCGATCTTAGCAATTACCGTCCCACTGCTAATCTCCCTTTCACTGCTAAGATTAACTGAATCTGTGGTTCTCTCTCAGCTGAGTGCATTATTAAGACTCATGTACTCCATCTCAATCAGACAGCATTTCAACAATATCACACACAAAGTACTTTATTAGGAATCACAACTTTTATTTATCGTTCTGTAGACCAGGCAAAATCTGTCCTTCTATTGTCCCTTGTACTTTCCGCCGCTTTTGATTTATTTGATCACTCTATTCTCCTCCACTGTCTACAACATATTGGTCTTACTAGAACAGTGTTGGACTGGTTTTCCTCTCTTCTAGAGAATTGTGTATATACAGTTACTTCCCATAGCTCATCCTCCAGTCCATTCAGCCCTGGTTCAGGAGTCCCACAAGACTCAATCGCCCACATTATTCAACATTTTTCTTGACCCTCTGTTGACTCTGGCCCAAATTCTTAATCTCACTATGTACTGGATACAGATGATATCCAGGTCCTTTGTACTTTAAGATACTTGTAGTTCCCAAGCGATCTCTACTATAAATAACAATTTCAGATTACAAATTGGCTCTACAAACATAATCTTGTACTGAAACTCAAAACTAATACTACTATTTTTATTGAAAGGAGATAATAAAGCTCTACCTATGTCTGTTCTTCTCTTTAATACTCCAGTTCCCCAGGTTAAGACTATTCATATTCTGGGAGTCCTTTTAGATTCTGACTTTTAAGTCTCAAATTTCTCAAGTGATTCAATTCGTTCTTTGATTCTTCCTTCAGTACTTAACATATTGATCCATTCTTTGGTTAACAATCATTACATTACTGTAATTCTCTTTATAAAAGACTTAGGGTTAAAGAACTTCATCGCTTACTTACCATTCAGAACACAGCAATTCAGCTCATTACCAACATACAGAAATACGATCATGTCACCTCTCACCTGAAAGATGCTCACTGGTTGCCGCATTACCTATTCCTTACAGTCCATCAAGAACTCTTAGATCAGCCCATCAAAACTAGCTAGTGGTTCTCAGTTACAGTGAGATAGATCAGGAACATACTAGACACTCAATTTTCTCTGTTCAGGGACCACAGTTGTGGAATTCTCTCCCAGCATCCCTTCGCTTGCAGACTTATTTAGATAAATTCAAGACAGATCAAGACTTTTTAATTTAAAGATGATTTATATTAAACCCCATTTTCTGTTCCTATCAGCGAACCTACTGGGATGAATCTTGAATGCAATGAAGCACTCCCTTATGTTTTTATCCTACCCTCTATCCTATGAGATATTGTAGTTCTACCTCTCTTACCCTTCTATCATGTTCACATGCTCCATGATTCCATAGGGCATGATAATATGTTTTAATAAACTTGGAAACTTTCCTGAGCACGTGATCAAAACACTTATCTACTCTCTCATCACCCCCTGCTTAGACTACCGCAACCTACTCTCTTCATGAAACCATTCTTTTCTACTGCAATCTATTCAAAATGCATTACCTTCCTTTAACGACCACGTAGCCCCTTCTCCTCAAGTCTTTACATTGGCTCTCAATCTGGTTCTGTACAGTTTAAGCATCTACAGCTCACCTACAAAATGCATTCACTCTGCAGCTCCTCATTACGTCTCCCTCCCTGTTCTTCATAGTGAGCTCTATTCATCTGGCAATATGCTCTTATCTGTAGCTTCCTCTTCTTTATTACCTCCTAACTTCACTCTTTCAGTCTTGCTGCACCATTTACCTGGAACAGACTTCTTGAATTAGTGTGGCATGCTCTCTGTGACCATATTCAAATCTGATTTAAAAAAAAAAACCACTCACCTTTTTTTAGTTTACTTTTACATCTTGACCACTTCTCTTACATTCTTCAAGAATATCTTATTTGTCTTGACTAGATTGTAAGCTCTGTAAAGAAGAGACTCTCTCTCTCATTATGTGTCTGTATGGTGTTGCATATACATGATGGCACTTTGATAACAAAAATTCATCATAGCTCTTTTCAGATGCACATCTCTCTAAAACAGTTTTTCTCCATTGTTTAAGGAGTCTGACATTATGACCCTCCCATTAATGTGGTGAAGAATTAAGTGGTAAGTTTTGTTCTCTGCTAACTGTTGTGCCAAGCAGTGTACACTTGAGCCATCAGGCGACAGTTATACCAGGCATTTGAATAAGAGGATGACAATGTGGGTTTATTTAGCCTATTCTGTAGATGTTTAATATGGATACTTCAAGGCACCAGTATTCATGGATCCAACATCTCTTAGCCACAGCCAAAGTCATAGCTTGGAGGCTGACTTATCAGCGACTTCCAATACTGATTATTTCCTCCTCTCTACAATCAGAATGCATCTCAGCCAAGAGCTTCTAAACTACACATCTACCCAACCCTTCTTTGGGTCAAGCTGTTCGCCTCAATCAAAGAATAAAGAGATTAACAAAGGAGCAGCATATTTCTCAGCCATGGCTGCTATGGGATACAATCTCCATAGAGGCTGATATTATTGCAAAGGCTACTAAGCTCTGAAAGGGAGCCCAGCCTGACAACCAAACTTCAAAGCAAAGCTGTCAGAACAGCAAGAAGGGAAAAGAAAGAAGTGATACTTGGATATATAAAACTTAGCAGTAATAAAGCTTTTTTTTCTGTAAACAGATACAGAGACTCATTCTGCTAAGTTACCGAACTATAGTACCTTTAAAGACACTATGAGAAACCTGCACTGAGACAGCTTCTGAAGGCAGCACAACAAGATCTGCAGCAGCTGCTCTTCCAGTTCTTAGCGCAATATTGCTCTTTGAGTCTAGGTATCAACAGTTGCAGCTCAGAGTTCAGCGGGCAGGCAAACACATACTATTGTCCCCCATTGTAGGCATAGTCCGCTTTATTGTGCATGATCAGCTTGTTATCCACAAAGTAGAAACTGTCTGAGCGGGTTTCATAAGGATTCTCAACCATCTGGCAGACTGTGGGATAACAAAAGAAAAGCGACAGTAACTGGTTAGAAATCTCAGAAGCATGGAAGTCAGAGAAACAAGCACTCTCGCTCTAGAAGGGCTGAAAGAAGTGCAGTGTGTGTAGGAACAATATGTACCAAAGTACTCAGAGAATATTTGAGGGATATGAGGTACTTACTCAGGTTCTCAGAGAGCTGTGGAAATTCATAGATGTGTTCACATGTGTTCCTACTGTTAGGGATGCAGAAGCCAAAGTCAAAATCAAAGCTTTTTAGCACATGGTCCCGGAAGTAATGTCTTTCAATCATACGAAAACTCGTCACTGGCCTGTCACCCACTGTGAACTCCACTCTGCAAGCAAAAATTCAACACAAACACTTGATGAGACTAGTAGCATAGTAACATAGTAGATGACGGCAGAAAAAGACCTGCATGGTCCATTCAGTCTGCCCAACAAGAAACTCACATGTGCCACATTTTGTGTATACCTTACCTTGATTTGTTCCTGTCTTTTTCAGGGCACAGACCGTATAAGTCTGCCCAGCACTATCCCCGCCCCCCCCCCCAACCACCAGCCCCGCCTCCCACCACCGGCTCTGGCACAGACCCCCATACTCACCCCCATTTGGGAATCTGCTTCCAGAGGCAAGTCTGAGCCTCACACCACTGTGCTAATGAGGTCGTGAGGTGCTTGCTTGCTTTTATTTATATTTTTATAAAAGGCAGGAGAGAGCCAGAACAATTAACAGAGCCTGGTGCCCCCACATCAATCCATATGGCTGAAAAGCAGCCAGTCACGCTGTGCCATTCTATCAAGAAGCACCAGTAGGTTAAACACTCCCATATTATACCTCACAATTAAGAAATCACTTGATACATGAATAAGCTTGCTGTTTCAGGACAAAATTACTCCATCAGGTCTGAAGGACAAACTGAACTTTTCTACTCAGTGTCCTGAAGCCCAGGTAACGTTTTCCCACAATGAACACAGATAGATTGTGGCATTCTTAGAATAACTCACGTGGCTCCCACTGTGCGAAGTTTGAGAAAAGCTGGTGTGAACTGATAACGAACAAAGCGGCCTGCACTGATGTCAAGTTCTCCACTTGCTGTCTCCTCCTCCTCATCCTCTTGGTCTGAAAACAATAGAATATTTGCAACAGAATAAGAAAGGATTTAGGATCTAAACAGTCAGAACTGTGGTTGAGCAGTGCATTCTGGCCACAGAGCCTATAAATGTACCTGAAGTTGAAGGCTTAGCAATCTCAAAAGCACTGTGCCAGTTTCCAGGTCTCGAATCTTGAAACGAGTGAAATCTATATTGTAAATATTATCTTCTGGTTTACATAAATAATCTAGAGAGAAAGAAAAATGCTGAATGAGGTATGTTTGTCTATTCATATCTGCTACATTGACATGTCAACTAGACCAATGGGCAAAAGCTATCAGGAAGCCATCTTCTAGAAACGACTGTATCCAGCAGCAAAACCAAATCCCAAATTTAAGTAATCAAGTAACATTAAGTCAATCAGCTTGTACCACACTAGGTAAGTTATGGATAACATTTTCTGGTTAGCTGTAAAACTTATATAGTAACTCAAACAGAAATATGTATGGTCACCAAGTAGTTTTCAAAACATGCCATGATTTTAATATGTGTGCAAATATTTTTCTGCAAAATGTAGCAATATAGTAGATGACAGGAAATAAAGAAAAAAAACTAACCCATCCAGTCTGCCCAGTTAGTCCTGTCTACACTACAAGGATGGACCTTAGCTGCTAGCCAGAGAAACCTGGCTAAATACAGGATACTGCACTTCATACAAATCAGTCCAATTTAAATACTGTAAAGAATAATAGGAAACATAAGAAAGAATGGAATAGGGAAGCTTCCCAAAAGCTTCAATACTGATCTATGGCAAAAAGATCCAGGCAACACAAGAAGATGGTACAGAAGTGATTTTCAATAAAGCTGAAACAAGCATCACAGCCACATGAGAACGAGGAAGATGCTGCCTATCCCACTGTGCCCTGAAAGATGGAGAGCCAATTAACTACATGAAGCTGGCACAGGTGCTGTGCTTGACCCCAAAACAGAAGATGATGCCAACTACTCCACTGCATCCAGCAGAAACAGAGGTTTTATAGGTACCTAGAAAGAAGATGGCGTTTCTAAACTCTATCAATACTGATAGTATTGCTGAAACTTAGAAATATTAAACTATAACATTTTGATCCAGAAATCATTTTTGCTCTTCAGCTTTCATCTGCTACTCATTCTGTATTTTTGAACCTACAGCAGAACCTACAAATGCACCAATATCTCACTAAGCAGAACTTGTACACTGGTGTACATGAATCGATAATCTTGAAAATTCATTACTGTTAATTCTGTGGGCTTAACAAAGTTTGTCAGGACCTAGGGGCCAACCCCAAAATCTAGAAGCCACACTTGAATGACTGGAATTTTTATATATGCACATTTATAAATTGCACAGCAAGTTATGTATTAAAGTGGTAGACCTGGGGGTATTCTGCACCACTGCGCAATGCAGAATTTGCACAGAATTCTTAACCTCCACAGACTAAGCAGAATTCTTCTGTGTAATCTGCTGCTACAATGCAGTGCAGCACAGATGCTTTGTTTCTGGCTGGCTGGCTGCCTCCCTCCCTCCTTGCACACATACCACTTCAGTGCAGCAAGAGGAAGAGCTGCCCAGCTGCACATTGGGTTGCTTCCGCCTTCTCTGCTGCTTTGGTGCCCGGCAGCTCCTGCTTGCGCTGGAATGGTGTGTATGCAGGGAGGGAGCCCGGGGGGGGGGGGGGTTGCTCCTGGAAACAAGCTGGATGGTGTGGTATATGCCACAGGAGGTAGCAGGGTCTGTATACCATAAGTGGGAGAATGGATGCAGCAAGGTGGAGTGGTTTGTGCCAAGAGAGGGGGAGGGCTGGGTGTTGGAGAAAGGTGGATTTGTGTGCCATGGGGGGGGGGGGGGGGGGGGGGGTTGGAGAAAGGTAGACAGCGTGAGTTGTGTGTGTGTCATGGGTGGGGGAATTGAAAGGTGGATGGTGTGTGTGTGTGTGTGATTGCTGGTGGAGGCTGGAGAAAGGTGGATGGTGTGTGTGTGTGTGTGATTGCTGGTGGAGGCTGGAGAAAGGTGGATGGTGTGTGTGTGTATCTCCTCCCCCCCCAGCTATCACTTTATCCTTCCCCTCACCCTAATCCCCCATTGTCCAGCCTTCAGCTTGTTGCCATCCCCATGGCACATTCACCTCTTTAGTCTGCCCCCAGTCCCCCATGGCACAATTCACTCCTTTTACTCTGCCCCAATTCCCCCCATGGCGCATGATTCACTCCTTAACTCCACTCCAATCCCCCAGTGCACACTCACTTTTTCTCTGGCCCCTTCTCATTTTCAACCACCACAGTGGTTCAGCTCTCACTCTCAATTCCTCTCCCCCACTGAACACCCCCAGGAACGAGGAAGTGTACCATGGCACAGCGTCTCACTTCCTCCTTCGTACCAGCTTAGACCCGACTGTTTATGTGAACTATGGCTCTGGCTCAAATGATCTAATTTCTACATGTCGTTGTTTCATTATTTTGACAGTGTTACAGCTTTATGTTATAGTGTGACTTATTGGCTGATATCCCTGTACTGCCATTCACTGGCTAACAATTTTACATTATCAACTAGACTGGAATATCTCAGACTTCTTAGACAGGAACTTGCTGCACCGAAACGCAGGACTGCGTCGAGTCATGTAGTCATCTTGATATCTTGGCCTTATCAGCCTTTGTGTCTTACATATTTTTAGTATTATCAATAAATTGTTTTTCCCTGGTTGGAATTACATTGGTCTCTGCCAATTGTTTTTCTTTGTTCTTGTGTTGTGCTTTGGGCATCCTTCTTTTTTCACTGGGAAGGCCACAACATAGCCCCAGACTTTCCTACCACCAGCCCCAGCCACTTAAACAGCACACACACGCTTGCTCGCCTCCCACCGGCCATCATGCAGCTCCATGGGCACTCAGGACCTGTGACATCATTCCTCCCTGAAGCCCGGACATCCCAACCCAGCAGCAGCACTAGCACTCTACTGCAAACCAGCCACAACCCCCCAGAGTCTGCCAGCAGCCCAGGTGAGCTCAAATGTTTTTGTTTTCTTAGCACCCCCTGCCACCACTCTTGTCCTACTCCACTAAACCCAGACACTGCATTCTTTTATTTTTTAACCCACTGGCTACATTAAGGTGACCAAAAATGAAGAAAAGGCAACAGCAAAAGCCAGAAGGATGCTTGGGTAAATAGGGAGAGGAATGGCCAGTAGGCAAAAGAAGCTGATAATGCCTCTTTATAAATTTCCAATGAGACCTGTAAATGTGTACAGTTCTGGACACCACACTTTAAAAAAAGATAAACAGGATGGTCCAGAGGGCACCTACTAAAATGATCAGTGGTCTTTGTCAAAGTGTATGAAGAAAGACGTGGAGGGGCATTTTTGAAAGGGACGTCCAAGGAACATAGCTCCCTTACCTTGTGTGCTGAGCCCCCCAAAACCCACTATTCCCAACTGTACACCACTACCATAGATAGCCCTTACGGGTGAAGGGGGGAACCTAGATGTGGGTTTGTGGTGGGTTTTGGAAGGCTCGCTGTTTCCTCCACAAACGTACAGGTAAGGGGGGAGGGGATGGGGCTGGGTCCGCCTGTCTGAAGTGCACTGCAGTACCCACTAAACTGCTCCAGGGACCTGCATATTTCTGTCATGGACCTGAGTATGACATCTGAGGCTGGCACAAAATATTTTTAAAGATGGTTTTTGATGGTGGGAGGGGATTGGTGACCACTGGGGGAGTAAGGGGAGGTCATCCCCGATTCCCTCCAGTGGTCATCTGGTCATTTCAGGTACCAAGGACCAAACACAAAGGAGAGGAAGATATAATAGATGGTATAGATAGGCAGACTGCATAGGCCATATGGTCTTTATTTGCCATCATTTCCTATGTTTCTATGTTACTGTGTTACTGCTTAGTTCTGTTTATTGATATTTGGTATACCACCTTTTATAACATGAACCAAAGCAGTTTACAAACTCCTATCCCCTCCCCCATTATGCTGATTGTACATAAAGGGGCTCATTTTCAAAGCACTTAGACTTATAAAGTTCCATAGGAATCTATGGAACTTTATAAGTCTAAGTGCTATGAAAATGCACCTCTATGTAACTTTGTAAGCCTAACTGCTTTGAAAATAAACCTCAAAATGTACCAATTTGACCACTATTGGAGGAGTGGCCTAGTGGTTAGGGTGGTGGACTTTGGTCCTGGGGAACTGAGAAACTGAGTTCGATTCCCGGCACAGGCAGCTCCTTGTGACTCTGGGCAAGTCACTTAACCCTCCATTGCCTGCCGCATTGAGCCTGCCATGAGTGGGGAAAAAGTGCGGGGTACAAATGTAACAAAAAAAAAAATCAATCTACATGAGCAGTTGGTTGAGTACTAAGCTATGAGCTTTAAGGGACAATGTGAAATTAGGTCTTACCTGCTAATTTTCTTTCCTCTAGACCCTCCAGACCGGTCAAGATGCTTGGGTTATGCATTCCTACCTGCAGAGGGAGACTGAGAAACACTGAGCTTTGAACACTGTATATATAACCTGTGCAGAACCCCAACTAGCCAGTATATCAATAACAAAGCAGAGAAGAAAACCAACCTCACGGATCAAGAAAGGGATCTGGGTGTCGTCGTCGATGATACGCTGAAACCTTCTGCTCAGTGTGCTGCTGCGGCTAGGAAAGCGAATAGAATGTTGGGTGTTATTAGGAAGGGTATGGAGTCCAGGTGTGCGGATGTTATAATGCCGTTGTATCGCTCCATGGTGCGACCGCACCTGGAGTATTGTGTTCAGTACTGGTCTCCGTATCTCAAAAAAGATATAGTAGAATTGGAAAAGGTACAGCGAAGGGCGACGAAAATGATAGTGGGGATGGGACGACTTTCCTATGAAGAGAGGCTGAGAAGGCTAGGGCTTTTCAGCTTGGAGAAGAGACGGCTGAGGGGAGATATGATAGAAGTGTATAAAATAATGAGTGGAATGGATCGGGTGGATGTGAAGCGACTGTTCACGCTATCCAAAAATACTAGGACTAGAGGGCATGAGTTGAAGCTACAGTGTGGTAAATTTAAAACGAATCGGAGAAATTTTTCTTCACCCAACGTGTAATTAGACTCTGGAATTCGTTGCCGGAGAACGTGGTACGGGCGGTTAGCTTGACGGAGTTTAAAAAGGGGTTAGATAGATTCCTAAAGGATAAGTCCATAGACCGCTATTAAATGGACTTGGAAAAATTCCGCATTTTTAGGTATAACTTGTCTGGAATGTTTTTACGTTTGGGGAGCGTGCCAGGTGCCCTTGACCTGGATTGGCCACTGTCGGTGACAGGATGCTGGGCTAGATGGACCTTTGGTCTTTCCCAGTATGGCACTACTTATGTACTTATGTACTCACAGAACCCTGTACGTGGCAACTCAAAACCAAGAATGTTTGTGCTTCCACAGGCTGGCCACAAGCGCAACCAAACCTGTACCAGACTCATACCAGCATCAACACCTGGCAAATGAAGCCTGAATAAACCTAAACAACAATCCTCAGCTGCAGCAAAAAAAAACCAAAAAAACAAAACCAACCAGGCTCAAAAGAACACCTCCTGCCTTACCTATATACAGGGCGGGCTCTTGACCGGTCTGGAGGGTCTAGAGAAAAGAAAATTAGCAGGTAAGACCTAATTTCACCTTCTCAGCGACCTTCCAGACCGGTCAAGACGCTTGGTTCGTACCAAAGCAGTAAACATCCATGGGCGGGACCCCTGAAGGCCAGAGGTCAAAACTGCTGCACCAAAACTTGCCTTTTCCTTTGCACGAACGTCAATCCTATAATGCTTCACAAAGGAATGCAAGGAAGACCAAACTGCCGCCTGACAAATATCCAGCGGAGGGATCATACTATTTTCTGCCCAGGAGGCCGCCACTCCCCTAGTGGAGTGAGCTGTAAAAGCCATAGGCACCTTACGGCCCTTCAGTAAATAGGCAGATGCAATCGCCTCCTTCAACCATCGGGCTATAGTTGCCTTGGAAGCGGCTGCGCCCTTCTTAGCTCTGCCATGGAGAACAAACAACCACTCCTGAGTTCTCTTCAGGTAAAAAAGTAACACCCGCTGAACATCTAGTTTAGCCAAACGACGCTGCTCTGAATCTCCTGCCTTATCCCCCAGGACAGGCAGAGAAATCGTCTGATTCACATGAAAATTGGAAACCACCTTAGGCAAAGAAAGAAGGCACTGGCCTTAAAGAAACCTTTTCTTTGGAAAAAGACAAGAAAGGTGCCCTGCAAGACAAAGCATGAAGCTCCGAAACCCTCCATGCAGACGTAATGGCCACCAAAAACACTGCTTTCAGGGAGAGATCCTTGCAAGTAGCCAAAACCAAACGTTCAAACGGAGGCCGAACCAAAGCATCCAAAACAAGATTCAAATCCCACGGGGGAACCAACTGACGCCGAGGAGGATGAATCAATTTGACCCCCTTCAGAAAACGGACCACATCAGGTGTAGAAGCCAAGGACTTCCCCTGAATCCTCCCCCGGAAACAGGACAAGGCCGCAACCTGCACCTTCAAGGTAGACAGGGCCAAACCCCTGTCCAAACCATCCTGCAAAAAATCCAACACTTCCACGACTGAAGTACGAAAAGGGAAATATGCCCGATCTTGACACCAGTGCTCGAAAAGCCTCCAGACCCGAACATACGCCAGAGAAGTGGACTGCTTGCGCGACTTTAACATCGTAGCGATTACCCTAGAAGAAAACCCTTTCTTCCTCAACCTGTTCCTTTCAAGAGCCAAGCCATAAGCGAAAACGGAGACAGGTCTGGCATTATGATCGGACCCTGACACAATAATACTGCCTCTGTCAATGGAATCGGATCCGCTTCCGCGACGCACCAGATCTCCATACCACAGACGACGCGGCCAATTCGGAGCTACCAAAATCACCAGACCTGAGTGACGCTCGATGTACTGAACTACTCGACCTAGAGGCCACGGCGGAAAACCATACAGCAACTCCTGAGGCCATGGCAGAAGCGCGTCAATCCCCTCCGCCCAAGGATCTCTTCTTCGACTGAAAAACCGTTGTACTTGCATATTGGTTGCCATCACCATGAGATCCATCACTGGAAGGCCCCATTCCAACACAAAGCGAGAGAAAACCAACCGATGCAGAGCCCACTCTCTGGGATCCAGAATATGTCTGCTCAGATAATCCGCGTCCACGTTGTCCACTCCGGCCACATGTCCCGCCGAAAGAGCCTGAAGATGAAGTTCTGCCCAGCGAAACAACTCCTCTGCAGCCACCTCCTCTGCAGCCGCCTGACTTTTTTGTGCCCCCTTGCCGGTTGACATAGGCCACGACCGTGGCGTTATCGCAGAGCACTCTGACTGCCTTGCCGAGAAGCAGATCCTGGAAGAACTGAAGAACCAAGCGAATGGCCCGGGTCTCCAACCAATTGATGAACCACTGCGCTTCCTCCCGAGACCACCGGCCTTGGGCTACCTGACCGAGACAATGAGCTCCCCAGCCTCCCAAGCTGGCATCTGTGGTGAGAGCTATCCATTCCAGGGATTCCAAAGGCATCCCTTTTTCCAGGTTGAATGAGGAAGTCCAGTCAACGGCAAGTGCACCTCCAAATCCTGCATTTGAGGAGACCAACAGCTCAGAAGAACTGACTGCAACTGTCGCATGTGTGCCCTGGCCCAAGGAACTACCTCTATGGCTGCCGTCATCATCCCCAGTACTTGAAGGTAAGCATGGGTCGTCGGCGTTCGCTCCACAAGAAGCTCCCGAATCTGATCCTGCAACTTGAGTATCCGAAGTGGCGGTAAACACACCCGGTCCTTTACTGTATCGAAAAGGACCCCCAGATACTCCAGAGACTGCGACGGACTGAGAAGACTTGGCCAGATTCACCGCCCAACCAAGGGACTCCAAGAAATTCACCACTCGAGCAGTAGCTGCTTCGCTCTCTGTCCTTGACTTGGCCCGAATCAACCAATCGTCGAGATAAGGGTGCACTAAAATGCCCTGCTTCCGCAACGCCGCCACCACCACTACCATAACCTTGGAAAAAGTGCGGGGAGCTGTCGCAAGACCGAAAGGCAGCACACAAAACTGAAAATGCCTCCCTAAGACAGCAAAATGAAGAAAACGCTGATGAGACACTCGAATGGGAATATGCTGATAAGCTTCTGTCAGATCCAGCAAAGTGAGGAACTCCCCACTCCGAACTGCCACAATGACTGAACGTAACGTTTCCATTCAAAAGGAGGGGACCTTTAGAGCTTAACTGACCCTTTTGAGACCTAAAATAGGCCGAAAGGATCCCTCCTTATTTGGCACCACAAAATAAATCGAATAGCAACCTGTTCCTTGCTGCCCAGGGGGGACGGGAACAACTGCTCCTAGATTGACCAAACGAAGCAACGTGTCCCGTACTGCTGCCACCTTGATACAAGAACAACACGGGGACTCCAGAAAGAACTCGGGGAGCGAACATTCGAACTCCAGTGCATACCCGTCTCGAACAACCTCAAGAACCCACTGGTCTGATGTGATCTGGGCCCATCTCTGGTAAAACTGTCTCAGCCGAGCGCCTACTCACACCAGAGGCTATGCCCACACACCTTCATTGGGGGTTGCGCCCCAAACTAGAACCCCCAAGAAGTCACACCCGCCACGACGGCCCTCTCAAAAGGACTGGGTGCGCTGAAAAAAAAACTACCTCTAGAAGTCCCACTAGATCTACTCGGCCTATAAAGTCGGGTTTCCCGAAAACAACCCCGCGTCGACGCCCCTCTGGCACCTGTTTTGGGACGAAATTCCGGAAGACGAGGAACTTTAGCGTCACTAAGACCACGTACCAGTTTATCCAAATTCTCGCCAAAGAGCATGGAGCCTTTAAAGGGAAGAGTACATAATTTAGACTTGGAGGCCGCATCTGCGACCCAACCTCACAACCATAGAGCCCTACGCACTCCAACTACCAGGGCCATATTCTTGGCTGACGCCCGCAACAAATCATAAAGCACATCGGACAAAAAGGACGCCCCCGTCTCTAACTTAGCTAATTCCTGTACACAAGAGGCCCCGACATCCACCGAATCACCAAGAAGCTTCTTGGACCAGCGAAAACAAGCTCGAGCTACCAAACCCCCACACACAGAAGCCTGGAGGGCCAGAGCTGACAAATCAAAACTACGCTTCAGAAAAGATTCCAACTTCCTATCTTGGGGATCAAGGAGAGCAGCGCCGCCGTCTACAGGAATAGCCGTAGCCTTAGCGACTGCTGTAACCACCGCATCCACTGTAGGAGCCTTAAGAGAGTCCTTATCCTCCTGAGGAAGAGGATAAAGCCTCGCCATTGCCCGAGTCACCTTACACGGAGAACACCCACTCCTGAGAAATCATCTCCCGGAGATCCTTATTCATGGGAAAGGACCGTGCCTTATGCTAAATACCCTTGACCAAAGGGTCCACCTGCTTCACCTCTTCCACGGGAATCTCTGCCTGCTCAAACTTAAGCGTAGAGGTTACCTGATCTATAAGCTCCACAAGCTCATCTCTATGAAATATTCGGACCACTGAGGGATCCTCCCCAGGGATCATGCAATCCTGCTCCTGAGAGCACTCAAAAATATCGGCCTCCCCAATCTCACTGATAGATCCCTCAGAGTCGGTAGGGGAATTACACTCCACCTCATCTGCCCACTCTAGACGGGGTCTTTTAGGTAGAAGGGGACTGCCCCCTCCCCCTGTAGGATCCAACTGGGGGGGGGGGGGGGAGGGTCCCGATTTCCATGCCTGATAGAGCGTCCAAACAAAATCTGGGCGAAAACCAACCCCCCCCCTTCATTTTTCAACGGCTGACTAAGGAAGGGAGACGCTGGCCCAAATACAGCAGACTCCACAGGGCGGGAAGAATTCAAAATGGAGGCTATTCCCGCCGACGAGGGACCCGCCGCCGATGCTACCGCCAGCGTGCCCGATGCCACAGTAGCCGCCGACGCCACTGGGACCTCCGCTGTTAACTCCAGGGGAGCTGCGGACACCTGCTTACAGGAGGGAAAGACGAAAACCCTGCACTAAATCGTAGAACTCCCTCCCAGCAAAAACAACAGCATTGGTCCTCCAGCCAGCACAAAAAAGACACCCAGCTAAAACGGAGAATTATTTATTTAAGTTTGTTGGGGTTTTTTTTTACTAAAATGGAGCCTCACAGCTGCTGATTGTAAAGGCACTCAAGGCTCCCGTCCTGACACAGGAGCCAAGGCACAAAGCTGCCAATACCGGAGAGAGCAGCACAGGGGGAGGGACCCGACTAAGCAGGTTTGACACCCCAAGGGGGAAGACTGGGCCCCACTGGACCCACACCCCCGAAGCACTTTTTTTTTAAACCACACACAGGATTCTGAACCAACTAACAGCAAATATTCCCAAATTATATATATTTTTTTTCAAGACCTCACCAGACTAGTAAGACTGCACAGGCTGTATATCTACCTCTGCTGGAGACTGAGAAAATACTGGCTAGCTGGGGTTATATATACAGTATTTCTCAGTCTCCCTCTGCTGGTAGGAGTGCATAACCCAAGCGTCTTGACCAGTCTGGAGGGTCGCTGAGGAAAGTGTGAATATATCCTGCACATATCATCATCAATTTCTTCTATTTGTAATAAGATTTACATCCTTAGCCTCCATTAGCAACAGTATGAAAGGCTCCTTTCCAGTTCTAGTATTTTAAGCACACCACTCAAATATCCCATTATCTGAAGAGAAGTTTTTAAAAAGGTACACAGGGGGGAGGCGAACCAAGCAAGAAGATAGATCGCCAGTGGGGGAGGGAAGGGAGATATACCAGACCATAGGCAGGAGGATGGGTGTAGACCAAGCTGGTCCAACCTTTTCCTATAAGGGGGCCACTTTGTAACATTCAGAGGGCAAAAACACGAGTGCTCTTTCTGAGAATCATACACTCTGTAAGAACACACAAAGCAAAATTGGAATTACATATTATTTATTAGTTTACTCATAAAAATACATACCACAAATTAAGTGCCAAAAAACATCTAAATAATATATACAGGAAATATATACAAGTATGTCAACACTTGGCTCCCAGACAGGCCTAGCTATTGTAAAGGATTTTAAAGATTGCATTAAATTCTGTCTGAGTGACTGACAGAGTGCACTCTGGGTCTGTATTTTTGATTACAAGTAATTCTGTTTGTGTGAAAATGATTTGTAATGTGGAAGAAGATAAGACACAGTTCTAATTAATTTGGTATGTGAAGGGGGAGGTGGAGCATGTTTCGAGTTCAGGCTGGCCACCTGGCCAGAGAAACATGTGACCACATTCTCACATGAACCAAGCATTCTGTAATTTTCCTTAACTCTGAAAATGAGTTCTAAGCCTAATAAAAAAGGGGGGAGCCTCTTATAGCGAAATGAGAAGCACATTTATGGGCAGATGTGCCGCATAGGAACCTAAATGCCTGGTTATGAGACTCTGGCTTTGCTGAAAAAGAGGCTTCTCTCAGCTGATGTAAAAAGCCTGGGTGATGTGTGACCAATGATGTATGTATATTATGATGTATAGTTTATTATTGCTTCTTCTCCTGGTCAAGAGACTCCTGGCTTTGCTTGGATGTAGTAATGCGTGACCAGTGATATAATGATTGTTTCTTTGACAATAATGACTTATACACTCTCCATTTAAAGTGAACTTCTAATAAAAGTCTCATTTACCTAATACGAATCCAAAAGAATCCACAGTAATTATTGAGTAGTCTGTGTCAGTGAGGCAGGCTGTAAAACCAGGTCAGTACAGCTACCTAGTCCAGAATCTTCCTGAACCCCCAAGAAGCCACGCTCTGCATACAGTACAATATCAGGAAAACAGAAAGCGATGCATGGCACAAATAAAAGATTTCAGGATTCTGCATTGGCTTTGCAAGAACAAGCCAAAAGACAATCATACACTGAATTTTCTTTTGACTGCAACTTGCTTTTAATACAGAGAAAAGTAAAAAAATATATATATATATTTTACATGTTTGACAAAATGTTCCCACTCCCTCCTGCTACCCTACCAAAGCTCCACTCTAAATCGTAGCCTCCTATCTGTAAAAACTCTATGACGGCAGATAAGGGCCAAATGGCCCATCCAGACTATCCTTCCTCTGTAACCACTAGTTCCTCCTTTTCCTAAGGGATCCCACGTTCCTGTCCCACGCTTTCTTAAACTCAGACACAGTCCTCGTCTCCACGACCTCCACTGGGAGACCATTCCACGCATCCACCACCCTTTCCGTGAAATAGTATTTCTTAGATTCTTTCTAGGCCTATTTCTTCTTAACTTCATTCTATGTCCTCATTCCAGAGTTTTCCTTCATTTGGAAAAGGCTCACCTCCTGTGCATTAACGTCACTGAGGTATTTAACTGTCTCTATCATATCCCCTCTCTCCCAGTGTATACATGTTGAGGTCCATAAGCCTGTCCCCATATGTTTATGACAGAGACCATTTACCAATTTGGTAGCCACCGTCTGGACTGACTCCATCCTGTTTATATCCTTTCGCAGGTGTGGTCTCCAGAACTGCACACAGTACTCCAAAAGGGGCCTCACTAGAGACTTCTACAAGGGTACTACCACCTCCTTTTTCCGGCTGGTCATCCCTCTCCTTATGCACCTAAGCATCCTTCTGGCTTTGACCGTCACCTTTTTTACCTACTTAGCCACCTTAAGGTCTTTGGACACAACCACCCCCAAGTCACAGTCTTCTTCTGTACCCAGAAGCAGTTCAACCCCAATACTGTACCATTTCCTTGGATTATTGTAACCCAAGGGCATGACCCTACATTTCTTAGCATTAAATTTTTTCAGAGCAGTCTTCAAGCTTTGCTAGATCCTTCCTCATGCCATTCACACCCTCCGAGGTGTCCACCCTATTACAGAGTTTGGTATGACCCATAAAGAGACAAACCTTACCAGACAGCCCTTCCGCAATATCACTCACAAAGATGTTAAAAGGGGCCGGCCCGAGGACCGATCCCTGTGGCACACCATCATTTCTATCTACACACAGCAATCATCCTACCTTCTACCCTTTCCGCTCATGCATACCCTCTCAACAGACATTTTGAAACTGTTGGGTACAGCAAACCACCCTAATATACTTAATGTTCTCCTAAAATGTTCTGGACATTATTATGTGCCTTAGGAGAGACACCAGATGACATCCCTAGATCTAAAGAAATCTTTTTTTTTTCTGTTTGGGTGTACCCCATGCTGTCTGTTTCTGTTAGCAATGCCACATACAACAACTGCTGAAATCTCATTTTAAGTTTGTTTTGTTTGTCTCCCAAGCCAATACCCTACAAGACACCGGCCTCACCCTGTACCAGAACCACTCACCTTCAATGGAGACTTGCTTCCCTGCCATCAGTGGACCAAAAAGCCCCCAATAGGATCCACTTCTCTGCCACGATTGGATTTTCACTATGAAGTTAACATAGTAACATAGTAGATGAAGGCAGAAAAAGACCTGCACGGTCCATCCAGTCTGCCCAAGAAGATAAACTCATGTGTATACCTTACCTTGATTTGTACCTGTCTTTTTCAGGGCACAGACCGTATAAGTCTGGCCAGCACTATCCCCTCCTCCCAACCACCAGCCCCGGCACAGACCGTATAAGTCTGCCCAGCACTATTCCCCGCCTCCCAACCACCAGTCTTCACCTCCCCACCACCAACCTCTCTTCCCCCCACCGGCTCCACAGAACACTAGAATAGAAGCTGAGGCTATTCCCGTATCAGCTCTCATGAGACTTAATTCCATGAGACCAACCTCAACCTTGTGGTAAAACCAGTAACGGCAAAGAAGCGGATCCTTTCGGGAAACTTCATCCAGAGCTTCTGCAGGCCAAGAAAATTAGGTTGACAGGCTGAGTTCTCGCCTACGGGCCAGACAAGCCCAGTATAGACAGAAAATTTTGTGTCCATCCACTCTGGGTTCAGGTCCACCCAAAACTGGCTGTTTGGCTATGCCACTGATGGCCAAGATCACAAAGCATATCACTGGGATTTTTAACCATTAGACTGGTGGTTGTCATACCTGGTCCTGGAGGCACCCCAGCCAATCAAGTTTTCAGGATATCCACAACGAATATTCAGGAGAGATTTGCATGCAAATACCTCTCGTGGATATCTTGAAAATCTGACTGGCTGGGGAGCCTCCAGGACCAATGGAGGCCACTAGCTCCCGCATTTACCAGCACAGAATGATCAGAGGGGTCTAGTGCAGCAAACAACGAGCGCACCAGGAAATACCACAGAGTTCATTTAAATGATCTCTACGGTATTCTGCCCTTATGATCAGAGCACTGCATAGGCTGAATACCGCCTTAATCCTACGCTTGTACTGAGGGAGCTGTGGTGAAATAGAGGGGTTTGGAGATCCAGGCTTTTTTTTTTTTTTTATAGTTCAGACCTGTCAAACAACTTCTACGGAAGGCCTCCGGCTTGGCCATATGCCCTGGCACAATCCTCCCACAGTATCCCAATGATCAAAACTAATAGCGCACATAAATTTGATTGCTATTAGTTTTGATCATTGGGGTGTTGAGATTTCTCAGGAAATCTCATCTACCCCAACTTGACATTTCGTCCTTTAGATTGTAAGCTCTTCTGAGCAGGGACCGTCCTTATTCGTTAATTTGTACAGCACTGCGTAACCCTAGTAGCGCTCTAGAAATGTTAAGTAGTAGTAGTGTTGTCTCCCCATGCTATTTTGGCACTAATTTTACAACGTTGTTCAGAACAGTGCAAGGAAACTGGTCACTGGGGACGGGTTTGGGAATCACTGCATTGGGCTGTGGAATAGAAAATCTAACAAATAAGTAACAGTATGAGCTGTTGATCAAAGATAGGTAAACTAATACAAAACAACTGAACAGCCGCCAAATTCAATCCCAAAAGGTCATAAAAAAAGCATACAATACTTGAAAGCATGAAGATTACCCTCAGAAACCAAGGTATTGACCAAGGTCTGACCAACAAGACCTGTTATCTATATAAGATTTTGGTGTCCGTGGTCTGATCTCTTTCATTGGGTAAGGAAATTAATCTCACATGCTTACAATCAAAACTTTCTCATAGTGCAAACGTTATCACTGAGAATCAAATATTTCCAAAAGCACAGCTAGAGCATAAAATAATTTAGCTTTTCTCAGCTGGCTTAGTCACCCCTCATTCCACTAGGAAACGCCAGCAATCATGATAGTGGATTCCTGTCAGCGAGATGAATGCCCCTGCATAAGTTTGTTTAAACTGGGTTGTTCCTGATGAAGCCCAGAAGCGGGTGAAACGATAAGGGCCCTGTTGAACACAATTAAGCAGTTGGAATGAGGGGTGACTAAGCCAGCTGAGAAAAGCTAAGTTATTTTATGCTATAGCTGTGCTCTTGGAAATATTTGATTCTCAGTGATAATGTTTGCACGAATAGAAAATCTACCATGATCTCCCAACGCTATGGTAGCAGGTACGAACAGCAGGCCACCCACCTCACATTCCGCAAGACCGCTGAGAATTCCCCATCACCTCCTCCACTATAGTAGTGCCATTGTGGCTATACCGAGCTTTATTGAATCCTCTTCTTATTAATATCTCCACCACCTGCGTATGACTGGCCTATCCTCCCATCTACCGAGAACCGCTCTGTTACAGGTAAGTAACTTTACTCTATCCACTACAATAACAGCAGCAAGAAGATGAGAGAACGGAAACAAGCACATGCAGATGGAGCATAGAAGAAAGGAGAAAGAAAGCGGTGCTGCTTCTCTGCGAACTGTGATCCAGACTTGGCCTAGCTACTTACTCTCCGTGACCCGGGCCAGCCCCAGGACGTGTTCTGGGCTCAGATTGTCCAGAGCCAGAAGTTCCTGCTCCGTGAGCGGGAGGCGTCGGCGCTGCTCTGGACCGGAACCTCCGCCTTCGCCGGCTGGGTTGCGTCGGGATTTGAGCCGCTTGAGCACGCTGCCTCCCGGCTTTTTCTTATCGTCCCTGGCCGCCAGTGCCTGTGATGCCTTCGGTTTGGGGCCGCTCATCGCTCTCCAAGATGGCGCCGCCACCCGCGCGCCGTAACTATGGAGAGGGCAGCGCCAGGTCAGAGAGGGCAGCGGCCCTGTTACCTAGGAACGCAAAAGAGTGGAGGCCTAGCGATTCTACCAAGGCGGTTAGATAAAACAGGAGACAGGCTGACGTCAAAAAGTTGAACAGCAAAAGAAGGAGTAGGATGATCATCTGGCCATTTCAATAACCCAGGAGACGTACGGAGTCAAGCCAATTAGGGTAGTTTCTGTTTCCCCTTCTCCGCGCAGCCGTCATCATCACCATATGCACAAAGCATGCATAGCCACCAAGTTCATACAAGTTAAATATGTCAGTGGAAAATAAATCTGTTGGCTCAGGCTGAATATGCCAGGACTGTTTCATTATTGCTACCACACATTACATATTATGGATATTTGCCTTAAACTTTGTTTTAATTTGTTTATCCAGACCTTACGTGCACATGATTTTGCTTTTTAAACCTAAAGATGAATCCTAAGGGTGACTGAACAATTAGGTATAAAACTATGGTGTTTCTGACTTTACTTGTTTTGGAGTGCTTTGGGTCCTGCTGATCTGTATATCTGTTGTCTGGAATTTTGGAAGATGGAAATGAGAAAATAAAAATTACGTTTTGGATGTACTCTGTAGAAGTTGTTTACTTTTTTAGTGTGATAAGTACATAACTATTGCCACAATGGACAGACCAAAGGTTCCACCAAACCCAGAATCCTTTTTTCCAACAGTGGCCAATCCAGGCCACAAATACCTGGCAAGATCCTGAAAAAGATCAATACATTTTATGCCGCTTATCCAGAAATAGCAGTGGAAATCCCCAAGTCAATTTAATAATAGTCTATGGACTTTTCCTTTAGGAAGCAGTCAGCCCCTTTTTAAACCCTGCTAAGCTAACTGCTTTTACCACATTCTCTGGCAACGAATTCCAGAGTTTAATTACATGTTGAGTGAAGAAAAATTAGAGTCATTTATTTATTTTGTTTTCATTCACATACTCATTTGGGACCAGTACACATTGATTAATGCCCTACATATTGGTATTGAGAATGGTGAGATTGCCCTTGCCATCTCACTAGATCTCAGTTCAGTGTTTGATCTGGTAAACCATGACCTGTTTATTGCTGGACTTGCTTCCTTGGAAATCTCTGGCATGGTATTCGTCGGTTTCAGTCGATTCTCTCAGGTCAGGGCTATTCTGTTATCACTCCTTCTTCCACTTTGGCTAACTTTTCCCTTCCATGCAGTGTCTGTTTTCACACAAATCCACTGAAGAAATATTTCAGTATATAATTATGCAGATTATATTCTTTTATTCTCTTCCATGAGCCAGACTGCCTGGATCTCTCTAACAATCCAATCTTGTCTGGACATAGTCTCTGACTGGCTTTGGGAAAATTGCCTAATAGTTAACCCTGCAAAGGTGACCAACCAGTGGCATAGCCAGACAGCCAATTTTGGGTGGGCCTAAGCCCAGAGTGGGTGGGTGCACAATTTTCTCTCTGCTCCAGCCCCCTTCCTCCCCTCCACTCTCCACCCCCTCCCCCGGCACCTCACAACGCAAAATATACTTTGGCTCATGAAGATCCACAAGCTCTGTCAAATGAAGACTCCCTCCAATGACAGCCAGGATGCCTTTTTACCAAGCTTGACAGGCAGCAGCATCAATTCCCTCGCGCCACCGATGCCAGCATCCCAGGCATGCTTAGTATCGGTGGCTCACTGCCAAGCTTGGTAGAAGGGAGTTTTGTCTGCCTTCAGAGGAGGTTCTTCAGCTGGTGGGTTTGGGGATCCCCACTAGGTACAGCACTAGTTCTAGATGTGCTAGGGCCCCCCCCCCATTTGCTGTCCTCCCTGCCCCCCCTCCTATCTCCCCACCTGCCATTACAATCACACACTGACCAACCCTCACCAAATACAGAACAAAGGATCACAAACCAGAAATAAAAATATGTAGACAATAATTCAAATGGTCATATACTGCAACAGTGGAGAAATAAGAACAGAAATGTATTTCCTTTTTCTACTGAACACAATAAAATTACATCCATTATGCACATTTCCCAATTTAACATGTTTCAGTTAATAAATTAAAAATATATACCTTTTCTTTGTTGTCTGGTATTTTATTTTCCATCATGTTGGTTCCAGTTTCTCTTTTCCACTTTCCTGTCTTTCTAATTCTCCTTCAAGCAGTTTGCTGTCCATTTGTCTTTTCTCCTCACTTGTTCCATTCCCTCACTTGTTTCTCACATATCAATCTTTCCATTTTTAGCTCTTGCATTGCTCATTTTTCCTGCTCTCTATCAACTAAAATTTCACCCTCTTTCTAACCCCTTCTTTTTACTTTTCAGATACCTATCAGATTTCCATCTCCTTCTTTCATCTGCTAACTCTCATTCCCTTCTGTTTTTCAATCTACTCTCCATTATAATATCTCTACCTTCTGTTATCATTATCGTCCTCTCGTTTATGTCCTTTCCACTCCCCTTGGCCTCTCACACATAGTTCCACCATTCCCAGTGCCTTCCTCCCTCCACCCTTCTAGCCCAGCATCTGCTCCCTCTTTCTCCGCTCACCACCCTCCACTCCCTCCCAGCATCTTCCTTCCTTGTCCTCTTTCCTCTTGCCCCCTTCCCCAGGGGCCAGCATTTCTGCCTCTCTCTTCACTCCCATACATAGTCCAGCATCTTTCCCTCACTCCCTTCTGCCCTTGAATCCAACATATCCCTCCTTTTCTCCCCTCCTGTGCAGCATCACTCCTTCCTTCTCCTCCATCCTTATGTCCAACATTGTTCACACTCTTTTTGTTCTTCCCTCTCACCCACTGTCCACCATCTCTCTCTCTTCCCCCCCCCCCCCCCCCTTGCATCCCATGTCTAACATCTCTCTCCCCTGGTAGCATCTCTACATCTCTCCCTCCATCACCACGCCCAATATTTCCCCCTTATCCCTTTCTCCCCTGTACAGCATTTCTCCCTCCCATGTCCAACATTTCTTCCTGTCTTGTCCTTTACCTCTCCTATACAGCATCAGTATCTCTCCTTCCGTTCCCACCCACCCTACCCTACATCCAACAATTATCTCCCTCTCCCCCCCTTGCAGCATCTTTCCCTCTCTCCCTCTTCATGTCCAACAATTTTCTCTCCTCTCTCTCCTCTCCACCCCCAACAATTTTTCCTCTCTTCTACCTCCCCCTTCCCGGTGCAGCATCTCTCTTTCTCTCCCTCTCCTCCATCACCATACCCAACAGTTTCATCTCTCCTACCCCACCCCCCAACCAGCATATCTCCTCCTCTCCTTCCCCTTCACCCCCATGCCCAATAATTTTCCCTCTCTCTAGTCCTCACCCCCCTCCGTGCAGCATCTTTTGAAGGGTCACCCGGCAGCATGTAAGAATCGGTTCCTGTGCTGACCTCAATGGGTGGTGGTAAATGGAAATGGGTGTTACCATACGTTAATTTCTTTTTTTTTAAATCCAGCCCTTTACCCACGCAGTAAAAGGGGGCCTCGATGCGCATTTAAAAACATGCGCCGATGCCAGCTCAGGTCCCCTTTTGCCGCAGCTTAATAAAAGGACCCATTTATACATGAAGAACAGGCATCGGGTATCTGTATTTAAAATATTGTTTGTTGACAGTAATCAGCAACAAAAAAAAGAGAAAAGATGTATAGGGCATGATTGCGCTTCTTCTACAGCAGGCAATTGAGCACAAGTATACAGAGCAGTATCTACTATAATAAAACGCAACCTCAACGTTCTGAGGACACTGACGTCACTGAAGTCAGTCAGTCTCCCAGAACAGTTCGTGGATTCATGGTGGTGAAGCCACCCCACTGACCCGTGCCCCGCCCTCGCGTCATGACGTCGAGGGCAGGAAAAAAAACTCAACTAAACAAACGGTTTGCACCCACGCAGGGGGAGGAGGAGTAGATAAACACGCGGAGCGTGTTTCCCTACTCCTCCCCCTGCCAACCCACTCGCGGAAAGGCAACAAACCTCAAAAATACAAGCCCCCACCCTCAGATTTGTACACCCCCCCCCAAAGCTGCAGCTGAAAACAAGGACCTCCAACACCCCCCCCCCCTGCAACAACCCCCTCCTGAGACACCCACCTTCGCGTTGCTTTGCCGGCGGGGACCCGAAACCCCGCCAGCACAAGCCCTGTCTGCTCACTACGGCGTCATCTTCGGCGTCCTAGCCTGTGGAGGCAGGGCTTCTGTGTGTCTGACATCCTGCACGTGCAAGACGTCAGACGCACAGAACTCCGCCCTGCACAGCTACCAACGCCAAAGATGACGCCGTAGTCAGCACACAGGACTTGTGGTGGCGGGGGTTCCGGGTCCCCCGCCGCCAAACCAACGCGAAGGTGGGTGCGATGGGCACGGTGGGTGAGATGGCTGCAGCCGGCTGCATCGCCGTGGGTGGGATGGCGCCGGGAGGGGGGCATCGCACCTCACAGGCAACAGCAAAATGAGGAAAACCTTGCTAGCGCCCATTTCATTTGTGTCAGAAACGGGCCTTTTTTACTAGTATTTCATAATACATTACAGTATTGTTCAAAACAGTAATTGTACAGAGGCAATGTGAACAAAAATACAGAACCAAGCAAGGGGTCCATATTTATCTACATGTTCAGCCTCCGTAGGGTTGTTTTCTACAGCAGACACTGCTTTTGTCTTCTGTCAATAACAGTATGAAGCAGATGTCAAGACAGCAGAACTGAAACTGGAAACTCTCCACACTCCAAGTTCACAGGCAAAACAGATCTAATAATAACGTGTTTGTACATATAAACAAACAAACAAACAGGAATAGGTATACATAACAGTACCGCATAAAAATCATTGTGCACAAGAATCTTACATGGTTCAGTTTCTGCAAAGGTACAATCTCAGATCAAAAATGTTTCCCTGGCATTTCCTTTATCATTACATTACATTAAGGACTTGTAGCCCGCTACAACCCAACAAGTTCTAAGCGGATAACAACAAGAAAAGGAGCATGCTCTGGATAGTTGTACAAATAGTCTCAAACAAAAATGTAAAATCTATGCATTAAAATAATATTTTCTAAAAAGAAAGAGTCTTTAGTAATTTCCAAAATTCATGATAATGTTCTGTTTGCCTAAAAAAAGAAAGAAATAATTTAAACTAGAGGTGGCCTGATAGATCAGTGAGGACTGTAGGGAAAGGGAAATGGGATGATATACTGCCTTTCTGAGGTTTTTGCAACTACATTCAAAGTGGAGAAGTGGCCTAGTGGTTAGAGTGGTGGACTTTGGTCCTGGGAACTGGGTTCGATTCCCACTGCAGGCACAAGCAGCTCCTTGTGACTCTGGGCAAGTCACTTAACCCTCCATTGCCCCAGGTACAAATAAGTACTTGTATATACTATGTAAGCCGCATTGAACCTGCTATGAGTGGGAAAGTGCGGGGTACAAATGTAAGAAAAATAAAATAAGGGATTTACATATATTCAGGTACTTGTCCTGTACAGGAGAAATGGAGGGTTAAGTGACTTGCCAGAGTCACAAGGAGCTGAAGTGGGAATTTAACTCAGTTCCCCAGGATTCAAAGTCCACTAGGCTACTTGAGGACTGTAAAGGATGAATGGCTTTTACTTTATGAACAGTAGGAAATGCTAACACAAAAAGATTTCTAGTAACTCCACTGTAATTCCTATTAACAAAAACAAAATGATCAACTAAATAACCCAGGGAATCTCCATAGAACACTTTAAAAGTCAAAACCAAAATCTTAAACTGTAACCTGGCCTCCACTGGTAGCCAGTGCAGTTGTAACATAAGAGGGGAAATAGACCCGCTTTAGTTTTAGAGCTTTTGTGCAACCAATGTAAATGGAGTTGCAGTAGTCCAATGATGGCAATATTAATTAATTAATTAATTTTGTACCCCTCATTTTCCCTCCTATTTGCAGGCTCAATGTGGCTTATATAGTACCATAGAGGCGGTTGCCAGTACGGTTGATAACAAATACAAAGTTATGTTAAGGTAAAATGAGGTAGATGTGAATCAGGTGTTAAGGGGTCGAGGGGAATGAGGATAGTAGATTGTCCAGTACAATCATTGGTTATGCTGTGTTGCTGTACCATCATCCAATGCTCAAACAAGCACTGTTAGAAATAGCATCTTAGATCAAAAATGGTTCCCTTGCTGCAAAGGCAGAGTCTCAAGTCCAAAAATAATGGTTCTCTTGCATAAAAGCATGGTCTCAAATCAAAAACAGTTCCCTCACTGAAAAAGTGGGGTCCCAGGTCCAAATATTACTGCACATACAATACACTACTGGAAAACTGGAATAGAAGCCGCATGCTTAACGGTGATGAGGGGTGCATGAATGAGTATCAACTGCAAAGCGTGGTTCCCTTGCAGAGAAGCATGGTCTTAGATCAAGCATGGCTCCCTTGAAGTGTGTGAAGTTGGAAAACAGGAAGAGAAGCTGCATGCTTCTTAACGGCCACAAGGTGACATCACTTGGGGTCTGTCAGGTATGCTGGATGGTTGGATCAACGAAGGTCGGATAATTAAGTGTACCGTATTTCCTAACGCTTCTTCCCACCCCAAGGTAACCAGTCCTTTCCACATCAAATCTCTTGAGAGGGTGGTTCCCAGGCCTGGTCCTGGAGGCACCCCAGCCAGTCAGGGTTTTGGGATGTCCATGATGAATATTCGTGAGAGAGATTGCATGCAGTGGAGGTAGTGCATGCAGATCTCTCTCATGGGTGTTCATTGTGGATGTCCCGGGGGCCTGACTGGCTGGGGTGCCTCTGGGATCAGGTTTGGGAACCACTGTCTTAGGAGCTTTAGGTCTCCTACTCTTTCCAAGGTCCCCTATCATGCCTTGGTTTGCAAATGGAAATATGTCACCTAACTGGAAACTTTTCTGCTTCATCCATGGGTAGTCCTTCACCTGGGTGGACACCCAACTCTACTCAGGGGTAACATTTCGTTTCATCCCACCCATCCCGCTTAATAGTGTAAATTTAAAGGGGGCTTCGATGTTAGCTTCAGAACTTAGTACAAAGAAATAGTACTGGCAGACTTCTACAGTCTGTGCCCTGAGAAAGGCAAGGACAAATCAAACTCGGGGTATACATATAAAGTATCACATACCATGTAAACTGAGTTTATCTTATTGACAGACTGGATGGACCATACAGGTCTTTATCTGCTGTCCATTTACTATGTTACTATATTAATTTATGACTGTAGTTTCATTGCATACCCCTAGTCCCTAGTATTTTTGGAAAGAGTAAACAAACAATTTCATGTCAACCCGTTCCACTCCACTCATTATTTTGTAGACCTCTAGCATATTTCCTTCAGCCATCTTTTCTCCAAGCTGAAGAGCCTTAGATGCTTCAGCCTTTCCTCATAGGGAAGTCGTCCCATCCCCCTTTATTATTTGTCTCCCTTATCTGTGCCTTTTCTAAATCCACTATCAGGGAAATTTTGAAAGAGAAGGGTGCCCATCTTCTGACACAAATCGGAGATGGGCCGTCTTCTCTCAGGGTCGCCCAAATCGGCATAATCGAAAGCTGAGTTTGGGCGCCCTCAACTGCTTTCCGTTGTGGGGACAACCAAATTTCATGGGGGCGTGTCAGCACCGTACCAAAGGCGGGACTGGGGCGTGATTAAGAGATGGGCATCCTCGGCTGATAGTGGAAAAAAAGAAGGGCGTCCCTGACGAGCATTTGGACGACTTTACTTGGTCCATTTTTTTTCACGAGCAAGCCTCAAAAAGGTGCCCAAACTGACCAGGATGACCACCGGAGGGGAATTGGGGATGACCTCCCCATTACCCCAGTGTCACCAACCCCCTCCCACCCAAAAAAAAAAAAATTTAAACATTTCTTGCCAGCCTCAAATGTCATACTCAGCTCCATCACAGCAGTATGCAGGTCCCTGGAGCAGTTTTTAGTGGGTGGTAGTGCACTTCAGGCAGGCAGACCCAGGCCCATCCCCCTCCACTTGTTAAACTTGTGGTGGTAAATGTGAGCCCTTCAAAACCCACCACAAACCCACTGTACCCACATGTAGGTGCCCCCATTCACCCCTTAGGGCTATGGTAGTGGTGTACAGTTGTGGGGAGTGGGTTTGGGGGTGGGTTTGGGGGGCTCAGCACTGAGGGTAAGGGAGCTATGCACCTGGGGGCAATTTGTGAAATCCACCGCAGTGCCCCCTAGGGTGCCCGGTTGACGTCCTGGCATGTGAGGGGGACCAGTGCAGTACGAATGCTGGCACCGTCCCACGACCAAATGCCTTGGATTGGTCATTTTTTAGATGGGCGTCCTCGGTTTTCCATTATGTGTGAAAACCGGGGACGACCATCTCTAAGGTCGACCTGAATGTTGAGATTTGGGTGCCCCCGACCGTATTATCGAAACAAAAGATGGCCACCATCTTGTTCGATAATACGAGTTTCCCCCGCCCATTCGTGGGGCCCCCTAAGAGATGGTTGTCCCCATTCAAAAATGCCCCTCCACATCTTTTTTGAGATGTGGTGACCAGAATTGAACACAATATTCGAGGTGTGGTCACACCATGGACCGATACAAAAGCATTATAACGTCCTCACTTTTGTTTCCATTCCTTTCCTAATAATATCTAACATTCTATTTGCTTTCTAGCCGCCGCAGCACACTAGCAGAGGGTTTTAAAGTATCATCAACAACAATGCCTAGATCCCTTTCTTGGTCAGTGACTCCTAACTTGGAACCTTGTATTACATAGCTATAGTTTGGGTTCCTCTTTCCCATATGCATCACTTTGCACTTGCTCACATTAAACGTCATCTGCCAATTGGATGCCCAGTCTCATAAGGTCCTCTTGTAATTTTTCACAATCCTCTCACGATTTAACAACTTTTAATAACTTTGTGTCATCAGCAAATTTAATTACCTCACTAGTTACTCTCATCTCTAGATCATGTATAAATATGTTAAAAAGCAGCGGTCCCAGCACAGACCCCTGTGCAACCCCACTATCTACCCTTCTCCGTTGAGAATACTGACCATTTAACCCTACTGTTTTCTGTCCTTTAACCAGTTTTGTAATCCACAATAGGACACTACCTCCTATCCCATGACTCTCCAATTTCTTCTGGAGTCTTTCATGAGGTACTTTGTCAAACGCCTTTTGAAAATCCAGATACACAATATAAACCAGCTCACCTTTATTCACATTTATTCACCCCTTCAAAGGGGTGAGGCAAGATTTCCCTTCACTAAATCCATGTTGGCTTTGTCTCATTAATCCATGCTTTTGAATATGTTCTGTAATTTGTTCTTTATAATAGTCTCTACCATTTTGCCTGGTTCCGATGTCAGGCTCACTGGTCTATATTTCCTGGATCCCCTCTGGAACCTTTTTAAAATATCAGCGTTACATGGACTACCCTCCAATCTTCTGTTACCACACTTGATTTTAAAAGATAAATTACATATTACTAACAATAGTTCCACCAGTTCATTTCTCAATTCTATCAGTACTCTGGGATGAATACCATCTGGTCCTGGAGATTTGCTACTCTTCAATTTGTCAAATGCCAATTGCATCCTGTAGGTTTATAGAAATTTAATTCAGTTTCCCGACTCATCAGCTTTGAATACCATTTCTGGCACTGGTATCTCTCCCAATCTTCCTCGGTGAAGACCAAAGCAAAGAATTAATTTAATCTCTCTGCTATGGCTTTGTCTTTCCTGATTGCCCCTTTTACCCCTCAGTCATCTAGTGATCCAACTGATTCTTTTGCCGGCTTCTTGCTTTTAATATACCTAAAAAAATATTACTGTTTTTGCCTCCAATGCAATCTTTTTTTCAAAGTTCCTCTTTGCCTTCCTTATCAGAATGTTGCATTTGACTTGACATTCTTTATGCTGTTTCTTATTATTTTCAGTCAGTTCCCTCTTCCATTTTCTGAAGGATTTTCTTTTGCTCTATAGCTTCCTTCACCTCACTTTTTAACCATGCCAGTTGTTGTTTGGTCTTTCTCACAACTTTTTAATACACGGAATATATTTGGCCTGGGCTTCCATATGCGCTCCACTAAGGACTAGGTCTAGAAGTTTTCCTTCTGTGATGGATGCCTGTTCTGGTGTGAGCATGTAATAATCTTTGAATAACTTCCTATACTTTTGGCTACGATTTCTGAACATGCAGCATCATTAAAGGGAAGACTTTTAAATGCCCAGTTAGGTATATATTTATATATTTATTAGGATTTGTTTACCACCTTTTTGAAGGCATTCACTCAAGGTGGTGTACAATAAGAATAAATCAAACATGAACACTAGACAATTACAGCAGTAAAAATATTAAAATACAATACAAAGTATGGCATAGTACAACTTGATTTCTCAAAATCTATCTTTAGGGGGACCACTAGTTAATAATGAATACCTTACCAATTTCCTACCAGATGGTTTTTGGTAGTTTCAGTGTGTAAAAAGCAAATGCTTTATCAACCATGGACCTCAAAGCTTCCATACCTGGCAATTCTGAACAGAATAAGTGCTCCTTTCCAGGGCCGGTCTTAGCAAGTGCGGGGGCCCTGTGCAGACCAATTTGGTGGGGCCCCATCCTAGCCCCTCCCACCCTAGCTCCACCCCATTGATAAGATTATTCCATTTTTTAGTAAATTTGTTATTTATGAAATTTCAAATAAAGACAAATGAAGCTAAACTTGTACAACTTGTACAAAAAAACTGATTGAAATAATAAGCATAAGCTATCATGAACCCCCCTCCCCAGAAATTCAGTTCAAGTCCACTACAATTAGTAGTTCCAATTCTCATAACAAAGGAGAATAAAGGAAAAATACTAAGAAAGATCCAGTACTTTCAAATTCCCCTATTTTTTTTTTTTTAATTTAAAAAGGTTCCTTGAAATGGATTTTATATGTGCTCTTTTCCTCTCCTAAGCTGAACATGCTTAGAGAAATGCCACTCTTTCTTGAGGCTACAATACTATTGCTTTGGAAACTCAACTTTCTCCTAAATACACATGATCTGGCCAGCTTAGCAAGATAAGTACCTTTAGATGGACAATTTTTAGTCTGCCCACTTGGGATTCTTTAGGTTTTCAATAACTTTGGGCAAATTAATAGTACAGTCTGACACTACTAGCCCTCTCCACTTGCCCCTGTCCCCACCCCTCATATACACGCACCACTTTAGCTAACCTCTTGATCTTTTCCAGCCACTGCCCTTCATAAAACACTGAATTTTGACTTAATCACTGATGGGAGAATAATAGACTACTGCAATAGTATTTACCTTTAAAATGGCACAAAAGGGGTTTGAAACTTCCTTCTTTCTTATAAGAAAAGCTATCATCATACCTGGCTTACCTTTGAATGGCAGTGGCACAAACTTGCTCCAGCTCGAGCTCCACTTGACTGTCTTTATTTATTTTTAAGTCGCACTCACTCGCACACTGGCTCACCTCCGACCAGGCTCCAGGCAGCTTTCCCGCTCAGTGACTCCCGCCCGCCAAACAGGAAATACCTCATCAGAAGGCGGGACATTGAGCGGGAAGTGAAATGCTGGGGTGAGCCATCGCTGTAACTCTCTGTCGGGAGCTGGGGCTGGCGCTGCAACTGTCTGTTGGGGCCGTTGGTGCAACTGTCGGGGTCCGGGGAGGCTGCTGACGGCGGGCTCAGCGGGGGGTGGGCACCATGCCGCAACGTGGCGGGAGCGGAGCAGCAGCAACCGAGCGGGATCATGATGCGGTTGGCCGAGCGGGGGTCGGTCGGAGTGAGGCAGAGTTGAGGCGCGCCGTGCGGGGGTCGGTCGGAGTGAGGCAGAGTTGAGGCGCGCCGTGCGGGGCCCCCCTAAGCGGCAGCCTCTGTTGCCTCTGCCCAAGACCAGCCCTGCTCCTTTCAAAGAGCACCAACGGTATAACTGGAGCTATATTCTTATCATTGGTCCAAATCTTGTTATTAGAATGAGTAAAAAACCAAACCAATGTAAAAAAAACTCTTCTAAGAGAGAAATATTGGTTTCTAAAAAAAACCCATATGAATAAACAAACACTACTACTGTGAGAAAAAGTATCCAAATTCAATTTACAAAAAATCTATAATCCATATGATGATAAATCTTTACAAATAAGCCCAATCCGGGTTCAATGTGGCTTACATTTGAAAGTAAAGTGAGATGGAATAATAGAATTCAGTTATTCATGGGAGCAAGTGGATGGATATGTTTGAAACATTTAACAAAGTTGAGATTAGCATAGCGTACAAGCGATGTGACCACATCACACCATTTTTGCAAACTTCACTGGCTACTTTATTTATTTTATTTATGGTACATTTCTATCCCACATTTTACCACACATGCAGGCACAATGTGGCTTATTGGCTTAAACTCAAAGAAACCAAGAAGGAATATGGCTAGCAAAAGCACAGGTGGAAGAAAAAATGGTGACAGGTATAGAGAGAGTGACACTAGTACATACAGGGCTAAATTTAAAAACTCCATGTCTGATCTTCAAGGCCCTTATAGGAAATGGCCCTAAGTACTTGAATAGAATGATCCTCTACATACCTCCAAGGGACACTAAGGTCCTCCCAAGGAGTATCCCTAACCACACCCCTCTCCAAAAGACATTACACGATGTGATACCCCCAAGCGAGCCTTCTCTGGAATAACCTCACACTCTGGAATGCACTCCCTGAAAGGCTCTACTTCAGAAAGCAGGTGAAAGCTTGGCTCTTAAACCAGGCCTTTAATGGAAGAAGTAACTAACTTGTTAGTCTTACTCACAGACACAAAGAATGACACAGGCTGCACATACTGTAGCAGGACATGCTTATCCACTCCTACCCTAGCTGAGATAATATTTAACCATCTGACCTCATGTGCACCTTTCTTTAAATTATTCACCTTATTTTCTAACTCGTCTTACTCTCTTACCTATCTAATGTTCCACCTTTGCTTATACCCTACACTCTCAATTCAAATGTTACATTACATATTGTGTTGATATTGTAAGTTGTATACTATATACCTTACCAAGAGAAACTGGCTTTGGAAGAGACTGCTTTGGAGAGGGCCTTGCGGGGAAGTAGTGTTAGCGGTTGTGTGTCCTGTTTGTATGGCGCGCTGCTGCTGTCCACCACCCCGATTCTACGCTATACACAGAGGTGGGAGATGGACCTGGGAGTCAGCCATGATTTGAAAAGCTGGGAGTGGGCTCTATGTTCTTTTCTAAAGGTGTCCATCTCTAGCTCATTAATAGAGAATGGGTATAAAATACTATATTGCTGGTATTATACACTGCATAGACTGGTGAAGATGTACAGGCAGGGCTCTAGTCACTGCTGGAGGGGTTGCACAGTGAAGGGAGACATGTACCTTATTTGGTGGTCCTGCTCCAGAGCTACTGCGGGGAGCTGCTTACCCTTCTCCCCTGCTCCAGCAGTTCACCAGGATGCATTACCCCGGCGGCAGATTACTGCCTCCTGCGTTTTAGACTACACAGGTTGAAACCCAATATATATAAATTGGCTACACACTTTTGGCAGCAGGTCCCCTGCCACCTCCGGTGATAGCTGTATTATTTAGGATGGACTTTCTTTACCAGGTGTCTAAGCTAACAGCATTGAGAACTGGCTAGGTTGCCAATTTTTACAAGTGTTTGATGCCATATGTTATCGGGAGACAGCAGGCGAGGGTGGACATTGACACCTTATAGCTGGCGACTCACTCTAGATAAATACTTATCCTAAAGCTGTGGCCTCTACTAGACTTTTGGGCACTTTCCCTATAGACTTGCCTGTGTGTTAGATGGAGGAGGGTAGGTTTATGAGGTTGAGATGTTATTGTTATTGAGCTGATATTGAATCTAACTACATGCTTTGTATCATGCATTATTGAAATAAAATCTTAAAAAAAAAAAAAAGAAAAATTAACTGGCTTTCTTGAATGGCAAGTGAAGAAGTAGCCTAGTGGTTAGTGCAGCAGACTTTGATCCAGGGAAACTTGAGTTCAATTCCCACTGTAGCTCCTTGCAAGTCTGGGCAAGTCACTTACCTCTCCATTGCCCCATGTACAAATAAGTACATGTGTATACTATGTAAACTGCTTTGAATGTAGTTGCAAAAACATAGAAAGGCAGTATATCAAGTCTCATTCCCTTTCCCCCTTATAGAACCTTTGGATGCATGACTAGAAACATATACTTATTATCACAATTCCTCATGTACAGCCACAAAACAATCTTTTATGGTGGATAGTGTTCACAATGAGCTTCTTTTATTATGGACCAGATAGAAGAGATGAGTTTTCAGTTTTGGCACAGTATAAGTCATCACAAGAACAAAATATAAGAAAACCAATGGACTGCATTAGTGGGTGGTAGTCCATTTAATTATGTTTAAACAAAATAGAACTGCCTGAAGCAAAATATTTATTTTTATTTTGACATATAAAACCACTTGTCCCGGAAATATGTTCAAAACAGAATAATCCATTTGTGTATCTAAAATGTAAACTTCTACAAAACAGATGCAGATATGATTCCATGTGCCCCAATGAAAGGAGAGTTTAATTTTACTTACATCTAATTTCAGTATACTTCATACTTCCAAGGAGGAATACAAGTTAACATGAACCCATCAGAAAGCAGGCTATCCTCACTGAAAATTGGCCATCTGTATTGTACAGAACAGTGGAGTGGAGGAGTAGCCTAGTGGTTAGTTCAGAAGACCCTGATCCTGCAGAACTGGGTTCAATTCCCACCACAGCTCCCTGTAACTCTGGGCAAGTCACTTAACCCTCCATCACTCCAGGTACAAAATAAGCACCTGAATATAGTATGTAAAGTACCTGTATATTGTAGGTATACTGTTTTGTTGGTAACCACAGAAAGAAGTATATCAAGTCCCATTCCCTGTAGCAAAATGAGCACAAAATATAGACTTTATTAGTGCTGTTTCTTTCAGCTACAATCATTTTTAAGCTGTTTTGGTGATACTTAATTGTTATTTCATGATATTTACATCTACATATGGGAAAAGTTCAAATTAATTAAAACGCTGTCAAATAAGTAAAATAAGAAAAATCTGTTGTCTTCCACCTTTTAAGGCACTGCCTATCCAACTAGAACAGCTTTTACCTTTTTACAGATGGACCAAACATAGGCAGTAACTTATTTCTAATAATTTTTGTTGCTATTGTTTTCAATAGTGTTTGCTATTGCTTTGGGTGAACCAATGTGTCAGCAAGCTCCGCATACTGGCTTCAGCTCATATAATGGGCTAAAGAGGCTCTCCCCATCTCCTGTTGTATCTAACCTCCTTGGATTCTACGGATCCAGTCCTCAAGTAACAGAGATGGGAGGTTTTGTCAATACTGCTTCACCCATGGGACCTTAGTAGTCCAGTTCAGGCCTGGTTTAGCCCAACTTTATTCATGAAATTAGTGAGAGAGGCAGAATGCATGCAATGGAGGAAAATTCAGACTTGGGCTAACCCACTTAATTTATCTAGGATGAGGGATAGCAATAGGAAGAAACTTTCCTTCATTCTCTGCTTTTTCTGAGCATATTCAAAAGCATGAATTAATGAGACAAAGAGGCATATTTTCAAAGCACTTAGCCTTCCAAAGTTCCATATAGTCAACAAGGATTTAGTGAAGGGAAATCATATCTCACCGATCTATTATATTTCTTTGAAGGGGTGAACTAACATGTGGATAAAGGTGACTGGTCAATATTGTGTATCTGGATTTTCAAAAGACATTTGACAAAGTACCTCATGAAAGATTCCAGAGAAAATTGTAGAGTCATGGGATAGGAGGTAGTGTTCTATTGTGAATTGAAATCTGGTTGAAAGATAGAAAACAGAGAGTAGGGTTAAATGGTCAGTATTCTCAATGGAGAAGGGTAGATAGTGGGGTTCCCCAGGGTTCTGTGCTGGACAGTTGCTTTTTAACATATTTATACATGTTCTAGAGATGGGAGTAACTAGTGAGGTAATAGTTATTAAAAGTTGTTAAATCACAAGAGGATTGTGAAAAATTACAAGAGGACCTTACAAGACTGGGAAACTGGGCATCCAAATGGCAGGTGACATTTAATGTAAGCAAGTGCAAAGTGGTGCATCTGGGAAAGAGGAACCTGAACTAATGCAAAGTTCCACATTAGAAGTCACTGACCAGAAAAGAGATCTAGGTGTCATCGCTGATGAAACGTTGAAACCCTCTGTTCAGTGTGCGGCGGCGGCGGCAGCAGCAGCTAAGAAAGCAAATACAATGTTAGGTATTATTAGGAAAGGAATGGAAAACAAAAATGAGGACGTTATAATGCCTTTGTATGAGGACTGAACTGGGCCTTTCTGTGCGTTCTAAAGACTATCTATTAATGCTGTGGCAGAAACTTAAAGTTTTAAAACTATGGGGAAAAGGGTATGGAGACTAGCTAATAAAGTTTGCTTGCCTTTTTTTTTTAATTTTAAAATTCTATGTTTATCAGTATCCTACAATTGCTCTTTTAAACCCTAATCTTTAAGCTGTGGCAGAAACTTCAAGTTTTAAAACTATGGGGGAAAGGGTACGGAGAGTAGCTAATAAAGTTTGCTTGCTTTTTTTTTTTTTAGGGTTCAACATTTTTTATTGATGACAACTCAAAAGAAACACCTTTAACCTGGTGCATAAACAGAGATTCAGAGTATACAAACATGCTCTGTTTAAACCATATGATACAGCTCGTCATCAAACTTTTAACATATTATCTCTACCCCTCCCCCCCCCTCTAAGTGGTGGTCAATATGTGTGTGCTTCAACTTTTCATTTTTTGGACTAACTCCCTCCCGTCCCGGGGGAGGTCCTGGGTCCTGTACTCTGATGGCCCCCTCCCCCGTTCTGGAGAGCATCACTCTTATTGTGGCAGACTTATTCTACTATACCAATCTACCTACAACAATTGCTATAATTTGTTCTGTTAACCATTTTTATAGCGTAGGCGTAGTATCTAATCCACCTTAATGGCACTCCCATACACTTTGGAATTGAATAACCCCGCCTTCTCCCTTTTGTCCACCAACTCCCCCCATCCTAATATTCCGAAGGAAATAAACGATGGAAAAGAAAAAGAAAGAAAAGAAAAAGGGAAAAAAACCCCTCAGTTTATGGCCACTTCATAATCGGTTCAGAATAAAACTCCGAGCCCTGGGCGCCAATGACTGTATATAAGGCTCCCAAATCTTCAGGAATGCCTTCTTTCCTTTTGGGGAGGATCCCACCTCTCTCCTCTCCATCATCAGCAGTTCATATAGACTATTCCTCCAATGCCAGTAATCCGGAGGTTCGGAGTGTACCCAGGCCTGTAAAATCAGTTTCTTACCTACTAAACTGGCTTTCCTGATGAACTGCCGGGCTCCTCCCGCGTGCAAGACAAATAACTTATACTGATCTAAGAGTAGACCCTGCGGAGTAAGCGGGATCCTGCTCTTTAATACCGACTCTAGAAATCCCACAATTTGCCTCCAAAAGTTCTGGATCTTGTAACATTCCCAAAGGTAGTGATATAATGTGCCTTCCCGCTGCCCACACTTAGAACATAAAGAATCAACTTCTCCTCCAAATTTGGATACTTGATATTTTCACATGTATGCTCTATATAAAATCCTGTATTGGCATTCCCTCAAGGCAGCGTTTCTCGACGAGGTGGGAATTCTAGCCGATAACTTCTGAAAATCTAGTTTCAGGTTTGGACGCTTCAGATCATGGGCCCATTTCCCTAAAATACGTTCTGTATCTCTACCCCTACTCAACTCCCCCAACGCTTTTTGTAATTCAGAAACCGATAAACGCCTCCCTTGCACGGAACTAAAGAATGCCCTTATTTGGCGCCCATGTCCACTACTCAATTTCCCTTGCTCTAAAGATCTAACATAATGTGCTAACTGGTAATACACAAATTGATGATTCTGAGTGATACCTACCCCTAGAGCTCCAAGCTCCAATAATCGTCCCTTAGAATCCAGTACATGTTCCAATCTGGTGATCCCCATTGTTGCCCAACTACAAAGTACTTTGTTCTCCGTACCTGGTGAGAACTGTGGGTTACCCTGCAGAGGTAGAAGATCTGTTATAGCCGCCGCTAGCCCCCAGGTCTCATTTAACTCTCTCCATACCTGTCTCAAAGGTCTTACCAATACACTATTGCTTACCTATGGCAGGATTTGGCGGCTCGGGCATTGTAACAAAAAATATAAGTGGAAAGGTTTGAAGCACTCTTGCTCCAAGCTACGGGGGGGGGTGTAATCTTGCCTATCTAATAACCAATCACCCAGGTGCCGGAGTAGACTGGCCTGGTTGTAGCGACGGAGGTTTAGTAATCCAATGCCTCCCTCTCTCCATGACCCCATCATTAACTTCAAAGGGAGTTTTGGCTTTGACCCCCTCCAAATAAATTTCCTGACATGTTTGAGGATTTGATTTATATCTTTAGCCCATAATCGTATGGGGAGTACCTGAAATAAGTATAACCATCGTGGAAATTCCACCATACGAAACAGATGCACTCTCCCATGCAGGTTGAGTGGCAGGACTCCCCATCTGTCTAGCCAGTCCTTCAAAGCTGCGATCCTATTACCTATATTCATCAGATGTATTTCTGATGTTTTTTGGGGGATCTGTACCCCTAAGTATTGGAGTGACTCTGATGCCCATCGCAGTGGGAACTCTGCTCCCCACATCTGCCTCACACTATTGTCTGTTGCTAACGCTAATGATTTTGAATAGTTTATTTTAAAACCAGCAAAATCCCCATATTCCCTAAAGAGTTCTAATAAGGCCTCCAACAAACTTTTTGGTTGGGTTAGATGAACCAGTAAATCATCTGCAAAAGCAGATACCTTAAACCCTTCGGGTCCCCAGTTTCCCCCTCTATTTCCGGGTGATCCGTAATTTCCCTGATCAATGGGTCTAATGCCAAGACAAATAGTAGGGGCGAGAGAGGATACCCCTGTCTCGTACCCCTCCTGATCTGGAATAAGGGTGACTGTTCCCCGTTGATCCACAAATATGCCTGGGGATTTACATAGAGTGCCCCTATCGCCTCCTGGAAAGCCCCTTCAATGCCCATCTTAGTCAGCACCGCAAATAGAAAACCCCACACCACCCTATCAAAGGCCTTCTCCGCATCAAAACTGACAACCAGAGAAGGCCTTTTCTGTCATTCCACTGTCTCCAAGGATGCCAACAGAGCCCTCATATTCTTTGCCACTGTCCTCCCTTGCACAAACCCAACTTGAGAAGATGCTATTAACCCCGGCAAAAGCTTTGCCAGTCGGTTGGCCAGGATCTTCGCATATAATTTAAGATCACTATTCAATAGGGAGATTGGTCTGTAGGAACTTACCTCAGTTTCGTCCCTCCCAGGTTTTCGTAATATTATAATTTTTGCTATGTTAAGGGAGTCTGGCATTGTCCCGGTTGAGACCATGTTGTTATATAGATCTAACAGGGGAAGTGTGACCTGCTCTTGTAGGATCTTATAGAATGCTATATTGAATCCGTCTGGCCCCGGCTCCTTATGTAATTCACTCTGCTGTAGGGCCAACATCAATTCCCCTTCCTCAATAGGACTGTTTAGAGTCTCTCTTTGCTCCTCTGTGATCTTGGGCAGATTTTGGTTTATTAGATATAGGTTACTGTCTTCTACAATATCGATAGGTTCTGCATATAGCACCATAAAAAATTCCCTAAATCTCCCTATAATATCTTTGGTCTCCCTTATAAGATTCCCTCCTCCATCCTTCACTTGTAGAATCCTTGAGGGCCCTTTCTTCCCTTGCACTAGCCTGCCTAATAGTGCGCCTGCTTTATTTCCATATTGAAATAGCTGGTGTTTATAATACATTTGTGTTTTCTGTGCTCTTTGATGAAGGAGCTCATTTAGGTTTTTCTGAGTTATGAGCAACTCCTTCTTGTTCTCATCCGTAACTTCCTCCCCTAGTCTCTTCCTTCTTGCCCGAACCTCTCTTTCCAAGCGAAGGATCTCTTTATCCCTCATTTTCCTGGCTCTTGCTCTATAGGCTATCACCTCTCCCCTCATAACTGCTTTGGCTGTTTCCCAGTACAGTACCACATTATGTCTGTGATCTCCGTTAAATTGCTCAAATTCCTGCCATTTTTCACTTATAAATGACTTAAAATTTGGATCTCTATACAGTTCAAACGGAAATCTCCACCCTCCCTTCCCAAGCCCTCTTCCAGTGACCTGTAGTTCAAACCATACCATCGCATGGTCTGAAATCTCGCATGGGCCTATCTCTGCTTTTGGCACTTGAGAAAACAATGCCGGGGATATGAGAAAATAATCAATATGGGATTGGGTCAAGTGTGCTCTGGAGGTGTGCGTATAGTCCCCTCTGCGAAGGGTGCAATACCCTCCACACATCTATCAGGTTTAGGGCTGAGCAGAGGAAAGGCACACCTCGTGATTGAAATCTATGCTGCAAACCCAATTCACCACATCTATCGATCTCAGGGTCTATCACCATGTTGAAATCCCCTCCAAGTATGACATTGCCCCCCTGGTAGGAGCCCAGCACTTCCAATAACTTGTTATAGAATTTCTTGTCATACACATTGGGTGCATATACATTGCACAGGATATATGAAGATGTGCCTATTTCTACTTCCATTATCACTATCCTACCTCCCTCGTCCCGTTTTATTGTTTTAATTCGCATCTGCAGGCCCCTCCGAATTAATATCAACACTCCTCCCTTTTTACCCAGTGCTGGAGAGCCTACTGCCATTTCCACCCAACCCTTCTGGAATTTGCTGTGCTCATTATTGGAGAGATGGGTCTCTTGGAGGAATACTATGTCTGCTCTGTGTCTCTGCAATGCCTGCAGGACTTTAGTACGTTTGACAGGTGAGGAAATCCCCCCCACATTCCAGGAAATTAACCTAAGTGGGTTCAGACTCCTGTTTTATATCCATAACAATATCTGATAACTGCACACTGAAGGGTGCCCCCCAGCCCATGGGCACCCTCCATCCTTTGACCTGCAGCTTTCCACCCCAGCTCCCACATCCATTCCGAACCGTGTAGCAGGATTGTTGATAACCGTATGAAACTGACAAAAAAAAAAAAAAAGAAAGAAAGAGAAGAACCCTACTACTACTACTACTATTTAGCATTTATATAGCGCTACAAGGCATGCGCAGCGCTGCACAAACATAGAAGAAAGACAGTCCCTGCTCAAAGAGCTTACAATCTAATAGACAAAAAATAAATAAAGTAAGCAAATCAAATCAATTAATGTGAACGGGAAGGAAGAGAGGAGGGTAGGTGGAGGCGAGTGGTTACGAGTCAAAAGCAATGTTAAAGAGGTGGGCTTTCAGTCTACATTTAAAGGTGGCCAAGGATGGGACAAGACGTAGGGGCTCAGGAAGTTTATTCCAGGCGTAGGGTGCAGCGAGACAGAAGGCGCGAAGTCTTGAGTTGGCAGTAGTGGAGAAGGGAACAGATAAGAAGGATTTATCCATGGAGCGGAGTGCACGGGAAGGGGTGTAGGGAAGGACGAGTGTGGAGAGATACTGGGGAGCAGCAGAGTGAGTACATTTATAGGTTAGTAGAAGAAGTTTGAACAGGATGCGAAAACGGATAGGGAGCCAGTGAAGGGTCTTGAGGAGAGGGGTAGTATGAGTAAAGCGACCCTGGCGGAAGACGAGACGGGCAGTAGAGTTTTGAACCGACTGGAGAGGGGAGAGGTGACTAAGTGGGAGGCCAGCAAGAAGCAGATTGCAGTAGTCTAAACAAGAGGTGACAAGGGTGTGGATGAGGGTTTTGGTAGAGTGCTCGGAAAGAAAGGGGCGGATTTTACGGATGTTGTAAAGAAAGAAACGACAGGTCTTGGCAATCTGCTGGATATGAGCAGAGAAGGAGAGAGAAGAGTCAAAGATGACCCCAAGGTTTCGAGCTGAGGACACAGGGAGAATGAGAGAGCCATCAACAGAAATAGAAAATGGGGGGAGCGGGGAGGTGGGTTTGGGGGGGGGGGGGGAAATGAGAAGCTCGGTTTTGGTCATATTTAATTTCAGATGGCATTGAGACATCCAGACAGCAATGTCAGACAAGCACGCTGAAACTTTGGTTTGGATGCAAGGTGAGATATCAGGGGTAGAAAGGTAGATTTGGGAGTCATCAGCATAGAGATGGTAGGAAAAGCCATGGGATGAGATTATTGAACCAAGGGAAGAAGTGTAGATAGAAAAGAGGAGGAGGCCAAGAACAGAACCCTGAGGTACGCCGACAGGCAGAGGGATAGAAGTAGAAGAGGATCCACCAGAGTGAACACTAAAGGTTCACATCCTCCCACATCCCCTTTCCATTGTTCCCCCTCCCCCCTTCCCTCCCACCACCTCTGAACTCCTTCCTCTCTTGTCCTGTAGTTCTCGCTAGAGAATGAGTCATGCCCCCCCCTCTTCCCCCTAGCGCAGACCTCCAGATTATTATATTTCTCCCCCTATTAATTATGAACTGCTAACATTACACAGTCCTGCTTCCTAGCATATATAACATTAACCTTAAATTAACATCTGTTATACTTAAATATAGACACGGCCCTTGGTACAGGAAACTTAGATGGAAAGCCCTCCATGGGCCGAGAAAGTACCTGCATGTACCCAAGGATTCTATATTTATTTTACAGTCCTTACTGAACAGTCACACCAACTTGCATGTATTCAATGTCCACTCTATCTTCCTCTGCTTTCATGTCTACTTGTTGCCTCTGGACTTAATCCAACCGGGCCTAATTCGCCTCCTTTTCAGGGATCCCGTGGGCTGCTGATCCTTGCGACCTCGCTCTCTTCCTCCGGTCTCTGCTCCATTTTATTAGCAAAGTGCAAGGCCTCCACATGTGAGCTGAAGAAGTGTTGTTTGCCCTTGTACTGAATTCTGAGTTTGGCTGGGAACATCAGAGCGAAGTTAGCTTTTTTTTCATACAGGCTCTTGCACACTTCCACAAATTGCCTACGCTGGGCCGCCACTGCGGCTGAGAAATCTTGAAAACAAAGGACATTGCGGGTATCATACTGCACTTTGCCTCTCGCTCTCCATGCTCGCAGTATTTCTTGTTTGTGGGTATAGTTGAGAATTTTACATATTATTACACGTGGCCTCTCTAAGTCCTGTCCAGTGCGGCCCAGCCGGTGCGCTCGCTCGATTTTTAATTCCTTCTCCAGCCCGGGTAAGTTTAGCGTCTTGGGCAGCCATGTTTCAAGGAACTCCCGCAGCTCTACCTCACGTATAGACTCCGGCAGCCCCACCAGCCTTAAATTATTTCGGCGTGATCTGTTTTCTAGATCTTCTACTTTAGCTTCCAGTTTGCCCAGTTGCTCCTGCATTTGCTCTTGCTTGCTTTCACATTGCTGGCACTGATCTTCCACGTCCGACAGTCTCTGCTGGAACCCAGTCAAATCTGTGCGTAAGCTTTTTTTTTTTTTTTTTTTTTACATTTGTACCCCGCGCTTTCCCACTCATGGCAGGCTCAATGCGGCTTACATGGGGCAATGGAGGGTTAAGTGACTTGCCCAGAGTCACAAGGAGCTGCCTGTGCTGGGAATTGAACTCAGTTCCTGAGTTCCCCAGGACCAAAGTCCACCACCCTAACCACTAGGCCACTCCTCCACTTTACCGTCCATTTGCACTATTTGATCTGAGATTTTCTGCAGTTTTTTTATCGACTGATGCCTCTAATAAGGTTGAGACTTCTGCGGCTATCTCTGCTGCCCAGGCGGAACTCACCGATTCGCTCGACGCGCCAATCTCCGCCATTTTGTTTTCGCCCGTGCGGCTGTGTGTGCTGTCTTTCCGGCTGATTTTTGCGGCCATTCCGACCCGAATCTCAGCCAGCCAACCTTTGCCCACACCGGAGAAGTTTCCTGTGCCCTTCTGGCTCGATTTCGTGGGTTCTCTGCTGATGTGTGCGGCGCTAGGGGAAGTTGTTCTACGAGGGGTCTCGGAGCTCTAACAAGCGGCGACCTTCCCTTCACCTAGCATCACATGACTCCCTCAAGCTTTTTTTTTAATTTTAAAATTCTCATGGGACCTCAAGATATTCCCCTCCCAGATTGTTATCTCCCCATTTTCTTTTCTTTCTAGGGTTCATGGTATAGGTGAGGACTCCAACATGCCAACAGGCTTGGAAATGGTGGCGGGCTCTGGAAAATAAAAAAAATGTAGAGTGACCCTTTTTAACAATCCACAAGCCAGACTTTTTACCAGGTGTTTTTTTTTTTTTTTTTGGGGGGGGGGGGCAGAGAGGAGTCCGTTTAAAAGCTAGGTGGAAATAGGGGCTCTTACCATTGGAGATGTGCTGAGGTGGAGGGGGGGCAGTTTCTATATTTTGCCCAGCTGCAGCAAAGACAGATTTCTAACTACCCACTATTATCAGTATGTATATAATTAAGACATTATTACAACACTTTGTGTACTGGCTCAGGTATAGGTTGAGAGGAGATTGGGCAGAGATATATATGGAGATAAAACTTTCCAGCTATTGGCCTCTGTATGATCTAAAGAGCTTAAAATGGATATTAGGAATCAGTTTCAGGGAATCTATGAATACACTAAAGATATTACACAGAATATACATGATTAGAGAAAGGGGGCCCACTTAGGTCTGTGGACAGATGATCTCTGTAGTAGATGTCATACACAGTAGGGAACATCCCTTCACACTTTCTTAGAAATCTCAGAATTGTCCATATTGCTTTATTGGAAAAGATTCTCCAAACATCTTTAGAATGGAACTACCAAGCTCTTTTGTTGATCAGAATATCCCCACAGAAGCAATGAAAGTTCTAGACATAGCCATTCTGTTGGTTAAAAGAAAACTATATTACAGTTTTGGGCTTCCCATACACCTCCTCCTTTCCAGAAGTGGATCTCCAGATTAACTAATGTGGCAGCTTTTGAATTGCTAACATACTATCCTAAATCAAAACCAGAATGGGTGAATTATAAGTTGCTGTGGAATTGATTACTCCATCACATTTCTGTACTACCTAAACAAGTTTATATACATTATCCTTTACCCTGTTTTCTACTTTTCTTGCTGTCTCTCATAGGATTTACACAGCTGTGTACCAAGCGCTTGCATGGATGTTTTGTATAGATGAATGTGTGTGTTTATTCCTAATTTGGTTCAGTATCTTATATGCCTTGTAAAAAATAACATGTTGTGCACATTGTGAATGGGTAAAAGGTTGCCTAGCACTGTATCTAGCATTAGTTGTTTGTATCTGTTCTAGTTTTTGTTTTGTTTTTTGTTCATATACTGGTGACCATTGTGTATTGTTATACGTTTGTGCACATTATGTCTTAATAAACAGAGTAAAAAAAAAAAGTGATGGAAAAGAGTAGACAGTGGGGTTCCGCAGAGATCGGTGCTTATTAAGAAGTTTACAAATTAATTCAAGAATACATTCTTGATACAGAAAAGTTAAGTATTACTATTCAAAAAGCAACATTTAAGAACTATAAACCTTTTAAAGATCTTTAGTCCACAAATAAGGGAGGCATCACATATCAGTGGAAATTTAAAGAATCGTTCTTCATTAAAGAAATATGAGGCTAGAAAGGGAGGGAAAGGAACGGGAAATGGGACTTGATATACTGCCTTTCTGTGGTTTTTTGCAACTACATTCAAAGCGGTTTACATATTATATTCAGGTAGATTCCAGGATGACTTAATTATTAAATTACAGAGTCAATGTAATTACTACTCTTAGTTGTGTTGAATGAGTCACAGCTGTCTTATAATCCCAAAAAAAAAACTTAATTGTTTAGGAGCAAAAAATACATATTTGACTGAGTTCAGTTTCAATACACATTTACAGGGGAAATTCAACCAGAAAAGACCACCCAATTGTATTACTCTTGGACGTAGTTTAAGAAACTCTTGACGCCTCTTTTGGGTTGCTTTAGAAACATGCGGAAACATTCTAACTTTACATTTCAGAAAGAGTTGATCTCTATTAAGAAAAAATTGTTTCAGTCCTATAAGTGTTGCTGGCACTACTCCTAAATTATCATCTTCTAATATCTGTGTTAAATTCCCAAAGGGTACTTCAGTCCCTTCAACTACTTGATCCGTTTCCTTTTTTGTATAGGGTAACAAGTAATACATTTTTGAAATTGGAGGATAAACTTGTTCTGGCAACTTCAAGGTTTCAGAAAGATATATTTTGAAAGTTATTGAAACCTGTTTAGGAAAATTGATTGGAAAGCCAGCAAGGATCTAAAACATTGACTAAAGTTTCAATTTTGTTCTGAAGAGTCATATTCTCCTTTATCAAGTTTAGCTGAATTTGTTGAAGAGAATGTATATCCTTTGTGTTAGTCCCTACCATTTTGTCCATAGTTAACATTTTATTTTCTAATATTGGTAGTTGTTCTAATGAAGTTTGAGATTGTTGAGTTAAAGACAAAAGTTTTTGTGAAAAGGAGGTTTCTAAGCCCATAAGGGCCTCCCAAATGGCATCTAAGGTAATAACATCTGTTTGTTTTGGTAGGAAAGACTTACTTAAAGAGCCAAAGTAAGCTAAAGGTTCCTTTGAGGGCTATGTCTCCTTCATCAAGTTGTTTTCCTCGAGAGCCGTCTCTTCCCGTTGAGCCGCAACTTTCTATGTGGCAGCATTCGGCGGTACACTCCCCGAGCTGGTTCCTGTGCCAGGAAGCTCTAGTATCTCTTGAGAGCTAAGGGTCTCCTGGTCCCTTCTCAGCGTGTCCGCCAGCCTGGGAGGAGCTATCCATGTCTCGGGACAGCGTTGTCTGAGCTTCTGGCTGGGAGTGCGGCAAACCTCTCCCCGCACTTTCCAGCAACGAAGAAGTAGATCCCGACAGTGTGCCTGGAGAGAAGAAGCAGTCCAAAGAACCCGCTGTTGGCATGACTGGTGCTGCAGAACCAGCGCGCTGTCTGGCCCTCCTCTTAGGCATGGGAATGAAGAAATTTTAGCGTTCCAAAGAAATTAAGGTAGGCAGGTTCAGGACAGCTTCTCAGTGCTCCCTTCAAGCCGCCATCTTACCTCTCTACCTTATGTGGGATCGCTGCTTTTAACATATTTACAAAAGATCTAGAGATAGGAATAACTAGTGAGGTAGTTACATTTGCTGATGACACATACTGTAGTTATTTAATGTTGTTAAATCGCAAGAGGATTGTGAAAAATTGCAAGAGGACCTTACGAGACTGGGAATCCCAATGGCGGATGACACTTAACGTGAGCAGTGCAAAGCAATGCATGTGGGAAAGAGGAATCCAAAATATCTGTAGCTATGTGTGTTAAAAGAATTTTACCAATATTCACGAACACCACGAGACCAAGTCAGGTTTAAAGCAGTTAAAGCAGCTTTATTACTTGCAAGGAGACAACATCCAGGAGATTAATCCAGCACACAGGAGATAAATCCAACACACAAGCAGGAGGTTGTCTAACTCTATACAAATTCCCCTGTTATTATATACTTTCTTTCACCATTAGATCAATTCCTATCCTGTCTGTACAATTATCTATTCCCTTATGTGGTCTATCTGCCCAGTTTCCCATCTACATTTCTCCATGTCTTACCTCATCCTGTACCTGCATCATTACTTTTCATTTTCACAGTAACTTCCTTTTGGATGAACTTCATGACCCATACAATTAGTACATTCTTGTACTTTTATTTACATGCAGCTGTATCATACCTTCTAAGCTTGGATAAACATGTGTTATAAGCTAGCCAAAAGCATGTCTAAGAACTACAGTGCTTCTTGTCCAGAAGCTTGTATATGTAAAAAATGATTAACCCAATACTTTCCCTACAATGTAACATAGTAACATAGTAGATGACGGCAGAAAAAGACCTGCACGGTCCATCTAGTCTGCCCAACAAAATAAACTCATATGTGTTACTTCTTGTGTATACCTTACCTTGATTTGTATCTGCTATTTTCAGGGCACAGACCGCAGAAGTCTTGCCCAGCACTAGCCCCGCCTCCCAAACACCAGCCCCACCTCCCAATCTCAGCTAAGCTTCTGAGGATCCATTCCTTCTGAACAGGATTCCTTTGTTTCTCCCATGCATGCTTGAATTCTGCTACCGTTTTCATCTCCACCACCTCCCGCGGGAGGGCATTCCAAGTATCTACCTCTCTCCGTGAAAAAAATACCTGACATTTTTCTTGAGTCTGCCCCCCTTCAATCTCATATCATGTCCTCTAGTTCTACCGCCTTCCCATCTACAGAAAAGGTTCATTTGCAGATTAATACCTTTCAAATATTTGAACGTCTGTATCATATCACCCCTGTTTCTCCTTTCCTCCAGGGTATACATGTTCAGGTCAGCAAGTCTCTCCTCATACGTCTTGTATCGCAAATCCCATACCATTCTCGTAGCTTTTCTTTGCACCGCTTCAATTCTTTTTACATCCTTAGCAAGGTATGGCCTCCAAAACTGAACACAATACTCCAGGTGGGGCCTCACCAATGACTTATACAGGGGCATTAAAACCTCTTTTCTTCTGCTGGTCACACCTCTCTCTATACAGCCTAGCAACCTTCTCACTACGGCCACCGCCTTGTCACACTGTTTCGTCGCCTTCAGATCCTCAGATACTATCACCCCAAGATCCCTCTCCCCGTCCGTATCTATCAGACTCTCCCCGCCTAACACATATGTCTCCCGTGGATTTCTACTCCCTAAGTGCATCACTTTGCATTTCTTCGCATTGAATTTTAATTGCCAAACCTTAGACCATTCTTCTAGCTTCTGCAGATCCCTTTTCATGTTTTCCACTCCCTCTCTGTTGCAAATCTTAGTATCGTCTGCAAAAAGGCAAACTTTACTTTCTAACCCTTCAGCAATGTCACTCACAAATATATTGAACAGAATTGGCCCCAGCACCGATCCCTGAGGCACTCCACTACTCACCTTTCCCTCCTCCGAGTGAATTCCATTAACCACCACCCTCTGGCTTCTGTCCGTCAACCAGTTCCTAATCCAGTTAACCACTTCAGGTCCTATCTTCAGCCTGTCCAGTTTATTCAAGAGCCTCCTGTGGGGAACCGTGTCAAAAGCTTTGCTGACATCTAAGTAGATTACGTCTATAGCACGTCCTTGATTCAATTCTCCAGTCACCCAGTCAAAGAATTCAATGAGATTCGTTTGACACGATTTCCCTTTGGTAAAACCATGTTGTTTCGGATCTTGCAACTTATTGGCTTCCAGGAAATTCACTATCCTGTCCTTCAGCATCGCTTCCATTACTTTTCCAATAACACAAGTGAGGCTTACTGGCCTGTAGTTTCCAGCTTCTTCCCTATCGCCACTTTTGTGAAGAGGGACCACCTCTGCTGTTCTCCAATCGCACGGAACCTCTCCCGTCTCCAAGGATTTATTAAACAAATCTTTAAGAGGACCCGCCAGAACCTCTCTGAGCTCCCTCAATATCCTGGGGTGGATCCCGTCCGGTCCCATGGCTTTGTCCACCTTTAGGTTTCCTAGTTGTTCATACACACTCTCTTCTGTGAACGGTGCTATATCCACTCCACACTCATATCTACTTTTGCCAGTCCATCATGGTCCGTCTCCAGGATTTTCTTCTCTGAAAACAGAAAAAAAGTATTTAGCAAATTTGCCTTTTCTTCATCATTATCTACATAGCGGTTCGCAGCATCTTTCAGTCTCACAATTCCCTTTTTAGTCATTTTCCTTTCACTAATATACCTGAAGAAATTTTTGTCACCCCTCCTTACCTTTCTAGCCATTTGTTCTTGCGCTTTTGCCAGACGTATCTCTCTCTTGACTTCCTTCAGTTTCATCCGGTATTCCTCTCCGTCTTCTTGAGTTTTTCTGTATTTCTGGAACACCAACTCTTTAGCCTTTATTTTCTCAGCCACTTGCTTGGAGAACCATATTGGTTTCCTTTTTCTCTTGCTTCTATTTACTCTCCTTACATAAAGGTTTGTGGCCCTATTTATAGTTTCTTTCAGACCACTGCCCTTTCATTTCTCATACGTCCTCTCAGCCCATCAGCTCCTTCCTCAGGTATTCCCCCATTTTACTATGTAGGTTACTTACATCAGACGGGGGCGGGCCCAGCTCAGGGAAGGAGAGACGTCCTGAAGACTCGCGGTGATCAGATGGTCTTCTTGCCCGTGCAGCGCCTTCACACAGAGGTGAGAGGCGCTGCGTGGGCCCGGTAAGGTGGAGGTGGGGTCCGGTGGAGGGGGGGAGTGGCGGCGACGACCTCAGGGGGGCGGGGCTGTGGGAGGAGAAAGAGAGAGGAAGGGAGGGGGGCCGGGGCTGCTAAACTTTTGATTTTTGTTTTGATTTTTTATTTAATACAGGGGGAAGCGAGGAGCAGCGGGGACCTCGAGGGGGGGGGCAAGGCCGTCCATACAGGACGCTCCTGACGAGCACCTTTGCCCCCTCCCGATCCTTTTTTGATTTTGTTTTCATTTTCTATTTTATGCAGAGGGAAGCGGGGAGTCATGTGTTTGTGTTTTTTATCTCACTTTTGTTTTTAAACATGCCAGCATGGATTTTTATGCTGCAGGGGGAAGCGAGGAGATGACAGCTCAGGCCTTAACGACAGCTCTGACCTAACGTTAAATTTATCACGGTAAATGATTCGGTGCAATCATCGGTATGGTTAGTGCATCCCAGACTGTCCACATTTCAATGGTAGTTACTCGTTTGCATTCCGTTTTCATTAGCTGCTAGCGTCGTCGGAAAATGGCCTTTAATGCATGCTACGGTTGAAAATTTCTTCATTAAAGGGTCGTTAAGGTTTAGTGCATCTGGGCCTAAGAGTCACTACCCAGGAAAAGGATCAGGTGTCATTGATGATATGTTGAAACCCTCTGCTTAGTGTGCAGTGGTGGCTAAGAAAGCAAAGAGAATGTTAGGAATTATTAGGAAAGGAACAGAAAACAAAAATGAGAATGTTATACTGCCTTTGTATAGCTCCATAGTGCAACCACACCTCAAAGACTGGGTGTAATTCTGGTCACATCTCACAAAAGATATAGCAGAATTAAAAAAAAGTTAGATAAGGATGACAAAAATGATAAAGGGGATGGGATGACTTCAGCTCAGAGAAGAGATGGCTGAGAGGAAATATGATAAGAGGTCTATAAAATACTGAGTGGAGTGGAACAGGTAGACTTGAATTGCTTGTTTATTTGGCAACTCAGGTTTAATCCCAAAAAATGAAGGGTCATGCACTTGGGTCACAAGAATGCGAGGTAATGGTACAGTATAGGAGGTGAAGTGCTTTAGTGTACGAAGGAAGGCCGGGACTTGGGGGTGATTGTGTCTAATGACCTTAAAGTTTCCAAACAGGTAGAAAAAGCGACGGTCAAAGCCAGAAGGATGCTTGGGTGCATAAAGAGAGGCATGACCAGCAGGAAAAAGGAGGTGATAGTGCTGATGTATAAGTCTCTAGTGAGGCCCCATTTGGAGTACTGCGTGTAGTTCTGGAGACCACACCTATGGAAAGATATAAACAGGATGGAGTCGGTCCAGAGGGTGGCTACAAAATTAGTAAGCAGTCTTGAATGCAAAAATTATAGGGACAGGCTTATCAACTGCCTTAGGGTGATAGTGTCTGATGATCTCAAGGTGGCAAAACAATGTGACAAGGAAGTGGCTGTTGCCCAAAGTATGCTAGGTTGCATAAAAAGAGGCATAACTAGCAGAAGAAACGTGGTGTTGATACCCCCTGTACAAGTCATGATGTACTATGTCCAATTTTGGAGGCTGTACCTCCTCAAGTACATAAAAAGATTTACGGTGGTTCAGAGGAAGGTGACAAAAATAGTACAGGGTTTGTGCCATAAGACGTATGAGAAGAGACTGGAGGACTTGAATATGTGCACTGGAGAACTTGGTGGCATGCAGAGCACAGTGCGAGAGGTGGTAGTTTTGGATCCTCTGAGAAACAATGATCATAACATGATCAAGTTTGAGTTACTATCTGGGATGAACCCGCCAAGGAAATCTACTATAGCTGCATTTAATTTTTCAAAAGAGTGACTATAATAAAATGAGGAAATGGTTAAAAAGAAACTAAAAGGATCGGCTGCTAAAGTGGGACACTAAATCAAGCGCGGATATTATTCAAAAATACCATCTTGGAAGACCAGTCCAGATGCATTCCACGCATTGCAAAGAGAAGACAGCCAGCATGGTTAAAAGGCAAAGTAAAAGAGGCTATTACAGCCAAAAGATTGTCCTTCAAAGAATGGAAAAGGGATCCAAATGAAGAAAGTAAGAAGCAACATAAGCACTTACAAGTCAAATGAAAAGCATTAATAAAGAAGGATAAAAGAATATGAAGAGAAACTTACTGCAGAGTCTAAAACTCACAGTAACAACTTTCTCAGGTACATCAGAAGCAGAAAGCCTGTAAAGGAATCCATGGAACCGTTAGATCACGAAGGAGCAAAAGGGGTGCTCAGGGAAGACAAGGCCATAGTGGAGAAACTGAATGAATTCTTTGCTTCGGTCTTTATGGAAGAAGATGTAAGAGATCTGCCTGTACCAGAAATGGTTTTCAAGGGTGATGATGCAGAGGAACTGAAAGAAATCTCGGTGAACCTGGAAGATGTACTGAGCCAAATTGACAAATTAAAGAGTAGTAAATCACCTGAACCGGATGGCATACATCCAAGGGTACGCAAAGAACTCTAGCATGAAATTGCTGATCTGTTGTTAGTAATATGTAACCTGTCGTTAAAATCGTCCACAGTACCTGAAGTTTGGAGGGTGGCAAATGTGATGCCAATTTTTAAAAAGGGTTCTAGGGGGTGATCCATGAAATTACAGACCAGTAAGTCTAACGTTGGTGCAAGGCAAAATAGTTGAAACTATTATAAAGAATAAAATTACAAAACACATAGACAAACATAGTTTAATGGGACAGAGTCAGCATGGGCTCAGCCGAGAGAAGTCTTGCCTCACAAATTTGCTTAATTTCTTTGAAGGAATGAATGAACATGCAGATAAAGGTGAGCCGGTTAATGTAGTGTATCTAGGTATTCAGAAAGCTTTTGATAAAGTTCCTCATGAGGGATTCCTGAGAAAATTAAAGAGTCACTGGATAGGAAGCAAGGTTCTGGTGTGGATTAGGAATTGGTTATTGGACAGAAAATGGAGGGTAGGGTTAAATGGTAATTTCTCTCAATAGAGGAGGGTGAACAGTGGAGTGCCACAGGGATCTGTATTGGGACCGGTGCTAATTAACATATTTATAAATGATATGGAAATCAGAACGAGTGAGGTGATTAAATTTATAGATAATACAAAACTAGTCAAGGTTGTTAAAACACATGTGGACTGTGAAATATTGCAGGAAGGCCTTAGGCAATTGGAAAACTGAGCATCCAAATGGCAGATGAAATTTAATGTGGACAAATGCAAGGTGATCCACATTGGAAAGAATAATCTGAATCATAGTTACCTGATGCTAGGGTCCACCTTGGGGGTAAGTACTCAAGAAAAAGATCTAGGTGTTGTTGTAGGTAATACATTGAAATCTTCTGCTCAGTGTGCGGCGGCGGCCAAAAAAGCAAACAGGATGCTAGAAATTATTAGGAAAGCAATGGTGAATAAGACTGAAAACACTATAATGCCTTTGTATCGCTTTATGGTGCGACCACACCTTGAGTATTGCATTCCGTTCTGGTCGCTGTATCTCAAAAAAGATATAGCGGAATTAGAAAAGGTTCCAAGAAGATCGACCAAAATGATAAAGGGGATGGAACTCCTCTCATATGAGGAAAGGCTAAAGAGGTTGGGGTTCCTCAGCTTGGAAAGAGACAGATGAGGGGAATTATGATTGAGGTCTGCAAAATCCTGAGTGGTGTAGAACAAGTAGAAGTAAATCGATTTTTTATTTGTTCCAAAAGTACAAAGACTAGGGGACACTCGAGGAAATTGCATGGAAATATTTTTAAAACAATTAGGAGGAAATATTTTTTCACTCAATAGTTAAGCTCTGGAACTCATTGCCTGAGGATGTGGTAACAGCAGTTAGCGTATATGGGTTTATAAAAGGTTTGGACAAATTCCTGGAGGAAACATCCACAGTCTGCTATTGAGACAGACGTGGGGAAGCAACTACTTGCCCCAGGTTTGGTAGCATGGAACGTTGCTGCTAATTGGGTTTCTGCCAGGTACTTGTGACCTGGCTTGGAAAACAGGATACTGGGTTAGATGGACCACTGGTCTGACACAGTATGGCTACTCTTATATTCTTATGTATACATTAGAGAAAAGGAGAGAGGTGATATGATACAGACATTTAAGTACTTGAAAGTTATTAATATTTTATTTATTTTAAAATGTATATTCTGTCTACAACCAGGTGGATTACAAATCAACATACACAATAAAACAAATATTCAAAAACTTACAAACATCTCTCCTAAGACAGCCAGAAGCATGAATTCCATGCGTGTTCAAACAAATACATCTTCAAACAAATACATCTTCAGAAATTAACAAACTTGAGCCCTGCTGCTACACCATCTCAGGTAACCAGACAGTGGCGTACCAAGGGGGGGGGGGGGGGTAGTGGGGGCGGTCCGCCACGGGTGCCAGTGGGTGGGGGGTGCTCCGTTCCCGCCGCCTCCTTTAAACAAAAATTGGCAAAGCAGCGTCGCAGGCAGCGCCTCGCCTGCCCTGCTTGTGAAAAAATAAAATCTCCTTCTCCTCGTCTTGACGTCGACTCGGGCCTTCCAATCAATCACTATGTCCCGCCCTCCTCTAAGGTAAATTCCGCGAGGGCGGGTGGGACATAGTGATTGATTGGAAGGCCCGAGTCCACGTCAAGACGTCAAGACGAGGAGAAGGAGATTTGATTTTTACAAGCAGGGCAGACGAGGCGCTGCCTGCGATGCTGCGTCGCCGGTTCAGACAGTAGTGAGAACGGGACTGAGGTGGGGAAGGAGAGGGGCGAAAGGGACTCGGGTGGGGGTGTTCAGAGGGGAAAAGGGGAGGGGAGAAGGGGACTGGGGTGGGGTTGTTCAGAGGGGAGAAGAGGACTGGGGTGAGGGTCACAGACAGGAGAAGGGGAGGGGAGAAGGGGACTGGAGTGGGGATCTCAGACGGGAGAAGGAAGGGGAGGGGAGAAGGGGACTGGGGATCTCAGATGGGAGACGGGGAGGGGAGAAGGGGACTGGGGTGGGGGTGTTCAGAGGGGAGAAGAGGACTGGGGTGGAGGTCACAGACAGGAGAAGGGGAGGGGAGAAGGGGACTGGAACTGGGGGCTGAAAAAAGGGGCAGAGAGAGAGGGGACAGATCCTAGATGGAAGGGGGAGCGAGAGGGAGGGCAGACCCTGGATGGATGGGAGAGGGAGGGCAAATGGTGGATTGAAGGGGCAGAGAGAAAGGGCAGACAGTGGAGTGGATGGAAGGGAAAGGGCAGACAGTGAATGGAAGGGGCAGAGATAGAGGGCAGATGTGAATGGAAGGGGCAGGGTGAGAGGGCAGACAATAGATGGAGGGGACAGCAGAGAGGGCTGACACTGGATGGCAGAGAACGAAGACAGATGCTGGATGGAAGGAAGATGGTGAAAAGAAGATGAGGAAAGCAGAAACCAGAGACAACAAACTGTAAATAAAATATATATTTTTGTTTTAGGATAAAGTAGTATTGTAGCTGTGTTAATAAATGTTTATAATAAAACATGTAAACAAGGTAATCTTTTTATTGGACTAATTTTAATACATTTTGACTAACTTTCAGAGAACAAAACCCCCTTCCTCAGGTCAGGATAGGATACTGTAACAGCACTATACTGTACTGACCCGAGGACGGAGGTTTTGGCCTCTGAAAGCTAAAGGTATTAGTCCAATAAAATGGTATTATTTTACTTTCTATATTTGTTTTATTTCTATTTGTTAATTTGTAAAGTGGTGATTGGTACTTGTTAGTTTTTTTCAAATTTACATCTGCTGTTATATTTTGCACAGTACTAGGGGACAGTTTCTGTTTCTGTGGTGTTGCATTGTATGCAGAGTCTGGCATTGGGGGTTCAGTTTATTTTTTGTCTAAATAGAAAGTTTATGATTACTTATGCTATAGTGGATTAGGGTGTATCTGTGTTTGTGAAAAAGACATGGCTTTCAGTTGGCATTGACTGTGCAGGATCTACGATCTGTACTATTCTGTCTGGTTTCGTTTTACAATAGGTGAATTGATGTTCTAGTGCTCACTGTAGTGTTTAAGATGCTTTCCTTTTCCTTGTGTGACTCGTAGAAATGACTGCTTATGGTATGGTAGAATTGCTCTAAAGGTCCTGAGTGTTTTGTATTCTCGGCATGCCTAGTACTGGATTTTTTTTTTTTTTTTTGGGGGGGGGGGGTGTTAAAAAATGACCGGCCCCAGGTGTCAACTACCCTAGGTACGCCACTGTAACCAGGTAAATTATTTTGGGTGTCAGCATATTGTACTAAATGCAATTTAGTATTACCTATCAATTTTAAATTTTCTGACCACAATGATCTTGACGGCTGATACACTCGAATCACATCCTTAAGATACCATGGGACACAATCCGAGTATAATACCTGGTGAATCAAATGTGCCACCTTATACTGCATTCAAGAGTATACTGGCAGCCAGTGCAATGAACGAAGGATCGGGGATACATGTTCAAATTGAGATGCACCTGCTAACAATCGAGCTGAAGCATTCTGTATCGTCTGCAATGCCTGCATCTTAGATTTCTACAGCCCCAAATAGAACACATTGCAGAAATCAATACTAGAAATCACTATACTCTGTACCACTGACCGAAAATCACATTTCAATAACATCAGTTTCACTCTAGACAATAAATGAATCTGGAAAGACATAGATCTAACCACTTGCATTACTTGATCCTGCATGGACAATTATGGATCCAAAATCACACCTAACTCACACACTCTGTCTTTCACTAGCAATTCAGACCCACCCAACCTCACTAATCTACGATGTAACAACTCCTCATCATTCCCAATAAACATCACTTCAGTTTTACTAAAAATCAAAATAAGTCTATTTGAACATATCCATCTTTTAACAGCTGACAGTCAATTGTGCAATCAGACCACATAAACCTCCCTTCACTGGAAAGAAAATTGGATGTCATCAACATAAACCCTGTACTCAATCTGCCTACCCCTAAAAACTGCTCTTAAGGAGGCCACATAGATGTTGAATAGCAAGGAAGAAAGAGCAGAGCCCTACGGTACCCCCTTAGAGGTTGGTAACATAGAGAATATCTCCCCCCTACTGACAACCTGCATCATGTCCCTTCAAAAAAGTAACAAACCAATCCCACACAACTCCACCAATTCTAATCCTCTTCAATTTAAACAGCAGATTGGATGTCTACTGTGTCAAACGCAGAGGACACAGCCAAAGAAACAAAACGTCAGACCCTCAATCAATCCCCTGCCTCAACACATCTAAAAACAGGACAATAATAAGGTCTCAAACAATACTGATGATCATCCAGGCACTTTACCATATCCACAAACTCAACCAATTGATGGAAAACTACTTTTTTCAATTACCTTTCATACTACAGGAACAACTGAAATTGCCCTATAGTTACCTAATTCAGACACATCCATTAAATCCCCTTTTAAGGGAGGTTTCACTGTAGATATCTTGCACTTCTCAGGAACCATGCCAAAGCTAAAGATTCACAATCAAGGAATGTCAAGTCAAATGCAAAGCTAAGAGGGACTTCGAAAAAAAGATTGTGTTGGAGGCAAAAACACATAGTAAAATTTTTTTTTAGGTATATTAAAAGCAGGAAGCCGGCAAAAGAATCAGTTGTACCACTAGATGACCAAGGAGTAAAAAGGGCGATCAGGGAAGACAAAGCCGTAACGGAGAAAATAAATGAATTCTTTGCTTCGGTCTTCACCGAGGAAGATTTGGGTGGGATACCGGTGCCGGAAATGGTATTAGAATCTGACGAGTCGGAGAAACTTAATGAATTCTCTGTAAACCTGGAGGATGTAATGGGGCAGTTCTACAAAATGAAGAGTAGCAAATCTCCTGGACCGGATGGTATTCATCCCAGAGTACTGATAGAACTGAAAAATGAGCTTGCGGTGCTATTGTTAGACATATGTAATTTATCCTTAAAATCGAGATTGGTACCGGAAGATTGGAGGGTGGCCAATGTAACGCCGATTTTTAAAAAAGGTTCCAGAGGAGATCTGGGAAATTATAGACCGGTGAGTCTGACGTCGGTGCCTGGCAAAATGGTAGAGATTATTATTAAGAAAAAAATTACAGAGCATATTCAAAAGCATGGATTAATGAGACAAGGTCAACATGGATTTAGTGAAGGGAAATCTTGCCTCACCAATTTACTACATTTCTTTGAAAGGGTGAACAAACATGTGGATAAAGGTGTGCCAGTTGTTATTGTGTATCTGGATTTTCAGAAGGCGTTTGACAAAGTATCTCATGAAAGACTCCAGAGGAAATTGGAGAGTCATGGGATAGGAGGTAGTGTTCTATTGTGGATTAAAAACTGGTCAAAAGATAGAAAACAGAGAGTAGGGTTAAATGGTCAGTATTCTCAATGGAGAAGGTAGTTAGTGGGGTTCCCCAGGGCTCTGTGCTGGGACCGCTGCTTTTTAACATATTTATAAATGAGGTAATTAAATTTGCTGATGACACAAAATTATTCAAAGTCGTTAAATCGCGGGAGGATTGTGAAAAATTACAAGCGGACCTTACGAGACTGGGAGACTGGGCGTCTAAATAGCAGATGACATTTAATGTGAGCAAGTGCAGTGATGCATGTGGGAAAGAGGAACCCGAAATATAGCTATGTCATGCAAGGTTCCACGTTAGGAGTCATGGACCAAGAAAGGGATCTAGGTGTCGTCATTGATGATACGTTGAAACCTTCTGCTCAGTGTGCTGCTGTGGCTAAGAAAGCAACTAGAATGTTAGGTATTAGCCGAGATTGGGTGGCAGAGCCGGTGGCGGGAGGCGGGGATGGTGCTGGGCAGATTTATACGGTCTGTGCCAGAGCTGGTGGTGGGAGACGGGACTGGTGGTTGGGAGGCAGGGATAGTGCTGGGCAGACTTATACAGTCTGTGCCCTGAAAAGGACAGGTACAAATCAAGGTAAGGTATACACAAAAAGTAGCACATATGAGTTTATCTTGTTGGGCAGACTGGATGGACCGTGCAGGTCTTTTTCTGCCGTCATCTACTATGTTACTATGTATTAGAAAAGGAATGGAAAACAAAAATGAGGATGTTATAATGCCTTTGTATTGCTCCATGGTGCGACCGCATCTCGAATATTGTGTTCAATTCTGGTCGCCGCATCTCAAAAAAGATATAGTGGAATTAGAAAAGGTGCAGAGAAGGGTGACAAAAATGATAAAACGGGATAGGACGACTTCCCTATGAGGAAAGGCTAAAGCGGCTGGGGCTCTTCAGCTTGGAGAAAAGGCGGCTGAAGGGAGATATGATAGAGGTCTATAAAATAATGAGTGGAGTTGAACAGGTAGATGTGAAGCGTCTGTTCATGCTTTCCAAAAATACTAGGACTAGGAGGCATGCGATGAAGCCACAATGTAGTAAATTTAAAACGAATCTGAGAAACCTTTTGCTTCACTCAACGTGTAAATAAACTCTGGAATTCGTTGCCAGAGAATGTGGTAAAGGCGGTTAGCTTAGCGGAGTTTAAAAAAGGTTTGGATGGCTTCCTACAGGAAAAGTCCATAGATCCGTTATTAAAGGGACTTGGGGAAAATCCACTATTTCTGGGATAAGCAGTATAAAATGTTTTGTACATTTTTGGGATCTTGCCGGGTATTTGGGATTAGCCACTGTTGGAAACAGGATGCTGGGCTCGATGGACCTTTGGTCTTTCCCAGTATGGCAATACTTATGTACTTATATGACCACTGCTGAACAAGAATCCACCAGAGATTTTGTAGGCATCAGAGAAGCCACAATACTAGCCACCTCCATTTCTGAAACCAAGCTAAAATTGGTCCAAACCTCAACACAAATCTCATCATCATTCAAACCAGTGATTGTACTGAGTTCCAATAACAAATCTAACCTCTCCATCTTTTGCAATAGAAAAATCAGCAAATGCTACTGGATCTGGACTCTCACCTGCAGTACCACCACTCACATGTCCTTGTAGCAATTGTTTCACTGTACGAAATAGTTCCTTAGGTCTACACAAAGCAAATTGTATGAATAAGTACCATCAATTTAAAGTACAAAGACAAATAAAACTTGTAACTATCAAAATCAACATCTCTAGTTCTTTGCCAGTGAAACTCACATAATTCTTTCCTCACCTGTTTAACGAGTCTATAACCCTCCCTAAAAAGCACATTTTTTATTGGCTTCACAACATCCAATGCCGATCCAAGGGTAGAGTACCAATCTTCCACCAACTCATCCAAGGAATTCTGATCTAAATTCACCATAGGCATCCACACCTTCAATTCACCTAGTTCAAAATTACTCTTCACCTGAACTTTCCTAGGACAAATATCTTTTTAAATGGCACCACCAGCAACACACAGGGAAAATGAAATGATTGCATGGTCTGACCAACCCACAAACTTAATAACTGGGAACTAAGTTCTTGTTTTAACTTCGAAGAAAAAAATAAGTCTAAAATATTACCAGCAGAATGCATAGAAGAGCGCACAATCTGACCAAATGATAAAGCCTCTAAAGTTTGAAACAACACTGGATCATTTCCCTGTATCACCACCCCCCCCCCCCCCCCCTTCCATCTGCACTGGTATATTGAAATCTCCTCTTCAAGAGATGTAGGGGCAGAACCTCTACAGGAAGTTACAGGGAAGTAGACTTAGGAGTAACATCAGGAAATACTTTTTCTCAGAGAGGGTAGTGGATGCCCTTCCAGGAGAGGTGGCAGATTCAAAAAACAGTGAGTGAATTAAAAGACACATGTGATAGACACAGGGATGCCTACATACAGAGAGAAATACAACATAGTTGTTGAGGTGTTATGTTGGGAAGATTTCTGCAAAAGACAGGTGAAGCTTCGGCCAGCAGTGCTGTAGGTCACTTTGAGGCTTATTTTCAAAGCACTTAGACTTACAAAAGTCCCATAGGTTTCTATGGAACTTTGCAAGGCTATGTGCTTTGAAAATGAGCCCCAGAGGGGCATTTTCGAACGGGGAAGCCCATCTCCATGGCCGGCCAACTCCGGGGCCAGCGCCGCAAAGCCAACCGTATTTTCGAAAAAGATGGCTGGCCATCTTTTTTTCGATAATACGGTTGGGGCCGCCCAAATGTCAGAGATGGCCGGGTTTGAGATGGCCAGCCTCGGTTTTTGCCCATAATGGAAACCAAAGCCAGCCATCTCAAACCCGACCAAATCCAAGGCATTTGGTCATGGAAGGGGCCAGGATTCGTAGTGCACTGGTCCCCTTTACATGACAGGACACCAACCGGGCACCCTAAGGGGCACTTCTAAAAAGAAAAAAAAATTAAAATAGCTCCCAGGTGCATAGCTCCCTTACCTTGGGTGCTGAGCCCCCCAACCCCCCCCCAAAAAAAAAAAAAACCCACTCCCCACAACTATACACCACTACCATAGCTCTAAGGGGTGAAGGAGGGCACCTACAGGTGGGTACAGTGGGTTTCGGGTGAGTTTTGAAGGGCTCCCATTTTCCACCACAAGTGTAACAGGTGGGGGGGGGGGGTGGGCCTGGGTCCATCTGCCTGAAGTCCACTGCACCCACTAAAACTGCTCCAGGGACCTGTATACTGCTGTGATGGACCTGAGTATGACATTTGAGGCTGGCAAAAAGTTTTTAAAGTTGTTTTTTTGAGGGTGAGAGGGGGTTGGTGACCACTGGGGGAGTCAGTGATCCCTGATTCCCTCCGGTCATCTGGTCAGTTCGGGCACTTCTGGGGGACTTGGACCTGGAAAAAAAGGGACCAAGTGAAGCCGGCGAAATGCTCAAGGCCGGCTTTCTTTTCTCGATTATCGGGCGAAGCCAGCCATCTCAACGCACACCCCCATCCTGCCTTCGCTACCGTGCTGACACGCCCCCATGAAGTTTCGCCGGCCCCGTGATGGCTAAAGCCGGCCAAAATCGGCTTTCGATTATTCCGATTTGGCCGGCTTCAGGAGATCACTGGCCATCTCCCAATTTGTGTCGGAAGATGGCCGGCGATCTCCTTCGAAAATAAGTTGTATAGTAACCTATGGAACTTTGTAAGGCTAAATGCTTTGAAAATGAACCCCTTTGTACTGCGAGGGTACTGTACAGCTCAGGGGGAGGGGAAGACATCTTGATTGGTAAGCTGAATACTGTAATACTTGGGGATGATATAGACATAAAACTGTAGAATACAATATAAGTTGCTCATAGATGCTCTTTTAAAAACAAAAGGCCCAGGTGTTCAAGTGAACTTGTCACTGACATATTTCAGCACTCAACAGGCCATTATATCATCATTGGCCAAAACCTCTTAAAATATATATTTGTACTTTTGTGTGTTCAAAAAATAATATTGTGCTAATCCATACATATGAACAGTGAGATGATGCAAACATAAGAAAAACAAAAATGTATATATAGAGTGACTTAGCTTCTCATTTAATCCAGCTGCAAAACTCCTGCCGGAAGGGGGGGGGTGCGTTTCGCCCTCTGGCTTTTTCAAGAGAGATAATGGAACCTGGAAGACCCCCCTAGTGCAACCAATGCACGTGATTGCAAAGACTTCCTACAACTATGGGACCTTAACTTGCCTAATATGCAATCTACACATATCAAAGGACATACAATTGACCTCATCACATACAAATTACCCTTAGATTCAAACTTTACACTAACAGATACAAAATGGACGGCCATTCCATGATCAGACCACCACAAACTAAACGTAGCCCTACAATGGCGAACAAAAGACACGCACCCCAAGCAAGAATGCACAACCTACACCACTAGAGGACAAATTGATCCTGCTACATTCTGGCAACAGATCTACAAAAACGATTGGATAGCACAAACAGATTCCAAACACTATCTCCAAAATTGGGACGACAGATGCAGGAACATACTAGACGAAATTGCACCACTACAAACAAGAACCACACGAAGACACAGCTCAATACCTTGGTTCAACGAAGAACTGAAAAAACTAAAAACACAAGTCAGGAGACTCGAGCGCACATGGCAAAAAATGAAAAAATGACCATACACTCAAAGCGTGGAAACAAATGCAAAGAAAATACAAATACACAATAAGACAAACCAAAAGAGCTTACTACAAAACCAAAATAGGACCAGACTACAAAGACGCATATAAACTCTACCAACTTGTGAATAAACTAATAGACACCATTCCGGTGACCACAGACAGCACAGACACCCCCCATCAGCAGATCAACTGGCCAAATACTTCAATGAGAAAATTATAAAACTTCAATTCACACTACCACACAACACCACTGAACATGAAAAATTTATGGATTGCCTGGACCCTACTCCCGGTGAATACCCAGAAAACCGAATCTGGAATGAATTCGATCTATTAACAGAAGAAACAATCATTCAAGCACTGAACAAATTTTCCAAAACCCATTCTAAACTGAATATTTGCCCCAGTAACCTAATAAGGTTCGCCCCCAAGCGCTTCATCACAGACCTTACATCACACCTAACTACATGCTGCAACACGGACTTTTCCCCAAGGACAAAGGAAATATATTACTTACACCCATACCCAAAGACCTAAAGAAGAAATTAAATGACACAACCAACTAGCGACCAGTAGCATCCATCCCCCTGACAATAAATCTAATGGAAAGTATGGTAACCAAACAACTCACCGACTACCTAAACAAATTCACAATACTACATGAATCAGTCAGGATTTCGATCTAACCATAGCACTGAAACAGTAATAACCACTCTCATAACCAAATTTAAGCAACTAATTGCAACTGGAAACATGTATGTTACCAAGTACGTTTGCACCTTAATGCAATACCATTTGTAATTCTGCTACCCGGAAATGGCAACAGCCATTACGGCAAATGTAAGCCACATTGAGCCTGCAAATTGGTGGGAAAATGTGGGATACAAATGCTACAAATAATAATAATAACCACTCTAAAAAGAAACACACTTCATATTACAAAACATCTATCAGCAACCTAAAAAACAGATGGTATAATTCATTCAAAACTTGTCTTCTTCCTCAGGACATAATTGCAGAACACAGTTTAAAGATGGCGCCTCCATATATATAAAAGACGCCTATAAACACAATGTACCAATCAACTCACAGGAACTGATACTACAGAGAACTCCTCAGGACAAATACATATCCAACTCGAAACCTTACAAAAATTCTGCCCATTCGATCATTGTATTTAAAACCCTTGGCTCAAGGGTCTGGAGAGAATGGATCCAGCATTGCTCACACTGTCTCAGCAAGTGGTCATGGTCCCCACTGCGCCCAGGTGCTTTAACTTGTTGCACTACAAAACACTGAAAATCTTGAAAAGTGTGACTTAACTTGCAGTGGGAAACCAGCGGTGCTCCTACTTTACTTTGGGATAAACATGATTTATGCTCATTGACCCGAACTTGTAACTTCCTCATAGTCTTCCCCACACAAAATTTATTGCAAGACATTTCATAATATATACCACATAGGCCGATTGACAAATTGGTTTTAGAGTTCAACTGATACACTTTCTGATCAACTGGATTGATAAATTCCTCACAATCCAAAGTCATATCACAAATGCTGCATTCGCCACATTTAAAGTGACCCCCGCTGGTTGTAGAAACCAAAGGTGATGCAGCTGGTAAATCTGTAGGACTCAAACATTCTTTAAGATTATGTTGCTGATAGATGTTTTGAATGAACTATACCATCTGTTTTTTTAAGTTGCTGATAGATGTTTTGTGATATGAAGTGTGTGTTTTCAGAGCGCTTCCATTATCTCCCTTGAAAAAGCTGGAGGGTGAAACGGGTCCCCGTCGGGAGTTTGCAGCTGGATTAAATGAGAAGTTAAATCACTCTATATATACATTTTTGTTTTTCTTATAAGTTTGCATCATCTCACTGTTCATATGTATGGATGAGCACAATATGATTTTTTGAGCACAAAAAAGTACAAAAATATAATTAATGAGGTTTTAGTGACAAGTTCACTTGCAGGCTTATTTTCGAAAAAGAAGGGCGCCCATCTTTCGACACAAATTGGAAGATGGGTGTCCTTCTCCCAGGGTCACCCAAATCGGCATAAATCGAAAGCCGATTTTGGGCATCCTCAACTGCTTTCTGTCGCGGGGATACCAAAGTTCACGGGGGCGTGTCGGAAGCGTAATGAAGGCGGGACTGTGGCTTCATCAGCCGATAATGGAAAAAAGGGCGTCCCCAACGGCACTTGGCCGACTTTACTTGGTCCATTTTTTCTTGCGACCAAGCCTCAAAAAGGTGCCTGAACTGACTAGATGACCTCCGGAGGGAATCGGGGATGACCTCCCCTTACTCTCCCAGTGGTCACTAACCCCCTCCCACGCTAAAAAAAAAAATTTTTTTTTTTTTGCCAGCCTCAAATGTCATACCCAGCTCCCTGACAGCAGTATGTAGGTCCCTGGAGCAGTTTTAGTGGGTACTGCTGTGCACTTCAGGCAGACGGAGCCAAGCCCATCCCACCCTACCTGTTACACTTGTGATGGTAAATGTGAGCCCTTCAAAACCCACCAGAAACCCACTGTACCCATATGTAGGTGCCCCCCTTCATCCCTAAGGGCTATGGTAGTGGTGTACAGTTGTGGGGAGTGGGTTTTGGGGGGCTCAGCACCCAAGGTAAGGGAGCAATTTCTGAAGTCCACTGCAGTGCCCCCTAGGGTGTCCAGTTGGTGTCCTGGCATGTCAGTGGGGACCAGTGCACTACGAATGCTGGCTCCTCTCACAACCAAATGGCTTGGATTTGGTTGTTTCTGAGATGGGCGTCGTCCGTTTCCATTATCGCTGAAAACCGTGGACGACCATCTCTAAGGTCGACCTAAATGTTAAAATTTGGGCGTCCCCGACCGTATTATCGAAACGAAAGATGGGCGCCCATCTTGTTTCGATAATACGGGTTTCCCCGCCCCTTCGCAAGGACGCCCTCAGGAAAACTTGGGCGCCCCGTTCATTTATGCACCTCTTGAGCACCTGGGTCTTTTCCTCCTTTTGTTTTTAAGAGAATCTATGAGCAACTGATACTGTATTCTACAGTTTTCCAGTAGAAGCAATTCTGATACTCTGTAGAAAAGTTTATGTTTTGAAGTAATATTGATATAAAACCAAGACTCCCATCATGTTTGTCTGCCTATATGGTTGGCATGGTGAAGACGATGACCAGTGTGTTTGAATACGGGTGGCTGGCTCTGGCCACTATGTTGGGGAAACTGGATTGGCAGTGAGGATTTTATCTGCCATCATTTATTGCGTAAATGTGACAAGCCAGAGTGGTACAACTGCAGGTTCTTTATGGCAGCCAAAACAACCATCTTGGGCAAAAATAAAATTTTACCCAGTATAATTTATTATTTTTATTCCACCTTTATCTCAGCCAGAAGAAATTAATATGTTGCACTGTGAGAGCATTCCTCAGAGGTCTGGCTACTCTTGCATCTTCAAATAAGAAGTTTACAGTTTTGTTTTTAAATAAAAACAGCACACCATTTAAATGACAATATAATTTCTTTATTTTTCTTTAATAAATTGCTGGTTTTAATTCCCAGACAGTACCTTTTCTTACAGATTACCCATTTAAGCAAATCATCTTGGGAAAATGAGAAACCAGCTACATGTACCAAAATAAAACGAAAATCTCCAGCCCCTAAGACCCTGTACATTCCCGAAGTCTCAGAATCTCCTTTTCCCCAGCCATGCTCCTCAACTCTGAATGCTTTATTTCTTCTTTTTTTTTTTTTTTTGGGGGGGGGTGGAACTTTATGTAGCCCAGTCTTCACTCTCTGCTCTCAAGCACTGCATCTAAGCAAACATAAGTTAAATGAAAATTGTTCCAAGCCAACATATCAGTTCAAATTTAAAATAAAGTTTGGCCAAATGATATGAAAGGTTTGGAAACCTGAACCTAACCATCAGGAGGTAAATAGAGGGACGAAGAGCACAGCCACTACGGCAGTGCCTGCCAAACAATGGAGAGGGTTCTGAGAGAGAAAAAGAAACCCATTAAAAAAAAAATTAAAAAAAAAAAACCCACAATCACAACTTCCTTTTTTCTATATACATTGTCATATCTCTTCCCTGAACTACTCAAATTACAGTGGGGTTTCTTTCACTTGGACAGAGCACAGCAGTACTCACAGGATTCTCCCTCTGTGCTTAGTCTCTGTTTAATTTGCAGTAACTGAACATTTGTAATACATCTTTGGGGGTAAAGCACTGTAAACTTTTTTCTTCAATAAAATAATTAAAAATAAGAAAGCTATAACCACTGAAATAAGAAACAGAACTTCTATTAAACTGAGCAGTGAAAACTTTTGAGAGAGCAGCTGACTTTTTCCCAACTGCAATTAACAGAACTCCTGAAACAAATTTTAATTATAGGCGACCATAATGCCAACATTTTAAGGCCTCAGCAAAGGTTCTTTAAGGAATGTAACTCCAACACCTGAATTTCATATTATCCAAATATTTCCCAGGGCTTCTGCTGAGTGCAGACCCATTCATAATCCTTTCAGAAGTCTTTTTTTAGACTAAATTAGAAGCAGCACCAACTTGAACCTATAAAGAGTTCGGGAGAGTGCCTCTATTCCCCATTAAGCCACTTGGCAGTTTGTTGGCCATTTAAATTTCTTTACCTTACATGTTTGTCCAAAAGAGACTGCAGTATATATTCTACTTAGAATTTCTTCCTAAGCAACATATGTCTATGCTTCTGCATCCCACAAAGGCATAAACCACCAGGCTGCCACACTGCATGTGCCCATACTTCACAGTGATGAACGTCAGGCAGTTCTAATACAGATACCCACATCCTACAGCAGAGTACACATTGCATCTACAGCTACAGTAACCCACATTTTAGCAGTACACAGCACCAGCCATGCTATACCTCCCAATTTGTGAAGTCACTGCAGTTCTGGCTGAATGCAATGGAATTTGGAACAAGAAATAGAAATCACAAGAGATCTGCTTAGGGGTACATCAGTAGTCATTAGGTTCTAAATTTCCCATAACTGTAGTCTTTCAGAAAGAACATTAGGAATCTCTATTTTCTGTCAAACAAGTTTTTGTTCTGATGATCCATCTCACACAATCAAAAGAAATTCAAATAGACTATGTATAGCCACAGAAAGCACTAATTTAGCAACTCTGAATTGACTGACATATGCAGGAGTTGGGAAGGATATTTTCACTGCTGCAGAACTGGCTATAGGAAGCAGAGACTTTTTTTTTTTTTTTTGCCTGCCTTCTGTAGAGAGGATCAGAATTAGATTGATGGTTTTCAAGTTAAATCATGTAACAGTGAAGACTGATTTTTCAGCCAGTGGCTGCTAGTAAAGGAGAATCTTTCACTGCTATTCAGTGAGGCAGTGGGTTGGGTCCCAATTGAGACACAGCACATCAGTAGAGGACCTGTCACAAGGTATCATTCCTCTTAACCTCTAGCCAATGCATCAGTGAACCCCTCCACTTCTTTCCTCCCATTTTGCCATTAATGTTGGCAGACTAAAAATAATTGTAGGTATTTTACCCCATTTAAATGAATTGTTGAAAACCTCAGTGCTTTACCTGCTGGAGATACTGCACTGTACCTCCTTCTAGGTACTAAGGCCTGCATCCACAGCTACCTTACACAATACACACACTTTCAGACTGAAGGTCAGCACCTGGGTAAAGGTTTGGAGTAACTCCTGGCCTGCAGCACAAGATTCCGCAGGAAGGGCAGAGTCTGCATTCAAGAGCTTTATGGGACTACGGGAAAGTTAAAAAAAAAAAAAAAAAAAAAAAAAAAAGTCGGCTCTAAGGAGAGAAGAAAATAGGTAAGAAAGACAGGAGGATTCAATAAAGTCAGGAGAGAAGTAATTTTGTAAGTCAGAAATTCCACTAGCAACATGCCCCCAACATCCTTGAAACCTACAGATCTAGGTCAGGGCAAACTAGGTCTGCTGGCACTAAAGCAGAGCTGTGTCTATTTCTCCCCTCCCCTCCCCCCCACCCCAAACCAGGATATGCCAGCTCTGCTTATTTTTAAAACCATCTATACAGATTTTAAAAATCACTGCTTTCTATGTTACAAGACCCTTACACAGATCACAGCACCTTCTGCTGGCACTAAGTTTTCAAGTGATCTCATTCTTCCCAGCTTTGTTTAGGAAGTAGTGCTAAATATTTCACTGGAATTGCCTTTCCCTGAGCCCACACATGCTTTTATTCCCAAAGTGCCAAGCATGCTATCTGCATGGATCACAGCACAGTAACTTTCAAGTGTTACCAGGAATCCCTCACAGGGAAGGAGGGACACAGCAGCATGGGATAGCGCCTCTTTCTTTCTGCTGCCAAGGAGGCTGTCTTTTAAATTTAAATTAGGAAAACTATGAAGAAATCAAAGCCTACCCTGTTTGGTGCTCCTGTTTCCCACACAGCTGCACCCTGTGCCTTCCACCCCTTCCCACCCATCTCGACACTGGGGTGCTGGGCAGTGCTATTAAGGCAGAGTCCTCTTCACAATCGACAGAGGCAGAAGAGCGTTGGAATGAAGACACCAAAGGCCACCAGGATAGGGAACATGAGGCTGCTATTGTCCGAGGCATAGGGATTTGGGGTGCGAGGACCTGACTGCACACGATTCTTTGTAACTGTTTTTTTATTGTTGGAGCCATCTTCATATTCTTCCTCCTCCTCTTCTTCTCTTTCTTCTCCAATGCAGGATGAGGGCTGCAGCTTGGGGACTTCTGTTAAAAGAAGAAACCATGGTGTTAGGGGGGGGGGGGGGGGGGCGGGAGACAAGTAGTGATAAGTATCAAGGGTTGCATAGAATAGGAAAGAGGGGAATAGATAAGATGTGAACAAATACATTCTAGGTGCAAGGATCAATGTGGCATAGCCATCAGTTCTACTTCTGGAATGGCAACATTTCATCCATATCTCCATATGGGGTGGGACATGCAACAGGACTGAGTTTATAACCACTGCTGTAATTTTTCTATGGTCTGCATGTTCACAGATGCAGCTACAATGGGCTTAGCTCCAACTCACAAGGGATGGAGAATCTGGTCACATTAAACAAGTGGTGCACAATCACAATGGGCTTCTCTAGGATTATATCCTATATCCCCACAGCCACCAAGAAGAAAAGCAAAAAACAGACATGGCTGATACCACCTTCTTATGGAAAATGACTAAAGATACCCATACAATGATTTGTGTCAGGATCATAAAGCTGAAGATGCTGAGCAACTTATTTCCTCTCCTCCAGTCTTTGTCTTAGCAGCTTCTCATACCTATCCTGGGTCTGTGTGTGTTACTCTTCACCTCAACCCCCAGTCCCATCCCTTTTGTGCAGGGCCATAGCTTCTCTTCCTTACAGGAGGCACTGCATGATAATTCATCCCAGACCGTTGTCCTCCTCACTACTCCCTCTCCCCCCTCCAGTTGTTTGTTTGCTGCATGGGAAGTGAACAATGGTCACTGCCACCTTCTCCCACAGTTTACTGGTTAATACTGTAGCTCTAAAACAAGAAAAGATGGAAAGAATTGTACAGAACAGAAACACTCCCAAGCAACTATTTATGTATGATCATTGCCACCTGTAAGCCACCACTGGAGGAGAGAAGTGATATTGGCACCTGCAAGACCTATTCTTCTGCCTGTAACTCATTTTCCCACCTTAAACTCCATGCTTCTAGAGGGTGCTAGTGCTAGCTTGTGCATACCCAACCACAGATGGACTAAGAAGCAGGAATCCAGACTGGGCTGGGCAGGATTAAAGCATAGGCAAACTAGACACGTGTTCAGTGCCCAAATATTTAGGAGGGACCCTATCATGGATACTAATTTAATGATTCCTAATACAGAGCTTTTGGGGGGGGGGGGGGGGGGGGGGGGAGGGGACAGCGCATAGAGCCACCACTGCCAGGAAACATCTGTCTAGTTTCCTCTCCTCTTCCAGTTGGTAGGAGTTTGGGAGCTGCGCTTATCTGCTGCTTTCTACTCTGCAGTCAAAACCAGAGAGGGCCCTGTTTGTGGGAATTCTAAAATGTATTCATACAATGATGGGGTGCCCTCACCAAGAGGTAACTTTACCTCAAATCTAGGGCCACTGATGTACTGCCAATTTCCTATCAAGGGCTGTCACTGACTGCTCTCCACTATCACATTGTAACAGTCAACCAGGATCTCATGAAGAACCCTCTCTAATACACTAAATCTGACCATATAACTACACAAACCAAAAGGGTAGAAAGCTACATGAACTCATTAGTATTTAAAAATATTAAAAACTACAAATGACAGAACTTTAAAACAGTTTATGAGGGGGCGTGTCAAGATGGCGGCACACTGTTGATCTTGGTTGAACTCTCTCGCTGGCTGCTTTGAATTAAAACTTTTCCTCAAGGCTGGTTCCTTGATGGCCAGAACCTCTTCACCCCAGCAGCAGTCTATTGAAAGATTTGCCACAAGAGCCCCTGCCCAGAACTCCAGGAGGAGCCCTGCTGTTGCTTCGGGAGGAGGAGACCCCAGAGACTTGGGGCTGGATGTCACTCTTTCTCCCCCGGTTCTCACCCTACCGCCTCTCCCCGAAGAACATTTATCTCAATGGAGGCCTCCTGAACATGAAAATGTTGAGGGTAGACCTCCGGATCGAGGTACTGAGAAGACGGGACCACAGGGAGGTTTTATGTTTCAACGGTTTTTATTGAAAACAGTGTACACTTTTATCAACATCAAATATTCAATACGTACAACCAGTCATGAAATTTCCTTCTAATCAAACATCAAACAGTTCGGGCCTACTGCTTTCACTTTTTTATTCCGTTTCTCCAACCCCCCCCCTCCCCTTTCCCAGTTCCCCCCACCCCCAAAATTCCCCTCTGTTGACCCTCCTATTCTCTCCCTCCCCACGGAAAACTCATAATCGTCCCTAAAGAGGAATTGACCCACCTACAACTTCAATATAGTGTCTACAGCACATTAAGTACAAAACTCTTACCCTTAGCTGATAGGGTATCTATATATTTTCCCCAGATCTTCAAAAACTGATTTTTTCGTTTTGGGGATCCTCTGGCTTCTCTTGCCTCCCACATCAGCAGCTGGTGCACCATATTCCGCCAGTGCCAAAATTCTGGTACTGCCTCTGAAGTCCAGTTTTGAAGTATACATTTCTTTGCCAGAAGACACCCCTTACGAAAAAATAATGTTTCCTCTGAGGTATTTCCTCTGAACGACCCATATATATCCAGTAACATCTGTGAGGGGGTTCCTATTATTTCACAAGACAGCAGGTTTGACAGATAGGTGGTCACTCTGGACCAGAAGCCCTGTATGGCTTCACAGCTCCAAAATGCGTGATAGAATGTGTTTTCTGCGGTTTACATCGCGAGCATATTGAATTTTGTGTTCCCCCAAATTTTGCTAATTGTTCTTGTGTGAAGTAAGCTCTATGAAGTACTCGAAAAGCACATTCCCGATATTGGGCTCCACTAACTAAGTTTGCAGGGAGGTTTTAATGACTGTGCAGGCAGCACCTCACTGTCTGTAGCCTAGCAGGATCTGTTTGGGAAAAGGATATAGGAATGCTGGGAATCCCAGAAGAACGTACAGACACCAGAAGTGGTATCCCAAACAGGTCACAGCGAAATGCATGAACGGCTGTAAAGTGGAAGCATAAAAAAAAGCAAGAAGCTGCCTATGGAGAGAAGGCATGCTGCTCCCACAACTGAAGACCCATGCTGGAATCGAAGGAAAATAAATTCACTGAGCATGGAGAAAAACTCCTCACCCTAAACCAGGGAAGAAACCCCGCTCCACCACTATACGTCGTCATCTCTAGTAGTGGAATAAAACAGAAAGAACCAGGCACAGGTTCACAGGGTACCTTTACTGAGGATGCTGAACAGGTGAAACAGGTCAACACTCTAGTTGCTGTAAAGGAGCAAACTGTCATATAGTGAAATAGAAGAGGTCCCCGAACGAGATAGAGTCCTGTGGACAGAAGGAGCTCAACCCTCCCTCAGGGAGGATGCAATTAACATATCACCTATAGAATTCCGCACTGAACTGCAGATAAAGTAACGGAAAATACAGACCTGCCTCATGAGCAAAGATGAAGTTCCACTCAAACTAGCGGTGGACTCTGGCTCAAGCTCCAGAGAAGAGCTCTACATCCAGAAACAGAGTTGCGCCCCGTCGTCAGCAACAAGGCGTACTCTTCATGTAGACAAGGAAACAAAGCCATGTCAACTCCCAGAGTTGTAGTCGCGCTGTACAAGCAGAGACGGAGCCTTGCTGGAGAAGCATTTATGAGCCAAACTGTAGAGGGAAATAATCTCTAATTTCAGAAATGTTACCAATACCACTGACTAATGTAATGTTTATACCAATTACAAAATATATAACCATTCAGAACTCATTCATACACTGTTTAAAACTACAATCTTTATTGCAAAATCATAATCACAATTGTTAAATCAGCATGTCACCATTAGACCCATCCCCCATGGCTTTGAAGCATATACAAAATAGTTCACATATCTAAAGTTCTTCTTCGTGTTGTAATTGATTCATATCAAAAGAAGCTGCTATACAATCATTCAATAGTTCTAAATCCTTTGTGTCTTCTGAATCTTCTAAGGTTCAGCAAACCCCACACATAGGGATCGTCAAGCTCTTAAGAACAAAATCCATCCCAATAAACAATTAAGAAGAACCACACGCCGTATGGAGATCATGAAGTATCAAACATCATTTTCATCCACTCAACATTTAATATAAAAGTTCTTCTGGTCCCAACACTGACTGTGTTTCATTATAACGTCATCAGGAGACTGTATTCGTATTCAGCCTCTAGTCTCAATCAGGCATATTGCTTGGTGCTCATCAACATCCGGTATCTCTACCTCACTTCCTGAAAATGAGAACATTGCTGTATACGCAGACATGGAGACAAGCTCAATATGCAGAATTACATTGGGATCCCAACAAGCGACGGCAATACACCTTCAACCAAAGGAGAAGTGCTGCTCCACTCTCCAGAATGGATCTGTGATCCAGACCCAGAGATGGGGCTCCAAGTACCCGTCATCTCCCAACAAGAATGTCCTATCAGACGGGAGAGATGGAGCTCTGATCCACATCCAGCAAAGGCAGTCTGCTCCCCAGTGAGAGAGCTCAGCTTCTCACCCAATGGTAAGTGGGAATTGAACCAACAACATTTAGTTCAAAGGTATAACCACTAGGCCAGGGCTCTATATGGAAGATCTACAGCAAGAAAAAAAAAAAAAAAGACTGCATGGTACAGGCCAAAGCAGGAGCACTGCTTGCAGCCATGGGAGAGGCTCTGCTCCACACCCAGAAGAGGCACTAGAGCGAAGCAGCTGAGTGCTATATTTATTGGGAGTCCTGCTCCTGAACCAGCGAAGGTAGCCCGCAGGAAATAAAAGAAGCAGCAGCTCTGTTGCACATCTAGAAGGGAGCTGTACTCAGCAGAGAGACTAGAGACTCAGCTCTACCGCTAGAGATGGAACCCCACTCCAGAACCAGAAAGGAGAAGGAGCCCCAAAGGCAGAGCTCTATCCCCAGGTACCAAACTGCACCTTAGTGCAAAGGAGGAGATTTATGAAGGCCAAGAAGGACCTCCCTGGAGAACTAGAAGGCGCGAATTCCAAAGCAGTGAGGGAAAAGCCTCCCTTAAGGGGTGAAAGAGCTCAACTGCATAGTAAGAAAGGAGGGAGGGAGACTAATGAATGTGGGCAACTGACCCACAAGAGGAAATGCCAGAAATGACTCAAACCGAGGCCGCCGCCAGAAGGCCATGCCCCAGGAAGTACACTGCCGAGAGCCTTAATAAGGAGGGAAGACTGCCAAAAGAAAGCAGTTAGTCTACCAACCAAAGGGAAGGTGTAGAGTCTATTGCCAGGACTGAAAGATAACTGCTGGAAGGAGTCTACTAAGGAACACCAAGAAGTGCTGGCAGGCACCACACAACTACGGCAAGGGACAAAGAAACCCTCGAGAAGGATGCAGCCCCCCTCCCCCCAGAAGGATCCCAAGACACAGCAACAGCCACCAAAGCACCTATGCCCATAGTGCCTAGAACCCTGAAATGCCACCAAGGGTTGTCCAGGGTTTTAACTGTTGAGCAGCACTTGCAATGACGCCTGTGCCAGGAGAGAAAAATTCCGTGCACTTTGAGTAATGAACTAATTGTACAGTGTTTAAACTGAAGGGGAATGAAAAGCGCTCAGGACTGGAAAATAAGGGGTAAAGTCACGAAAGGAATGACATTGAGGCAGCTGAGTACGAGGCGGACCACCGAGCAGGAAAGAAGGCTATTACCAGAAAATCCTCCCAGGAACACCCGTGATACAAAAAAAATTCCAAAACTGTGAAGCAGTCCGCTACATCAGAAAACCCAAGAAAAGGGAGACAGCTGAGACAGGCCACTCAGAAGAAAAAAAAAACAGCATAAAGGAATGAGGACCCGAGCCAGCAAGGTACTATTATCCAATAGTTGCACCAATACCACCAGGGACTGCACACAAGCAGACCAGTCGGCCTCTTGGGAGTCTTTTTTTACTGCATCCGAACAAAGTGAGAAAAAGATCATAAACAAGAGGAATACCTCAGCAGGCGGGGAAAATGGCTGACTGTTAAACGTGGAAGAAATCCACCTGTACAGCATGGGGCGATGCCCTAGAATGGAAAACAGGAACCAGGTGCCTGAAGGCACCCTGGCCTGCTAAACTTTGCAAAACCCGCAAGAGGAAAAATCCTCCAAGCCCAGATATAACTCCATTTGGGACAAAGCACGATAGTTGGATCACTCAGCAATCATAAGGTAGAACCAGCTCATAGTAACATAGTAAATGACGGCAGAAAAAGACCTGCATGGTCCATCCAGTCTGCCCAACAAGACAAACTCTTATGTGCTACTTTTTGTGTATACCCTACTTTGATTTGTACCTGTCCTCTTCAGGGCACAGACCGTATAAGTCTGTCCAGCACTATCCCCGCCTCCCAACCACCAGCCCCGCCTCCCACCACTGGCTCTGGCACAGACCGTATAAGTCTGCCCAGCACTATCCTCGCCTCCCACTACCGGCTGGCTCTGCCACCCAATCTCGGCTAAGCTCCTTAGGATCCATTCCTTCTGAATAGGATTCCTTTATGTTTATCCCACGCGTGTTTGAATTCTGTTACCGTTTTCATTTCCACCACCTCTCGCGGGAGGGCATTCCAAGCATCCACTACTCTCTCCGTGAAAAAATACTTCCTGACATTTTTCTTGAGTCTGACCCCTTCAATCTCATTTCATGTCCTCTCATTCTACCACCTTCGCACCTCCGGAAAAGGTTCGTTTGCGGATTAATACTTTTCAAATATTTGAACGTCTGTATCATATCACCCCTGTTTCTCCTTTCTTCCAGAGTATACATGTTCAGGTCATCAAGTCTCTGCTCAGACGTCTTGTAACGCAAATCCCTTACCATTCTCGTAGCTTTTCTTTGCACCGCTTCAATTCTTTTTACATCCTTCGCAAGGTATGGCCTCCAAAACTGAACACAATACTCTAGGTGGGGCCTCACCAACGACTTATACAGGGGCATCAACACCTCCTTTCTTCTGCTGGTCACACTTCTCTCTATACAGCCTAACAACCTTCTAGCTACGGCCACCGCCTTGTCACACTGTTTCGTCGCCTTCAGATCCTCAGATACTATCACCCCAAGATCCCTCTCCCCGTCCGTACCTATCAGATTCTCCCCGCCTAACACATACATCTCCCGAGGGTTTCTATTCCCTAAGTGCATCACTTTGCATTTCTTCGCATTGAATTTTAATTGCCAAACCTTAAACCATTCTTCTAGCTTCCTCAGATCCTTTTTCATGTTTTCCACTCCCTCCCGGGTGTCCACTCTGTTGCAGATCTTAGTATCATCCGCAAATAGGCAAACTTTACCTTCTAACCCTTTGGCAATGTCACTCACAAATATATTGAACAGAATCGGTCCCAGCACCGATCCCTGAGGCACACCACTACTCACCTTTCCCTCCTCCGAGCGAATTCCATTCACCACCACCCTCTGGCTTCTGTCCGTCAACCAGTTCCTAATCCAGTTCACCACTTTGGGTCCTATCTTCAGCCCTTCCAGTTTATTTAAGAGCCTGCTGTGGGGAACCGTGTCAAAAGCTTTGCTGAAATCTAAGTAGATTATGTCCATAGCTCGTCCCTGATTCAATTCTCCTGTCACCCAATCAAAGAACTCAATGAGATTCGTTTGGCATGATTTCCCTTTGGTAAAACCATGTTGTCTCGGATCTTGCAACTTATTGGCTTCCAGGAAATTCACTATCCTTTCCTTCAGCATCGCTTCCATTACTTTTCCAATAATCGAAGTGAGGCTTACCGGCCTGTAGTTTCCAGCTTCTTCCCTATCACCACTCTTGTGAAGAGGGACCACCTCCGCCGTTCTCCAATCCTTCGGAACCTCTCCCGTCTGCAAGGATATGTTAAACAAATCTTTAAGATGACCCGCCAGAACCTCTCTGAGCTCCCTCAATATCCTGGGGTGGATCCCATCAGGTCCCATGGCTTTATCCACCTTTAGCTTTTCAAGCTGTTCATACACACTCTCTTCCTTGAACAGTGCTCTATCCACTTCAATCTCAGTTATACTTTTTGCAGTCCATCGCGGTCCTTCTCCAGGATTTTCTTCTGTGAAAACAGAACAAAAGAATCTATTTAGCAAATTTGCTTTTTCTTTATCATTATCCACATAGCGGTTCGCAGTATCTTTTAGTCTCACAATTCCCTTTTTAGTCATTCTCCTTTCACTTATATACCTGAAGAAATTTTTGTCACCCCTCCTTACATTTCTAGCCATTTGTTCTTCCGCTTGCGCTTTCGCCAGACGTATCTCTTTCTTGGCTTCTTTCAGTTTCATCCTGTATTCCTCCTCGTGTTCCTTTTCTTTAGTTTTTGTGTATTTCTGGAACGCCAGCTCTTTAGCCTTTATTTTCTCAGCCACTTGCTTGGAGAACCATATCAGTTTCCTTTTTCTCTTGCTTTTATTTACTTTCCTTACATAAAGGTTCGTGGCCTTATTTATAACTTCTTTCAGCCTGGACCACTGTCCTTCCACTTCTCGTATTTCCTCCCAGCCCATCATCTCCTTCCTCAGGTATTCCCCCATTTTACTAAAGTCAGCACGCTTGAAATCCAGAACTTTGAGTTTTGAGTAGCCGCTCTCCACTTTAGCTGTAATATCAAACCAAACCGTTTGATGGTCACTGCTGCCCAGGTGGGCACCCACTCGGATATTTGACAAGCTATCCCCATTTGTGAGCACCAGATCCAGCGTCGCTCCCTCCCTCGTGGGTTCTGTCACCATTTTTCTGAGCAAACCGCTTTGAAAAGCATCCACGATCTCTCTACTTCTTTCCGATTCCGCAGACGGAACCTTCCAATCTACATCCGGCAGATTGAAATCTCCCAGCAACAGCACCTCTCTCGTTTCCCAACTTTTGAATATCTGCGATCAGGTCTTTATCTAGTTCCTCCGATTGTTTCGGAGGTCTGTAGACAACACCCACGTGTACAGAGGTTCTATCCTCTCTTTTTAAGGTGATCCATATCGTTTCTTCCTTTCCCCAGGTCCCTGTCATTTCGGTCGCCGTGATATCATTCCAGCTCAGCCCTGGAAATGAAATAAATTCATATACTTGCTGTTCTGTATCCAACCAGGAATCCAGCTGAACAGTGAACGTTAAGCCTCACAACACTCCACAAGATTCCACACATGGCCAGTGGAGCTGGAAGGGGTGGGGTGGGGGAGATCCAGTATCACCGGGTGTCACCCTAGCTAAGAAATGAGGGACTTTAATGCTGTTTGGGATCCTGAGATGGATAGACCTTCCCCAGGGGCAGCTGCGTCTTATCTTAACAAGGGTCTGCTTCTTATTAGTAGAGTGTTTGATCTGGTTGATGTATGGAGGGAGCTACATCCTATGGAGCGAGATTACACCCATCTTTCACGGGCACACTCAACTCAAGCCCGGATGATTATATTTTAATGTCCAGGGGAGATTTTGGAACGATACAACAGGCAGAAATAGGCCCTTATGTCATCTCAGACCATGCCTGGGTGAAGCTGGAATGGTCAATAGGAGGCTCCTTGCCTCAGGGGGGGGTCAATGGAGGTTCCCGTTGGAATTGTACAAGGATCCAGGGTTTCAGAACCGCCTTTTAACATGTTGGAAGGCATACAAGACCCACAATAAACTCCATGAGGCGGATCCGATATTACACTGGGAGGCAGCAAAGACTGTTCTGAGAGGTGAGATCATAAGTTACCCTCACCATGTGCGGAAGATGAGTGACAGGGAAATTTTGAGGCTTAGCTCACAATTATGTAAGGCCCGGCAGCAATGGGGGGGCATGTCCATCACGTGAACATCAGCAGCAACTTGATCTTCAGACAGCGTTGAATTCTCTTGTCCATCAAAGAGCTCTCAAATCACAAGTGTATTACACATATATGTTATATCGTTATGGCAGTAAAACAGGGAGACTGCTGGCCCTCTTGGTTCGTCTGAAGGGGGGGGGGGCCCAAAAGGTCTTGTCCCTTCGGGGGGAGTAGAGTCCATGCAGATGAGGCTATAAGGGATATTTTTTATAATTATTACCGGCGACTTTACGCTTCGCCTCAAGAAGAGGGACTCCCCGGATCTTTATATTTGGAAAGTTTGACTTTGCCTTCAATTACTCAAACCGATCGCGAGGTGTTAAACAAGCCTATACAAGAGGATGAGGTAGCTTTAGCTATTGCCCATAGCCCCCTGTTAAAGGCCCCCGGACCAGATGGTTATAGGGCGGAGTTTTATAAGCTCATGGTGGGAGAAGTGGTACCCCTCCCCAGCTTGTTCAATAAGATCGTAGAGGTAGAAGCTTTACCAACATCTTTGGATATGGCTAATATTGTCTTGCCTAAGCCAGGTCGGGACCCTACGCTTCTGGAATCGTATCGTCCAATTTCACTTATGAATGATGGAAGCCAAGTTACTGGCAAAAATCATGGCTAATCGTTTGGCACGAGTTTTGCCCAGGATTATTCAAGAAGCGCAGTTGGGTTTTGTGCAGGGGCGTTCAGTGGCCAAGAGTATTCGCAAAATACTTACGACATTGGAATATAGGCGTCAGAAAGAGATGAATTCCATCCTTGTTAGTTTTGATGCAGAAAAAGCTTTTGATAGGGTGCATTGGGATTTTATTTTTGCATTGCTGCAAATCTATGGGTTTACCGGGCGGTTCATCTCAGTTATAAAGGCGTTGTACTCGTCGCCTAAGGCATGAGTGTTGATGAATGGACATGTCTCCCAAGAATTTGCGGTACTTAGGGGTACTAGACAGGGGTGTCCTCTGTCACCCCTCCTGTTTGTGTTGACATTGGATCCTCTTATTAGGGACATTATGGCGAATCCTGATATTAGGGGTATTCAGGTGGGTTCTTGCTGTTTCAAGGTGGCAGCGTTTGCTGATGACCTCTTAGTTCATTTAGCAGATCCGAAGGGGTCCCTTGCCGCCTTGCTGGAGTCATTCCAAGAGTATGGTGACTATACTGGATTTCGTATTAATTTTGACAAATTGGAAGCTTTACTGTCCTCATTGCAGCTTCAGAGAGATTGGAAGGGGGAGTTCCCATTAAAGTGGGAAGGGAATTCCTTTAGGTATTCGCTTGGTGATGGACGTGGCATCCCTGTACCAGTGTGGAAAACTCTTCCTCTGTCCCTGTTAGGGTGAGTGAATCTAATAAAGATGGTTCAATTCCTGCGCTGGCTGTATGTTCTTCAATCACTGCCGATTAAGATCACAAAAAGAGACATGAGGGGCCTGTATCGGCTTTTTAGCGGGTTTTGTTGGAGGGAGGAAAAAAACCAAAGTTGCGCCTTTCAGTCCTAGTGGGGGATTGGAGCAGGGGGAGGCATGGGTCTCCCAAATTTGCAACAATACAACCAAGCTTGCTTATTGCGTCACTTGGGGGATTGGTGTGGACAGACACAGACTTTTACACCCACATAATTAGAAAGTGAATATTTTGCACCCTACAATTTTTTTTTCATTGCTCCACCTGTCTAATGCACAAACGCCTCTTCATTTGAAAGGCAGTTTGTTATTATGACCGTTGCAGGCAATGTGGTGTTTCCTAGTGGAGCAACTGGGAGCCAACCTGGCGGTATCAGATTTACTCACTCTTAGGGGTAATGAGTTTTTTCAACCATGCATGGATAAAGCGAATGATACATACCTGTAGCAGGTGTTCTCCGAGGACAACAGGCTGATTGTTCTCATGACTGGGTTGACGTCCACGGCAGCCCCCACCAACCGGAACAAAAACTTTGCAGGCGGTCCCGCACGCAGGGCACGCCCACCGCGCATGCGCGGCCGTCTTCCCACCCGTGCGGGACCGTTCCCACTCAGTTGAATGACAAGCAAAAGAATGAGGAAAAACGCAACTCCAAAGGGGAGGAGGGAGGGTAGGTGAGAACAATCAGCCTGCTGTCCTCGGAGAACACCTGCTACAGGTATGTATCATTCGCTTTCTCAGAGGACAAGCAGGCTGCTTGTTCTCACGACTGGGGTATCCCTAGCTCTCAGGCTCACTCAAAACAAGAACCCAGGTCAATTGAACCTTGCAACGGCGAGGGCATAACAGAAATTGACCTACGAAGAACAACTAACTGAGAGTGCAGCCTGAACAGAACAAAATCGGGTCCTGGAGGGTGGAGTTGGATTCAAACCCCAAACAGATTCTGCAGCACCGACTGCCCGAACCGACTGTCGCGTCGGGTATCCTGCTGGAGGCAGTAATGTGATGTGAATGTGTGGACAGATGACCACGTCGCAGCCTTGTAAATCTCTTCAATAGTGGCTGACTTCAAGTGGGCCACTGACGCTGCCATGGCTCTAACACTATGAGCCGTGACATGACCCTCAAGAGCCAGCCCAGCCTGGGCGTAAGTGAAGGAAATGCAATCTGCTAGCCAATTGGAGATGGTGCGTTTCCCGACAGCGACCCCTTTCCTATTGGGGTCGAAAGAAATAAACAATTGGGCAAACTGTCTGTGGGGCTGTGTCCGCTCCAGATAGAAGGCCAACGCTCGCTTGCAGTCCAATGTGTGCAACTGACGTTCAGCAGGGCGGGTATGTGGTCTGGGAAAGAATGTTGGCAAGACAATTGACTGGTTAAGATGGAACTCCGACATCACCTTCGGCAGGAACTTAGGGTGAGTACGAAGTACTACTCTGTTATGATGAAATTTGGTATAAGGAGCATGAGCTACCAGGGCTTGCAGCTCACTGACTCTACGAGCTGATGTAACTGCCACCAACAAAATGACCTTCCAGGTCAAGTACTTCAGATGGCAGGAATTCACTGGCTCGAAAGGAGGTTTCATCAGCTGGGTGAGGACGACGTTGAGTTCCCATGACACTGCAGGAGGCTTGACAGGGGGCCTTGACAAAAGCAAGCCTCTCATGAATCGAACAACTAAAGGCTCTCCAGAGATGGCTTTACCTTCTACACGATGATGGTAAGCACTAATCGCACTAAGGTGATTCCTTACTGAGTTGGTCTTGAGGCCAGACTCTGATAAGTGCAGAAGGTATTCAAGCAGGTTCTGTGCAGGACAAGAGCGAGGTTCTAGGGCCTTGCTCTCACACCAAACAACAAACCTCCTCCACTTGAAAAAGTAACTCTTTTTAGTGGAATCCTTTCTAGAGGCAAGCAAGACACGGGAGACACCCTCAGACAAACCCAACGAAGCAAAGTCTACGCCCTCAACATCCAGGCCGTGAGAGCCAGAGACTGAAGGTTGGGGTGCAGAAGCGCTCCGTCGTTCTGCGAAATGAGAGTCGGAAAACACTCCAATCTCCACGGTTCTTTGGAGGACAACTCCAGAAGTAGAGGGAACCAGATCTGATGGGGCCAAAAAGGCGCTATCAGAATCATGGTGCCGTGGTCTTGCTTGAACTTCAGTAAGGTCTTCCCCACCAAAGGTATGGGAGGATAAGCATACAGGAGGCCTGTCCCCCAATGGAGGAGAAAGGCATCCGACGCTAGTCTGCCGTGTGCCTGTAGTCTGGAACAGAATAGAGGCAGCTTGCGGTTGGTCTGAGAGGCGAAAAGGTCCACCGAGAGAGTTCCCCACTCTCGGAAGATCTTGAGTACCACTCTGGAATGGAGCGACCACTCGTGCGGTTGCATGACTCTGCTCAGTCTGTCGGCCAGACTGTTGTTTACACCTGCCAGGTATGTGGCTTGAAGAAGCATGCCAAACTGGCAGGCCCAACGCCACATCCCGACGGCTTCCTGACACAGGGGGCGAGATCCGGTGCCCCCCTGCTTGTTGATGTAATACATTGCAACCCGATTGTCTGTCCGAATTTGGATAATTTGATAGGACAGCCGATCTCTGAAGGCCTTCAGTGCGTTCCAGACCACTCGGAGCTCCAGGAGGTTGATCTGCAGATCCTGTTCCTGGAGGGACCACAGTCCCTGGGTGTGAAGCCCATCGACATGAGCTCCCCACCCCAGGCGAGATGCATCCGTCGTCAGCACCTTCGTGGGCTGCGGAATTTGGAATGAACGTCCCAGAGTCAAATTGGTCCGAAATGTCCACCAGTGCAGCGAATTGCGGCAACTGAGGGACAGGCGGATGACATCTTCTAGATTCCCGGTGGCTTGGCACCACTGGGAAGCTAGGGTCCATTGAGCAGATCTCATGTGAAGATGAGCCATGGGAGTCACATGAACTGTGGAGGCCATATGACCTAGGAGTCTCAACATCTGCCGAGCTGTGACCTACTGAGACGCTCTGGTCTGGGAAGGGTCTGGGAAGTGAGGGACAGGAGGTTGTGGGCCCTCGCCTCGGGAAGAAAGGCCTGAGCTGTCTGTGAATTCAGCAGAGCTCCTATGAATTCCAGAGATTGGACTGGTTGGAGATGGGACTTTGGGTAATTTATCACAAACCCCAGCAGCTCCAGGAGGTGAATAGTGCACTGCATGGACCGAAGAGCCGCCGCCTCCGAGGTGTTCTTGACCAGCCAATCGTCGAGATACGGGAACACGTGCACTCCCAGCTTGCGCAGGTACGCTGCGACCACCACGAGGCACTTTGTGAACACCCGTGGGGCAGAGGCGAGCCCAAAGGGCAGCACATAATACTGAAAGTGCCGTGTCCCCAGGTGGAATCGGAGATACTGTCTGTGAGCTGGCAGTATCGGGATGTGAGTATAAGAGTCCTTTAAATCCAGGGAACATAGCCAATCGTCTTTCTGAATCATTGGTAGAAGGGTGCCTAAGGAAAGCATCCTGAACTTCTCTTTGATCAGGTATTTGTTCAGGCCTCTCAGGTCTAGGATGGGGCGCATCCCCCCTGTTTTCTTTTCCACAAGGAAGTACCTGGAATAGAATCCCTGCCCTTCCTGCCCTGGTGGCACAGGCTCGACCGCATTGGCGCTGAGAAGGGTGGAGAGTTCCTCTGCAAGTACCTGCCTGTGATGGGAGCTGAAGGATTGGGCTCCCGGTGGGCAATTTGGTGGAGTGGAGGCCAAATTCAGGGCGTATCCGCACCGCACTATTTGGAGAACCCACTGTTCGGAGGTTATCAGAGGCCACCTTTGGTGAAAAACTTTCAACCTACCCCCGACCAGCAGGTCGTCCGGTACGGACACTTTGATGGCGGCTATGTTCCCATGGATCCAGTCAAAAGCCCGTCCCCGACTTTTGCTGTGGAGGCGCAGGGGGCTGCTTAGGCGCACGCTGTTGACGAGAACGAGCGCGCTGGGACTGTCCCTGTGCCTGAGGAGGCCTTCGAGCCGGCTGGGTGTACCTACGCTTGTTGTAGGCATAGGGTGCAGCCTGCCTGGCCCGGGAAAAACGTCCACCTGCTGAGGTGGATGCTGAAGGCGCCCGGTGGGAGAGCTTGTCGAGGGCGGTTTCCCGCTGGTGTAGTTGGTCCACCAACTGCTCGACCTTCTCGCCAAAGATATTATCCCCCTGGCAAGGGACATCCGCCAGTCGTTGCTGGGTGCGGTTGTCCAGGTCAGAGGCACGCAGCCAGGAGAGTCTGCGCATCACTATACCTTGGGCCGCAGCTCGAGATGCCACATCACAGGTGTCATAGATACCCCTGGACAGGAACTTTCTACACGCCTTCAGCTGCCTGACCACCTCCTGAAAAGGCCTGGACTGCTCCGGAGGGAGCTTATCGACCAGGTCCGCCAGTTGCTTCACATTGTTCCGCATGTGAATGCTCGTGTAGAGCTGGTACGACTGGATGCGGGTCACAAGCATGGAAGATTGGTAGGCCTTCCTCCCAAACGAGTCCAGAGTGCGAGACTCCCGCCCCGGGGGCGCCGAGGCGGTATCCTTCGAACTCCGTGCCCTCTTGAGAGCAGAGTCCACGTCCGCCGAGTCATAAGGCAATTGAGGCCACATCAACTCTGGGTCAAAGAGGATTCTGTATTGGGACTCCGCTTTCTTGGGGATGGTGGGATTACATAAGGGCTTCAGCCAGTTCCGAAGCAGTGTCTCTTTGAGGACATTGTGCAACGGTACCGTAGAAGACTCTCTAGGTGGTGATGGATAGTCGAGGACCTCGAGCATCTCAGCCCTCGGCTCATCCACAGAAACCACGGGGAAGGGAATGCAAATAGACATGTCCCTGACGAAGGAGGCAAAGGAGAGGCTCTCAGGGGGCGAGAGCTTCCTCTCCGGTGAAGGAGTGGGGTCGGAGTGAAGGCCCTCAGACTCCTCTGAGGAGAAATATCTGGGGTCCTCCTCCTCCCCCTACGAGGCCTCTTCCTCGGTGTCGGACATGAGCTCTTGCAGCTCAGACCTGAACCGGGCCCGTCTCGACTGCGAGAAACCATGTCCTCGATTTTGGCGTCAAGCGGTGGACTCCCATGCCAGCGGGGATGAAGCTCCCTCCATCGACGTCGACGGGGATTCCACCTGCGTGGCTGTCGACACCGGCACCACAAGCGGCGTCGGTGTCGGAGGCCTCGGCATCGGGCTAGAGCATGCCGGCGCCTCCATCAACGGCGCCGGGGGCACAAGCACCCCCGGTGCCGGCAAAGTCTGGCGCATCAGCCCTTCCAGAATCCCTGGAAGGATGGCTCGGAGGCACTCGTCAAGGCCCGCTGTCGGGAAAGGCAGGGAGACCAATGACGATGTTTTTTAGTCTTCTTTCGGTGCCCATCATCGGCGCTCGGTGGCAGAGATGAAGAGGAGGTAGAACCCCCCCGGCCTCGAGGGATCGGGTCTGACAGAGTTCGGTCCCGATGGCCCTGGGTAGAGAGAGTGGCCGGGGCCGACTGCCCGCGCGGTCGCGCCCCCCCCCCCCTACCTGTGCTCCTGGGGTCGGTGCCGATTTCGCCGACATTGGTACCGGTACCGAAGATCCGGCCGTTGACACCGATGACGTCGAAGGGCCGGCGCAAGTTCCAAAAAGCTGGTCCCGACGAACTTGCCTCGCCACCTGTGTCCGCTTCCGCAAGCCGAGACACAAGGTGCACGTCTTGGTATTATGCTCCGGCCCAAGGCACTGGAGGCACCAAGCGTGGGTATCGGTTTGCGAGATCTGCCGGGACCTTCGAGGACATCGACGGAAAAATCGCGTCGGCGAAGTCAAAGTCGTCGATGGTGGCGGTGAAAAGCACACCTGAAAAGTAAACGACCGCGCGGCCACAAGGAGGCGCCCCCGCGGCTAAAGACGACGAGGGGAGAACCAAACTTTTTTTTTTTAACACAGAAAATAAAGAAAAGAAGCGCGAACGCGCACGAAAAGAGAAAAAAGCTCGCGGCTAGGCCGCAACCTGGTTTCCGGGGCTGACAAAGAGAGAGACAATAACACGTCTCTCTCCAGCGCGGAATCGAAAAAAAACTGAGCGGGAACGGTCGCGCACGGGCGGGAAGACGGCCGCGCATGCGCGGTGGGCGTGCCCTGCGTGCAGGAACGCCCGCGAAGTTTTTGTTCCGGTTGGTGGGGGCTGCCGTGGACGTCAACCCAGTCGTGAGAACACGCAGCCTGCTTGTCCTCGGAGAATCCGATTTTCGCTGAGTGAAAAAGAAGGGGTATTTATAATTTGGAACACGTGTTGGAGAGAGAAGGAGGGTTGATTCCTTTTGAAAGGCTGCAGGAACAAGTGGGATCATCGATTCGCCTATGCGCAACTCAAACACTATGTTTTTTCAAGGGATTGAGCTTTGAGGCTTGTCGGTATCGAGTCTTCGGAAGAGCTTGATGAGGGATGCCCCAGAAAGAGCCTTTACTTGGCTGAGGGCACACTGGGAAGAGGATCTGGGAGGGCCATTGGGGGATTGGGATATCACTGCTACATTACGGGAGATCCTATTGCTTACTATAGAGGCGAGGCTTCGACAATGTGGATTCCGGGTAATTATGCGTGCCTATTGGACTAAAGTGAATATTGTGCATGCGGTGGGCAATGGGGAATCAGATTGCCCTAAATGTAAACATCAGAGACATACGTATTTTCATGCTTTTTGGCTCTGCCCTGGAATCAAACTCTTTTGGGGGGAGGGTTAAGTGCTTTTTAACGTAAATGCAGAACAATTCTTATTAGATAAGACGGGTGCATTTCGTCCCTTGAGCAAATATAACACTCTGCTGTGTCGGAAGCTTGGCTTGGTTGCTAAAAAAGTAAACTTGCAATATTGGACATCAGCAGAATCCCTAGCATTTTGGCACTGGCAGAATCAGGTTCATCTTCTGGCCAACTTGGAGGCTAAGGAGGCACGTGGGTCCCATAAACGCAATTTTTTTTGAAGCTTTGGAATCCCTACTTGCAGCAGTTGAGTCCACAGGGACGCAGTCTCCTTATTAATAACCTATAAGATTAGGAACGATACTCACAGCTCTTCCGAGTCGGTAGTTGGAGTAGGAGGTGGGAGGGGGATTGGGGTACAATACGTTGGTAACGACATCTATGTAGTAGCATGGGCTAGCGGTAAAGGCATCGGAAGGGACACAAGAGTCAGGTCCCTTCGAGATATGGGAGATATGCGCTACAGGAAGGGTAGTTATCAGTTAGTGGGTTGGTTATAGGGGAGGGGGGTCGGGATGTGTATTGCTCTTTGAAGGAGTGTAATATTGTGGACATCGGGGGGAGAAGGAGGGGGGGAGTTGGATAGGTAAATCAATGATGGCGGGCATATGGTCTATTATTATGTTGGTGTATTTAACGGGTAGGTTCCCGAGTTTTATGTCATTGTGCTTTAATGTTCCATCAATAGAAGTGTTAAAATATATAGCTTATTTGGGGGGAGGGAGAAGTATTAAAACGTTTGATGATGTGGTTAATGCCTGCTTTTGCTTAGCTTGATTTGTTTAATGTTTTCAATCCATTGTATATTGAACTTGTTGGATGCTTTCTTTGTTAAATCATCAAAAATTGTTGAAACATAAAAGATATAGTGGAATTAAAAAAGGTGCAGAGAAGGGTGACGAAAATGATCAAGGAGATGGGACAACTTCCTATGAGGAAAGGCTAAAGCAGCTAGGGCTCTTCAGCTTGGAGAAAAGTCGGCTGATCGTAGATATAATAGAGGTCTATAAAATAATGAGTGGAGTGGAAAGGGTAGACGTGAAGCATCTGTTTACTCTTTCCAAAAATAAAGGGGACATTCAATGAAGCTACAAAGTAGTAAATTTAAAACAAATCATAGAAAATGTTTCTTCACTCAACATGCAATTAAACTCTGGAATTCGTTGCCAGAGAATGTGGTAAAGGCGGTTAGCTTAGTGGGGTTTAAAAAAGGTTTGGAAGGCTTCCTAAAGATAAAATCCATACACCATTATTAAATTGGACTTGAGGAAAATCCACTATTTCTGGGATAAGCAGTATAAAATGTTTTGTACTTTTTTGGGATCTTGTCAGGTATCTGTGACCTGGACTGGCCACTGTTAGAAACAGGATGTTGGGCTTAATGGACCTTTGGCCTGTCCCAGTATAGCAATACTTATGGTAGTTTGCACTGGATACGTTTTATCCCGAGGTGACAATGGATTTGTATTTTCTTTTTGCAATGAGCAATCAATGACTGCATCTTTTCCTTACACAATTCTAGCAAAAAGCCATTTACTAATTCAACTTTTCTGGAGGAGTTAAACAACCCTGCTTCAGACCCTCAGTGGCTATCCAGAAGTGGCTGTTGCCAGCTAAAGTATGTTTATCTTTTATTTATTTATTTATTTATTTTGGGGGGGGGGGGGGGGGGGGGGTTTAAAAACAAACAAAAAAACCCCACACAAATCCTGGAACCCTTCTTTAAACATAAGCACCAGAGTGCGAGCCATGTTAGTCTGGAGTAGGAAAAATGACAATGTTGTGGCACAGACACATCAGTGCTTTGTGTTACTGGCCTTATCGCATGATAAAGACCCTTACTAAAACTTGACATCCAAAACAAAGGCAAGAGCACCCAAGGACAGAAAAAGAGAAATCTAATATAATAAAACGCACCTCCAACATTCTGAAGCTGACTCCGTGGCTTCAGTGAAGGGTTTGTAAGGGATCGTAAGTCTGTCACCTCTCTCTCTGCCCTCGCGTCAAAATGTGATAACGTCGAGGGCGGTGGAACTATCAGAGGGAACCGTGTCAAAACGTCAATTGGAGGTGCGTTTTATTACATTAGAAGAAGATAGGATTGTCCAGTTCCTTGAAGCACAGCATCCTGCACAATAACGCTCAGCTGCCTCAACGTGGGGTCTCCTTTTTCGCTGCCCACCTGCAAGTCGCTCTCCACAGCGCTGATCAGCTGATCCAACGCGGCACTGAGGCAGACTCTTCCCGCCGCCAGCGCCACTCTCCACGGGTCCAGCGCTCATTCTCTCGCAACGCGAGACACCACAACAACACAAGTGGACCAAGTACACCCTCGCAACTCGCTCTCCATGGCACCACACCAGAGAGAGAGAGGGAAGGAGAGGCCTGACACGAGAGAGAGAGAGAGAGAGGGGGGGGGGGCATGACACCAGAGAGAGAGGGGGGCCTGACACCAGAGAGGGGGAGGGAGGTATCTGTCACACACACACTCTATGTCTCACACTGTATCACATTCGCAGCACTATCAGGAGGAAGATATTTTGAACTACTTCTGGCTCTCTCTCCCCTGAGCAGCATAAAGCTCCAGATTTAAGTGTAACTAACTGCTTTCTATGCCAAACACTGCCTCCTCCAATTAGTAATCATAAAGAAAACAGAATGCTTCCTGCTGAGAATTATTGAAAATAAGGGAAACACCTGATCTGCAAGGTATTAAACATGTCGATAAAAATTATGTTTACTGCTAAGGTAAGGGGCTTCTGAAGTACCAAGAATATCAAAATCCATCTCGGAGTCCAGATTTAGAATGTAATTTTGAGAACTTCAGACATACATCACTGCATGTCTCGATGAGGCCATCAAACAGTGAACTTTTGTCCAGACTGGAAAGAGGAAATTACATACAGAATTTCATTTTGTAAGCAGGTGTAGAAGCTCCCATAATCCTAGCTGACCCCACATTTTCAAAGGAAGCTTTTGACAAAATAGCTGCAAGTCTGCAGGTACTTCAGCTGCCTGCAATGTTTGAAAACTGCTCCAGTAAGGGGCCCATCAGGCTCCACATTCTCAATATTTCCAAGGGAGTAGAGGGCTCTAACAATTCACAAATGCACATATAAAACACCCCTCTGCTCTCTTTTAGCACCACTCACCATCTACTGCTCCTTTCATGATGTACAGTGCACATACTTTAGGATTATCATAGTAGCCCTACAAAAAGGAAAAATGCCTGGTCAGTGCTTGTGACATTATTATTAACCCACCTATCAAATGTTCTAGATTAGGGGTTCTGAACGCCATCCTTGGGACACACCTAGCCAGTCAACTTTTCAGGATACCCACATATTCATTGTGGGTATTCTGAAAAGCTGACTGGCTAGGTGTGTCCTGAAGGCAGGGTTCAGAACCCCTGCTCTAAACAATACAAAATCTGTAAACTGTTCTTGTTATTAGCATTTCTGAACATTGCAATCTCATTTTACATTACAACATTGTAATTTATTTACACCTTTTTAAGTAGTAGCTCAAGGTGAGTTATATTCAGGTACACTAAGAGGCATATTTTCAAAGCACTTTGGGAGGCTAAGTTCCATAGGTTTCTATGGAACTATGGGAGGCTAAGTGCTTTGAAAATGAGCCCGTAGGTATGTCAACAAATACAAATAAAGCAAAAAATAAAATTTCATGCAATAAAACTGCAAAGCTAAAAAAATGTAAATACTTAATTCTCTTAATTACCTTTTGAATTTCTCAAAAATTCTTTCACATTGAAGATATACAGTAGTGGTTCCCGACCTTATCCTGGGGGATCACAGCCAATCAGGTTATCCACAATGAGCACGCACTTATAAATTTGTATTTTATTTATTGGGTTTTATTAACCGCCTTTATGAAGAAATCACTCAAGGCAGTGTACAGCAGGTATAGCTTGACCTAAAACTTAAAATTTTGTTAAACAACATAATACTAAAATGACCAAATACAAGCATAAATACAAATCAATAAACTTGGAGATGGCAAATGAAATCCTAGTAATAGGATGTCCAAGATAGAGTATGAGAAAAATATACAAGTTTTATAGCAATGTAAATACTACCATATATGGTAAGAAATATAATAAAAGTCAGCAGAATAAGAATAGCCTTATTCTCCCACACTCTAACATAGCCATGTAACTTACATTCACTCCATGAATTGCTCCTTATCAATGTAAACCGCAATGAACCCTGGAAAGGGGATTTTCACGGAATATAAGATCAAATTTGAATAAGCAGCAAAGAACAATACAATGAAATATCTTAACAGGGAACTGAGGGGCCAAGTACAGTTGAGATATATATTATACACACACTTAACATTTATCAGGATCTGGTTAATGCCTTTTTCATTTGTAGCTCAAGGCAAGTTACATTCAGGTCCAGTAGGTATTTTGCAGATATCCTGAAAACCTGACTGGTTGGGGTCCCTCAAAACAGGTTTGTGAGCCACTAGTTGACAATACATTAGATAGATCAGTAAACAAACTCTTATCCCCTATATATCCTGAACTGTATTTTACAGATAGGAGGTAAAAATATCTTCAAGGGTGTGAAGACGTACAAGGCACTATTCTCTGCTCAAACACTGGTAGCTGAAATCCTTCGGAACACCTTTTTTGTACTGGTTTCTGGAAATCTTGTTTATGTATCTCCATTGCACATATATGTGCGAGTTAAATTAATTTTCTGCTGTTTTAATAAGATCCTAAACATTAACTTAATGTGGTAGGATCCTAAACATTAATGTGTACAGCCAGCAGCAAATTCATATCCCTAGCTGCCATTAGGCATGTGGACTGTCAGCTACCTCCATCCCAACACATATACACAAAAATGGAATGGTGTCACAATTGATAATGTAAAACGTATGACTCTCAAAGCCAAGCAACTGCCCATAGGCACTTGCCTATTGTAACCATTGGTTAATCCACCATGTGTAGAACAATCCTAGATCACCAGCCAGCTTATTTTCGAAAGAGAAAGACGCCCATATTTCGACCCAAATCGGGAGATGGGCAACTTTCTCCCATGGACGTCCAAATCGATATAATCGAAAGCCGATTTTGGGCGTCTTCAACTGCAATCTGTCGCGGAAACGGCCAAAGTTGACGGGGGCGTCAGAGGCGTGGTGAAGGCGGGACTGAGGCGTGTTTATCGGCCGAGGAGAGATGGGCGTCCTTGGCAGATAATCAAAAAAAGAAAGGCGTTTTTAGCGCGAAATTGGGTCACTTTTTTGGACCCTTTTTTTCACGAACAAGTCCCAAAAAAGTGCCCTAAATGACCAGATGACCACCGGAGGGAATCGGGGATGACCACCCCTGACTCCCCTAGTGGTCACTAACCCCCTCCCACCCAAAAAAAAACCCAACTTTAACAGCTTTTTTTTCCAGCCTGTTTGCCAGCCTCAAATGTCATACCTAGCTCCATCACAGCAGTATGCAGGTCCCTGGAGTAGTTAGTGGGTGCAGTGGACTTCAGCCAGGTGGACCCAGGCCCATCCCCCCGCCCACCTGTCACACTTGTGGTGGTAAATGGGAGCGCTCCAAACCACCCCCCGCCCACCTGTCACACTTGTGGTGGTAAATGGGAGCGCTCCAAACCGCCCCCAAAACCCACATCTAGGTGCCCCCCTTCAACCATAAGGGCTATAGTAATGGTATAGAGTTGTGGGCAGTGGGTTTGGGGGGCTCAGCACCCAAAGGAAGGGAGCTATGGACTTCAGAGGTAGTTAACTGTTTATTTTAAATTGTTACAAGTACCCCCTAGGGTGCCCGGTTGGTGTCCTGGCATGTGAGGGGGACCAGTGCACTACGAATCCTGGCCCCTCCCACGAACCAATGCCTTGGATTTGGTCGTTTTTGAGCTAGGCGCCTTCGGTTTCCATTATCGCTGAAAAACGAAACTGCCCAGCTCAAATCCGATGCATTTGCCGGGTACAAACCGTATTATCGGAAAAAAGATGGACGCCCATTTTTTTCGAAAATACGGTTTGTCCCGTCCCTTCACGTACCCATTCTCGCCTTCACATACCCATTCTCGGAGATAGACACCCATGGAGATGGGCGTTCGTGTTCGATTATGCCCCTCCAGAGCTCTCAAAACAAATATTAATATTTCATCCCTCTTGGGCAGTCAGTACCACTCCAAGCTACATAAAACCCAGGTGCTCACCTTCACAAACTCCACATGGAGCTTTCCACTAAAGGTAGACACTTCTCCATGGACACTTAGCTTCCCCTTTTTAATGCTCATTGGGATGATCTCATCATGTGCTGTGCTGTGTCCCACACGATCAAAAATATCCAGATCTTTTACCACTGTGTGGCCATTCAATCGTACATCAAAAACCTCAAGAGACACAGAAAAGAGAATATATGAGTGATCTAGCACACATGGCCCTTCGTAAACACACATGTATGGGCACCCACAAGCCTCCACCTACGTACTGTTATTCTATAACATCTTCTCTAGTACTGAAAAACTTCTAGGGGTGTATTCTTCCACCTGTTATCATGGTAATGTTAAAAGTGACTAAAAACTCCAGTTGTGTGCACCATCTTACTTTTCCTGCTCACTATATTCTTCAGTTTGTCCTAACTGGTTTTCTTTTGCAGTCAAAGCTCCTTTCTTCCAAGGGAAAAGTTATAGAACAGAGCCAAAGGTGAATTTGAAAAATAAACAATACAATTTCTCTTGCATCGCCTCTCCCAAGGCACTACTTTTAGACTTAGGGGCTAGTGGAGTACCCTCTCCGCAGCTTTTATCTGTGCTATCAGTGTCTATGTCATCAACTCACCTTCTGCTGAGACTGTGCAAAATAGACCTCAGCAAATTTTAACACTAGGACGTAGTCTCCCTCCTCTTTGATTGGGATCTCATAGCCAAAGCTCTCTTCATTATAACGCTCCGTTTGGTACAGGACCTGATCCTCTGGGTTAGCACGCAGAATTGGCAGCTTCAGACCATAGTCAGAGGCTGGTTCCAAGTGAAAGAAAGAGCAGCAGTTATCAGAACAACTTTCCCAAACTCAGTTATTTCACGCACAAGACACCCGTTCATTACTCACTGTAAAGTGGCCCCAAACTAATCTGCCTTCTTCAGTACCCATCTGTATCATTCACAAGACAAGACAAATATGGTATAAAACATCTAGCCAAGCTAATATGAACAGATCTGGAGTGTGTATAATATCTGCATCTAAATTATCTACCTTAGCTTATTATCGACTGTATCTAAGATCATGTAATGACTGCATCATTACAACACTCTGTAAGCCACATTGAGCCTGCAAAAAGGTGGGATAATGTGGGGTACAAATGCAATAAATAAATAAATCTCACTTTCACCCTTGATAAAATATTAAAGTTTTTTCTTTAGATGCAATCTTCCTGTTTTGATTTCTCCAAAGTGGTATACTAAGGATATGTTTCAAGCTATCATGCGTCAGCCAAGAGCTTCTATGAAACCAAAGGTTTGTACTTCTGAGGAACAGTTGTTACAGTGCTACTCATGAGTCCTACATCACTTGGCCAAAATCTGTTTTTAGCAGTTTAAAACAAATTTTGAAGCAGCATAACTGAATATTTTATGTTGTTTTGTTCTAATTTTCATTCTGGGTTATTATATACCATCACTTGCAATATACACTACTGTTGGCATCCCTACAGCTCTATATCTGGATTTAAAAAAAGGTTGGGAGACGTTCCTGGAGGAAAAGTCCACAGTCTGCTATTGAGACAGACATGGAGAAGCCACTGATGTTTGTTTTCTCATTTCACAAAACAAGCATGACCACAAGTGTGGTTTACTGATGAAGCTGATGCAAAATGGGTCCTTCAGGACCGCACTGCTTTAAGCTTTTCTGCTGGAGTGGAGCAACTGATTACGCAAACGCAGCACTACTCAGATAAGTTTCAGCCTTTGTATATTATGTGCTTTATTGTCAGCACTTCCCCTCCCTGTCCATCTTCAAATCCTTGCTCAAAGCCCACTTCTTCAATGTCGCCTTCGGCACCTAACCACCATACCTCTATTCAGGAAATCTAGACTGCCCCAACTTGACATTTCGTCCTTTAGATTGTAAGCTCCTTTGAGCAGGGACTGTCCTTCTTTGTTAAACTGTACAGCGCTGCGTAACCCTAGTGACGCTCTAGAAATGTTTAGTAGTAGTAGTAGTACTTGATGTGACTTAAATGAGTAGTGCTTAGAAAATGTCACTATAATTTTTCAGGAGGGATCTATGATTACTGGTTTCACTGTGGGCAACAAGAGTCGTGGAAAGCGCAGTGTGTCTTTTTGATATTTATTGCCGCAGTATGATGAGATCTTTTCCTCCTTGAATTTTGAGTGTTTTTTCTTCACTTATTTGTGGTTGAGTATTCTCATATTGTCTACTATGAAGCGGATCTCAGTTGGTTTTTACTTTGAAGCCACTGCTTACCCTGGGATTGGTAGCATGGAATGTTGTTACAAATTCGGTTTCTGCCAGGTACTTGAGACCTGGATTGACCATTGTTGGAAACAGGATACTGGGCTAGATTGACCATTGGTCTGACCAAGTACGGCTATTCTTATATTATGTTTTTAATATCTACTTAAGTTTTGCTTTCAATTTTAAATTTAACCCTGAAAAGGATTATTTATGCTTTATTTATTGTATTCAATACTTGACTGACCAGCCTTTACTCTTGCTGACATTGTTCTGGCATGGAGTGGACAAGCTACTCAAGGCTGCAGTCAGTGACAAAAGCATGTGCGTAGTCACTGACTGTCATTTGGATATTTCCATTGACACCTTGTTCCACAGCATTTCGATGGGATTCAGATAGAGAGATGGAGCAGGTCAGTCAATTGTCACTTTGTTCTTCTTCCATTCAACCGTCTTGGCCCTATGACAAGGAGTACAGTCATCCGCCAAAGAACAAATGGCATCAGCTGATGGCAATATATATTTCTCTAGGATTTTCACATATTTCTTTGCATTCATCATCCCTTCCATAGTATGTAGCCTTTGACACCAGTTGCTGCCACACAACTCCAGATCATTTTTGTGGGATACCTCGCTGACAGGTAAAGGCACTCTGGTTTGAAATCAACCCTTGGAAATTTCTCAAGATGTAAAATTTACTTTTGTCACTAAACAAGACCTTCTCTCACATTTCCTTGCTCCACTATGAATATTTCTCAGTCCAAGTTAATTATCTTTTTCCTTGTTCAACTGTCAGTAGTGGTGTCTTCCTGGCTTTTACCCTCCCAGACCAAGTTCTAGGCATCTTCTTACAGTGCATGAACTCACAGTAACTGAACATTTGTTCTGCATTCTCTTAACAGTTTCATATTTGTGAGAGCCATCCTTCTCAAAATATGATCCTGCCTGACAGTCGTCTTCCTTGGTAACCCACAGCAGTATCTGTCCTTTATATATCCAGTCTCCATCTTCTTCTGTAGTAGCTAAATCACAGTACTTTGACTGCACCCTACTCTTGATGAAGCCTCTCTGCTCAAATCTGTGGCTGCATATATCATTAGTGTAGCTAGTGGCGATCCACAGGCACTGCCAGCTGAACAGTCCTCTCTGGAGTTTCCCCCCCCCCCCCCCGAACAGTCTCATCCCTGGAGCATTCAGTAGTATTGTTTCCAGCTGCTGACACCGGCACACCTCCCTCTCGCACATACTCAGTTCAAATGTCACCCCCACCACACATGCATGCATGGAAGGATGCTGATTGAACTGAGCATGCACGGGGGAAGGGAGCAGTGCCGGTGTCTGGACACGTACTGCTGTTGCAAGAAATACTTTTTTTTTTTGGGGGGGGGGGGGGGGGGGGAAGAAACTACTCCAGAGAGGATTCTTCAGCTGGCAGGGCCTGAGGATCCCCACCAGCCAAGGTATTAATTTTTACTGCTTTGTGGTGGGGGTGGGAGTAGTAGGCAGACAGGAAATGTGTGGGTTGTGCCCACCCAAAAATTGAGGTCTGGCTATGCTATTGGGCTCATACAGCACTGCTCATGAAAAATAACTATTCTGTCTCGGTTCTCCTGTAACAAGTACTGAAATTTGGATTTCATGGCTTTTGGTATGCTGGCTACGAAGTATGAAATGTGCCAGTGTCTGATATCAGAGGAAATTTATAGTTCCTGTGTCAAGCTAGTCTAAATGTGATTGGCCATTATTATTACTTCTGATTGGTCAGATATAATTGTTGATTGGCTGACTTTGATCCTTATATTTGACACAAGCTCATATTTGCTATTAACATCTAGTAAGCTACATACAAGTTTACCCAAACAGTGCAAGATGGTGACTTAAATGAATGCAGAATTCAATTTGCAGCAAAATGATAACTAGCATGTATTTTCTCAAGTTATAGATATGTTACTGCTTTAGATGTAATTTATCATTTGCAAGGCAATGAAGGATTTATGCACACCACTGTACATCAGCCCACCAGTCTAGCAATACTGGGTGGAAAATATCTGAGAACCTGTCCATAATGTACATCTCCAATCACATAATGAACTGACAAGGATCACCATAAAATCCGCTCCCGACCGCTTTATAACAGACCATACATCCCACTTCAACTACTTACTCTGATAAGGTCTCTTCCCTAAGGAAAATGGCAACATCCTACTCACCCCTATTCCCAAAGACACAAAGAAAAAGACAAGCAAACTCACCAACTACTGCCCAGTAGCATCTATCCCACTAGTAGTCAAACTGATGGAAAGCATGGTAGCCAAACAACTCGGTAATTACATAAACAAATTCTCAATCTTACATGAATCACAATCAGGTTTTCGCCCTCTCCATAGCACTGAAACAGTACTCATTACACTCCTGGCCACATTCAAGCAGGAAATAGCAACAGGCAAAAACATACTTCTCCTCCAATTCGACATGTCTAGTGCATTCAACATGGTAAACCATAACATATGACTAAGGCTCCTAGATTACTTCAGTATTGGAGGAAACATACTTAGTTGGATCAAGGGCTTCCTAACCACTAGGACATACCAAGTGAAAGCAAATTCAAACATATCACCACCGTGGAAGGCCGACTGCAGACTACCTCAAGGGTCACCACTATCACCAACCCTCTTCAACCTTATGATGACACCACTAGCCAAGGCCCTATCCAACCAAGGCCTCAACCCATTCATCTATGCAGACAATGTCACAATATGCATACCTTACAAACATGACCTGACAAATCACCAAGGAAATCAAACTCAGCCTAAACATCATGAACACATGGGCGAATGCATTCCAACTAAAACGCAATACAGATAAAACACACTGTTTCATCCTCTCATCTCAATACAATTTGAACAGACCAACTGGAGGAGTGGCCTAGTGGTTAGGGTGGTGGACTTTGGTCCTGGGGAACTGAGTTCGATTCCCACTTCAGGCACAGGCAGCTCCTTGTGACTCTGGGCAAGCCACTTAACCCTCCATTGCCCCATGTAAGCCGCATTGAGCCTGCCATGAGTGGGAAAGCACGGGGTACAAATGTAACAAAAAAAAAAAAAAAACTAGTATAAATACCTCAAACCACACCCTCCCAATCTCAAGACAGCCTGAAAATCCTCGGCGTTACTATTGACTGTAACCTTACACTTGAGAGCTAAGTTAACTCTACAACTAAGAAAATGTTCACGCAATGTGGAAACTCAAACGAGTGAAACCATTCTTCCCGAGGGAAACATTCCGTAGCTTGATGCAATCAATGGTACTAAGCCATGCAGACTACTGCAACGGAATACACGCGAGATGCAAAGAACAACTCATAAAGAAACTTCAGACTGCTCAAAACACAGCAGCCAGGCTTATATTTGGAAAAACGCTATTAGAAAGCGCCAAACCCCTCCGAGAAAAACTACACTGGCTACCAAAGAGCGTATTGCTTTCAAAATTTGCAACATGGTCCATAAAATTATCTACGGCGAAGCCCTGGCATACATGACAGACCTCATAGACCTACCAACAAGAAACACAATCAGATCATCACAAACATACCTAAATCTTCACTACCCAAGCTGCAAAAGACTCAAATACAAATCAATCTATGCATCCAGGTTCTCCTACATAAGCACACAGCTGTGGAACGAACTACCAAAAGCCATGAAAACAATGTACGACCACCTAAACTTCCGGAAATCACTAAAAACCAACCTGTTCAAAAACGCATACCCCATCAACCCAACATAAGTGCCTAAACCAAACCAAACTTCCACAAACTACTGAAAACCCATCTCTTTAACAAGGCATACCACAAAGACCAACAAATATGAACTCAAATACAAATATCCAGAGCTGCCTTACAATATTTGCTTGTTAAACTACTAGTATGTTCTATCAATATCATGTTTGCTTGTTAAACTACTATTATGTTCTCTCTTTTTCATGTACTCAAGATCCTTCTATAATGCTAAATATGTATCTTTTTTAATGTTTCCACTATTCATGATGTATTGTAAGCCACATTGAGCCTGCAAAGAGGTGGGATAATGTGGGATACAAATGCAATAAATAAATAAACCCTGCAACACAACGATACCAAAGCTTGTAACAGACTATTCATAACTCTTCCTCTCTACGATTCCCAATGTGTCTATAACACATGATCCTTATCCGACCACAGTAACTCCATGTATTTGTTTCTATACCGGAGATGGCAAACACCTCATCGGTACAATGTAAGCCACATTGAGCCTGCAAATAGGTGAGAAAATGTGGGATACAAATGTAACAAATAAATAAAATATGTGCATCAGATACCCAGTACCACAAAACCCTCTCCAGAAAATAGGGGCAATCCCGGTTTGGAACAGAAATAAAGTTGTATATGATAGGTTGCACTGATCACCACACAAAATTTTAAATATTATGAGTTTGCTTCTATAACTTATGCCAGTCACTATAATCTAGCTGGGTATTTAAAATTCTGTTCTACTTCTCTCTTCTGGGGTATGTATAAACTTCTTGTTGAAAGCTATTCATATTCTGAAATCCTCCACCTCCGCACGCACACCTTTGTAATGCTCTTTAAGAGACAGGGAGGGAGGTGGCCGGTGCAATCTGTGGTAAACCAAGGTCTTCTTGAAGTTGTCCAAAAGAATGCAACACTTTTAACTTTAGACAACTGTCATATGAATTATAGTCCCTTATCCCCAGGTTTTCAGCTCTAGAAGTACACACCGCTAAGAATGTGTGGAAATTTAGCAGGCAGCGTACAATTTCTTTTTTTGTTGTGCTTCATTCCTCGATCCAACAGGACTCTGTTAATTCCTTCGCCTCACTCTCACCTCTTCCCACCCTCCACCTCACCTCTGCCAACTCTTCCTTCCAATGGATCCTTCTTGAAGTGAATGCCGTGCACGTCCACATGGGCCTCTCCGCCGGCATTAACAGCCCAAATCACCTTCTCGTGCAGGCTGGACTCTGCGGCTCCCAAAAGCTGCACAAAGAACAGCAGAAGGACAACCAGCTGCCCGAGGCCCCGGGAGTCCAGCATCTCCCTGCAGGCCCGGGAAGCCGTATTCCCTCAGTGGGAACTCACACAGGAGCTAAACTCCAGCTCTCCCTACAGCGCCCGACCTCGCTGAACTACAACCAAACTTGTGACAGAACAGGCTGCGCAACTAACCTATCACAGGAAACACGGAAACTGCTCGGCAACAGGAGCCAAAGGAAGGACTGAAGATTCGGCACTGGAGCTGCCAATGCAAGCCTGACACTGGAAAAAGGGGCGGGGCCATGTACAGAGTTTGGTTGAGCGGTAAAGAGGCGGAAGTGACTTTCTCCGAGCGAGGAGGCGGGATTATGAGCCTCCCGCCAGTTCACTGTGCCATCCGAATCTGGAGATAGATATCCATAGCCAATCAGAGAGCTCCAGCGCGGCTGAAGTTATGCACATTGCACGCTGGGACTTTGAAAGGGAAAGGAAGTTGGCGTGAGAGGATGCGGGTGTAACCAAGACAACCATCTCTTGTATTCTGCCCACTCAAATTGTAGATAAAATAGAATTCGCCGAGGACAAGCAAGCCTAAAATTCTCATAAGTGGGTAATGCAACACATGTTGCCCAGTCCAGAGCTTATATCAAGCTGAAAAGAGCTTCCACTGAGCACGTGCAAGTGTCTTCCCGCCAGCCGAGCAAGAGGACCATTAGTTCTTTTTTTGTTTTTTCTTAACTGTGGTGGGGAGTGGATGCCTTTTTTTTCTTCTGCTCCTCACAGCCCAGTTTGGTAAGGGCTTATTTGAGCGCTTTTCGTCCCCTGTAGGCTGCATTTAGGCCTTGACTTCAATAGGGTTCTCTCTTTATTTTTTTTCTCTGGTGCTTTGCCCCTTTTTCGGCACCATTGAGTCAATTGATTTTTCTCACAGAAGTTTCTTTTTTTTTTGTTACATTTGTACCCTGCTCTTTCCCCACTCATGGCATTACATGGGGCAATGGAGGGTTAAGTGACTTGCCCAGAGTCACAAGGAGCTGCCTGTGCCTGAAGTGGGAATTGAACTCAGTTCTTCAGTTCCCCAGGACCAAAGTCCACCACCCTAACCACTAGGCCACTCCTCCACTCCACTCCTTCCAAAGTTTCTCAGTAGCTTTAAGCACTGTTCCTGGTGCAATAGGACCATCTCTGGTAAGGACACCCGTTCTTAGTGTCTTCAGTGTTTGGGGTCTGATCATAGCCCTAACTGCGTCCTTTGTCTTTTCATGAAGAAAAACATTCAGTTGGCCAGAGAGGCAGTGGTGTTCCTAGGTCAGCTGCCACCCGGGGCGGATCGCCGCTGCGCACCCCCCCCCCCCCCAGATGCATTCTTGGCTGCTGGAGGGTGCAGAGAGCAGCCGTGCACCTGTCGGCTCCGCTGGCTTCCTGCTCCCTCTGCCCCGGAACAGGAAATGCTCTCTGCACCCTCCAGCAGCGTGCACCCGGGACGGATCGCCCCCACCGCCCCGCCCTTGCTAGGCCACTGCAGCGAGGCACAACGAGAGAAGATTTTTGGAGCCCAGTCCGAAACCTCGACTTCTGTGTTGGCATCAGTCCATATGGTTGTTAGACCTGTAGACACTGGGAGTACTTGTGCATCGAGTGGGTCTCCATCTGCCTCAGCACCAACGGCTGTGCACAGCACCTGGGAACAACCTGTTTCTGACCCAACCCACAGGTGACAGGAGGATTCAGCGTCATCCTTGTCGGCACCGAGGAGCCTCGATGACTGGCTTTTAGTGAAGGCAAAGAAGCATCGGCATCAATCCCCCTCGACACACAGTGCCGTGAGGTCCGGGGAGTTGAGGAATTTAGCATCGTTGGGGAAACTTTAGGCCACTAGCATTCATATTCTCTTCTATCAATGCTATTGGCCTAAAGTTCCCCCAACACTGTTACTCCACGATACCACATTGCTGCTCTGACTGACAGCCTGAGATCACAGGCCTGCTGCAGTGCAGGTCCAGCTGGCCAATGACAGATAAACCAAGTTTAGGCCTCAGTCTGTGACACCAGACATATGGAGACATCTAGCTCCCAGTGGGCTGGTGGTTCCTACAGTGCACCTACAGTTGGTTTCTTCCACTGTCACAGCCATATATTCCTCATATCACACATGCTAAGTGTCACCCACTGTGGGGGAGAGTTAGCTTGTTGTGGCCCTTTCTGCACTTCAGTGAAACACTATATTCAGTGTGGTGTCAGCCTCATGTGGCCAAGGCCATTTCGATAGGGTCTTCTGTCTCATACAGCCATCTTTTGCATATGCAGCAGCACCAGCCCTGTTAAGCTTACCTACAACTCTTTTGTGTCAGTGTGAGTCTGGATTTTATCCACAAATCACACTGACACAAATGAGTTGCAGGTGAACTTGACAGATCTGTGGCTGCACATGTGAAACATGGCTGTATGAAAAAGAAGACCCTATCGGAATGGCCTTGGCCCCATGAGGCTGACACCACACTGAATATAGTGTTTTATTGAAGTGCAGAAAGGGCCACAACAAGCTAACTCACCTACAATGGGTGACACTTGGCACTCCCTTCCCTGAGTACCATTGTGCACATGTAATAAAAGAGCCAGAGTTGAGGATACACTATTACTTCTACTTATCATTTCTATAGTGCTACTAGACATATGCAGCACTGTACACTGGACATAAAGAGACAGTCCATGCTCAAAAGAGCTTACAATCTAACTAGAACAAAAAGGACAAATAAGGGAATTACAAAGGTGGGAGTGATTTTACATTTTCCTGCAGCACCTGACAGTCCAACATTCAGATCTGTATTTGGTTGATAACACTGAAGCTGTGTCTAGGGGATGACAATAGGCATGTGGGCTTGACGTGGTACAGCAGGCATAATACCTATCCCTAACCAAAGAGGCCGGCATACAGCATACACATTTGGGGGATAAATGGTAACTTGTACACCACCTTGGCCATAGGCGTAGTTTGACTGTTTCATTTGGGGGGGGGGGGCATATTAGCACATTTGCATATATGTATATGCAAATTATGCTAAAATGGAGGAAGGAAGGGAGCACGAGCTGGCTTTTTTTGGGAATAACCATAATGAATATGTATGAGATATCTCATACATATACATTATGGTTATTCCCAAAAAAGCCAGCTCTTTCTCCCTTCCTTCCTTCCTCCTTACCCAGCACTCCCTCTTCCTCACCAGTAGTATTTCCCCACCCCCTTTCCCATACCACAGATGCACATTTCCAAAAGCTGACATATTCCAATTAATAAATTCTGAATAAAATACTTTTTTCTACCTTTGTTGTCTGATCATTTTGTTCTTCTATTCGCTTTGGTCCCAGTATTTTCTTTCCATTTGATATTTTTTCACTCATCATGTCCACCATCCATCCTCCTGTGTCGTTATGTGTCCAGTCTACCATCTGTAGCCCTCTCCCTATCCTTCCTCCAGTTTCAGTATCTGCCCTCAAAGTGTTCCGATTCAGCCCTTAAATGCATGTTTCCTCTCCATCCATATCCAACATTTCTCCTCACTCCCCTTCATCCATCCATGTGCATCTACTTCCTCTGTCTTCCTTCCCCTCCATCCATGTCCAGCATTTCTCCTCTCTCCGCTTTCCCCTCCATCCATCCAGGTCCAGCAATTCTCCTCCTTCCCCTGCCCTCCGCTCCGTCCAGCAACTCTCCATTCTCCCCTGCCCTCTCCTCCATCCATCCATCTCCAGCAAATTTCTTCTCTCCCCTTTTCCCTCCATCTATCCATGTCCAGCAATTCTCCTCCCTGCCCTCCGCTCCGTCCAGCAACTCTCCATTCTCCCCTGCCCTCTCCTCCATCCATCCATCTCCAGCAAATTTCCTCTCTCCCCTTTTCCCTCCATCTATTCGTGTCCAGCAATTCTCGTCCTTCCCCTGCCCTCCGCTCCGTCCAGCAACTCTCCATTCTCCCCTGCCCTCTCCTCCATCCATCCATCTCCAGCAAATTTCCTCTCTCCCCTTTTCCCTCCATCCATCCGTGTCCATCAATTCTCCTCCTTCCCCTGCCCTCCGCTCCATCCAGCAACTCTCCATTCTCCCCTGCCCTCTCCTCCATCCATCCATCTCCAGCAAATTTCCTCTCTCCCCTTTTCCCTCCATCCATCCGTGTCCAGCAATTCTCCTCTTTCCCCTGCCCTCCACTCCATCCAGCAACTCTCCATTCTCCCCTGCCCTCTCCTCCATCCATCTCCAGCAAATTTCCTCTCTCCCCTGTCCCCTCCATCAATCCCTGTTGTCCAGCAATTCTCCTCCTTCCCCTGCCCATCCTGTTTCTGTCCATCCCCTTTCCCCTTCTATCCAGCGTCAGAGCATTTCTTCCCTCTCTCACCCTTAGCAGTATCTGTAAAACAACGTGGATGCAGCAGGTCACAGGTTTGCTTGCTGTGTTAACTGAACGGCGACGGCTGCGCGGGGTAGTGGAAACAGTGATGCCTGCCTTACTTACAGTGGACGAGATAGGCTGGCTCACACTTCCATTCCACTCCCAAAGTCGCAGCGACGAAAGGGCAGGCAGCGCTGCGGTAGTAAAATCAACAAGGAGGCAGGTTCGACTCCGCCCTTCACTTCCCTCCTGCCCTCTGCGTCCCGCCTTCCTCTGATGTCATTTCCTTTCGGGCGGGACGCAGAGAGGGCAGGAGGGAAGTGAAGGGCGGAGTCGAATCTGCCTCCTTGTTGATTTTACTACCACAGCGCTGCCTGCCCGTTCGTCGCTGCGACTTCAGGTAAAAAAGTCACCGTTCCAGTCGTCCTCGTTTGGGGGGGCAATGCCCCCCCTGCCCCCCCCCCCCCCCCGCAGTCTACGCCCATGACCTTGGCTGGATCGCTTCAGAAAGGGGCCAAATAAATTCCACAAAAACAGCAAACATTTATTAGACCTGGTCCAAAGGGCCACTCAATCCTATCACTAAGTCCCTCACTGGTACATGGACCCTGTAAAGGTCTGCAATTACACAAATGATACACATTCACACTAGTACAGCTCAATCTACCTTACGCTCCTGATCAGCCCTTTGATTATACTGATGCCTGATCCTCCTCCACTTCCTGTTGTACTGCCCCTTGTAGGACAGGGAAGAAGGTGTCCTCATGTATGAGGACAAGCTCAGCCAGGAGGACCATGCTGAAGTGAGGCATCCCGCTGCTCTTCCTTCTGGCAGCCATTTTCCCAGTGTGTTGTGTTGTAAAAACAAAAGTAAATTGTGGCACATATAAGGTTACCATATGGCTCCAGAAAAAGGAGGACAGATTGAGCCAGTCTGGGTTTTATGTCCATTGCTTTCAATGGAAGCAAAACCCAGACTGGATCAATGTGTCCTCCTTTTCCTGAAGCCATACGGTAACCCACACATGCATGTACATAACATATATATAATCCCTGCATACTTTAAGATTACTCTATTTTCAATCCCTGCAGGCTCATATGTGTACTTTAGAATAACTCTCTGCCCTCATTTTGGTTTCATCCCTTGAGTAAGACACTGCTTTTAAGGTAGAGCCCCAAGTAGCTAGAGTGGGACTTGAACCCAGAATGCTAGTTTCAGAGAGCACTGCATTACCCATTAAGCCACTGTAGCAGTACAAAGTTGCCCTTCCTGGAGGTATATACACTACTGCTGAATGTTGTACAAACACATATGTTGTGCAAATAGATAGTGGAGGGTCATGGGACTTGCAGCAATTAATTCTACAGTCATATTCAGTCACATACAGTCTCACTGTGCATTCCCAGAATCTGCTGTCCAAAAGCGAACATCATAATACACCAGCACACACAACACTGAGCTCTACATCAGCATCTCTCTACTTTGGCTATGTGTCATCAAGATGTCACAAACTGATTTTTCCAGGTGTACCATTCACCTGAGTAGTCCCCTTTATTCATGCAAAGATGTGCTGATTTCCCACTGTATCTTCTTGGCATTCTGCTGAAGGTCAGTGGGTTTCTTTTTCCAAAATAGTGCACCCCCTCCAAACAGTACCTGTATATAATATGGACAGCACTGCACATGTTAATTATTGCTGAGGAGATATGAATTAGTACTAAGGTACACATGCTAATTAAGAACTGACCCATATAATTTTAAAGGTTGTAGGTTGAACTTTGTGCAGATGTCAGAATTCTAGTGTTTGGTCTTTTCTGCTAATATACTCTGACAACTGCATACAACCAATTTGACAGACTTAGTAATACTCCATTCTGCATAAAGCTGCTGTGCATGAGAGATGATTAATTCCAAATAGAATTTCTCTGCACCTTGAGATCTTATTTTCTATCCTAACAGCTATGAAGTTGAAAACACATTAGTGCAACCTTCTTAGAGATACAAACTCTGGAATAACGCAGACGCCCTGACAACTAGCCTCGAGCAAGGTATACATTTTAACTAGGCCATAGCTCAGAGAAACATTAGAAAGGTATACTTTTGAGGGGAGCATCTCAGGAGATACAAACAGTGGCTACAGGGTGGCCTACGCCAGTTTTTCAAATCACCAAAACTCTACAATTCAACACAAAAGCTACCACTACCTTTTCCTCTTCAAATCTATCTTTTAAAAAACTCTATGAATAACCACACAAAATATAGATGCCCTCTCCACACTGCACAACACTATTGTAACTCCACCAAAATGTAAGTTGTAAGCCACTTTGAACCAAAACTTGTTTTCGGATACTAGTGGGATACAAGAATGCATAAATAAATAGGTCTGTGGACTAGGTGCATACTACTTGGGGTTGTGGGTTCAAGACTGTTGTGTGTGGGCCTACAGTGAAGTTTTGTTTGTGGGTTCAAGACTGCTGTGTCTAGGCTACAGGTATCTGGATGTGATTGTGTTGTCATCATATGGATTTCCATGTAATTTTTAATGCTGGCATGTAGCACCTCACCTACTCCCAAAAGCAGAAATGACGTAGCTGGTTGTTTGTGTCCCAACATGATGGAGTGTGCAGGAACCCATGGGCCGTGTGCAGTAGCGACACGTATGAACTGTGTATTACTCTAAAGTGACACATCAATTGTACACACTCACAATAGTGATGTGCTATGACAGTGATTCAAGTGAGGGCAATGGTTCCGATGGTCAGGTTTTGATGACCACTGGAATGTTCTGAGAATGAGTTGCTAGGGGTTTAGACCATTTATGGCCGTGAATTGAAAGGCATTGTCCCTTACTGGATGTACATATCTGATGGGCCTCCCTGACAGGTGGCAGCCTAGGTTAGTACACGTTTCAGATGTCAGGGAGTACAAAGGTGAAGATGTTCTGCTCCCTGTGTGGTGGATACCATAGGGAAGCGTTGCCACCCTCCACTATGTACAAACCTCCTACAGTACACCCTGGCCCTGATGTGAGCTACCTTGGCCGGTCAGCTGGTGTGACCCCTGTAATTGTTTGTGTGCATTTTACCAATTCAAAGGAAACCTTACAGCACCGGACTCATCACTGACCAGTAGATCAATATCATGTTAATTACTTTAACCACTGAATGTACTTGTTCAAATAAAAACTGAAACAGTTCAAATAACTTTTCAATCACTTTTAAAAGTGAGAAAATACTCATCTGAAAGATGAAATGCAAATGTCGGGTCAGGGACTGAGACATCCAATATGTTTGGCAAAGCGCTGTATCAAGGATATAATGCAAGCTGTCTAATAGAACTTAAACCCCTGGGGTTTAAGTATGTGCTACCAGACAGCTGGCGTTTAAATATCAGGGGACATATCCTTGATACAGCACTTTGCAAAACATGTCAGATGTCTGAGTCTCCAACCCGGCATTTGCATTTCATCTTTCAGATGAGTATTTTCTCACTTTTAAAAGTGATTGAAAAGTTATTTGAGCTGTTTCAGTTTTTATTTGAACAATTAAATTCAGTGATTAAAGTAATGAATATGATGTTGATCTACTGGTCAGTGACGAGTCAAGTATCTTAGCATGAAATTGTGATACTGAGAGCTGCACTGCTGAGACCATTAGATTTAACTGTGTTTAAGCTGTGGAACACTGTGGATGTACATTTAATTATCCGAGCTTCCCAGCAAAGTGAATTGCCTAGTGGATACAGTATTTTATAAAATATGCATGTATGTCACAACTCTTGCCCCAGCTTTTGTGTAGTCCAATCTGCCTGATTAGCTATGCAAGTACTGTCACTGAATATGGCCAGTGCCTGCATAGCTGCTGGCTCTTCCCCAAATGCCCATGGATTGCCTCAGCACTAACTGTATAGTGCTGTGGTGGTCAGAGGGAATATTCAGTATTACTTTGCAATTAAGTGCCCTGAATATCCAGAAAGGGCCTGCTGAGTGGGGTTTAAGTGGACAGGACCCCAGGCTATAGAATTAAAAAAAAACACCTTTGGGAATTCTATTAGGTTGTACAAAACACTTGGAGGTTCAAGAGAAAAGAAGTAGTGTTTCCAGAAGGAGAAAATTGTAGAAAAGATTTTTATCAAGATGGGACAAGTATATTATACTCAAACACTCTCTATAGAGCTTGGAGCTTGGTATTAAATACTCTGTGAGGGAATCATGAGTTTTGGATCTCCCTGGGGGAGGTGAGAAGGGAAGGGATGATAGCAAGGGAAAGGAGGGACTGAGGGGGCTTGGGAGGCAGTATTGGCGTGAGGTATTATATTTACAGAGGCATGAGGTGCCATAAGAAACAAGGTCCTCGTGTCTGGATTATTTAAATATACAAGGTGAGGCAAAAAAAAAAAAAAGTACCCCCCTAGATTTTTTTGCTGTTTTCTCAGCAACCGCTTCTAATTTCAAAGTGAAATTTTACAGTTTTATTTGTTGTTGTTACTATCTATGTTTATGTGCTGAATGGAATGAGATTATCTATAAAAATGGCAAAGTTACAGAATTTTTAGCAAGACCGGCCATTGATTTTCATGCCTTCAGAAATGTTCGCACTGTAAAATAAAACTAAAGCACACACTAGATGGCTTTTAGTTGCACTGCTCGTCTGTTTAAATTAACATTACATTGCCTTTTGTTTAAATGAACACTACATTGTTTTTTTTGCTTGAGTAAATCTTAAAAATATAAGAGTATTATAAAATATAAAAGTATTATAATAAATGATGAAATATAATAATTCCAGTATGGAGGTTTTTTGGACCAATGACTGAAACCTTGTAAGGTGTGTTTGTTTGTTTTTTTACTTGGCAGTCTAAACCACTACTGAGGTTCTTTTCCTCCTTAGCGAATTTGTGTATTTTTGATAAATAGTGGGTGTTAGACTCATTCTGGGTTTTGGATGCACTCTAAAACTACCATTATTTGAAAAAACCCAGGATACCAGCTTACTGTTAATGATGTCACAATGATTTGAATAATTTGTATTTTATAATATGATAATTTTCCTATAATTTATTTAAAATCATTTTGAACCAGAACAGCAATTATGGGCAAGCCTGCCACAGGGACCAATCAACAAGGCTATTAAGAACTTCCCAAAGTGACTAAAGGCCTGTGTTAAATTTGTGGGTGGACACTTTAAGCACATTGTTAATTATATTGTTTGAATGACGTTATTTTACTGTGTTTTAGCTTAAAGTGCAGAACTCGCTTGGTAGTAACACTAAAATGTCAGTAACATCAACATAGCTTAAGACAATTAAATGTTGTTTAATAGCAACACACAGGTATGATGACTAAATAAGTATATAGAATTTCTTGTTGAAATTCAAAGCAGGTGCTGAGAAAACTGCAAAAAAACTGTGGGGGTTACTTTTTTTTTTGCCTCACCCTGTAGAAAGGGGCAGAAGGGGGAGAATTAATTGTATGTAAAGAAATAATTTTGTCTTTGTGCCAGTTCTGGTCTGTTGCTCATGTTGTATGGTGGTCTTGTTAATAAAAACTGAACTGAGTGGGCAGAACCCCTAAATATTTAAAAGTATGGGTCCCGATATTAAAAAAAAAAGCTGATCTCATAAGCTAGGCATTTAAATTTGTGCCCAATTTTCAGCCAGACTTAGGGGTCCTTTTACCAAGCTGCAGTAAAAGGACCCCTGTGGTGGCATCAGCGCACAGGTTTGTCATGTACTTAGGCCCCCCTTTTACTGCAATGGGTAAAAGCAGGGGTGTAGCTATGGGTGGGCCTGGATGGGCCCAGGCCCACCCAGTTTAGCCTCAGGCCCACCCCACCCAGAAGCAGAGTCCGTCAGCTCCCGGACCCCGACAGCAGCCCAGCCCCCCCCAAATAGTTTGCCACCGCCGATCACGATTCCGTCTACCCCCTCTCTTCCTCCCTCCCTCCGGCGCTGCAGTGATCTACCTGGGATCCCCATCCCGGCAGCATTAGCGATGTATCCACGCTGCCTTCACACTGCCCCGGAAGCCTTCTCTTAAAGAGAAGGCTTCCGGGGCAGTGCGAAGGCAGTGTGGATACATTGCTAATGCTGCCGGGATCCCAGGTAGATCACTGCAGTGCCGGAGGGAGGGAGGAAGAGAGGGGTAGACAGAATCGGCGGGCGGGGTGCAACTTGATCTGGGAGAGGTGGGGCACAGCAGAGGGAGGGATGGTGAGCAGAGTGAGGGAAGGAGCAGGAGATGGATGGGGCTAGGAGGGGTGGTGAGCAGAGGGAAGGGAGCAGGAGATGGATGGGATTAGGAGGGGTGGTGAGCAGAGGGAAGGAGCAGGAGATGGATGGGACTGGGAGGGGTGATGAGCAGAGGAAAGGAGCAGAGGGTGGATGGGACTGGGAAAAATGGGGCACAGCAGAGGGAAGGAGCAGGAGATGAATGGGAGGGTAGGGCCCAGGGAGAGAGGAGAAATTGCTGGACATGAAGGGAAGGGCAGGGGAGAGAGGAGAATTGCTGGGTATGGATGAATGGAGGGGGGCAGGGGAGAGAAGAGAATTGCTGGGTATGGATGGATGGAGGGGACAGGGGAGAGAAGAAAATTGCTGGGTATGGATGAATAGAGGGGGGCAGGGGAGAGAAGAGAATTGCTGGGTATGGATGGATAGAGGGGGGCAGGGGAGAGAAGAGAATTGCTGGGTATGGATGGATGGAGGGGAGGGGAGAGGAGAGTTGCTGGACTTGGGTGGATGGAGGGGAGGAGAGAGGAAGGTTGCTGGACATGGGTGGATGGAGGGGAGGGAAGAGGAGAGAGGAAAGTTGCTGGACATGGGTGGATGGAGGGGCGGACAGGGGAGAGGAGGGTTGCTGGACATGGGTGGAGGAAAGTGCAGGAGAGAGGAGGATTGCTGGACATGGATGGAGGAGAGGGAAGGGAGAGAGAAGAAATACTGGACATGGATGGAGGGGATGGAAGAGTGAGGAAGGAGATGAGATGAGGGAAAAGGAAGAGAGGAGAAAAACTGCACATGGATGAAGAAAATAGGCAGAAGCTGGATCCACTGGACAGTCAAGTCTGCGGAGGACCCAGCTTTTACTTACGGATATAGAGCAAGAAATGAAGAAGAAAGGCGGAAAGTAAAGAAATAAATGGAAAGGAAGCCCTGGAAACGGAGTTAAGAGGACAGATAGCAGCAGAATCAGATACTGGACCAGCCTGATCAGAAAAACAAAGTCACCAGACAACAAAGGTAGAAAAAAATCATTTTATTTTCATTATAGTGTTTGGAATATGTCCACTTTGAGAATCAGGTGCTCAACATTAAAAGTTTATATTTATTTACTTATTTATGGCATTTTATCCCACATTAAACATGAATTAGATTGGAACCTGGGATCATTTAATGTTTTTTTTTTGTCCTGGAGAGAGTAATGCATTGCCCCCCCCCCCCCCCAGGCTCTCTCCCCGGCTATAGCCAGCTCTGTAATTTTGAGGGGAGGTGGACAGGGAGAGAGCCTGTTGTTAAACATTTACCAGCACACCACTGTCTAGTGCCCACCCATCCAACCTGTTGGCCCACCCAAAAATTGACTTCTGGCTACGCCACTGGGTAAAAGGCCTTAAAAAAAAGGAAATGGCCATGCGGTAAGTTAACCACTTACCACACGGCCATTTCCCAGGGGAGCCCTTACATAAGAACATAAGAATAGTCATACTGGGTCAGACCAATGGTCCATCTAGCCCAATATCCTGTTTCCAACAGTGGCCAATCCAGGTCACAAGTACCTGGCAGAAACCCAGGGCTCCTGCGCTAACTCAGTGGTAACCCCCCTAATAAATTTCAACACACTTGCCGCACTTTAGTAAAAGGGCCTCTTAGGATCCTGAGTTTTCAGTTGAAAATTAATCTTAATTTTTGAGATTAATAATTATCCTTATAAGTTTGTGAGTATATATTTAAGCATTCACCTTGTAGAGATTGCCTTGTAGTGGACTTTGTGTGTTTGGGGGGGGGGAAGGGGGCGGAGGGATGGGATGGGGGGCATGGGGATTGGACAGGGAGGTAGGATTGATAGTAGTTTCGTGTCATCTTGTGGTATGGATGGGTACGTTGAAGGCCTTTTATTTCTGTATGGTTACTTAATAACCAATAAAGATGATTTAAACATATTTAAGCATTCAGCCATATTAAAGTTTCAAAGAGTTTAGGAGCATAACTTTAAAAGTTAGAAGCAAAAATCCTTAGAATATCAGGTCCATGGCATTTAAAAATTGTGTGGGAAGGGTGGTGTTGGGATGATCATGATTGTGTTTAATTATCAGAATCTCAGGGGCTGAAGACTTGGTTAGGATGCCTAAAATCCTTGCACAGGCTCTGCAGCTAATTGACCTCTTTAGAAAAATCTTCCTTTCCTTCACCTTTGAGAACCATACACAGAGATCCCAGGTTATAAAATATTAATTTGCTCAGTTTTTATTTGTTTTTGGAAAATCAGATCACAAGAGATGCATCTACTAATCAAAAAAACAGAGAATAAACACTGGCAGGTTCCATCAGAGTCTCTGATATGCAGCAGTGCTAAGAACCTCATGCATACCTCCGTCTCTTCAGAAGAGCAAGAAGGAAAGAATTCCAAGTGCAAACGGCCCACCAACCAGTCAAGATATTGTGAAAGCAGTTTCTCAAAGGCTATCCGGTTCCAGGTGTCATAGACTGAAGGGGAGTAGTCTTGCACATTCTCAAATCAGAGTCATTTAAACCTTCTGATCTGTTGTAATTGAATTGCACAGTTCTGTATATGTTTGTTCTCTCCATAGCCTGAGCTCTTCAATGAGACATCATCTGAACAAACTCTGTAATCAGAAATCATAACTGTGAGAAAGATGTCATTTACTTCATCCTTAATCTCCACCCCCCCATCCCTTCTAACACCTCCTTTCATCAAGACAGTTCCCTCTTGGACAGGCCTGGTGGCTTAGCAGCCCTGCTACCTTGCAGACGCCCCAAGCTCGTTCCCTGAGCCTGCTGGAAATCCTTCAGAGGCAGTGCTCATGACCCCTCAAAGGAAGGGCTTCTCAACCATTGCCCAAAGCAACATGTTGAAGATAGTAATACTATGAAAGGCCAGATAACTTGTATAGGCCTTGTATAGCGTGTAGGCAGTCGTTAGCAGAGTTGGGACAATCGGACTGAGGTCCTATGGGACCCGTCTTGTACAGCAGAGAGACTGAATAATCAAGGAGAAGGTGGAATATCTATTAGGATTGGGCCCATCGAGAATTTTCTTGACTACAATACACGCTAAGTGCCTTTTTTGATTATTGAATGAACTGTTTAGTGAATAGCACTTATTAGTGCAAGATTAGTATACAGACACTATACAATGATTTCATTAGAGTAAGTTTTGGCGCATATTAGAGATATGGGATGCACATGAGGTTTTTATAGGAGTAAGTGTTAGGACTGACTTACTCGGTTCTGAGATCTGTATAAATTTATAAAATGATTGAAGTTTAGAACTCACAAGGGTGTTTTGTATTAGAATATTGTCACAAAATCATTATAGAGAAGTCCTATGATTGAGAAATTCGTCCACCCTCAGAGGGCTTCCTAACAGGAGGTGCCTCACTTGGGTGAGTTTATATTTCTGAGGACATCTCAATTAATTTAAAATATTATACAGTTATATATTGGTCACCCAGAACCGTACTAGGTCAATCTTTTCACTATTAGGGCTCCTGGAGTATGTTTAGGGATAAGCAGATAACTTGTATAGCAGATATACACATAAGTTACACTATTTCATAAAGGGAATTTGTGTGCATATCATTTATTGTTTATTTATTTACTATACCGTTACTTCTTACATAGCAAATCAGAACGGTTTACATCTTTACAAAATATAAATGACATATAATAATATCTTTAAAATACAAATACAACAATATTCTAACATAAAGGAAATCCATTTGTAATAGGACAGCTCTAACAAAAACTTCCATACCAAACAAGGCAAACCAATTACATATATCACTCATACATATCCCATCAAATAGTACTATTTCCTTAAACAGTATATATTCCCTGTTCAAAATAAACCATATTTAATTTCCTGAGTGGTTTTCTCTAATAAATGACACTAGATTACTCTTTATAAACAGCACTAGATGTCAAAAGCTTTTTCAAAGAAATAGGTTTTTAAAGCTTTACGAAAGAGCATGAATGATTCTTCTACCCTAATATATTTTGGGAGAGAATTCCACAATAATGGTGATAAAAAGAAAAATGCTGAAGCTCAAGTTGATTCCCACCTCGCTCTTGAAGGCGGTGGGATTACCAACCTATCATCAGTAAGTGAACGTAAAGTTTGTGACGGTGTGTATGGAATAGTGAAAATTGCAAGATATGATGGTGTAGATAAATATAAGGATGAGAACCTTAAAAGAAATTCTCAAATGGATCGGAATCCAATGTAGTTGACATAATAAAGGCGTAGCCTTATCATATCTTCAAGCTCTACAAATTATAAGAGCAGCTGTGTTTTGAATAGTTTGTAAGCATTTCAAGTTGATTTTTGTAATGCCCACATAACAGATGTTACAATAATCAAGGCATGTCATAATTGTCAGGCTTCTTCCCTGGAAGCACTGGGTTTGTTAGCCCTTGGACCATTACCGTGGCGCGGCAGTGGCAGGCAAGATCACCTTCAAAGCAGAGACGAGGCAAGGCTGGACTGGAACCCCGGACTGGAGTTCTGCACTGGAATGCACCGGACGGGTGCGCACTGTACTGGAACCCACTGGACTGGTACACACTGGAGTGGAGCCCATTGGACTGGAACACACGGGACCAGAACCCGCTGGACAGGAACACACTGGACCTGGGCTTCACCTACGCTTAGCCACCATTCTCCGAGGGTTGAGCCCTCAGGTTCGGGCAGCCGGCAGGGCTTACAGAAAAACCGGAACTGGAACTAGCAAGCAGGAACAACAGGAATCAGGATACAGAAGTGCACCTAGGCGAAAGCAAGGCAGACAGGCAGGGAATGTCCGGGTTCCGGCAATAGTCAGGTCTGGCCACAGGCAGCAAGTATCGGGGTTCAGGCAGAGAGTAGTCAGATTCAGGCAATGGTCAGGTCAAGTAGCAAGACTATGGCTGGAGCTCCAGTAGCAAGAAGTACTGGCAGCGGACAGGACTAGGGCTGAAGCTCCAGAAGCAAAGGAAAACACACATGGGAAAACCAGAAAGTTAAACACAAGAAAACTAGTAAAGCTGTACACAAGCTAACAAGAAAGCTATGCCCAAGCTAACTAGTCACATGCTAGGAACTCACACAACACAACACACAGGAGAACTAGTACAGCTGTACACAAGCCAACAAGAAAAGCTATGCCCAAGCTACTAGTAACAAGCTAGAAACTCACACTGAACTAGACAAGGTAGCAGTGCACAGAGCACTCTAACATACCAGGGACCTTAGACGATGCAAAGGCTGCAGTCTCTAAGTGATTAATAAAGCCCTTCAACATCTGAGGAGCAGCTGCAGCCATCAGTAAGCAACTACGGAGGCTGTCCAGGCACAAACAAGAGAGACAAGTCTGGCAGCCTGGAAGAACCGGACTGGACTAGGCTAAAGTCTGGAACGGGTAGGAACAGCAAGACAAACTATGGCAACCACTGGCTCTGGCCACCAGCGGGTGAGAGGAGCACAAACCAAAGAGCAGGCAGAGCGCGCACAGAACATAGAGAGACCAACGGGCTCATTTTCAAAGCACTTAGCCTCCCAAAGTTCCATAGAAACCTATGGAACTTAGCCTCCCAAAGTTCTTTGAAAATATGCCTCTTAGAATACCTAGGTGCAGCACAGAGGAGCAAACAGAGTCAGGCTGCAGACAGAGGTAGAGCTAACTCAGGCAGCACCCCCAGGTGCAGTAGAGTGGAGTAATTAGAGCCATGCTGGAAGCAGCCAGCACACAGAAGGAAAACTACTCCAGAAAGGATAGGCAGAAGCCAGCTTAGAAGCTGACCCCCAGAAATAAGGTAAGTCTGAGGGTGGTCATGGCCACAGACGTGACAATAATGTACACATAGGCCAAAGTACGCAATGAGTTATTATCTATTGTATTTCTAATGGAATGTAATTGCCTTAGATAAAAATAATTTTTTACTACCTCTGATATCTGATCATTAAACGATAGAGCTGAATCATAATCACACCTAAGTATTTGACAGGTTATACCGGGACAATTTGCCTATCAAACAAAGTATGGATTAAAGTCGGTATTGAACTATGACCTGTTATCCAACAAGCTATTGTCTTTTCAGGATTTAGTAACAGTTTGTGCTCAAAAAGCCAGCTGGCAACCTTTATGAAATAACCGCACATCACAAGCTGGACAAAAAACACAAGTAGATGGTAATAAGAGTTGCTGAATATCAGCGGATGGCCCTGCCCAAGTGATTTCACCAGCTACTTAAATTGCTTTGAATATTGACCCATACATGTGTATCTCCAAATTTAGGCACAAGTACTTAACACTAGCTCTGTGGAAGTGTTTGTGCCTAAATTAGAGATGCATATATTCCTGGATATGCTAGTACTCAGGTGCAGTGTTATAGAATTTCCCTCTTAAACCAGAAAAGCATGTGGCCTTGATAGAATATTACATGAAATGCTCAATTATAGCAAATCCACACATCTAGGAAGCACTGATTGACTTTATTATCTGGTCATTTCCCTAAGGTATGGTAGGCAGGGCTAATTACATCAATCTATAAACAGGGGGATACCACTAAGCCAAATAATTACAGAGGAATACATGTCAATAGTAACATTAGCAAACTGTTCGGTAATACAGTAAGATTCCTAATGAACAGCAAATTTGGCACAGAGGTCAGATTGAGTTCTTTCCAAAACACCAAACCACTGTCCACATCGTTATCTTATAGACACTGAATAACAAACATGTAACAAAAAAAAAAAAACCTTCATCGGGGAGAATATCTGCATGTTATACTGACTTAAAAAAGCTTTGACTCTATAGGGCACCCTGGACTCATTCTTAAACTACTGCAAACTGGAATTGGGGGAGAGGAGAACCTATGATATAATTAAATGAATGTATTTATCCATCAGCTCTAAGGTAAATATAAGCAACCTGCAGATAGCTTCAGACAAGAATGGTGAAAGGTGAGATGGGCCTGAGCCCCACCCTTTTCAATATCTATATCAATTATCTTGCCATATTACCGGAGACATCCTCAGCCCCAGGACTAAAGCTGAATGACTTGGAAGTCAAATGCCTACTATATGTAGATGATCTGTTCATTCTATTCCCTACCTCTGAAGGTCTACAAGAGAATCTAAATTATGATGTTCCAGAAGAAAAAAAAAACCCTCCAACACAATTTCAAATCTTCATAAATGAACAAGAAATAGATCAAATTTCAGAATATACATATATTGGCCTAAAATTAAGTGCATCTTGGAATTTTAAATTAGCTACAAGTACATACATAAGTACATAAGTATTGCCATACTGTGAAAGACCAAAGGTCCATCAATCCCAGCATCCTGTTTCCAACAGTGGCCAATCCAGGTCACAAATACCTGGCAAGATTCCAAAAAAGTACAAAACATTTTATACTGCTTATCCCAGAAATAATGGATTTTCCCCAAGTCCATTTAACAATGGTCTATGGACTTTCCTTTAGGAAGCCATCCAAACCTTTTTTAAACTCCGTTAAGCTAACCACCTTTACCACATTCTCTGGCAATGAATTCCACAGTTTAATTACACATTCAGTGAAGAAACTTTTCTACGATTCATTTTAAATTTACTACATTGTAGCTTCATCGCATGCCCCCTAGTCCTAGTATTTTTGGAAAGCATAAACAGACGCTTCACATCTACCCGTTCAACTCCACTCATTATTTTATAGACCTCTATCATATCTCCCCTCAGCCACCTTTTCTCCAAGCTGAAGAGCCCTAGTCGCTTTAGCCTTTCCTCATAGGGAAGTCGTCTCATCCCCTTTACCATTTTCGTCGCCCTTCTCTGCACCTTTTCTAATTCCACTATATCTTTTTTGAGATGCGACGTCCAGAATTGAATACAATATTCGAGGTGCGGTCACACCATGGAGTGATACAAAGGCATTATAACATCCTAATTTTTGTTTTCCATTCCTTTCCTAATAATACCTAACATTCTATTTGCTTTCTTAGCCGCAGCAGCACACTGAGCAGAAGGTTTCAACGTATCATCAACAACGACACCTAGATCCCTTTCTTGGTCCGTGACTCTTAACGTGGAACATTGCATGACGTAGCTATAATTCGGGTTCCTCTTTCCCACATGCATCACTTTGCACTTATTAATATTAAACGTCATCTGCCATTTAGACGCCCAGTCTCCCAGTCTCGTAAGGTCCGCTTGTAATTTTTCACAATCCTCCCGCAATTTAACGACTTTGAATAACTTTGTGTCATCAGCAAATTTAATTACCTCACTAGTTACTCCCATCTCTAGGTCATTTATAAATATGTTAAAAAGCAGCAGTCCCAGCACAGACCCCTGGGGAACCCCACTAACTACCCTTCTCCATTGAGAACACTGACCATTTAACCCTACTCTCTATTTTCTATCTTTTAACCAGTTTTTAATCCACAATAGAACACTACCTCCTATCCCATGACTCTCCAATTTCCTCTGGAGTCTTTCATGAGGTACTTTGTCAAACACCTTCTGAAAATCCAGATACACAATATCAACCAGCTCACCTTTATCCACATGTTTGTTCACCCCTTCAAAGAAATGTAGTAGATTGGTGAGGCAAGATTTCCCTTCAGTAAATCCATGTTGACTTTTGTCTCATTAATCCATGCTTTTGAATATTCTCTGTAATTTTGTTCTTAATAATAGTCTCTACCATTTTGCCCGGCACCGACATCAGACTCACCAGTCTATAATTTGCCGGATCTCCTCTGGAACCTTTTTCAAAAATCAGCGTTACGTTGGCCACCTCCAATCTTCCGGTACCATGCTCGATTTTAAGGATAAATTACATATTACTAACAATAGCTCCGCAAGCTCATTTTTCAGTTCTATCAGTACTCTGGGATGAATACCATCCGGTCCAGGAGATTTGCTACTCTTCAGTTTGTAGAACTGCCCCATTACATCCTCCAGATTTACAGAGAATTCATTAAGTTTCTCCAACTCGTCAGCTTCGAATACCGTTTCTGGCACCGGTATCCCACTCAAATCTTCCTCGGTGAAGACTGAAGCAAAGAATTCATTTAATCTCTCCACTGCGGTTTTGTCTTCCCTGATCGCCCCTTTTACTCCTCGCTCATCTAGCAGTCCAATCGATTCTTTTGCTGGCTTCCTGCTTTTAATATACCTAAAAAAAATTTTACTATGTGTTTTTGCCTCCAATACAATCTTTTTTTCGAAGTCCCTCTTAGCCTTCCTTATCAGCGCTTTGCATTTGACATGACATTCTTTATGCTGTTTCTTATTATTTTCAGTTGGTTCCTTTTTCCATTTCTGAAGGATTTTCTTTTAGCTCTAATAGCTTCCTTCACCTCACTTTTTAACCACGTCGGCTGTCGTTTGGTCTTCCGTCCTCCTTTTTTAATACGCGGAATATATTTGGCCTGGGCTTCCAGGATGGTGTTTTTGAACAGCATCCATGCCTGATGTAAATTTTTGACCCTCACATTCACTCCTCTAAGTTTTTTTTTTCACCGTTCTTCTCATTTTTTCATAGTCTCCTTTTTTAAAGTTAAACGCTAATGTATTTGATTTCCTATGTATACTTACTTCAAAGCTAATATCAAATCCGATCATATTATGATCACTGTTATCAAGCAGCCCCAGGACCATTACCTCCCACACCAGATCATGCACTCCACTAAGGACTAGGTCTAGAATTTTTCCTTCTCTTCGGCTCCTGTACCAACTGCTCCATAAAGCTGTCCTTGATTTCATCAAGGAATTTTACCTCCCTAGCGTGCTCTGATGTTACATTTACCCAGTCAATATCGGGGTAATTGAAATCACCCATTATTATTGTGTTGCCCAGTTTGTTTGCGTCCCTAATTTCCTTTAACATTTCTGCATCCGTCTGTTCATCCTGGCCTGGCGGATGGTAGTATACTCCTATCACTATCCTTTTCCCCTTTACACATGGAATTTCAATCCACAGTGATTCCAAGAAGTGTTTTGTTTCCTGCAGAATTTTCAACCTATTTGATTCAAGGCTCTCGTTTATATACAATGCTACCCCTCCACCAATTCGATCCACCCTATCACTACGATATAATTTGTACCCTGGTATGACAGTGTTCCACTAGTTATCCTCCTTCCACCAGGTCTCAGAGATGCCTATTATATCTAATTTTTCTTTTAGTGCAATGTATTCTAACTGGAGGAGTGGCCTAGTGGTTAGGGTGGTGAACTTTGGTCCTGGGGAACTGATGAACTGAGTTTGATTCCCGGCACAGGCAGCTCTTTGTGACTTTGGGCAAGTCACTTAACCCTCCATTGCCCCATGTAAGCTGCATTGAGCCTGCCGTGAGTGGGAAAGCCACGGGGTACAAATGTAAAAAAAACTCTCTCATCTTATTTCTTAGGCTCCTGGCATTCGCATATAGACATTTCAAAGTATGTTTGTTGTTCCTACTTACATCATGCTCAGTACTTGACAGTATTAATTTGTAATCTTTTGTCTGATTTTTATTTAAGGACAACTGATCTACTACTGTCTCTTTTGCAACCTCACTATCAGGATACCCTATCTTCCCTGTTTTGGTGATATCTTTGAAAGATACCTTATCCCGAACCATGCGCTTTTGAGCGACTGTTGGCCTTCCCCGCATTTCTAGTTTAAAAGCTGCTCTATCTCCTTTTTAAATGCCGATGCCAGCAGCCTGGTCCCACCCTGGTTAAGGTAGTTTTCGGAATAGGCTCCCCCTTCCCCAGAATGTTGCCTAGTTCCTAACAAATCTAAAACCCTCCTCCCTGCACCATCGTCTCATCCACGCATTGAGACTCCGGAGCTCTGCCTGTCTCTTGGGCCCTGGCCTATGCGTGGAACGCGTAGCATTTCAGAAAATGCTACCCTAGAGGATCTGGATTTGAGCTTTCTACCTAAGAGCCTAAATTTGGCTTCCAGAACCTCTCTCCCACATTTTCTTATGTCATTGGTACCCACATGTACCAAGACAGCCAGTTCCTCCCCAGCACTAAATCTTATCTAGGTGACGCGTGAGGTCCGCCACCTTCGCACCAGGCAGACAAGTCACCAGGCGATCCTCACGTCCACCAGCCACCCAGCTATCTATTTGCCTAAATTTTTTTTTAATTTGTTACATTCGTATCCCACTTTTTCCCACCTATTTGTAGGCTCAATGTGGCTTACATAGTACCAGAGAGGCCTTTGCAGGCTCCGGTGTGAACAAATACAGGGTGATGTTATGGTAAGATCAAGTTTATGTGGCACAGCCACATTAGGGAATCGGAGAACGGAAGAGTTGTGTTATGTCCATTACGTGCTTTAGTTTGGTTATGTTGCAGAGATTAGGCATTTAAGTTGGATCGGTAGGGTATGCCTTTTTAAACAAGTTGGTTTTTAGTGATTTCCGGAAGTTTAGGTGGTCGTACGTTGTTTTCAAGGCTTTTGGTAGTATGTTCCACAGTTGTGTGCTTATGTAGGAAAAACTAGATGCGTAAGTTGTTTTGTATTTAAGTCCTTTGCAGCTTGGGTAGTGCAGATTTAGATAAGACCATGTTGATTCGGATGTATTTCTAATTGGTAAGTCGATCAAGTCTGTCATGTAACTCGGGGCTTCTCCGTAGATGATTTTGTGAACCAGGGTGCAGATTTTGAAGGCGATGCATTCTTTGATTGGGAGCCAGTGTAGTTTTTCGTGGAGGGGTTTTGCGCTTTCAAATCACGTTTTACCAAATATAGCTGCCGTGTTTTGAGCGGTCTGAAGTTTCTTTAAGGTTTGTTCTTTACATCCCGCATAAATTCTATTGCAGTAATCTAAGTGGCTTAGTACCATTGATTGTATCAGGTTGCGAAATGTTTCCCTCCGGAAGAATTGCTTCACGCGTTTGAGTTTCCACATTGAGTGGAACATTTTCTTTCTTGTGGATGCCACTTAGCTCTCTAGTGTTAAATTACGGTCCATTGTAACGCCGAGGATTTTCAAGCTGTCTGAGATAGGAAGGGTGTGATCTGGGGTGTTGATACTTGTGGGGATGTCCGTGCTGTGTTGGGATGAGAGAATGAGACAATGAGGTTTTTCTTTATTGAGTTTTAGTAGAAATGCATTTGCCCATTAATCCATGATGTTCAGGCCGAGCTTGATTTTGTTGGTGATTTCTGTCAGTTTGGTTTTGTAAGGAATGTATATTGTGACATCGTCTGCATATATGAAAGGGTTAAGGCCATGGTTGGATAAGGACTTGAATAGGATCGGTGATAGCGGTGATCCTTGCAGTACTCCACAGTCTGCTTTCCACGGTGATGATATGTTTGAATTTGATGATTGAATCACCAACTACAACAGCTGTCCTAACCTTTCCCTCCCGGGCAGCACTTGGAGACATATCCTCGGTGCGAGAGGATAGTACATCCCCTGGTGGGCAGGTCCTGGCTACAGGAGTACTTCCCACTTCACCAGGGTGATGCTGTCCTTCTAGGAGACCTCCCTCCTCCAAGGTAGCACAGGGGCTACCAGAATGGAGGTGGGACTTCTCTACAACGTCCCTGTAGGTCTCTTCTATGTACCTCTCTGTCTCCCTCAGCTCCACCAAGTCTGCTACTCTAGCCGCAAGAGAACGGACACGTTCTCTGAGAGCTAGGAGCACTTTGCATCAGGCACACACATATGATATCTCACCAACTGGGAGATAATCATACATGTGACACTCAATGCAAAAGACTGGATAGCACCCCTCTCACTGCTGGACTGCTGACTCCATCTTAGTGTTTTTTAGTTTTTCAATAATTTAAAACTTGCTACAGTATTAATGATATTAGCCTAATATAAATGTGTCTTTTAGTTTATATAGTATATTGTATGATTTATTTAGTGTTTCCTTCTTAGATAGTAATGAAATGTATTTAAAACTCTGTAACAGCACTCCTTGCTTTTTACCCTAATTACAATAACTGACTATAAATGAAGACTTGTCCTAGGGGTGGGCAGGAAGACTAAACTAGATCCTGCAGTGCCTGCTAGATTCTATCTGTTAATGCTGTGGTACAAAGTTTTTAAAACTAAGTGGAAAAGACTATGGAGATTAGTTGATAAAATTTGCTTTTTATATTTTTATTTTGCCTAACACTAACCTACAATTCCTCCTTTAAACCCCAATCTTTAAGTTCCCAAAGCACAAAGCAAAATAGCGTTCACTTACCAGAGAAATGTCCTTTTCTCTTGGAACTTCTCAGAAAGACACTTCAAGGACACTTCAAGAAAAAAAAGCTCTAAGAGCGCTATTTACAATAAATAAATCCTTGGACAAATATATCCCCCAAATACAACTACAATTAACTTTATTTAATAACATCATCCAACCCTTCCTATTATATGGGAGTGAGGTCTGAAGTCTGACACTAACCCAGAATAGGACGAAACCTCAATAGAAAATCTGTACTTCCAGTTCCAGCGGAGGAATAGCCTAATGGTTAATACAGTGGCCTGACAACCTGTGTTAAATTCTCACTGCAAGACCTTTTTGACTCTGGGCAAGTTACTTAACCCTCCATTGCCCCAGAGGCAAAATAAGTACCTATTATATGTAAACTGCTTTCAAATCCTATCCCCCTCTTATATTTTGTGTACACAGAAACACCCCCAATATAATGGATGCAGAGTAGAATTAGGTTGCTTCCCTTACAAGTCACAATGCAAAAGGGTATATACAAATTTTGGTGTAATTTCAATAACAGTTACAAAAACTTCTCCACTACCAGGCACTCTGTGAAGTAAAACAAAACCCTGGAAAAAGCACACTCAACCATCTTACAAAACTTCCTTACCAAACCATCATTAACATCCAGAATTCAAATATAACAGCCCTGCTTGTGGAAAAACAGACAAACACCGCAGTTTGCTCTAGAACACTGCTACACCTCCTTTTGGGAGGCACAGAACCCAAAATGGGACAAGCTGAACTACTACAAATTCCTGCACAGGAATTATACATTAGCAGAATTCCAGACCCACACATGCGAAACAGAGACAGATCCTTACCAAATACAGAATAACGGGGCAATTCCATTGTATAACTGGATGCTTGCAGTTTTGCATGTAAGTGCTGCGAAAATTGGCACTTATTTGTATAATTGCACCAAGCACTATTCCGTAAGGTGGCACATAAGTGCCTTAGCGCATAACTGCAAGGGAGGGGCATGGGCATGCTTCCAACTTATGCACATAACCAGTGCCAGCCCAATGCAAGATGCTGCCTGAGGCGGAGCTAAGATGCCATCCCCTCAGGCCAAGATGCTGCCCCCCCGGGCCGAGATGCCACTCCCCACCACATGCTGAGATGCCTCCCCCTCCTGGGCCAAAATGCTGCCCCCCTTCCTACCTCCAGCCTGTTTGCAGCGTTTACCTGTTTCATCACGTTCCAAACCCAGCAGCGGCATCTACCTCTTCCCTTTACCGCGGCTGCGGCTGTTGTGTAACTCAAGGTCTGAAAGAGCACAAAGTCGCAAGCCAAGTTTCTTAGAAAAACTTCTGGTTGTGCCGAAAAGCAAAAGTGGACTTGGAGGAATATACTATAACCTGTTTTGGGGTATCCCATAAGATGGGTACCCGATGTTCTGCCCCTTAAGAGATACCCCATTTTTTGCCTGTTCTGGAGTGCCTCATAAGAGAGATACCCAATATCCTGCTTTTTCTGGAGTGCTCTATAAGAAGAATTCCATATGTTGCCATCCTTTGTTGCCCTATAAGAGTAGTGCCCCATATATTGCTTGTTCTGGGGCACCCTATAAACAGTGCCTCATGTGTTGCCTGTTCTGGAGTGCCCCTTAAGTGAGGTACCTAATGTTCTGCCTATTTTGGGATGTCCCATAAGATGGGTACCCAGTGTTCTGTCCCTTTTGTTGCCTCTTCTGGGGTGTACCATAAGAGTGGTATCTAATGTTCTGGGGTGCTGTGTAGAGGGATACTCCACATGTTCTGGGGTGCTCTGTAATGGAAGTACCCAATATGTTGCCTGTCCTGTGGTGCCTTGGAAGAGTGATACCCTATATGTTGCCTGTTCTGGCGTGCCACATAAGAGAGGTACCCTGTGTGTTGCTAGTCTTAGGGCATATTCTTACCCTCAAAATCAACTCGTCCATCTCCATTGAGGTCCACATCACTGATAATGTCCTCAATGTCCCGATGTGCCACCTGCTGACCGAGTAGCTTTCTCATGGCCTCTCTCAGTTCAGTAGTGCTGATTTCCCCATCTCCGTTTGTGTCAAACTATAAGAAACAGAAAAAAAAATAAGAAAGTCACACCCTCTTTCTCCTTGTTGTCCTTAAATCTACCCTGGATTCTGTAATGCCACCTCAGAACAGCCTCTATAAGGCAGCTCCTAAGGTCACTTATGGTCTTCTACTACAAATACACATAAGAGAGTTCCTGATCTACAAAGCTTATAATTTAGTTAAAACAAATACTGAGGGCAAATAAGAGACATGGGAATTTGATTTGTTAAGAAAAATGTTGAGATTCAGAGTTTAGGCTCCTAATTTTGAGAGAGTGGATACTAAATTGGCTTCTTTGAAAATTTTACTAGAGCTCAGTTCCTAAACTGATGCTCCTAATTTCACTAAATATAGGAGCCCAAAAAAATAGGTGCCAACAAGGAGTTGATATAAGGCAGGAAAACAATTAGGAGGCTTACCACTAATTTTCAGCACTAGGCAGCTTATGATCCTAAATCTAGATAAATGGTAGGCCTAAATGTAAGTGTATAACTTTTAGTCCTAAATTTAAGTGAATTTTAAGCTGAAAATGTGTATTTTCAAAGCACTTAGACTTACAAAGTTACGTGGAGGGGCATTTTCAATATGATATCTAAGTCTGACTTTAGACGTTTTGCAAAAGACGCCCAAAATCTGAATAGGAAAGACGTTAATTTTCAAAAAAGAAAAATGTCTATCTTTTGTTTTTGAAAATACTATTTCTAACAAGGTTTTGTGCTTTGGACGTCTTGTTTTTTGGTCAATTAAAAAAAAAATGTCCAGGTGATAAACGTAGAAAATCAAGCCATTGGGATGTAGGAGGGGCCAGCATTTTTAGTAGACTGGTCTCCCAGACATCCCAGGAGATAAATGGGGCACCCTAGGGGGCACTGCAGTGGACTTCAAAAACATGCTCCCAGGTACACATCTCATCATTGCTCCCTTATCTAGTCTGCTGAGCCCCCCAAAACCCATTGCCCACAACTGTACACCACTACAATAGCCCTTATGGGTGAAGGGGGCACCTATATGTGGGTACAATGGGTTTCTGGTGAGTTTTGAAGGACTCACAGTTTCCTCCACAAATGTGACAGGTAGAAGGAGATAGGGACCAGAATCCCCCACCCCATGGTGCACTGCACTGACTACTACAATACTCCAGGGATCTGCATGCTGCTCTAATAGACCTGGCTCTAACATCTGAAGCTGTCATAGAGGCTGCTAAATCATATTTGTGTTCACATTTGTGAGGGGTAGGAGGGGGTCAGTGATCACTGGGGGGGTATTGGGGGGTCACCCCTGATTCCCTCTAGTGGTCATCTGGTCATTTAGGGCATCCTTTTGTGCCTTATTCATTATAAAAACAGGTCTAGCTCAAAACATCTTACTTTTAGTCCTGGACACTTTTGTTTTGTTCCATTATGGCTGAAAAATGTCCAAGTGTGGAGGCTAGGGGAAGCAGGGGGTGGAGATTCCCAGCACACCTATACCAAGATCCGCACCTGCTGGTACACGTGCGGAAAAGCTGGGAACAATACATGACATACAATAACTGGCATGCTACTTACCAGCCTGAACTGTTTTGGACCGCCTCTAAAGCAGTTATAAGGGGGGCTATTATAGCTTATTGTAGCGTTAAAAATAAAAAGAGAACAGCAGCCATCCTGAGTTTAGAACGCCAATTGCAAAGAGCAAAAAGAATTCATCTGCACCACCCGACGGCAGTAACTCTAGAAAACCTAAACGTTGCTCAGGTGGCGTTGAATAGTCTCCTACACGAAAAAGAAATGAAATCAGCTCTCTTTTATAAATATAAACTACAGAGGCATGGTAACCGGGCAGGTAGAATGTTGGGGCGCCTGATTAAAATTACGGGAGCCCCAAGGACGGTTACCACACTGACAGATGTTAACGGGAATTTACTAACTGATAGTCAAAAGATTGGGCAGGCATTCACAAAATATTTTTCAGCACTATATCAAAAGAATTCACCTCCCCCCGAATCGGAAATACGAGAATATCTATCCCAGGTGGGGCTACCGAGGGTAACAGAGGCACAGTTAGAGAATTTGAATAAACCCTTAACAATGACAGAGTTACAGCAAGTGATTAAAACGTTGAAGTTGTGGTCTGCTCCTGGACCAGATGGATTTTCTGGGGAATACTATAAATTGTTGACAGGGGAGGCCCTGGCCTCTTTGTTGGAATATTACCGGGAGGTGGTAGAAAAGAGGGAATTCCCGAGTTATGCCAATTCAGCACTCATAACCTTAATTCCAAAGCCCGGAAAACCTTTAGATAAGGTAGAATCTTATCGGCCGATATCATTACTAAATGTTGACACGAAGATCCTGGCAAAGATAATGGCTGAACGGTTAGCGGAATGCCTCCCATCACTAATAGGTTCAGAGCAGGTTGGGTTTGTGAAAGGTCGCCAATCGGGCCACAATATTAGAAAGACCTTGATGGCCATGGCTGCTAGCCAACAGACTGGGGCACCCACCCTGATACTGAGTTTGGATGCTGAAAACGCTTTTGATCAGGTTGGGTGGGTGTTTATGTTTCAGACTTTGGTGGCCATGGGCATAGAGGGGTGGTTTGGTCGGGCGGCCCAAACACTATATGATCAACCCAGGGCAGCTGTGCTAATAAATGGTGCCAGAGAACCGGAGTTTCAGATACATCGTGGTACAAGGCAGGGATGCCCCTTATCTCCCCTATTATTTTTGTTGTCTCTGGAACCCCTGTTGCGAAAGGTCTCCTCGGCTCCAGATCTCCAGGGGGTTAGTCTGGCAGGACAGGATGTTAGAATCTTAGCTTATGCAGACGATTTATTAGTAATTTTGAGAGAGCCCTCTAAAACTCTAAAGATTCTGCTAAAGATAATTGTGCGATATGGGAAGTACTCTGGCTTTAGATTAAATTTGCACAAATCCATGGCTCTTCCGGTGACCCCGGAGGTGCGGACAACATGGTCAGGAAACTTTCCTTTCCAATGGACACAAACTTTCTTAAAATACTTGGGAGTACATATTACTATGGACCTGTCGAAGCTTTATGAACATAATGTGCAGCGGTTGCTGCAAGACAGTAACAAACAACTGGAGTCCTGGGGGCACCTCCCACTTTCTCTCCTGGGTAGAATTGCCCTATACAATATGGTCATAGCCCCCAGGTGGTTATACATTTTTCAATCTCTTCCATTGTATTTAAAGAGGAAGGATGAGCGGAAACTGATTAAAATGGTGCAAAATTTCTTGTGGAAGAAAAAAAGGCCTCGTCTTCCTTATTCTACATTATGTGTCCCAGTGGAGTATGGCGGCTTGGGCTTGTTAAATATAAAACACATGACAGTGGCTAGTGGAATGCGCCATATCAATGATTGGTTCCGGGGAACTCAGGATTACACTGATACATCAATAGAATTGTGCTTGTACCCGGAAATACATTTTAGCAGCTACCTACACGCAGCTGGGCCCCCAATACCATACATATTAAAAAGAACAGGAATAATGGGCTCGGCGAAAGCTGTATGGAAATGGATTTGTAAATTGCATAACTTTTCTGCAAAAACTACTCCGTTCCTATCAATCTGTGGGAATCCAGCTTTCCCTCCCGGGACTTTATACCCAGCATTCCAACGTTGGAAGCGAAAAGGAATGGTGTACTTACGACAAGCAGTCACTCTCAAGGGACGGATAAAGCCTTTCCGGGAGCTCCAAGGAGAGTATGGACTATCCCCCTCAGATGAATTCCATTACTGTCAGCTCAGGCATTATATACAATCCTTATCTTGGGAAGATTTGGCTGAAGACGTCCAAGAAGAATTGGCCTTGGCGTATTCTTTAACGGCACAACAACGGGTGCCGCTTAAATTTCACCACAGACACATCAGAGATACTGCTCAGGAGTTGGACTATGTTAAATTACTGTCCCAATGGAAACAAGACATATCGATAGATCTTACATTGCCTCAGTTTACAGCACACGTATTAACTTTGAGGAAACAATCAGTTATGATTTCACATTGGGAGATGCAGTACAAAGTGGCGCTTCGGCTAGATATCTCACCGAGAAGAGCCTTTCACATAGGACTTTCGTCATGGGGAGAATGCCCCAAGTGTAGAGAACCTGGGGCCACCCTGGGACACATGCTTTGGAAATGTAGAGGAATAGTACGATACTGGAAACAGATAATACAATACGTCTCTGACATTTGGCAGACCAGGTGGAAATATAATTCGGGATTGTTGTTAGGCCATCCAATATTTGCCCACCCCATACCATCTGGATTTACAGCATTTGTACAAAAGACAATCATAGTAACTAAGCAAGTGATTTTATTGGAGTGGATATCACATCACTATCCATCTTACACTCAGTGGCGGATTCGTATGATAACGCTCATGCGAACTGAAAGAATGGGAGTGATAGACTTTAAATCCAAAACTGGACGGACCTTCCAGAATACCTGGAGCCCACTTCTAAATACCCTGACCCCGGCTGCCAGGAGCAAATTGTTGAATTTTTAGTGGTGTCTTGTTTTATGCATGATAATAAAGGGTGGGGGGTGGGGAGGGGGGAATTACAGAGGAGGGAGGGAGGGAAGGGGTGTTAGTAAGGGAGAATTATGTTAAAAAAAAAATTTGTTGACTTAAGTTGATGACCTCTGTACATGAAGAGAACGGCAATTTGCTATGATGATATGTTACAATTTTCTATATTGGTATGTGTACAGGTTATTGATCTTTAATAAACATGATTATTTAAAAAAAAAAAATGTCCGAGTGTTAGGAACGCCCAGATCCTGCCCTTAAGACGCCCATGACATGCCCCCTTGTGATTTGAACACACTTCTGGCAGACTTCATAGAAAAAAGTCTAAAAATTAGTTTTGAAAATACCAATTTGGACGTTCTTGTGAGAAAAACATCCAAATGAAGATTTATGCCACTTTTTGGATGTTTTTCTCTTTTGAAAATGAGCTCTATCATAACCTATGGAACTTTGTAAGTCTAAGTGCTTTCAAAATGAGCCCCTTAGGCTCCTAAGTTTGATTGAAAATAGGGAATGAATTTAGAAACCTAATTTACGAGCCAAAATATTTTAAATTTGTTCTTTTTTTTTGTTTTGTTTTTGTTTTGAATATCAGGTCCAAAATGATTAAAACCAACAAAATTCTGACATAGACTTTTAGGTCAATATTCAGTTGACGGCACTCACATTTTGCTGACTGCCACCAGTGTTATTCTTGGATATTCAATGCCGGGCCCTGTCTGGGCTCCAGCACTGAATTTCTGGTTTTGCGGAGCCAGCTAATGCATAGCCAGTTAAGGCTGATATTAGCACTTAAACGGTTATGGGTTACCTTATAAAGGGCCTCTTTTACAAAGCCGCAAAAGCAATTCCCGCGTGATAAATGAGAGGAAGCCCAAAGATAGGACAGCCTTTTTTATGATCCCATTTATATGGTTAACCTGGCTGGTTTTCAGTTCAGCGCTAACCGGTTATTGGTTCCTATGCTTAGGACACAGGGTTCAGAGAGGCCTCCAATTCAGACTAGTGGGCCCTTTAAGTTTTTTTTTTTTGCACTGTCATGCAAAGGACACTACTTTTTGTTACAAATTTTCACACTTTGCCACAGCCCAGAACATGGAAAGTTCCTGGATGTGGCAACACATGAGAAATTCCCTGCAATCTTTAGCTAAGGATGTAATAAGCCAAGAGCTAATTTTCATCTCTTAGCTAAATTTTCACAGAAACAGGTACCAACCTGTCAAACTTTTAGCGAGTTAGTACATAGGGCCATAAGTGATGATATTATTTTGTTGCTAAATACTATTGACTTTTTCACTATATTGTGATGTGATTATTTTATTACTGGTTGTTTTTTGTATATGTATTTATTTGTTATATTGTTTTATTATGTTTTTATTGTTTGCAAGACTCCTTAACTCAGAATTTTTCTGTTAGAAATAGAATATAGGTGCCAAACTAAATTACATTATGAAGGAAAGAGAAGCATTTGTATTGAAGGAGGGTGCTTCATAGGGCAGTGGATTGTCTGAGCTGGTGTAAGAAAGTTGTTATGGTAGTTAAGGCTCCTTTTAAATAAATAAAGATCCCCTTAATAGCAAGAAGACAGGAACCAAGCATTAGATGCCTTAGCATTGAACAGCAGTGAAATAATTCTTTTCATTTCAAAGACGACATAGGGGATAAACTGTAAAAAGTGTCAGTTACAACCCTAACCACCCTACTGGACACAGTAATAAACCCTGTTTATTATGTAAATTTTTTTATATCCCACCTAGTAGAGAATGTTGGCTATAAATAAACAAACAAATACATTATTAAATAAATGGGCTATTTCAGTCTTTAACAGCCACCGACTATTATATTGCTACAACAGGAATGAACCTCACTTATAAGACAGGGTATGATGATTCTGATCTCAAATTTTCAAGTTACTGATAGTGCTTTTCCTAATATATATATATTTATTTTTTGTTTAGCCAGAATTTAATATACTGTCATTTGAAATTTAGCAACAAGAACATGGCAGTTTACAATCCAATTATTATTATTATTATTATACAGCGCTTATAGTCTGCAAATACCAAAAATAATTAATTACGAGTTACATTTTATTGATATTTATTTAATATTGAATATGTCTAAAAAAAAAGAGAAATAATACAGAAATTGGTAATTACTAAATTCACATAGAACATTAATATGTGTCAAATAAATTGACTACATCAAGAAAAAGATATACACTTCGTCCAAAATATCAGGTAATTAGGATCCAAAACAGGAAAAACACAAGGGGAAAAAAAAGAAGAATTTAAAAATAAGAACTAACAATCTAGATTATTGCAACCCATAAGGCACTCCCCAGCCTATCACTACAGTGTGCAAATGGGACTTATACAGTGATATTTATCTCCTCTTTAGCCACAAGAAATTCCTCCAGTTGCTTAGGATCAAAAAATTGAAACTGTTTACCTTGAAATAATACAAAACATAAACAGGGAAACTTAAGTACAAAATTGGCACCCAAAGCCAAAATCCTTGGTCGAAAGGCCAAAAAGGCCTCACGCCTTTTCTGTGTTTCTCTAGAGAGATTTCATTACGAGTTACATAATCAAAGATGATTGAACCAATTGTCCAGGAGCTCACAAAAAGACAGATAAAACAACAGATACAGACTAAAAAAAAATTCAATTTCCATCAGGTACCACAATTTAAAAATGTCTTAAGCATCTTTCTAAAATCTAACCCCCCCCCCCCTGTTTACTAAGCTGCGCTAGCGCCGACACAGCCCATTCAACTTGAATGAGAAGTGTCGGCATTGCCGCACAACAGCCACTAGCGCAGCTTAGAAAACAGGGGGGTAAGCAATTTCTTTTTTTTTTTAATTAACATAAAACATAAAATCCAAAACAAAAACATAAAAACCACATTCTAGGTAGGGGCAGGAGTAGCACCATGATATCCTTCTGAAGCTCACAGGCTGTAGTAAGTGCAGGAAAATAACAAGTACATAAGTTCTTTTTAATCGAACTGGTGGCACCCAGGTGTTACATCTCACCTCTTTGAAGTTATGACCCTTTTTATGGACCTGTTATCCTAACTCTCTGGGTTATATCAACTTTTGAGGGATTGTCTCCTCTGCATTTTTGGGGAGGGAATGCTATCTCACCTCTTTGAAAGCATCGCGCAGTTCTTTCATGCCAATCATATCTGCTGTTTCTGCCAAGAGCTTTGGTCCCATTAGTTCCAAAAAATCTTCAAAATCCACATGACCCCCTACTGAGAATAAGAAAAGAAAAGTCTATCAGTTAACATCCAGAGACCGCAAAGAATAATATTTGACCTTATGTCGCATGGCCTCTTATAAACTGTGCTGGGTCTCTCTGTTTCAGATTTTACTACTACTACTTATCATTTCTATAGCGCTGTACACTTGAACATGAAGAGACAGTCCCTGCTCAACAGAGCTTACAATCTAATGTTACTATTGTCTCTAGCAGATGAGGTCCAATTCCAATCCAGCACTCTAATCATACCACATATTTGAGACAGAAAGAGAATGAGAAGAAGGGAAAACATTTTATCCTCATCTCAGATAAATATGCAAAGAAAAAAAAATTTGTATCCTAAAGGTATGTTTAAGAAAGATACACCTTGGGTGGCACCATAAACCAGAGCAGACACTGAAAGGCTCTGCTCTGCTCCCCATTCTGTAATTAGCTTTCTCGGAACCCCCTTACCAAACCTGATACAGTGGGCTTATAGCTACCTGATTCTTGGAATGAGTCCAACGGTGCAAGTTGGAAGCCATTAGCTTTTCCATGGCAGCAAAATCTCTTCAGAAGGAGCAAGACCGTCTCAGGCTAGAAGAGGCCAAGATGGTGTCGGCTTCCAGTCCTCCCAGCCCGTCAGTGAGTTCTGAGTGGACAGCGGAGATCATTCAAGAGGTGTCCATGGTGCTAGAAGTGGCCATAGATATGAAACTCCAGCAATTTGTTTGCATTGATGGCATGGGGTTGGAGCTATATGATGCTCAGCAGCGAACAAGCGCATTGGAAGACATATTGCTGCCTTTGGAGACTGGTCAAAGTGGGTATGAGAAACAACTCCAGGCTTTATTACAAAAGGTGGATGAACTGGAAAATAGAGCTTGTCGGAATAATCTCCATGTAATTGGCTTAATGGAGCAGATACAGGATGGGGAACTTGTTGGTCTTTTGGAAACCTGGTTTTCTAAAACTCTGCAGTTGGGCACACAACATGGACCATTTAGAGTGGAAACAGCACACAGGTTAGGCCCTAAGGGCCCAGAAGGAGCCTGTCTGTAGGTGGTAATATTGAAGGCGTTAAATTATGCCCATAAAATGGAAGCCCTGCAGGCCCTGCATTCTGGTAAATCCTTAACCTTTGAAAATAAGAAAATACTTTGGTTTCAGGATTATTCCGCATCTGAAGCAGCCTAGTGCAAAGAGTTTGTGCCAGTTTGTACCACACTATTTTCCAAGAGGATTAAGTTTGCCTTACTGTATCCAGCACATCTGTGTGTGGTTTATAATGGACACACACAATTTTTTTAAATCCTTGCCTGAGGTCCAAGAGTCCTTGACCACTTTGCTTGATAATCTAGACTCTGAGGGGTGGCAGATTCTGCTCCCACCTAATGATTTTTGGACTCTAGTTTGCCTGTTTTTATGCTAATTGGGAATGTATTCCGTGACACTCATAGTGGCTCAGGGATTTCAGCTGCTGGAGACTGTATTGCAGATGAGAACTTGCTGACCTCGGGAACACTAATGGTTTTATGTGATAGAGGCTTCTATGAAATTGCACTAATTCTGGGGTTCATTTGTTCTGTTGTGTTCTTAATGTGGTTTCTCCTCTTGGCAGGTTGGATTTGATGGGGGGGGGGGGGATTGGGTAGTTAATTTTGTGCATTCTTTAATGTTGCTGGGTGGGGGGAGGGGTGTTCACTTGGGATAGACCAAGGACAGGGATTGATAGAACTAGGTAGGAAAGATTAATGGAGAGTCTAGGGTAGGCCTTCTGATATAGGTCTGCGATTTTGTGTGGGGGTAGGTGGGGTGGAAGCTTTAGGTACTCTACTCGATGGAGGGAATTTTTCTTGGAGGCCCTCTTGTGGAGGGGGGGGGGGTCAGAATAGGGATCAGCTGGAAGCTAGGTGTTTGGTCCCTTATCTATGTTATGAAGAATTTATAACCTGTCTCGGTGTTTGGGAAGGGAATTATGGGATTGTCCACCCTGAAGATATGCTCATAGAATGTTGCTGGAGTTCGTTCTTCTATTAAATGTATTAAGGTTACAGGAGTTGAAGAAGAAAGGGATGCACATAGCTTGCCTTCAAGAAACACATCTGTCAGACCTTGAACACCAGAAATTGATTAAGTGATGGACAAAGGAAGTTGTTTACTCTTTGGGTATAACTTGTCACGCAGGCGTAGCTATATCATTGAGCAAATTTTTACCCTATAATATACTTAAAGTGAATCGTGATGAGTCTGTAAGATGTGTATTGGTGCATCTTAAGGTTCAGGGGTCTGAACTGGTTTGGGTAAATATATATATACCTAATGCAGGGGTAGGCAACTCCGGTCCTCGAGAGCCGCAGGCAGGTCAGGTTTTCAGGATATCCACAATGAATATGCAGGAGATAGATTTGCAAGCACTGCCTCCATGGTATGCAAATCTATCTCCTGCATATTCATTGTGGATATCCTGAAAACCTGACCTGCCTGTGGCTCTCGAGGACCGGAGTTGCCTACCCCTGACCTAATGGGTTTAATCATCTTTTTTCAGCAGCTGATGATTATTTGTGCCCCATACATACATTTACCCAGTGGCGTAGCCACAGGTGGGCCTGGGTGGGCCAGGGCCCACTCACTTAGGGCTCAGGCCCACCCAACAGTAGCACACGTTTAACAGTAGCTGGTGGGGATCCTAAATTCGGCCAGCTGAAGACTTCCTCCTGATGGTAACAAAAACACTAATCGCCACGATACCGACAAATGCATATGCTCAGTTTTCAGCACATGCCTGCTGCAGACTACCAGGGTGGAAAGAAGCATTTTCCTGCCAGCTGAGATATATTTTGGGTGGTGGTTGGTGGGGGGGGGAAGAACACTTGGTGCCCACCCACTTCTTGCCTAGGCCCACCCAAAATCTGTTGTCTGGCTACGCCCCTGCATTTACCTATTATATTGGCACCTATAATGTGGTAATGGATCCGCAAATAGATCAGCATGTGAGACGGGTCAGTTTTGTAAAGCATTGGGTTTGGAGGACCCTTGGCAAATTTTTCATCCATTAAATAAGGGCTATACACATGTAGCTCAGGCCCATCCTACAATGCTGCATATAGATATTATATTTGTGATCTTTTGCTGTTCCACAGGGTTTTAAAAGCTCCGATTGGGCTTCCTACCTTGTCTGATCATGCTATGGTATGGTTGGAGGTCCAAGACTTTCAAATAGGTGAGACACCTAAAGCCTGGCATTTTCCTAATTATCTTTGTTGGGATGAAAATTATAAGATTTGAATTGTTAATAAGTGGAAGTAGCTTGTTGCAGACAATGAAGAGCATGTCTCTGATCCAGTTCTTTTATGAAAAACAGTTAAGACAGTCTTACGAAGGGAGACCATAACTTATGTTGTGGGGAAAAGGAAACAGCGAGCTAAACAACTGCTGTTCTTACTAGCCCAAATAAACAAATGTAAACAGAAATGGCTGCATACAGAGTGCACTGAAGATATAGATAATTTGTTGGCGGCTAGAGTGGCTCTTAATGTGAAAATTCACTTGAAAACAATGAACTCACATCAATATTATAAGTTTAAACTCCATCACTTTGGTAATCGTATGGGTAAATTGTTGACCAGATTAGAACACCCTTGGACTGGTCCTCATTTTTGTAAAGGGCTTAGGAATGTTAATGCCATGGTTACAGACTGTGGTCATATTACCACACTATTTTACCAGTGCTTCAAAGATTTTTTATCAGAATCAAAATGATGCCAGGGTGGATATTGATTCTTATATCTCTAACTTACAGCTTTAGAGATTAGGGAGGCTATTAAACAGGCACAGTTATCTAAGGCACCAAGTCCTGACAGGATGACAGCGAAATTTGACAAAATTTTGCAAGATCATATTTTCTTCCCTGAAGGCGTATTTTGAGACAGTGTATGCACATCGGACCTTCCCATCTCATGCCAACCATTCTTTAATAGTGGTCTTACCTAAGCCCAGTAGGAAACCTTCTCTGTTAGATTCTTATAGGCCGATATTTTTGATTAATTTTGAGTTAGTTAATGGTTAAAATTTTGGCGTCCAGGCTGGCTCCTCTGCTTCCTGGCCTGATCCATACCAACCAGGTGTACAGGCAGGCAGGCAGTCTGGAATGTCTGGAGAATGGTGGCTGCCATGGGCAATAGTGCGACTCACAACATTCCAACTTTACATGTGAGTTTAGATGCCCAAAAGGCTTTTGATTGTGTAAACTGGGAGTTCTTATTTAGTATATTGGGGAAATACAGTTTGGGGGGATATTATTTATCATAAAAGTATTGTAAACTAACCCTCTGTAAGCAGTATTAGTAAATGGTCAAATTTCAGATTTCTTTTCTTTCGGCCGAGGGACTAGGCAGGGCTGTCTGTTATCCCCTTTATTGTTCATTCTTTCTTTGGAACCCCTACTTTCCACATTGCATACAGCTGAATCAGTTCATGGGCTTCATATTTATTTATTTATTAGGATTTATTTGTCTTTTAGAAAGAATTCACTCAAGGCGGTGAACAGTAAGAATAAATCAAACATAAGCAATAGACAATTACAGCAGTAAAAATATTCAAATAACAATACAAAGTATGGCATAGTAGAGGTCTGTTGTATGGTGTTTGCTGATAATCTATTATTATTGCTATCTCAACCCAAAGAATCTTTGTTAAAAACATTTGATGTAATACAACAGCATGGCCTGTTTTTTGTTTAAATTTAGTTCAATCAGAGGCCATGCCCTTGGGTGGTTATACATATGAAGATAGGACTGGAGAGTTTCCACTTTAAAAAGTGGACTGCAAATTGTAATATTTGGGTATTTACCTAACAACATCTGTAGCAGGGGATTATTTTGAACATTTTACTGTATTGTTGAAAAAGTCATAAGATATTTTGGGTTTGTGGACTCCATTGCCTTTAAGTTATAAGATGGTTTCTAAATGGTTATATGTGCTCCAGACTTTTTCCATGTACTTGACTAATAAGGATCTTAATGCTTTTCATCAGGCTTTTTGAAAGTTTTTTTTTTGGCAGGGCTACTTTGCAGCAGTTATCTTTGCCAATGGGATGTGGTGGCCTGGCTCTTCAGGAGCTTAGGAAATACAGTGTGGCCTGTTTGATGAGACATCTGGTGGACTGGATAAAAGGGACTCAGTATTATACTCCCGTTCAGCTTGAGCAATAATTGATGGCACCTTATTTACATCTTAAGCACCTACATTTAATTTTCTCTACTTGACATCATCCATTGCTGTGTTCCATGAGAAAGGTCTGGCATTGGTTATGCTCCAAAATTAAGGTTTCCCCACGCTCCATTGTATTGTTTCCCTTGTGGGGAAATAAATATCTAGATTCTGATGCCTCCAAGGTGTATTTAAAATGTCGGCATGCCAAGGGATTGCAATATGTCAAAGATGTGGTTACTGAATCTGGTCTAATAAAATCTTTTGCAGTATTGCAATCGGAGGGGCTGTTATTTTCCAGGGACTGGTATGCCTATGGCCAGGTTCAACATAATATCAGCAATTTGGATCAACAATCTCTGACAGAGGATATCTCTGATGTGGTACATGAGATTCTTACTCTTTCTAGACAGACTAAAGCTAGTTTATCGTTTTACCAAATCAGCCTGGGTGCATTGTGTCTGAAATGGGACTATGACATATTGGCCAGCGTCTGGAACATGGAACTTGTGTGTGCTTATGAAGCATATCAAAACACTAGCCTGCTCTGTGTTTCCACAGGAACAGCAATATACGTTTTTGATGTGGATCAGGGGCGTAGCCAGACACCCAATTTTGGGTGGGCCTGGGCCCAAGATGGGTGGGCAGAAGAACTTCACCTTGTCACACAAGTGATTTGGTCTCTCCCTCTCTCGCCTGTATACCATATGGAGGGGCATAATTGAACGAAAACGTCTATCTCCATGGGCGTTTATCTCCGAGAACGGGTCCGTGAAGGGGCGGACCGAACCGTATTTTCGAAAAAAATAGACGTCCATGTTTTATTCGACAATTTGTGAGCTGTGCGTTTTTGTTTTTCAGTGATAATGGAAAATGAAAGCGCCCAGCTCAAAAATGAATAAATCCAAGGCATTTGTTCGTGGGAGGGGCCAGGATTTGTAGTGCACTGGTCCCCCTCACATGCCAGGACACCAACCGGGCACCCTAGGGGGCACTTTTACAAAAACAAAATAAAAGGTCAAAGAGCTCCCAGGTGCATAGCACCCTTCCCTTGTGTGTTGAGCCCCCCAAATCCCCCTCAAAACCCACTGCCCACAAGTCTACACCATTACTATAGCCCTAAGGGGTGAAGGGGGGCACCTACATGTGGGTGCAGTGGGTTTGGGGGGGTTGGACGACTAAGCATTAAGCAGCACAATTGTAACAGGTAGGGGGGGATGGGCCTGGGTCCACCTGCCTGAAGTCCATTGCACCCCCTAACAACTGCTCCAGGGACCTGCATACTGCTGCCAGGGAGGTGGGTATGACATTTGAGGGTGAAAATAAAAAGTTGTGAAACATTATTTTTTGTGGTGGGAGGGGTTAGTGACCACTGGGGGAGTCAGGGGAGGTCATCCCCGATTCCCTCTGGTGGTAATCTGGTCATTTAGGGCACTTTTTGGGGCCTTATTCGTGAAAAAACAGGGTCCAGGAAAAGTGCCCTAAATTCTAGCTACAAACGCATACTTTTTTTCCATTATCGGCGAAAGGCGCCCATCTCTGTTCGGGTGATAACCACGCCCCAGTCCCGCCTTCACCACACCTCCGACACGCCCCCATCAACTTTGTACGCTTCCGTGATGGAGTGCAGTTGAAAACGTCCAAGTTCGGCTTTCAATTATACCGCGTTATTCGTTTTTGGGAGATAAACGCCTATCTCCCGATTTAGGTCGCAATATAGGTGTTTTTGTCTTTCGATTATAAGCTGGATGGTCTCTTAAACTCCCCCCCCTGCATATCTTTTAAATAGCAGAGCAGCATCTAATACACACTGCTCATATTAGCCCCATAGCATATATCAGTCGCTGCTCGCTGCAGGCAAAGATCTGCTATTCACAAGGTATGCAGGAGGGACAGTTTTGGGGAGTTTTTAGCTGGTAGGGCTTGGGAATCCCTGCCAGACACATTATAGGTGTGCTGCTACTGGATGGGCCTGAGCCCAAAGTGGGTGAGCCTGGGCCCACCCTTGGTTACGCCACTGATGTGGATGTATGTTGCTCTTAACCAGGCATTTAGGGCTGGATTCACGCAGAATGCTCAGTATCCCAGCTGTCTTTTTTTGTCTGGCCACCCTTACCCACGTTTTGGACTTGTGAGATTATCCATCTTTTCTGGTGTCATCTAATAGATTATTTGTACACTGTACTGCATAGATGTATACCGCTGAGGGCAGATACTCAATTGTTTTCTAATTTGGTGCATTTGGGATTGTGAAAAGGAACAAATTCACTATTGAAGAAAGCTTGCGCTTTGGCCTGGAAGTTAATTTTGAAGAATTGGTGGCAATCACAACTACCCTCTTTGACTGAATGGAGAAATGAAATGTATCATTAACTAAAAATGGAACATTTGGAAGTGCAGACAGGATCACCTAAGGCTTGGAGAGTATTCCAGAAAACCTTTCACTCAAACCCCATAGTTATTTGTTGAATTTGTAATGTGGATATGCTGAAACTTCCAGATGGAGAGGGGGAGGGGGTTTGGTTCATTAGGAGGGAGGGGTGGGTGGGAATTGGGGTGGTGGGTAATGGTACTCTGTGTGTTCATATTTTGGGGTTGCCTGAAAGAGATCACATGTGTGACCCCAATTGTTGTTCTTGGATAGTGTTATAGTGATTTGGGCACTGAACTGATAGTTGGGTAGAAATGGAGTTCTTGAGGGGGGGTGAATAAAATATGCAAAAGCATAATGGAAACTGTCTGGTATTCATAATATTGTTCCAATTGTTCCTGATTTTATTGATGCATATGATACGGTTGTAATTTTTGAACTTTGTTGTAACTGTACTGGTGGTTTCTAAATAAATTAAGATACAAATTTTAAAAATACATCTTTCTCCCTATCGGCCTTCTCATCAGTTATGTTGTCTGTGCCTTCTCTGAAACTGGCAAATCAGCAATATGTTTGATCCTGTGCCTTTTCAACTGTAGTGTCCGTATTGTTGAATTACCTACTAGGTATCTTGCATCATAAGGCTGATATTCAATCTTTCCCGAAGAAGTTGAAGGCATTTTTTTATATGCTTTTAATATTGTAACCCTGGGCTTATATGTTGCTTAGATGGGTGCCTGATTGGTGAGAACCCAGTATATAAAACCAAATTTCTTTATTGAGACCTGGGCCAGGACTTATTTACAGTGGGCAAACAAAGAGGAGATACCTCCACAGGTCAGAAGAACAGACAACAAAGCAGTGACAACCTAGTGAGGGATACCAATACAGAAGTTCCACAACAACCTCTTTATTCAGTGCCTAGATTTCAGATACAGCTTCACTTTGCCTAGGACTCGTATACACCAGAAGGCTGAATAAGCAGTTCTCAGACTTTTCAGATAATCTACTCACTCAATAACTTAGCTGACTCCAAAGAGGTTTGTTCTGAATCAACTATTTACAAGGAGGCAAATTTTAGAAAGGACATCCAACTCAGAATAAGGACATCCAAGTTAATACATGATTGTTTAGCATTATGTTTAACCCTGTAGTATATACATAATGAATACGCATGAGATAGATTTGCATGCCTGTCACCTCCATTATATTCATGCATATTCATTAGGGATATCCTGAAATCCCAACTGGTCTGTGGGCCTCTGAGTACCCCTGGCATTCAGGGTATCATACTTTAGCATGCTTTTCTTAAGTGCTAAAATGCCTATTAAATAGTGAGTTAAGATAGTATTAAAAATTTTCACACTAAAACATGAGTTACGACGTGTCCTCTGATTAATGCACTTTACCTACAGGAAAAGACCTTGAGGAATTACAGTCTTAATATTTTACTTTAGTAGCACATACCAAGAATATCAGGCCAATGCAATTTCTTGAGTCTGAGAGAAAGAGAAGGAAGGCATGAGTTGCTTCTTACTCACAGTTCATGTTGACTTGCTGAGATAATTCGATGAGTTCCATCTCGGTTGGCATGTAGCCCATGCTCCTCATGCAGTTCCCTAAGTCTCTGCAGCTGATATACCCATCCTTGTCTTTGTCAAATTCCCGGAATGCTTCTCTTAATTCTGTAATCAGTAAGAATTTATTTCTGTCAGAAGAACATTGAACAGACTTAATTGATGTGCACCTGGGCGGTCAGATGACAGGCCACTGTGATGCAACATGCCACACAGACCATGAAACAGCAGGAGAAGCTCAGCTAAATTCCGAGACAAGTCCTGCTCCCAATGGAAGACCCTCTGTCCCACTGTCAGCAATCTTAACAGACACATCTCATTTTACTAGGTGACCCTCTATCACAAATTCATTCATTCACCACTATTTGGATGAACATTATACTATGATTTATATTATTTACAAGAGATTACTACATAATTGATTGTTGTTACTATCATGGATGCAAAGAAACAGAGTTAGATGGCAGAGACATTTTCAAGAGATATGACACATCTATAAAGGACAGACATGGTTTGTTGATGGGACACATGTGTAACAGAGAAATGGCTCCCACTAACATGACATGGCTACTACAGAGAGATGCTTCCTCTCAATAGGATGCACCTATAGCAGAAAACACTTACAAATGATAGGACACCTATGGCAGAGAAAGGCAGGACTAGAGAGGGATCAGGAGAGGAGGTTTCTGCAATAGCACATGGATTCAGGCTCCAGTTTAGACAGGTATTTGGTGTTTTCAACATTTGGCACCCTAAACTGTTGTCTATATTGCCTATGCCTACACCTTCAGATGACAAGACACACCTAAAGCAGAGAGGTGACGCCAGCATGTTTTATAGTACTTATGTCTGACACAAATGACTACAGATTTAGATCCATTATCCTGTTCCCACCCTCTCCTTTGTAAAGGATCATTAAAATGTGCCTTCTGTTTACATTTGTTCATGCAAATTGGAAATTAACCAATTAATGAACCAGAACCATTTCAGTCACAGCTGAACCTGTAATGAGGTGAAATGAAAACAATGGGGCGTATGGTAATGTGAACGAGGGTGGGCCTGGAGCCAGACAAAGCGGAGTCACACAGCGGGTTCAGGTGAACAGAAAACAATACTTTATTAAAAGCGCTAGGTATGAAGGATCCTGTTAGCTTTACAGGGAAGGGAGGAAATAGCATAAACTAGTCCTTAGATGTCAACAAAATCCTCCCTAGGTTCTGCTCCAGCAGGCCACAGCATGCACTACTCATAAGAGCCAACTTTTCAAAATTATTGGGGGTGCTAACCTTAATGGAAATAACCCCTCCCTGGACACATACAAGGACTTTTCTCAATACTGGGGGTGCTCAAGCACCCACAGCGCCCACAGAGTCGGCTCCTATGACTACTGTCACTAGTCAACAACATTCACCAGCCAGCTTCTGGCTGAATCAAGAATACAGTTCTTCAAAGTCCTAAGTTGAACTTAGCCTACCCGGTTGTTGCAGTTGCAAGTCACAGATACGTGGTGTAGAAATATGCAGTGGGCTTTCTCTACTTCCCTCTAGGCCTCCTTAACCTAGCTGTGCCCTGATCTTTTATACTTCCTGGACCATACCCTCCTAGCTCCATGTCACTTCACTTGTGGTCGGAGCTGTGGAGTGTAAGGTGGTTCTGACACTGTGAGAGAGTATTTTATTTATTTATTTATTGCATTTGTATCCCACATTTTCCCACCTCTTTGCAGGCTCAATGTGGCTTACAATACATCATGAATAGCGGAAATACATGAGAAGTAAACATATAGTATTACAGAAAGAACTTGGGTAACATGATAATGCTAAAACATGGTATTAGGGGAACTGGCAGCATCCTATAGACTCTCTCATATGGGGTCTTGCTACTTTATATTATGCCTTGCTGTAGGGTTACCCAGGCTGCCGAGAGGGGGGACAAAAGTCCCGGGGCCGGGGCCTCCAGGGGGGCCCGGCGCCACCGCCGCCTGGCCCGCCCTCCGTCACTCCCAGAACTAACCTTAAGTCTCACTTTGCAGCAAGCAGCAGCAGGTCAGGCCACTCCTTCCTTCCATGTCCCGCCTTCGCCTGACGTAACGTCCGCGAAGGCGGGGCACGGAAGGAAGGAGGAGAGGTCTGCCCTGCCGCTGCTTGCTGCGAAGTGAAAGGAGGCTTAAGGTTAGTTCCGAGGGCCCAGCCCGATAGCGACTGGAGGGGGCCCGGCGACCTCGGGTGGGTGGGCGGCGGGGGGCCCAGCGATCTCAGGTGGGCGGCGACCTCGGGTAGGTGGGGCCCGGCGATCTCGGGTGGGCAGCGACCTCGGGTGGGGGGGCCCAGGGGCGGCCTTGTCCCGGGCCTGGTTCTGGCTCTCGGCGGCCCTGGGGTTACCATATGTCCGGATTTACCCGGACATGTCTTCCAGAAATCCGGACAAATGGGCAGATTGCTAGCCTCCTCTCCCCTTACTTACTACTGCCCTGGTGGTCTAGTGACCTCTTCCGCCTTCAGGGCAGGAAAGAGCCCCCTCTTTCCTGCCTGGAGCGCTGCCCTGCATGCTTCCTTCCTGTTGCTGATCTCGGCGCCTATTCAAAATGGCCGCTGAGAGTTGACGTGACCTTGCGAGACTTCAACTCTCAGCGGCCATTTTGAATCGGTGCCGAGATCAGCAACAGGAAGGATGCATGCAGGGCAGTGCTCTGGGCGGGAAAGAAGGGGCTCTTTCCTGCCCCGAAGAGGTCACTAGACCACCAGGGCAGTAGTAAGGTAAGGGGAGGGGGTGACAGGGTGTGTGACGGGGGGAGGGGAAAATGTGACAGGGGACAGAGCGAGGGCATGAAAGGGGGCAGGGTGGGTGTGAAAGGGGGAAGGGCAGGGTGTGTGGTGGGGGCGGGGCATGTGTCCTCCTTTTTGGGGGACAAAATATGGTAACCCTACCTTGCTGCAGCCATTGTTGAGAGATGTAACTAGCCTGCTTACATTTGATTTCCCTATACAGCTAGGCTGTTCTATTTTACCTTATTTTATGTTTATGTTTGCCTTGCTCCAGCTAGGTTAGACTGTGTAGTTAGGCTGCTTGTTTTCTTTCTGTGCCGTTTGGCTACCCTTTTTGCCTTGTGTTTTGCTACTATTAAAGCTGCCTGAGTTTATCTCCACTTGTGGTCCAGTCCAGTTCTTTGGAGTACGCTTAGTTCTGAGGGGACTCGGTCTACCCAAAGGTGATTGAGTGATTCTCACGTGGCCACCTCTGGGCCAAGGGCTCACAAACGTCAGATGGATGTTTTTTTGCAAAACATCCAAAGTCAGACTTAGACGTCATATCGAAACTGCCCCACCACGAATAATAACAGATTCACATCTTACCATGGAAGATCAAATCTCTAAGGCAGTGCATAATTCATTATGGAAATTAAGACTACGTAGACATGTCAGAGCATATGTATCAATAAAGATTAGCATATGATAATATAAGCATTAGTGGTTTCTCAATTGGATTATTGTAATGTGTTGTATATAGGAACAATTAAGAAATAACTGGCTATATTAAATTTTGTTCATAGTACAGCTATGAAATTAATTAAGAGCTAGAAGGTAGGAAAGGGCATCAATGATTTAGAAGGAACTATATTTGTTACCTATATCGTTCCTTGAAAGATTTAAAGTTTTGATTATGGTTTTTAAGATCTTATTGACTCTAACCCCAAGCTATTTTCAGGAGAAGGCATACAGGTAACTTGCATGAAATGGCTGTTACATCCCTAAATGAAGGCATGGGGTAATCTGACCGAGATGCAGTTATGACCCTAAACAATGGAACAGGGGAGGGAGGAGGAGAAACCTGCACGGATCAGCAGTTACACTTCTAACCACCTTACTGGACAGAATGGATGGGCCACTTTAGTCTTTATCTGCCATCATCTGCTTTGTACTATGGAGCTCATTTTCAAAAGAGAAAAACATCCAAAAAGTGGCATAAATCTGCATTTGGATATTTTTCTCACAAAAACGTCCAAACTGGTATTTTCAAAACCAATTTTAGATGTTTTTCTATTAAGTCTTTCAGAAGTGCATTCAAATCACAATGGGGCATGTCAGGGGCGTGTTAAGGGCGGGATCTAAGCGTTCCTAACACTTGGACATTTTTTTCAGCCATAATGGAACAAAACAAAATCATCCAGGACTACAACTAAGACAGTTTGAGCTAGACCTGTTTTTTTAATAGTGAATAAGGCACAAAAAGGTGCCCTAAATGACCACTGGAGGGAAGCAGGGGTGACCTTCCCTTGCTCCCCCAGTGGTCACTAACCCTCTCCCACCCCCCAAAAACTGTGATTAAAAACATTACTTGCAGCCTCAGATGTTATACTCAAGTTCATTAGACCAGCATGCCGGTCCATGGAGTAGTCTATTGGTGGGTGCAGTGCACTGCAGACAGGTGGACCCAGGACCATACCTCCTCTTACCTGCTACACTTGTGGATGAAATTATGAGCCCTCTAAAACTCACCAGAAACCCACTGTACCCATATATAGGTGCCCCCTTCACCCGTAAGGGCTATGGTAGTGGTGTACAGTTGGGGGTAGTTGGTTTTGGGTGGAATTTGGGGGGCTCAGCAGCAGTGGCGTAGGAAGGGGGCGGTGGGGCGGTGGGGTGGTCTGCCCCGGGTGCACGCCGCTGGGGGGTGTCATCTCCGTTGGTTCCTTGCTCCCTCTGCCCCGGAACAGGTTACTTCCTGTTCCGGGGCAGAGAGAGCAAGGAACCAATGGAGCCGACCCAGCTCCCAGCGATGTGGACTCGGGGGCGGATCAGCCCTCCCGCCGTCCCTCGCTTCTAAAGCAAGCAAGCAAGAAAGAATGCACTCCGGGGGGGGGGGTGCGCGCCGGAGGGGGTGCGCACCGAGGGGGGTGCACCGTGCTGCACCCGGGGGGGGGGGGGGGGGTGCGCAGCGGTGACCCGCCCCGGGTGTCAGCGGCCCTCGCTACGGCACTGCTCAGCAGACAAGATAAGGGAGCAATGGTGAGATGTGTACCTGGGAGCATTTTATAAAGTCCACTGCAATGCCCCCTAGGGTGCCCTATTGCTTTCCTGGGATGTCTGGGGAACAAGTCTACTGAAAATCCTGACTCCTCCTACATCCCAATATTTAAACCCTGCAGTCAGCATTTGTTTAAAACACCAGCTGCGACATTTAATTAGGCCAGATAATTTAAGCACCACAACTGTATTTTCAGTGTTTAGATACATGGCCAGTATTCCTTATAAATTATTTGTATCCACAAATACAAACATGATACTAAAGGTGGTGGGTGTATGGACGGGAAGGCACTAATTACGATGGAGATCAGCTGTAAATAAGGGGAGGACCATGGAGGAGATCCACAGGCTTTTGAGCTGTCTCAGACAAAGGCCATGATAGCTACATATTTCAGTCAAAGGTAATAGTGTTACACTTGGAATAAAGGAGTCTACGACCTGTATGGAAAACCTGCATAACCCCCTCTCCAAACAGAGATACAACAGAGAGCTTTGAGAGGCGGTAGATGGAGGGAAGAGGGTGATAAAAATTAGAGAAATGAAAATGAGGTTTAATAATATAATGAAGAGACACAGAATGAAAGAAAAATCCAGAAAAAGAAAGAATACAGACAAGATGAAAGCATGAGTCCAAGAATAGTATAACAGTATAATGAAGAAATGTACTCCCTTTCTCCAAGTGCTACAACCTCCCCCCCCACCCCCCACCCCCCACCCCCACACACACAGACATACCATGCTCCTCTCCCAGAGATGCCAAGTTACCCAGTTCCAGGCTGAAGATTTTAAGACAGTCCTGCTTTTGAATTTACATCTCAAAACAGTGTGGGATTTGTAGGACCTGCAAGCCTCATAATGCACCAGGATGAGTTGGTCAAAAATCCAAAACCGTCCCAAAGTCTCCAGCATGGTACTGGGTAACATAATTTCTGCTGTCCTCTACACTATAGCACCCATGCCCTCCCCCTAAAAACACAACATGTTGTTCCCCTCTGTAGCACCATGTTCCTCCCCTCTGCAGAATCCTGCTCTCCCTGTGCGCATGCACACACACACAATGCTCCTCTACTCCACAGCACCTGTGTCTTCCCCTCCAAGAGAGAGACACAACATGCTCCTCCCCTCTGCAGAACCTGTGCCCTCCCCTCACAGATACACGATGCTCCTCCCATCTGCAGCACCATGTCCTCTCTGTACACATACACCATGCTCCTCCCCTCTGTAGCACCTGTGCCTCCCCCCTCCCAAACATATCATGTTCTTCTCCTGTGCAGCACCTGTGTCCTCCACTAAAGAACTTGTGGATTAGACTCTGCTTCCAAGTGTCCAGGTCTGGGGGTCATAAGTGCCAGTGTAGTAGGAAGGAAGGGGTTCTTTTTACAGAGGAGGAAGGGGGAAATCAGCCTTGTAGCACTGAGCCAGGAAAAGGCCCAATTAATCTATAACACAGGATATAGGGGGAAAATTGTAGTGTTGCAGGAATTACCACTATTGTTAGCAGAATCTGTGGTACTTCAGGAGTCAAACACCACACACCAGAATGAGAGAGAAATCTTCTTTATTTGCCAGCAAACAAAGTAGGAGAAGAAGCATGATATATCAGTGGGGGAAGTCAGAGGAGCATGGTGTTTCTCAGGTAAGAATATGCATTCAAACTACATTAGAACTGATTAAGATATATGGCCAAAAATCACTCAGCCAAGACAAGAGAATACTTGTGACCCAGACCACTGTCAAAAATAGGATGCTGGGCTCAATGGACTTGGTCTGACTCAGCAAGACTTTTCTTATGTTCACATGTTGGTATTTTATTATAAATTTAAATCTGTGATAAATATATACATGCACAGAAAAAACTGCATCAGCTATTCATACGACTGATTCTTTTATATAGATCTAAAAACCACTTTCTGTTTGAAATGCTAATCAGTTTCTTTAAGTGGAATGTAGTGATACAGTTTCAAGGTGTAACAGATGTGAACATTCTGTGTCTGCACATATGAACAATTACCTTCAATTTCTTCAGGATGCAGTTCTCTGTCCTGTAATGAGATACAATCTGCTGTTAGCAATATTCTGTGGAAAAAAGCAGACTTCACAAAAGCCATACAAAATGCAGAGAAAGTGAAAGGAAAAACTTAAAACCCAGATGGCCCTGTGCCTACCTAAAGCAAATAGGAGGAAATATATTTTCATTCAACAAATACTTAACCTGTGGAACTCTTTGCCGGAGGATGTAGTAACAGCGGTTAGCATATCTGGGTTTCAAAAAAGGTTTGGACAAGTTCCTGGAGGAAAAGTCTATAGCCTGCTATTGAGACAGCCACGGGGAAGCTATTTCTTGCCCTGGGATTGGTAGCATGGAATGTTGCCACTATTTGGGTTTCTGACAAAATGAAAAGGAGTGTTCTAATCGAGCAAACATGGTGGAAACCATGTAAGACTACTCAAAAAATCCTAAACATCAACAGGGAAAACTCTCTGAAGTAAATCTAGCTTGGAGGCATCATATAGCAATTATATCAGCTATGAGATCTCCTATAGCCCAAAGCGATTCCAGATCTGCAGCACTTTATACGTACTAAGCTGCCTCCAATGCTATAATGTCTTTTTTTTTTTATTAACTTCAGAGCTGTGCGAGCTTTGTGTCAGTTAAGTACTGGGGTTGCTGATTCTGACTTTTAAAATTGTTTTAAAGATTGTTTATAATAAAATAATAATAATAATAATAATAAAAGACATTATAGCATTGGAGGCTTGGATACTGTAGGTTTAGCAGAGAGAAGCAGGTGGTTCTCACTGGTTCACATTAACACAACCAAACTTGAGTGTTTGGTTTCAGTTTCTGTATTGGCTTCAGCTGAAACCAGGTGATGAGTTTCAGTTTGCAGTTTCAGTTTCGGCTAAAAACTTTCAGACAGTTTTGGTAGAAGTTTTGGTTTCGATCAGCCTCTAGATATCGGCCTGTAGTTGATCACTGAGGAAAGATCTTTAGAGTTCTTAATTCAAGGGTGTATTATGGCTTGCTTACAACTGGGGCAAGAAAGACTTCTAAAGATAAGCTGGCTATTACCACAGAGTGAAGGAATGGGAGGAGAGGCTGAAGAAATTGTATCAGAAGAAAAAGAGACCCCCTTACCATTTTGGTCAATTTCCTGTTAAAATCAACTATGTATGTATTTATTTAAACATTTTTCTATGCCACTTTCCTGGACAAACCAATCCAAATGATTTAGAACTCCATAAAATACAATAGCTTCAATTATAATCATGTAAATAGAAACAATTAAGATCAACTCATGAAGCATGAAGAGTTAAAGATGGAAGAGGACTTAGCCCGGTTTCATAAATTGTGTAAGACATGGTTGTTTTCTGCTGCTTTTTTAGATTTATTATTTGGAAGGGGTTTTTTTGTAGGGTTTTAACTATTTAAAACTATTTTGTATTGTATCTGCTGATTTGTATGTATATTTTAACTGCTGTTCACCTGCGCTGTAGTCCTATGTGGAGAAGGGCAGAATATAAAAATATTAAATAAATACATAAAATAACAAAACAAATCAGACAACATAAAACAGACCAAGAGTAACCCAACTTACAAATGTATGTAACTGCCTGCATTAAATAAAGAACACACTAAAGCAATACTAAATAGATGTGGATTACCAAAGCACTACTGCAAAAACACTCACTAGAAAACCGCTCAAAGAAAAATAACCAATATGTATAACAAAGAAAGGAAAAGCCTTAAAGAGCTAAAAATCTAAGCAGATTCACAGAGCTGCAAAAATCTAAACAATCTTTTACTCTTTCATTATCAGTAAAAAAAACTTCCAATTGTTTTATACAGGTGCTTCAATAGAAATCAAACAAAATAAAACATGGAAAAGAAAATAAGATGATACCTTTTTTATTGGACATAACTTAATACATTTCTTGATTAGCTTTCGAAGGTTGCCCTTCTTCGTCAGATCGGAAATAAGCAAATGTGCTAGCTGACAGTGTATATAAGTGACAGTGTATATACAGGTGCTTCAAAATCCCCACATAAAGGCATTCCCCAATGTTCTATTTCATCTTATTGTTTATTTTCATAATAGTGTCCACAACAAATTGCAGCATAAAACAAAAGTACTTATCTTTAAAGAGCCAGATGATGTGGAGGAACAGAGCCCAGCCGTCACTTTACAGATAGTGTACAAGGCTGAGCTCTTTAGAACCTAAAGGGCTTAACACGTGTCTAGAGTGGTGCCATTTTTTCTTGGTTGGCATCCATTAGATGGTCTATCTGAAGGTGTCTGACATCACAATGTGTATTAATAGAAGCCATTTTGTCTGTTGCCCTGACCATGGAGTAATGCAGAGTACTGTGATGACGCCTGTATGAGACTGCGTTTGTTGTATATGTTATTAATAGATGTTTTTTTAGAGCATTTTGTAAATTTTTTTTGCCTTATGTAGAAGACTTCTCATCATTTGGGACCCTGAAGCAGCAAAGCAAAATGCTGGTCATCGTTGGCCTGAGGGCGTTGTACACTCTCTGTAAATTGACGGCTAGGCTCTATTCCTGCACATCATCTGGCTCTTTAAAGATAAGTGCTTTTGTTTTGTGCTACAATTTGTTATGGACACTATGAAAATGAACATGTTATGAAAATGAACAATAAGATGAAATAGAACATTGGGGAATGCCTTTATGTGGGGATTTTGAAGCACCTATATAAAACAATTGGAAGTTTTTTTGCCAGTGATGAAAGAGTAAAAGATCGTTTAGATCTTTGCAACTCTGTGAATCTGCTTAGATTTTGAGCTTTTTGAGGCTTTTCCTTTCTTTGTTATACATATTGGTTATTTTTCTTTGACTGGATTTCTAGTGAGTGTTTTTAAATAAATAATTAACATACATATAAGGCAATTTTATTTTATATATATATATTTACAGATTTACTTCAAAAGTTAAGTCAAAAGGAAATATAGAACCAAATCAGCAGCAATAACAAAAAATATTAAGAAAACCAGTAAGACCTTTTCTGTATCAAGCCCACATCAAGGAAACAGAGCAATATTAATAAGAAAAAAAAAAGAGAAGGTGTCAGATGTTGAACAATGCCCATAACAAGCCTATTCCAAATCTATCAAACAACGCAACAGCAATTAGAAAACTATAGGCCTTATATTCTACAGGAAATACTCAGATAGCTGTGACTCGAATGTAGGCTTCCTAAGGGACAGAGTTTGGTACAACATGGGTAGAGTCACTGTTTATGCATGTTGTTTATAAAATATGAATGTATGTGCATACTTTACACACGAATATAGTACAGTCGATTATCTGACCTTCGCTAATCAAACCATCAAGCATATCTGACAGAGCCCCCCAGTCATGTCATTTCATTTATTTCTATTAAAAATCATTGTTTTAGAACAATTTTTGAAAATCGGGACTTCTATGCCTTTGTTTATATATTGTTTGACAGGTTTATGCAGTGTTTTATGCAGTGGCGTAGCTAGGGTAGTTGACACCCGGGGCCAGTCATTTTTTAACACCCCCCCCCCCCCAATCCAGTACTAGGCATACCGAGAATACAAAACACTCAGGACCTATAGCGCAATTCTACCATACCATAAGCAGTCATTTCTACAAGTCACACAAGCATCTTAAACGCTACAGTGAGCACTAGAACATCAATTCACCTATTGTAAAACGAAAACAGACAGATTAGTACAGATCGTCGATCCTGCACAGTCAATGCCAACCGAAAGCCATGTCTTTTTCACAAACACAGATACACCCTAATCCACTATAGAATAAGTAATCATAAACTTTCTATTTAGACAAAAATTAAACTGAACCCCCGATGCCAGACTCTGCATACAATGCAACACCACAGAAACAGAAAATGTCCCCTAGTACTGTGCAAAATATAAAATTTGAAAAAGCTAACAAATCCGATCACTTTACAAATTAACAAATAGAAATAAAACAAATATAGAAAATAAAATACCATTTTATTGGACTAATGCATTTAGCTTTCAGAGGCCAAAACCTCCTTCCTCAGGTCAATACAGTATAGTGCTGTTATAGTATCCTATCCTGACCTGAGGAAGGGGGTTTTGTTCTCTGAAAGTTAAGTCAAAATGTATTAAAAATTAGTCCAATAAAATGATTACCTTATTTATATGTTCTATTTATAAACATTTAACACATAAACACAGATACAATACTATACCCTAAAGCAAAACAAATAAAAAAATATATTTTATTTACAGTTTGTTGTCTCTGGTTTCTGCTTTCCTCATCTTCTTGTCACTGTCTTCCTTCCATCCAGCATCTGTCTTTGCTCTTTCTCTGAAATCCAGTGTCTGCCCTCTCTAATGTCCCTTCCATCCAGTGTCTGCCTTCTCTCTCTGCCCCTTCCATTCACCATCTGCCCTCTTTCTCTCTCCCCCTTCCACCCACCATCTGCCCTTTCTCTCTGCCCCTTCGATCCGTCTGCCCTCCCTCTCCCATCCATCCAGGGTCTGCCCTCCCTCACCCTCCCCCCCTTCCATCCAGGGTCTGTCCCCTCTCTCTGCCCCCTCTTTCCACCTGCACCTAGTTCCAGTTCCAGCCCACATCTCCCACCTGCCACCCTTTTCAGCCCCACTATCCCACCAGTCCCCAGCCCTTTTCTCCCATCAGTCCTGGGCTTTAGCCCCCAGCCACTTCTCCCTGTCCCCTTTTCAGCCCCTAGTTTCAACCCCAGCCCTTTTCTCTCACCAGTCCCGAGCTTCAGCCCCAGCCACTTCTCCCTGTCCCCTTTAAAGCCCCCAGTCCCCACAGTATCAGCCCCTGCCCCTTTTCAGCCCCCAGTTCCAGACCCCTTCTCCCATGAGCACTTCCTTCCCCAGTCCCCTTATCCCCTCTGAGCACCCCCACCCAATCCCCATTCTCCCCTCTGAGCACCTCCACCCTCCCCAATCCCCAATCCCCTTCTCACCTCTGAGCATCCCTCCTCTGAACTCCCCCACCCCTCCCCAATCCCCTTCTCACCTCTGAGTACCCTTCTGAGCTCCCCCACCCTCCCCAATCCCCTCTGAGCACCCCCACCCCTCCCCAATCCCCATTCTCCCCTCTGAGCACCCCCACCCTCTCCAATCCCCTTCTCCCCTCTCAGCACCCCTCCTCTGAACTCCCCCACCCCCTCTCCAATCCCCATTCTCCCCTCTGAGCACCCCCACCCTCTCCAATCCCCATTCTCCCCTCTGAGCTCCCCCCCTGACCTAGTCCCGTCTCCCCTCCATTGAAGCCACAGAGCCCTCTTCTCCTGCCACCGCCTGCCTTTTTCTTTTCTTTTTTTTTAAATCCGTGCAGCCACGCAGGCAGCGCTTCGCGTCTGCCCTGTGTGTGCTGCTGTGAAAGAAGTAAATCGCCAGCGCTGGCTTCGGGCCTTCCCTCGATGTCCCGCCCTCTTGTGAGGTAACTTCCTATTTCCTCGAGGGCGGGACATCGAGGGAAGCCCCGAAGCCAGTGCTGACGATTTACTTCTTTCACAGCACACGCAGGGCAGACGCGAAGCGCTGCCTGCGTGGCTGCACGGATTAAAAAAAAAAAAGGCAGGTGGTGGCAAGAGAGAGACGCGACGGAGCACCCCCCACCCGCGGACACCCGGGGCGGACCGCCCCCACCGCCCCGCCCTTGCTACGCCACTGGTTTTATGTATTATCTGACTTTTCACTTATCTGACACTGGGTCGGTCCCATTTATATCTGATAATCGAGAATGTACTATATTTATAGTCATAAATGTCCTTGACTTCAAAATAGCCATCTATGTCTCTGTATAAAATAGGCTTGAAATAGGCACCTACTTGGCCTTCACACACAGGCGGAGAAAGGCCTAGATGAGAACCAGAGAAATCAACAGAGCCTCAAATCGGTCCCAAAGAGACCACTAGACCTTAAGTTATTTTAATCTTGGATGTCATTTGATTGAACTACACAAGGGAGCAATTATCACATTACCCCTGATGTAGGCAATTAGCCAAAACATAGGCCGTGCCAGGTCCCTCAATACATTTTGCTTCCTCAGATTTGAGGCTCCACTGATTTCTCTGGTTCCCCATCTGGGTTCACTATACTACTCTTTCTCTGCTGTTTGCCTTGTGTTGCTGCTTCCCTCCCTCTGACTTTTCTACCTTCACACATCGGCCTGTTATAAAATTACTCTCATTATGGGGAACTTCACTTCCTTTAAAAATAGACCATTTAGCCTCTTCAGTTATCCAAGTTGTCTATTCCTTCATGCACTGGTTGTTTCACTCTATATCCCCTTTCAACTTTTTAGTATTTATTTATATGCTGCTTGTTTTCCACAGATAACTGTACCTGGTTAGTCACCTACACAATTTGACCAAACAGGGCAGCAGTTGCTTCCCCAATAGCATCAAATGTAACTACATTTGCTTTAATTGAGATCAACTTTAAGAAATCTATCAGCAATTCCATCTATACTACTATAGAAATATCTATGTACCTGAATGTAACTCACCTTGAACTACTACTGAAAAGGCATAAACCAATCCAAAATTCCCCTAATGTCTCTTATCAGTGCCTTAATCATCCATAAGTCTTCCCTAATCTGCATTTCCTTTCTTCAGATCTCTGCTCTCTTCTCTGATGCCAAAATCTCTGCCAGCACACTCACTGGCAAAATAGCTGGGACTGACTAGAGTTCTATGAATCTCACAATGTCTGCTCTACTGACTTCTTTAGCCTGTGCCATTTTAAGAAATCAGTCCATTACTCTCCCTAAAATGAAACGATGGGGAGGCATGGCTTTTAGACAACTGGTTATGACAGAGTGGAATAATTTGCTAGCTGAGATAAGAAATATGTCAAACATTTCTGGTTTCAGAAAGGCTTTGGAATTTTATTTATTTCCTAGAGGAAGTACTGGTTGATGTTATAGCTTTTAGTTTTGTATTTTGTATATATTGTGGCGAAACTGGGAATTTTCCTGCTTGTAAATTGTATAGCTATTGTTTATGATGTGCATTTCCTTTGTTTGGCCAGCAGATGGTGACTGTCATTTGTTTGTAAAGTTGTTACAGAACTGTCTGTTTCTTCTTCCCACCAAAAAGCTGTTAGCTTAAGCTGTGAAGTAATTTTGTTTTAGTCACAGATAAGAGAGTGGAAAGAGAAGGTTCTCTTTTCCTGAGGTGCTGTGAGCAGTTACACTTCACAAACTGCGACCAGCTATATCTTGTTCCTGAACTCCTCAGGTACTATTTAGGTAGTAGATAAATGTTTAGATAGTTTTATATTTGATCCATATTCAATTATCTGTTATTGCCTGTTCTTTTCCACCTGTTTATATGGTTCACTGTTCTACTCTGACAGTAAACCTGATTAGATTATTGACCCTGCTTGTCTGGACTGACTAAGAATCCTGGTGGTTTGTGTTTTGGTCTGTGGGTGCTTTCTGGGAACTGTGGGACCCCTGAGAATGTGGCTCCAGTAACCTAGAAATCACCGGAGAATAAACTGAGAGTGGGAAACTTGCCCAGAGGGAAGTGAGACCCAGTTGCTGGGGTGGAGGGTGCTAGTGTAGAGTACAAGCAGCATGTGCAGGCAGACCTGAGCTTTTTTGGGGACAGACCCTCCAGGTGGCCACAGGGTTTGCTATCAAACACAGATATTTATTTATTTGCATATAATTTTCCCAGGAATTGGCAGGAGTGAAGCTGAGCAGACAAGATGGGCCTAATTATTTTTATTTGCTCTCATATTCTACAATGGTAGGAGGTTACAGATTGTAAACAACCTATCCTTCACTCCCTCAGTAGTAGAGGCAAGGGAAGAGCTGATAACAAATAAAGCACAACCTATCTATACTACGAGCAATGGGGTAACAAGATTGGTACCAGCAAGCTACAGCTCCACGGAAACCAATCAGGTGGTGCCAGTAGGCTGGTGATGGCCTAGAAAGTTGGATGTTCTGGCAACAGCTTTACTGACTTTGTTAGTTGTCTATATTCTTGTTTCCCAACCCTCTCAAGGCACCACACCTGCAATGAAATATTTATGAGACAGATTTGTATACAGTGGAAATTCTGTGCCTGAAAATGTATGCCATGCATATTCACTGTGGCAATTCTGAAAACCTGACTGGATTGGTGTGCCTCCAGGACAGGGTTCAAAAACACTGGTCTAGATTATTACAAGCTTGGTGATAAAATGGGTGGGGAAGAGTTGAGTTTTGGATTAAGTATGAGATTTTGTTTGCTCATCTGTCCAGGGTGGTAGAGAAACATAAAGAAAGCAAATAAAAATTGACTTGGATAAAGTGCAATATCCTATATATATATATGGTCATTTCTCTGGCTGATGGCTGGAATACACCCTTGTAATGTGGACAGGAATAACCGGGCAGACTAGATTTTATTTATTTATTTATTTATGTATTAATACTTGCTATACTGCCTTTGCCAATGAGCAGCTTAAAGCGGTGTACAATACTAAAAAAAAAAACAGTAGTCAAAGCAAAGAAAGGAACTACAATGGTGGATAGGAAAGAACAAGAGAAACCTTGCACATATGACATTAACTGACATTACAACGACAAAATGAAGGGAAGAGAGTATAGGGAAGTAACAAGAAGGAGAGGGCTGCTTCAAACTGAAAAAACCCTGACACAACACCTAGAATGATGATGGAAAGGGTTGCTGGAAGAGCCATATTTTAACAAAAGTCTTAGGTATGCCAAAGTGGTTTATAAATGATGTGGTAATAGTTTTTTATGGGTAATGAAGGAAAAAGCCTCTGTCACCCTGGTCAAAATTTCTGCCTATTGAGTATTAACCTGTGGTCTGTGAGCCAATCTGAAACAGCATTCAGACATTCCTGGAGAGGGGTGATAGGCGAGAAAGGTCTTTATTTGCTCTCATATACTTTGTTACTATGCAGCTTTGTCTTATCCTCTCAGACCCTCTCAATTTTTTCCTTGGATTTCACTCTGTTGATTCAGTTGTCTTCATACAGCAAATTAATCTTAGATGTAGTGTGAAGAATAAGGCAGGCAGACAAGTCCCACTCACTCAGCTATTATTATTCCTCAGTTAAAATGATCTAGAAATACAAACTAAGATAAATACCTCTTGAATGTAATCAGAGCAGCCACTGAAGGGAGCTTTGGAAAGTTTACAATATAATATTCTATGTCTCTGAAGATTTTCCAAGTTTTCAATCTTATTCTGCAATAATACATTTTCTTTATCCAAGACGTGTTGTCTCTCCATAAGTGTCTTAATATCTTTGGTATTTAAATCAGTATACTGCTCCAAAGTTTATAATTCCTGAGGAACTTTGAATCTAAGTCAATAGGGTTGACAGTTTTGGTGGAAAAAAATGTCTCCATGCCCAGAAGTGCATCCCAAATTGCATCTAAGGTAACATTTGTAGGCTTAGCAGGTAATAATAACTTACTTAACAGAAGTTGTCCAGCTGAAATTTCACTTAGTTTGTGTCAAATACTCTATTGCCACAACTGTAGGCACCTTCAGATATTCAACTACCTCTTGTGCTGCACCCTTCTGTGTGGCCAGCTCCAGCAGCTGTATGAGTCGACCTTGCCCCACTTCTGGGACTGCAGAGTCTGTTTCGGGAGTTGCAGGACTAGACTGGAGAAGATCCTTAATTGCTGGCATAGTAGGTGGCAACCATAGTTCCGGGCTCAACGTAATGTCTGCTTCAAGCGGAGAGGGCGGTTCACCTCTTCCGCTTGCTCCCACAGTAAAGTCTTCTGACCAATTGGCATTTGCAGGCCTGGAACAGCAAATTCATCCAATGGACCCAAAATAGGTAAAGCAGGCCACTACAGTGTAACCACACTGTTTCCCCTCCTTAGTCCAAGTAAATTTGTCTCTTATGTAGCAAAAAGAACAAGGATAATCAAGGAGCAACTTTACAGTTCTTCCTTCAAGACATCATCTTGTCTCACCCAAGTCCATGTTTAACAATCATCGGTGGGAGTCTTGTGGCTTTTTCCTTCCTGCTTTCAGTTGTACTAGTACCTCTCTCCATTCCAGCTACACGTCATCCCACAATACTGGCACAATAAAGGGCCATGTTTCAGCACACTATAGAATACTAGTGCAAATGACCACAAACACATGTATATTAAGAAGTGATTACTTACACCAGCCTTGTAAAAGCTCATGCCTAGATGTTAGCACATACGTGTATAAATGATAGACTTTTATTATTTACTTGCATACCCATACACTCCACTGATGCTTCATTCACATTTTGCCCATGCACATGCTCGCTGGCAAAATACATGTCATCAAATCAAGGTGTGTCCTTTTCCACTAGTTGGTATTCTATAAGAGGTTATTTATGTAAGTGCTTCTTTCAGTAGTAGATCAAGGGATTTGGATTTTGCTCATGTCTCTGCCATATGATCACATTGTTGCATGCTAGTTCTCTACTCTTTACTACAAAATGTAGTCACACCACTCTGCTGCTATGGTACCACATCACTGTGATCTAATATTACAATGACACTGTAACAAGAAGCCTCCAAGTCAAGCTCTTACATCATTGCACTACCAATCTTTTCCACTGTTACAATGACAGCCTTTCAGTATGCTGTTCTTCAGCTCTTTATTCTGCTGAGGTCTAATGATTCTTTGGCACAATTTACTACAGCTACTATTACTTATCATTTATATACCACTACTAGACGTATGCAGTGCTGTACACTTGAACATGAAGAGACAGTCCCTGCTCGACAGAGCTTACAATCTAATTAGGACAGACAAACAGGACAAATAAGAGAAAAGGGAATATTAAAGTGAGGATGATAAAATAAGGGTTCTGAACAAGTGTATAAAGGTTAGGAGTTAAAAGCAGCATAAAAAAGGAGGGCTTTTAGCTTAGATTTGAAGACGGCCAGAGATGGAGCTTGTCGTACCGGCTCAGGAAGTCTATTCCAGGCATATGGTGCAGCAAGAGCTAAATATTGACACTTAACTGTATAAGTGCTAACTCTGCCCCTGGAATGCCCACTAGTTATGAATATCAGCTGAATATTAATTTCTGGCCCAGGACAAGTGATTTAAACAGCTGAGCTTGTATATTCACTGCTATACAGATAGGTGAATTTATGGGAAGAGCTAATGAGTACGGAAGAGCTGATATATCTGAATGGCAAACCTATAGTAGTAGAAATCACTGTTCTAATCTTCACTATCTTGTTTTCTTCAATTGGATTTTTTTTCTCTGTTTTGAAATATATTCTTTTGGCTCTTATACTTCACCTTTTAACCATACTGGCTGTCATTTGGTCTTTCTTCTACCTTTTTAAACATGTGGAATATATCTAGTCTGACTTCCGAGACAGCATTTTTAAACAACGATTATGCCTGTTTTAAATTCTTAAATACCATAAAGAATTCAGGACAGGACTATCAATGAGGAATGAATAATAATGTATTTGCAAGAGACTGGCACAATGATAATTTAAACAGCTGAAGAGAAGTACTTAGGGGTTTCCTGAAGCAGCGCTTGTGAAAAACATGGTCTATGGTCCATGTTGGGACCCTGTTAAGCAGATAACATTTAACAATAATTTATTGTAATACATCTTTGAGAGATGTTCCCCAGTTTTTCATGATAAGTGTAATTTATTGTTGCTATAATTACGTGTTTAAGAGACTCATTGTTATGTTCACACTATTAAAATTCATGCAAATGGACTGGGTTTGAAGTGCAATGATTACAATACAGTTGAAAGTGTGACATATATGATCTGTTTGATTGGTGATGGTCTCTCAAGTTTTATATGAGCACTTCTATACACTGTATATAACTATTAGTGATATGTAAATAATTAAGATAATATGTACCTTGAATTGGCTGTGGGTTATGCTTTAAATTCCTGACATTTGCGGCTGCTCCTTTTAGCTTTTTTTAAACCATCTTCCGCATTTTATCATAGTTGCCCTTTTGAAAGTTAAATGATGACATAGTAGAGTTCTTTAGTACCTTCACTCCAGTTATTAACTTAAATTTGATCATGTTACGATCACTATTGCCAAGCAGACCCCACACTGTTACCTCTTACACCAAGTCCTGCTTTCTATTAAGGACTAGATCTAAATTAGCTCCTCCTCTTATTGGTTCCTGAACTGGCTGCTCCATGAAGCAGTCATTTAATTCATCTAGGAACTTCATCTCCCCATCAGTTCCTGATGGGACATTTATTCAGACAATATTAGGATAATTAACATCAATTATATCACACAATGACCAGTATACTAGTGTGTCACTCAACAATCCAGCACTATCAGTTTCTAGACTGGAGCAGTTATCAAAACTACAAAAACATATCTCAAAAGACTATATAGAAAAAGTGGAGGGAAAAAAGACCTTAGTAAACATACACCTCTGCTTTTACAGGAAAAAAAATCACCGTCACCTGTCTTAAAAATTGTAACTATTACAAAACATTTGAACCTTATACCTTTTCTCCTGCTCCTTTGAGCTTCCAACTCAATCAAAACTGGCCTGTGTTGGGTTACAGCATTATACGCTTTAATTTTTATTTATGAGGGTTTCCCCCCTATTTTATATTCCCTCAGCTCAGACCAATCATCACAATAGCCATCCTCAGCTGGTTGCCACAAACTACATTTTCTTTCAGATCCTAGCTAACATGTACCTTACGTCTGGCCACTAAGTATTGCTATTGTACTATGACTAGAACTCCCTTTTGTAAAAAGGCTATAAATAGTATGTTTGCAGCATCCCCAGTCAGTCCAGTGATCAGAGGATTTGACAGGGAAAATAAACTCATGTCCTCTGCCCAGCAGTGTGCAGCACTGCCACTGAACCACCAGGGTGGCCCAATAAATTGTATTCTGATCCCACAGAGGATCACACTTTAACATAGTAGCAAAACATAGCAACATAGTGACAGCAAAAGATAATGACCAGCATGGCCCATCCAGTCTGTCCAGAAAGGCGACCAGTGTTGCACTCCATGTGGACTATCCACCCCTTTGTCTTTAGGTTTATAACTGATGTCCAGTGCAGTCTGTCCCCCTCTATGCCTCTTAACTTTCACACTTCAAAGAAAAAAAATGTACATAAGTACATAAACATCACTGTACTGGGACAGACCAAAGATCTGTCAAGCCCAGTATCCAGTTTCCAACAGTGGCCAATCTAGGTCACAAATACTTTGTGATCCCAAAAGAACACAATAGATTTAATGCTGCTTATCCCAGGATAAGCAGTGGATTTTTCCAAGTCCACCTTAATTGTTTATGGACTTTTCTTTTAGGAACTAGTCCATACCTTTTTAAAATCCTGCAATGCTAACTGCTTTTACCACAATCTATGGCAATGAATTCTAGAGCTTAATTTCACATTGAGTGAAGAAATATTTTCTCTGATTTGTTCTAAAAATATACTACTTAGAAACTTCATTGGTGCCACCCTAGTTCTTGTACTTTTGGAAAGAATAAACAAGTGATTCACATCCACTCATTCCACTCCATTCATGATTTTATATCATATCCCCCCAACCACAGTTGTCTCTTCTCCACGCTGAAGACCTCTAACCTCTTTAGCCTTTCCCTATAGAAGAGTCATTCCACCCCCTTTATGACACTTATTTTAAGTTTTATCGTGAGTGGTAATGCTCTATACTTTTATACCATCTTTGTGCCATCAAGGGAACCTCTGTGTTTATCCTGTGCTTTTTTGAATTTGGTTCCTGTTTTCAACCGTACCACTTCCTATAGAAGAGCATTTAAAGCATCCTCCATCCTTTCTATAAAAAAATATTTTTGATGTTTGATGTTTGATTCCTGTTTACTAAGGTGCGCTAGCGTTTTTAGCTTGTGCTAAAAAGTAGTGCGCACTAACCGTGTAGATGCCCATAGGAATATTATGGTCATCTACATGGTTAGCGTGTGCTCATGTTTAGTGTACACTAAAAACACGAGCACACCTCTAGCGTGCCTTAGTGAACAGGGCCCTTAATCTCATGCTCTAGGTCTATAGCCTCTCTGTTTTTGGAAAAGACTGTTTTGTTTCTTACAGTCTTTCAAGAATTGAAATGCCTGTATTATATCTCCCTTGTCTCTTCTCTCCATCAGAGTATAGATATTGAAGTCTAGAAATATTAAAAATCCAAAAGAAAACTGCAAAATTAACCCATTCACTGTCAGGCAAAAGTACATTGTATGACATGGGACCTGTGGTAGATAATGTTCTTAATGTGTGTTAACACTCTAATACAGCTAATCTGGGTTATTAGAAAATAGATCCCATTTCACAACATGAGACCTGTAGTAAATAATGCATCTTAATGTGTTAGCATGCTAATATAGTTAACCTGCATTATTAGACAATAGGTCCCATTGCCTAACATGGGATCTATGGCAAATAATGTTTCTTGGTGCATGTTAGCACACAGTAACACAGCAGCACCTTTTAGAACATCTAGCCCTAAATATATTATAGCAAATAGTGGAGCAAACTAAAAATTGCAGTACAAACATAGGCAAAGCATGGCACCTCCTAATTTCTGTGATTACATTGCAGATCTACACCTGCCTCCCCAACTAAGAATGTCTAATTACAGTTATCCTGTTACATTACAGTACCCATGCCTCCTCCAATTCTAAGGCTTTCAGCTGTGAACTCAGCTCTCAGATGTACAAGGAAAAGTGAAATGAACTCAGTGCTCAGATGTGGAAACTATCCAAGGTGAACCTAGCACCCAGACATACAGGATGATTTTGTTGTGGTTTTTACCACATTGCATGAAAGGAAACGCAAAATTATTAGTCTATGCATGCTATACTGAAACAGAATCATCCAATTCTAAAAGAAGAATAATAATAATAATAATAATAATATGGAGCCAACTGGTAACCCTAAACTCAGCTCAAAATGTGCAAGAATACTCTGAAACCCCAAACTGTAGGGGACCAAACCCCCAATTGAGTAGAGCTACTTAAGATCCCTAATTTCCCCAGATGTACAGATCCAGTACCAAGTATGGTCAGGCCTTTTCCTTGACCTTAAATAAGTTAGGTAATCCCTTTGCATACAATTTAAAATTGTACAGGAAGACAAGAGGGCAGACACTTAGCTTCTTACCTGGCCATACACTGAGCTAAGGACAGGATTAAGATGTGGTATCAATGGACCTGACTCCAATAGTTGCTGGCTACTACTGGAATTGGTAGAGATTCTGATGTTGGATTTGGGCTCCAAAGGTGCAATCTTCAAGGAACCCTTATTTGAACTTTTTCTACGTCCTGGTGAAGAATCCACCTCCACTTGTTCTTGTTCTGCAGATGTTCGGCTAGCCTGGAGCTCAGGATGGAACTGGCTCTGATTGCTAAGATGGTAAGTCTGATGATATGACGATGTAGAGATGGATGGAACAGATCGAGGGTTAGGCTGTCCAGACTCTTTGGCTTGCCTTAGCTCCCTTCTTGACATCTCCTGCTCATTCTCTATTGCTCCATGTGACTTGGGTCTTCTAGTCCTATTCACTCCATTCTCCCTGGCTTTTGGGTGGCAGAGGGGTCTCTTGGAGCTGGCCTCGACCTCTTGTTGCCCTTTAACTTGGCTCCTAGATTGATCCCCCGATGCCCCCTTGCCTCCTCCCTTTAGTAGGGAAGTCTTGGACTCGCTCTTGGCGATGGAAGAACTCATGGCCGAAGACTAGAGCCACATATCAGGAGCGTGCGGGCAGCCGCAAGCTTCAGCACCACTGCTGCGGACAGCTCCTCCGGCTCCGTGTGCTCTGTCCTCCTTCCATCAATGGGGTAGAAGTGCAGAAGACGCTGCGGCTTGAAGTCGATACCGACAGCCAGACTGACAATCCTTGCGCAGCCCAGAGACGGTTCTCTCCTTAACCCTCTCCATACCAGTCCTAAAGGCAGCTCTTTTTGTTTACTGCCAATGGCGACCATGAGCAAGATGTACTATGGGCTTTCGCACTATACCGGGGCGGGAGGGGGCAGCTTGGTTAGTCAGGGGAATGCATCTTTCCGTGATGAAGCTATTTTCTTATTAATTTTGTACCGTAGATGCGTGAAACGTAAGCCGAAGTCATACCCTACGTTTGCTGACCATTAACAGAGCACATGGGGTGCGTGGAGGAGGGGAGGAAGGACATTCATGCCATCTCTTATCCCACAGCGCCAGTGCAAGGGATTCTGCTAACTGCTATCTCCTGGTCCTAGGGGTTGCCTCATCCTACAGTATGAACACCAACGGCCACAACTACTAATCTTAGCCGGCTCCTGGTGTCTTCCTACCCCGTCAAAGCAGTGTCAGAGCTGCAGTAGGGAGCTCCTGTTCTTTCCTTACATCACTTCTTCCTCCCTTCCGAATCATGTATCCACAATGTGCCGATTCGATTTTCTTATTAAGCTGTATCCTTTCCAAATGGGCTAGCTGCAACTAAATCCAAAATACTCAGTTACGCGCTGCCTATTTTTTAACGGCTATAAATCCACACCATGCATCTTTTCTGTAAGATTTCTTGCCTTTTGATTCAAAGAGTAAAAATTCGTAAAGTAGTAATTGGTATGGTTAAGGTATCCAAGCATTAAACAGTCATAAGAAGATAATTAACCTGGGACATTTAATTTCCCAACCGGGGCTAATGAATAATTCAAATACACATTCTCTGTAAGCACAACTATAGGGCATGCAAAACCAGGAAAAGGGAAGAGAACATGGAATGCAGTGTTTTCAGCACCATCAGGGGGAGGTCTTCAGCTGGCCAAGCTTGGGATCCCCACTAGCTAGCACTAAATATGTGCAGCTGTTGGGTGGGCCTGAGCCCTAAGTGGATGGGCCCCGGCCCACCCAGGCCCACCTGTGGCTACGCCATAGCCCAATAGAGCACTGACTCTCAGGGCACAGTAGCAGCACACACCACAGAACATTAATATTCAGAGCACCCCAAAGAATGGTGACTTTTGGGGCACTAGCAGGCATGCTTCAAAGAGTACTGATTCTCAGGGCACTCTGGTAGCACACCTCACAGAGCACTGACTCTCTGGGCTCACTGGCAATGCATCCCCAGAGAGAAATGACTGGCAGGGTACTTTGGCAGTCCACTCAACAGAGCACCGACTGTCAGGGTAATGGCAGCGTACCTTACAGAGCACTGCCTTTCAGGGCACCATGGCAGCCCACTCAACAGAGCACTGATTCTCAGGATTATGGCAGTGCACCCTGCAGAGCACTGACACTGGCAGTTCATCTTCACAGAGCACTGACTCTCTAGGTAATGTCAACACACCTCACAAAACACTGATTCTCTGGAAACACCGGCATTACACCTCACAGAGCACTGACACTCTGAGTAATGGCAGTACACCCTACAGAGCACTGACTCTCAAAGCACCCTGGCAGTGCACCTTGTTGAGCACTGACTCTCAGGGCACACTGAGCAATGACGAGCATACTGGTAGTACTTCCCCTAGAGTATGGACTCTCAGAGCATGTATGGGCAATGCACCCCACAGAGCACTGACTTTAAGGGCATCAGCAATAGAGCAATGACTCTCAGGAAGATCTCTCAGCACATCCCAGAGCACTGATTCTCAGGGCACACTGGTAGATCATGGAATTTCAGGGTAATGGCACTACATCTTATAGAGCAGTGACTCTCAGGGCACTAGCAGTGACTGCTGCATAGCACTGATTCTTACAGTAATGGCAGTGCCCCACACAGAACCCTGACTCTTATAATAATAGCAGTGCACTGACTTTTACAGGATGACTTGCAGTAATAGCAGGGAACCCATAGAGCACTGGTTCAAAGGACAATCTGGCAGAGCACTGAATGCAGTCACACTTGTGGAAATTCTATTAGTAGTGCATCCTTTTAGGTGCCCCAGAGCTGCACAATAACAGTATTTGGGCACCAAATTTAATTATAGCAGTGTTTTTCTCAACTTCTTCAAGACAGGTACCCCTAAATCAAACAAATTTCAACTGTGTACCCCCAAGCTCTGATCAGCAGAGGTTTTGACATGGACATTCCAAAAACTGACATCACGAAATAGAAAATAAAATTACTTTTCTAATCTTTGTCTGGTCATTTTATTTTCCAATTTTCTTGGTCTGAGCTCTGGTTTCCACCATCTTCTTTTAACTCTTGTTGTCATTTTCCTCTCTCCTCCTTTTCCTCTCTGCTTTCTTCAATTTATTTTTCTGCCTTTCTATACAGATTTAATTCATTCTTAATATCCAGTCTTCAATTTTCCTGTTTTTACTTTGTCCTTTCAGCTTTCCATCTCTTTCCCTCATTTTGTCTCTCCTATTTTTATTCCTTTTATTTCCCAGTCTTTCACTAACTCTGTCTTCTTCCCTTTTCTTTCCAGCATCTCCCTCTTTCTCTCCCCACCCTTCCATCCATCATTTTCCCTCTTTCTCTCCCTATCCTCTCATCCAGAATTCCCCCTCTTCTCTCCCTTCCCCCCATTTATACCCTCACATCTTTGTTCCCCAGATCTGGAGAAACAGTAGAGTGGCAAAACAACCTGAAGCAGTCTCAGGGCTGCAGTCTCCATGCATGTGCTGTCAGTTCTGCCGGTTCCCTGCTCTAGAACAGGAAGTTGACATAAAAGGGAGTGGGGGACAAGCAGAGCCAACAGCACATGTATGGATTTTGTGGCTCTGAGACTGCTTCAGGTTGTTTTGCTGCTGCTGCTTCTGGTCTGGAGAAGCAGCTACAGTGGTGGTGGTTTGGTGGTGGCGGTGGTGGCAGTGAGAGGTAGGCGAAGGTCTTCCACGTACCCCCTGCTGAGGTCTTGAATACCTTTGGCATATGCATACCACGTGTTGAGAACCTCTGCATTATAGTGTAACCCAGCATCCGCACACCTAAAATTTAGACACCCACAATTGCATCAACCATAGCCCTAGCATAACTGTGGGCACCTAAATGTGGCAAAAGCATGTGTAACGAACAGTATTCTGTAAATTGTGTGGCAGAACTACCTATGCCCCTCCCACGATCCACCCATGTGAATGCCCCCTTGCATTGCACTATTCTACCTATGTGTATCCATACAGAATAGCATTTAGTTGCTTTGCTGCCACTTACATGCATAAGTGTTCACTTACCTGCAAAAGTGCTGATATTCTGTACATTTACACATGCAAACACAGAACATATTTTTCTGTCTATGGGGAGGCTCATAATTTAAAAAAAATCACAAAGAATTGCAATGGGATTTGAACCAGGGTCCTCTGGCTCTCAGTCCACTCCTCTATTAAGCTATTCAGAATGAAGGTCTATGTGGTCATTTTATAACATGGATGTTTCTATGTTGACCCAATGATGTCCATGCCTCTTGTTTTTCCCTCTTCATAATTTGGACATTTCAGTTTGTAACTTGGATGTTCATGTTGGATGTCACCAGCACATGGACGTCCATTTCTCATGTATTTTAGAACAGGCTGTATATCGGCAGATCATGTTCTAAATTTTAGCAATCACCAATGATGTACCAACCTGGATAACCTTTCTAAAATGATGCCCCACATTCCACACTTTAAACAAGGCACAGAGGGAAGCCTCAGATACAAACTTAGATTGTGAACCCACTAGGGACACATATAATATACGTAAACCACTTTGGTTGTACCCACAGAAAGGCGGTATATCAAATCAATTACCCTCCCCTTTAGCCACCTTTCTGGGCAGACTAGACAATGTTATGATGTTATTCCTGCTCCTTACAGACTACAATCCTTCATCCTTGCAGTACTGAGTACACAGATACTTCTAGCCTTGCTACTGAGTCTTAGCATGCAATCACCAGGATTCATTCTCCAGGGAACTGAAAGAAACCAATATTTGCAATAAAAAGACTTTTTAGATGGCAACACACAGCACTAACAGAAAACTAATAGGCAGCCCCCCCCCCCCATTTTTTTCAAAGTAAATTGCAAGATTGACCCTCCTAATGCAGTACACTTGCTCATCCAAACCCACCTCCCTTTTACTTCCCAGCATCAACACACATCCCCTTCTCTGATGCTTGCTCTCTCCACAATCCACACATCACTCATGCTTTATAGTAAATGCTAAAATTTGTTCTGTTCTCATTAAAAATTAAAGTGGAAAGTGAAGCATAAGTTTCTTGTTTTTGTGGGCACTGGTATGGAGTATCAGCCATGCAAGTTTAACAACTCTTCTCAGCTTTCAGTAGGCAGAAAGACAAAGATCTTTCTCCTCCAGTGGGACAAAGGAGCCCTGTAGAGTCCCACATAGCCTGTGCTAGTGCTTCCTAGGAAGCAGACCCAAAGAGGCATATTTTCAAAGCACTTAGCCTCCCAAAGTTCCATAGAAACCTATGGAACTTAGCCTCCCAAAGTGCTTTGAAAATATGCCTCATAGCCTTGCAAGCAAAGGCCTGGAGACTTGTGGCTTAGCCACAGATACTGCTTAGTTATAACCTGAGCTCTTGGCAATATGACCATGAGGGACAGAAGGCGATGCCCACCCCTGGAGGAACCCATTGTACCAAGAGGTACGTCTCATCAATGGCAGTAAACATGGAAGTCCAAACAGACACACCCTTATGTGGTTCAACAGCTTTTGGTGCGCCTGACCTGTGTCTACTGTTATTTATTTTATTTTATTTTTATTTATTTCATTACAGGACCCTTTACAAAAGCATGGCAGGGTTACCAAGCAGGTAGCACGCACCAAATTAGCCCTACCACCGGGTAGCGCAGGAGCCCAGTGGTAGTTCCAAAGTTGGCATGTGTAGATTCCTGTGGTAGAAAATTTTCTACTGTGAGGGGTGTTCCCAGCGGTAATCAGCAGTGCAGCCACATTGCTACTCACTGTGCGATTACCTCGGGGTTAGCGCGTGATTTCTTACCACTAAGTAAATACCAGTCCCGCCTCCCACCACCAGCTCTGGCACAGACCGTATAAGTCTGCCCAGCACTATCCCCACCGCCCAACCACTAGCCCCGGCACAGACCGTATAAGTCTGCCCAGCACTAGTCCCGCCTCCCAACCACCAGCCCCGGCACAGACCGTATAAGTCTGCCCAGCACTAGCCCCGCCTCCCAACCACCAGCTCTGCCACCCATTCTAGGCTAAGCTCCTGAGGATCCCTCAGTCTTAATCAAACAAGAATCTAATAAATACTTTAATTCATTAATCTTCCCGAGATGATTTTATAATCTTTGAAATATACAGGGAAAGGGAAAACTATGCTGGACAAGGCAGTGGAGTGAAGGGAGGAAAAAAGTTTTGGACGTAGCAGTGGACGGGAGAGAAGGTGAGATGAGAGAGGGGAAATGTTAAATATGATGCAGTGGGGTGGGGAGGGAAGGGAGAAATGGAGAGATGCTGCATGGGAAGAGGGAGAAATGTTAGGATGCAAGAGAGAGAGAGAGATGGTGGACAATGGCAGAGGAGGAGGAAAGAGAGGAGAGATGGTGGAAGGGGTGGAGGAGAGGGAAGGAGAAATGCTGCCTAAGAGGGGATAGGAGGAGAGGGAGATGTTGGACTGGGGAAGGGAAGAGAGTGGGAGAAATGCTGGACCATGGGGAGGGGGCAGGAGGGAAGAAAGAAGGGACAGGAAGATGTTGTGGGGGGGGAGGAGTGGAAGGGACAGGGAGATGTCAGGATATGAGGGTAGGGAAGGAAGAAAGAGGGATCAGCTGCTAGGCTAGAAAGATGGCGGGTAGAAATCATGTGGGAGTGGGTGAGGGATAGGGGGTGGCAAGAAAATGAATGAGAGGATAGTAATTACAAGGGGTAGAAATATGATAATGGTGAGTAAATTGAAGATGGAAGGCTGGGAAAGATGGGGAATAGGAATGCTAGTGGGTGAAAGAAGGAGATGGAAATGTGATAGGTATCTGAAAAGTAAAAAGAAGGAAAAGGGTTAGAAAGAGGATGAAATTTGAGTGGACAGAGAGCAGAGGAGAAAAAAAGAGGAGAAAATGATAAAAAAGATCAATATCTCAGAGGCATGTGTAGTGAGGAAATGGAACAAGAGGGGAAAAAAGACAAAAAGCAGCTGATTGAAGGAGAATTAGCAGGAAAGCGGGAAAGAGAAACTGGAACCAGCATGATGGAATAATAAAATCTCCAGACAACAAAGGTAGAAAAAGCATTTTATTTTAAATGTTTTAAATGGAATATACTAGTTTGGAAAATGTGCATAGTGGATGTCTTTTTACTGTGTTCATTAGAAAAGGAAATGCTTTTCTATTTCTTTAGTGTTGTAGTACATGCAGAGGTTCCCTGTTCAGTTTTTGTCTACATATTTTTATTTCTAATTTGTGATCCCTTGTTCTGTATTTGGTGAGGGTATGATTATAATGACAGATGGGGAGATTAGAGGAGAGGCAGGGAGGAGAGGGAATCGGTGGGGAGAGAACTTTTTTATTTTCTGTCCTGGGCCCCAGTATGGCTAACACTAGCCCTGTCCCTGCTGTTAGCTGGTGGGGATCCCCAAGCCATGCCAGCTGAGGACCTCCTCTGAAGGTAACCAGAACTCCCTTCTACTAAGCTCAGCAGACAAGGCCATATCCTTGAGCCACTGATAACTAAGCATGCATGGGGTGCCGGCATCAGTGGCTCAAGGAGTTGCTGTTGCCTGCCAAGCTTGGTAAAAGGGAGTTTGGCCTTCTTTGGAGGAAGTGTTCAGCTGACTGAGCTTGGGGATCCTCATCAGCTAAAGTATTTATATTTTGAGTTGAGAGGTGCTGGGGGGGGGGGGGCAGAGAGAAAACTTTGTGCCCACCCATTTTGGGCTCAGGCCCACACAAAACTGGCTGGCTGGCTACATCACTGACATGTCTATGTGTTTGAGAAAGATGCATATTTGAGTTTATCTACATCGGAAATTTTTGCTGTATATACATCATATTGTGTACATAATTGCAAAATCGTATGTAAGAGAATAAGGATGCCGTGGTTGCTGGATGGATGACTACGGCTGAATAAATGAATATTCCCACCAGTATTTAAACTCTGTGGTCAGTGTTTGTCTTAACCCTTTAGTGTCCAATGTTCCCATCAATCTGTTCCCATATGGCTTATTACAGGAACGTTGGGCACTAAAGGGTTAACTCCAGCTACAGCATTTAAATATATCCAGGAGCAGGGACCGTCCTTAATTGTTAATTTGTACAGCGCTGCGTAACACTAGTAGCGCTCTAGAAATGTTAAGTAGTAGTAGTAGTAGATTTTCAGGGTCAGTCCCTATCTGAAATCTACATAGAGACACCTAGTGCCATGTCTGTTAAGACAATATGATCTCTTTATGTACTTAAATAGACATGATTTGATATTTATTACATATTCTTGTATTTTAGTTGTATATGTGGTTGATTCATTTATCTATATACAGTACTCACTATAATTTTTATCCATGTTTAATATGCATGTACTTCCAATGAAAGCAATGGAAGTAAAACCTGGCTGGCTCAATCCGTCCTCCTTTTTCTGGAGCCATATGGTAACCCATATGCTTCCTGGTTTTTGCATTTTGTTTGTTTTACATGTCATGGTATGGTATCATATTTTATTATATTTTTCAGTTTCATATTTTCCAATTTTATGCTGTATACTTTTAATTGGCATGTTGTTATATTTGTAATTTTGTTTATTATTTGTAGCCATTGACGCGGCCCCTTTGGGCGAAACACAGTTTAGCTGCTAAATCTTATCTTTTCTTTGGTATAAGGAAAACCGTCCTGCAATCGCGCACCGCACATTGACCTCACCTACCTCCCTGGCCCATCCCTGTGCCCTCAAATACGCATGTGCATTGCAACTATCTTCCTTTTACCCTCTTTGCTCGCTCCTGTCCTGGCATTTGCCTACGAAAATACCGGAAATGACGCATAATCTAGGCGCTCCCTCCTTTCTTTAAACTGGTGGTGCTGAATTAAACCTTGGTATGAACAGTGAAATAGGGTCAATATGGTGCGGTTTAAGAGCAGGTAGGAGTCTGGTATTAGACGACTGTGACATTAGGTTACTTTTTGAATTCTAACCCTGAGGAATGTGTTTATTTTGTTCCTGTCCAGGTATTTACTCTGTGAGATTGTTGTGGACGACCCTCTCTGCCGGCAGATCATAAGCCAAGGGTTGGTGCACTCTACGCTTAAGGAAGCCTTAATCCGAGCACATGGAGATTTTGGTTTTGCCTGCTGCTCAGTCTCCTTCGCAGGTGAGGAGGGGGCCGGGCCTGGAAGTAGTAGGTACTGAGTTATTAATGCCTGAATTATTTGCATCTTTGCTTTATTGCAGTCAAGTATGTGAACGCTTACACCGGTATTGTGCTCATTCGCTGCCGCAAAGCTTTCTACCAGCTGTTCTGGTCGTCGCTTCCCTTTATTACTTGCTTGGAAAGTCGGGGCCAGCGCTTTCCTTGTTTCTTCAACACGCTGCATGTTTCAGGTAACAGTAAAAAGACTATCGTGACTGAAGTTGTGCCTGCAGCTCTGTACAGATTACAACCCTTTGTCATCTTTTAAAGTGTGAAAGTTATTTCAGTTTTGCTTTGATTAGAAATGCTGCATACTTTTATTCCATCCTCTCTCTTCAGATAGGCAATCTCCATTTCTACCATGTCTCTTTGTTAATAGCTATTTTTTTTCTGTCTCCACCACCTCCTGTGGCAGTGCATTTTAGGCAGCCCTTGCTGTGGAAAAAGTATTTCCTGGTATTCCTCTTTGTTTTGCCTCCTTGCAGCTTAATTTTCATATAACAGTTTTTCTGTTTTTCTTGTATCCTGGTATTGATGTTTGCCTGAATATTGTAATGTTTAAATGATTTTATTTTTTAATTAAAAAAAAACCCACATCCATCAGTCAGGTAGTGCTTATCAAAGTTTGTGGTGAGGGGTCTGAGGGAAAACCCCCCTTTTTCTTAAGCACAGTCAAGGTGTCAGGAGCGAGACTATGCTGCTGCTGCCATCTTGACTCCTTCCAGATTGCACAAAATTATCAGCACCTCTCAATTTAGTCATATTTCCCCTGTTTTAAAATCTGTTCATTGATTACCTATCCACTATACTTCGGAGGAGAGAGAGAATATGTCTCCGATTACAGCCCACAGGGGAAAAGATAGGACCGCTGTTGTAGTTGGCGACTCAATCATTAGGCATGTAGATAGCTGGGTGGTTGGTGGACATGAGGATCGCCTGGTGATTTGCCTGTCTGGTGCGAAGGTGGCGGACCTTACGTGGCACCTAGACAAGATTTTAGATAGTGCTGGGAAGGAGCCGGCCATCTTGGTACACGTGGGTACCAACAACGTAGGAAAATGTGGGAGAGAGGTTCTGGAAGCTAAATTTAGGCTTCTAGGAAGGAAGCTCAAATCCAGATCCTCTAGGGTAGCATTTTCTGAAATACTACCCGTTCCACGCGCAGGGCCCAAGCGCCAGGCAGAGATCCAGAGTCTCAACGCGTGGATGAGACAGTGGTGTGGGGAAGAGGGTTTTGGATTTGTCAGGAACTGGTCAGTATTCTGTGGAAGGGAGAGCCTATTTCGATGTGATGGGCTTTACCTTAACCAGGGTGGAACCAGGCTGCTGGCGTCAACTTTTAAAAAGGAAATAGAGCAGCTTTTAAACTAGAAACGGGGGGAAGGCCGACAGTCGCTCAAAAGCGCATGGTTCAGGATAAGGTATCTTTTGAGGATATCACCCAGACAGGGAAGAAAAGGTTACTTGTAAGTAAGGATGTCAAAGAAATCGTAGTAGATCAGATGGCCTTAAATAAAATTAATAATTACCAGACAGAAGGTAACATATTAATAATGCCATGTATTAAACATAATATAAAATGGAACAACAAGCATGCATTGAAATGTCTATACGCAAATGCCAGGAGCCTGAGACATAAGATGGGAGAGCTGGAGTACATTGCACACAATGAAAAATCGGATATTATTGGCATCTCTGAGACCTAGTGGAAGGAAGATAACCAATGGGACACAGTCATACCGGGCTACAAATTATATCATAGCGATAGGGTGGATAGGATTGGAGGAGGGGTAGCACTGTATGTAAATGAGAACCTTGACTCAGGCTGCAAATATTGCAGGAGACAAAACCCCTATTGGAATCTTTATGGATTGAAATTCCATGTGAAAAGGGAAAAAGGACGGTGATAGGAGTGTACTACCGTCCACCTGGCCAGGACGAGCAGACGGACGCAGCAATGTCAAAGGAAATTAGGAAAGCGAATAAATTGGGCAATGTAATATTAATGGGTGATTTCAATTATCCACATGTAGACTGGGTTAATGTAACATCGGTACATGCTAGGGAGGTGAAATTTCTTGATGAAATCAAGGACAGCTTCATGGAACAGCTGGTTCAGGAGCCCACAAGAGAAGGAAAAGTACTAGACTTAGTCATTACTGGAGCTCATTATCTGGTGCAGGGGGGTAACGGTGCGAGGGCAGCTTGATAACAGTGATCATAATATGATCAGTTTTGATATTGGCATTGAAGTAAGTGAACTTAGGAAATCAAATAAGCTAGTGTTCAACTTTTAGAAAAGGTGATTACGACAAAATGAGAAAAACGGTGGAAAAAAAAAGACTGAAAGGAGCAGCTCGCAGGGTAAAAAACTTGCATCAGGCGTCGATGCTGTTTAAAAACACCATCCTGGAGGTACAGGACAAATATATTCCACGTATTAGAAAAAGGGGAAAAAAGACCAAATGTCAGCCGGTGTGGCTAAACAGTAAGGTAAAGGAAGTCATTAGAACCAAAAAACAATCCTTCAGAAAGTGGAGAAGAGAACCGACTGAAAGTAACAAGATAAAACATAAGGAATGCCGAGCCAAATGCAAAGTAGAGATAAGGAGGGCAAAAAAGGACTTTGAAAAAAAGTTAGCGTTAGAAGCTGTAACCAGGCGCCTCTCTTGTGCAGCCAGGGATAGAACAATCTCCTCTAACCACAGGCTCCCGGTACAATGAAGAAACAGATATCCACCAGTAACTTCAAACTCAAGGACTTTATTCCATGCAGGTTTCTAGTACACAGTTCCAACAGCAGCATTCACCTTCAATCCTAAGCACCTATAAGCCACCTGAAAGTGTGTGGCCAGTAGTCCCCTTTAAGCAGAAGGCTCTTAGCACATGTCAGGATTCAATATAGGCTAAAGTTGGCTTCAGTCTAGGCTCTTTATCCCGTGCACCATAACATTAGTTCAATTCCAAACAGCAGCAGTCCATTCAATTCATCATCATAGTTAAATCACCAAGCAGCAAGCATACTTCTATTCTCTTCACCCTCATAATGAGCTCCATATTTTAGGGACTTCTCACACCCCAAGGGATTCTACCCTGCAACAGCTTCCTAATAAAGTCAATACTTTAGGGACCTCTCTGCCCAAGGATTTTCAGCCTGCAAATACTTCTCAGACTCCAGTACTTTAGGGACCTCCCTGCCCAAGGGTTTTCAGCCTGCAACTGCTTCTAGCCTTCCTTGCTGCTGTCCCTGAACTGAACTGAACTGCTGAGCCTCCTTCCCACCTGCCTAATCAATCCGTGGCTTCTGCCTTCACAACCAATCATTCTCCACTCATTAGCTTCTCTACACACCCATACCAGCTGAGTTGAGTATGAGCCTAATGAGGAGCTTCTGCACTCAGGGTTTCCTAGCTCTCTTTCCCCCATACCAGCTGAGTTGAGCATTAGCCTAATGAGGAGCTCCTGCACACAGGGTTTCCTAGCTCTCTTCCCCCTAGGGGCAGCCAACCTACACATCCTGTCAGCTTATTCCCTTGTCTTCCCCTATTGCAGCTAGAAGTCCAGTCCGGGTTCCTCATCTCACCCCCTGGTTCCTTGCCTGCAATGCCTTCTTGGACTTGTAGTTCAGACTGAAACTGCCTTAACCCAACTATCCTGGATGTGACTTTATCACAAAGCGAAAATACATAGTAAAAAAAAATGTTGATACATTAAAAGCAGGAAGCCGGCTAAAGAATCGGTTGGACCGCTGGACGAAAATGGTGTTAAAGGGGCGATCAGGGAAGACCAAGCCGTAGCGGAGAAATTAAATGAATTCTTTGCTTCGGTCTTCACCGAGGAGGATTTGGGAGGGACACCGGTGCCTGAAAGCGTATTTGAAGCAGGTGAGTTGGAGAAACTAAACGAATTCTCTGTAAACTTGGAGGATGTAATGGGTCAGTTCTGCAAACTGAAGAGTAGTAAATCACCAGGACCTGATGGTATTCATCCCAGAGTATTAATAGAACTGAAAAATGAACTTGTAGAGCTACTGTTAGTAATATGCAATCTATCCCTAAAATCAAGTGTGGTACCGGAAGACTGGAGGGTAGCCAATGTTACTCCGATTTTTTTTAAAAAGGTTCCAGAGGAGATCCGGGAAATTATAGACCGGTGAGTCTGACGTCAGTACCGGGCAAAATGGTAGAGGCTGTTATTAAGAATAAAATTACAGAGCACATACAAAAACATGGGCTGATGAGACAAAGTTGGCACGGATTTAGTGAAGGGAAGTCTTGCCTCACCAATCTACTGCATTTTTTTGAGGGGGTGAACGAACATGTGGACAATGGTGAGCCAGTGGATATTGTGTATCTGGATTTTCAAAAGGCGTTTGACAACGTACCTCATGAAAGACTCCTGAGGAAACTGGAGAGTCATGGGATCGGAGGTAGGGTATTACTATGGATTAAGAGCTGGTTGAATAGTCAGTATTCTCAGTGGAGAAGGGTAGTTAGTGGGGTCCCGCAGGGGTCTGTGCTGGGACCACTGCTTTTTAACATATTTATAAATGACCTAGAGATGGGAGTAACTAGCGAGGTAATTAGCAGATGACACAAAATTATTCAGGGTCGTGAAGTCACAGGAGGAGTGTGAAAGATTACAGGAGGACCTCGTGAGACTGGGGGATTGGGCATGCAAATGGCAGATGAAGTTCAGTGTTGACAAGTGCAAAGTGATGCATGTGGGTAAGAGGAACCCGAATTACAGCTATGTCATGCAAGGTTCCGCGTTAGGAGTTATGGACCTAGAAAGGGATCTGGGAGTCATCGTTGATAAGACGTTAAAAACTTCTGTGCAGTGTGCTGCGGTGGCTAAGAAAGCGCACAGAATGTTGAGTATTAGGAAAGGGATGGAAAACAGACACGAGGATGTTATAATGCCATTGTATCGCTCCATGGTGCGACCGCACCTCGAGTATTGTGTCAAATTCTGGTCGCCGCATCTGAAAAAAGATATAAATGAATTAGAAAAGGTGCAGAGAAGGGCGATGAAAATGATAAAGGGAATGGAACGACTTCCCTATGAGGAAAGGCTGAGAAGGTTAGGGCTCTTCAGCTTGGAGAAAAGGCGGCTGAGGGGTGATATGATAGAAGTCTACAAGATAACGAGCGGAGTAGAGCGGACAGATGTGAAGCATTTGTTTACACTTTCAAACAACAACAAAACCAGGGAAAACAAGATGAAGCTAGAATATGATAGATTTAAAACAAATAGGAGAGAGTTTTACTTTACTCAGCGTGTAGTTAGACTCTGGAACTCGTTGCCGGAGAATGTAGTTACAGCAGCTGGCCTTACGGAATTTAAAGGGGGTTTAGACAGATTCCTGAGGGAAAAGTCCATTGAACATTTATTTAAAAAAATTGGGGGGGGGGGGTTGCCAGGTTCTTGAAGCCTGGATTGGCCGCTGTTGGAGACAGGATGCTGGGCTTGATGGACCCTTGGTCTTTTCCCAGTATGGCGGTGCTTATGTACTTATAGAATCAAAAGATTTTATTGCTTGTTTTTAGAGCCTTTAATCAGTATGTTTCTCTTACTCTCTGTGCCACTCTAAGATTCTACCAGCCAGTACATTCATTGAGACCTTACCAAAAACTGTTGCTTAACGTACCATCTTATTGTACGGTGTGACTAGAGGAGTATAGGTCATCTATATCTTTGCTCCCAAACTATGGAATGCGTTGCCATTTGAGCTTTGTACAGTGAAAAACATGACAGATTAAGGAGGAGTTAAATACCTTTTATTTTTTTTTCATTAAGTTTATGGGATGCAAGTGATTAAAATTACATCTTATTTTTCTTTTGTGATTCAGGTATTACATTTTTGTTGATTGTATAAGATGGTATGATTGTTAGTTTTTTTTCTATTATGTAAACTGTTATCCGCTTAGAATTTGTGGATAACGTGGACTATATTAGATCAGATCCCCTGAGAGGGAATGTAGGTTTTGAACCAGGAATCCTACCTTTTTGGAGTGAGAGAAAACAGGGTTAATTTTATTGGAACACCTTCTTACCAAGGAGGAGCTGTTGATACCATTTGAGCAGTTCAACAGTGTCTAGAGGCGCAATGGTGGGATAGATTTGCATTTTGTCAGTTGAAACATTTTATGTAACTACTTTGGACCAGGAACAACTTACGCTTCAAATGGGAGAACAGATACGAACCTTTTTTAATGACATCTCAGAGCACAATACCTCAGTTTCAGGATTATATAAAGCCTTGTACAAATTAGAGAAGGACAAGGATATGGAAGGTATGAAACAGCGCTGGGAAACAGATCTAGGGAGAGACTTAGGAGATTGGGAGATGATGAACAGTATTAAAGTCTTCCTGTGTTAATTGTTAGTGTGGACCTCAAAGAATGTCATTTTTGAGTATTGCATAGAGTGTATAAAATGGGCGGAGTATTTTTACCCATATGTATCAAATGTTAGAGAAATGCTAATACTTTTATACTGCTCCTTTTGTGGCCATATCAAGATATAATTTTGAAATGCATTAGTTCAGTATATGGTCACCATTTTGGATGGATAAACCAGGGGCTTTCAGGGGGAACGTCTTCATTTTAAAATAGTCTATATGATTTTTTTTTTTAAGTTGTAAATTTTTATTGAATAAAGATCAAACATACATATATAATTGTAAATATTCAGCCGGATATTTCCAACTTAGAATTTTAACACCTTCAGAATAGCTTTAACCAACTGTTTATATCTCCCCTTCACACCCTCCCTCCTAGTTAATTGACAAGGTAGAGTCCGGTTGTGCTAACCACTCCGTGTATGGATCCCAAACTCGATGGTATGGTAGCAGTCAACCCAGTCGCATGGCAGTCAGCTTAGACATCAACTGGATATAGTCCAGTTTCCGCAGAATCACCTTTAATTCCGGTAAAGTCTGTTGCTTCCATGCCGCCGCCAGTACTAGTTTGCTGGCCACCAATATCTGGGTGGCCAATTGGTGCGCATACATTTTGCTGCCCTGCAGTCTTATATGCAGCAAGCAATGGTCCATTTTCATGGGAAAAGCAATTTTTGTTATACTAGTGATGAATTTCAAAACCCTCATCCAATATTGTGGAGCCTGCGGACAAGCCCACCAAATATGGACCATGTCACCATCCATGCCACATTGACGCCAGCAAAGAGCAGACCCCCCTTAAACATCTTGGCTAGTCTATGTGGCGTATAGTACCAGCAATATAATATTTTATAGCCATTTTCTACCAAAGCATTAGAGACTGACACTTTAAGTAAAGACGTGAACACCCTTTCCCACATATGGTATTCATAGGGAGCTCCTAGTATCTTTTCCCACTTCCGAGTATAATGCAAAATGGGCTGTGATTGTAATAAGAGTGCTTTATAAAGCCGAGATATCCCTCCTCTACCACCTCCTCCAGCCATTGCCCGCTCTAATTGTGTTTCCTCCATGCTCAGCTCTTCCTTTGTGCGTCTCAAAATAAAATCTCTCAGTTGGCAGAATTGGAAGGCATTGGAGGCAGGGATCCCATATTCCTCCTGCACTTCCTCGAAAGTGAGAAGCTCCCCATCCTCCCACACCTGACCTAGCTCCCACAGACCTCTTTGTTCCCAGTTCGTAAAGCATTGGTCTGCGGATCCTGGGCCAAATCCTGGTGCATATCGAATTGTCATATGTAAAAAAAAAATGTGCGCCCTCGGAAAACGTTGGTGCGGATCTTACTCCATGTTGTAAGTGGCCACCCCACAATTGTGGGAGTCTCCTTTTATTATCTCTTTTAGCGCTCTGTCGGGTAGCCAGGGTATAGCTTTCAGTGGGTGGGACTTACACCAAGACTGCTCCATAACTTTCCATGCTTTCGCTCTCCCATGGTGCCACTCAGCTAATATGCGAAGATGGGCCGCTCTATAATAAAGCAAGAACAAAGGCACTCCCATCCCCCCATGTGCTCGTGGCTGATGCATTACTGACCTATGCATCCATGGCAGCTTTCGCTTCCAAATAAAGGAAAAGACCCTTCGTTGCAGGCCTCTAAAAAAATTTGTCGGGTAACGAGATAGGGAGCGCCATAAATAAGTACAGCATCTTGGGCAATAGAATCATTTTGACTGCACTGATCCGCCCCATCCATGAAATCGTTAAACCTTCCCACTTATCCAACTCCAATAGAAGTTCTCATAGTTTTGCTGGGAAGTTGGCCTCATACAGGCCCTCCCACCTTTTCGTTATTTTGCCTATATGATTTTTAAAGCTTTTATGGACTTAATTCTGAAAATACAGTGCAACTTTTAGAATTTCTTATTAAGCTGAATTTGAGGTGTGTACAGAAATTGAACTTTTATCTTTTTCACTGATGGAAAATCTGTCAAAAGTCAATTTGGGAACGATCTTTTGTATATCAAAGTGCCAAAATTTGGAATAATATTTCTTACCAGTCATCAGATATCATTTTATCTTTTTCGAAAGGCACTAAAAACGTACCTAATTTTAAAGCGGCACGTTTAAATTCTATGCAAGGTTTGATGTAAATCTATTCATATGTGAAGTTTATTTTCTTTTGTAATCCACCTTTTCCTTGTCATCAAGCAGATGCAGCCATTACAGATGGGTTGTGTCCATCAACCAGCAGAGGGAGATAGAGAGCACACTTTTTTCAGTGCCTCATACCAGCTTGCTCTACTGCCTCTCTTCAGTATTTCTCTATCTCCCCTAGCAGAGTGGTTGTAGCATCTTCGAGCTCCATCAAAAATCTGCCTGGAGGTGGCTCCTGGCTTGCCAGTTGTTAGCCGGGGTGTTGGAGGCTATAGCAGCTTCACTTTAAAGGCACATAGGTTCGCCCTTTCCCTGCCTTACCCATACCTCCGTGGATGTGGACACATTGCTTAGCTTTCCCTGTCCTTTCCCACCCACCTGAGCCTCCGGAGTTTCTATTTACCTCTGCTTTCCTCACAGCGTTAAAAAAAAAAAAAAAAAAAGGAACAGAGGTTTTTTTCCTTGCCTTTTTCTGTGGGATCGGAGCTGTGATACTCGGTCCAGTGAGGTAAGAGTGTTTTCTGACTCCTCAGGGGTGGGCCTGCGATTGGGGCGATTTTGGCGCGAACCGCCATTTTGAATTTTACCGCCGTTTTTGGCGATGGCTGCAGAGAATGTAAAGCGCTGTTCCAAGTGTGGCAAGCGCAGATCAGCAGTGGGGCTCTGTAAATCGTGCTGTACAGACGTTAGAGCCGGCCCGAGCATGGAGAGCAACGATTCTTCGCGCTCTGAGCTGGCAGCGGATGCCATTTTGAATTTACCACATGGCGCGACCTTCGCTGAGACGGAGAGTCCTGAGCCCGGTGGGAGGCCTCGGAGTGAGGCTGATATGAGAGCTACTAGCCTCGGCAGAGATCCGGGTGCCCAGGGTGAGTTTTTCTCCCCTTATTTTGTCTTATTAATGCATAAAGCATACATGCTTAAAAGAGCTCTCCCACAAAGCCCTGCAGGGGCCTCTTCTAATGCCCCCCCGGTGGATTCTAGCCTGGGTATGCCCTCTGAGGCGTTATTCCCTGATAATTGGCAGACTATGAAGCGCAGATGGGCTCATTCCCCTTCAGAGAGTGCTGCACCTCCATTCCCCCCCCCCCCCCCCCCCCCCCGTGGTCGGGCTGTGAGGATTCGGAGGACTCTGGCAGGCCTTCATGGTCTGAGGAGCCAGAGTCTGGTGCAGAAGTGACTCAGGATCTAGACGATCCCTCCGCGGTGAGGATTTTCCACCGTGATAAGCTGCCAGTGCTTATTTCTGATACCCTGCAGGCTCTCTATTGAGGACCCTGACAGTGGCTCAGCCTCCTCTGTGAATCCTAGGATGGCTAGTACCAAAAAGTCTGTTCGAGCCTTTCCTTTGCATGACTCCATCCAAGAGCTTATTTCGGCTCAATGGGCTGACCCCGAGGGACCATTGAAAGTTTCCAGGGCTATGGGGCAATTATACCCTCTGAGTGAGGAGCATATGGCTTGCTTTGCTATGCGTAAAGTGGATGCCCTAGTCACAGCTGTGACAAAGAGAACTACCCTCCCTGTTGAAGGAGGTGTTGCCCTGAAGGATATTCAAGACCGTAGACTGGAATCAGCACTTAAACGGTCATTTGAACTTGCAGGTCTCACTATTCGGGCGTCTGCATGCAGTTGTTATGCTGCTAGAGCCTGCCTGGCTTGGTTGCAACAGGCAGTGGAACGGCCCGGTGATGGAGCGGAGCCCTTTTCAGATGTGGATCCGCGGATGGAGTCGGCCTTGTCCTTTCTTGCTGACGCCCTTTATGATATTGTCAGTGCTTCGGCTAAACACCTGGCAGTAGCAGTGGCGGCTCGCCGTCTTCTTTGGCTAAGGCATTGGGCGGCGGACATGGCCTCTAAGCAGAGGTTGGTGAAGTTGCCCTTTCAAGGCCTTCTCCTGTTTGGTGAGGAGTTGGAGAATATTGCCCGAAGATAGGCCTCGGCCTTCCTCTAAGGGTGCGGCGGTCCACTCCTCTTACAGACCTCGCTTCCGTGAAGCTCGAAGGTACCGCCCGGGGCGTTCTGCTGGGTTCACTTCTCGTGCCCGTTTTCAGCAGAGGAACTCCTTTCACTCGGACAAATGTTCCGCAGCCGCTGGCTCAAGGCCTGGAGTTCAGGGGCGACCCTCTCAATGATGGTGCGCCGGCCCTCTCCTCGAGTCCTGTCATCGGAGGATGTCTTTCCCTCTTTGCCGAGGAGTGGGCCAACATTTCCTCAGATCAGTGGGTCTTGGACCTGATCAGAGACGGTTACAGAATAGAATTCAACGCCCCTGTAAGAGATGTGTTTTGTGGAGTCCCGATGTGATTCTGCCGCCAAACGGGCGGCGGTAGAGGAGACTTTGCAAGGTCTGATTCAGATAGAGGCCGTGTCCCCGGTACCTCCCGCCGAACACGGCTGCGGCCGCTACTCCATCTACTTTGTGGTGCCGCGAAAAGGAGGGTCTTTTCGCCCTATTCTGGACTTAAAAGAATTAAACAAGTCCCTGAGAGTGCGGCATTTTCACATGGGAACCCTGCGCTCCGTCATTGCAGCGGTACAGCCAGGAGAGTTTCTCACGTCTCTGGACCTGAAAGAAGCTTACTTGCACATTCCAATTTGGCCCCCGCACCAGAAGTTTCTGAGGTTTGCGGTGATGGGAAAGCATTTCCAGTACCGGGCCTTGCCTTTTGGCCTCGCCAGCTCCCCGCACCTTTTCGAAGGTTATGGTGGTAGTAGCTGCCTTTCTAAGGCGAGAGGTTATTCGGGTTCACCCGTACCTGGATGACTGGCTCATTCGAGCAAACTCTGCTGCAGAGAGTCAGCATGTAACAGCCAGAGTGGTCTCAGTACTTCAATCTCTGGGCTGGGTCATCAATTTGGCCAAAAGTCACCTGACCCCCTCGCAGTCTCTAGAATATTTGGGGGCCAGGTTCGACACAGCCTCGGGGTATGTGTACCTACCCAAGCAAAGGCGGTGCAAGCTTCAGAATCAGATCTGTCTGCTCCTGAGGATGCCCCGCCCGCGAGCTTGGGACATTGTCCAGCTGCTTGGATCGATGACAGCCACCATGGAACTGGTGCCCTGGGCGAGAGCACACCTGAGACCTCTACAGTATGCTCTACTCCAAAGATGGTCTCCAGTATCTCAGGATTATCAATGCAGACTCTCTTGGCTCCCTGCGGCCCGACTCAGCATGGAGTGGTGGCTCTCAGACAGCGTGCTGCGGCGAGGAATGCCGCTGGCGCTCCCCGATTGGTTCCTAGTGGTGACAGATGCCAGCCTGAAAGGCTGGGGCGCACATTGCAAGGGGAAGCATGCCCAGGGTCTATGGACACCCGAGGAGTCGGAGTGGTCCATCAACCGCCTAGAGTTGAAAGCGGTGTTTCAGGCGCTTCTGGCCTTTCAAGTGACCCTGGAAGGATTGGCTGTCAGAGTGATGTCGGACAACACGACAGCAGTGGCCTACATAAATCGACAAGGCAGCACTCAGTGCAGAGCTCTAGCCGCGCAGGCCGAACAAATTTGCCACTGGGCCGAGCTGCATCTACAGTTTCTGTCGGCAGCTCACATTGCAGGTCAGAGCAACGTGCAAGCCGATTATCTAAGCAGGCATCGGATCGATCCAGCGGAGTGGGAACTTGCAGACGAAGTAGTCCTGCAGATATGTGCCAAGTGGGGCAAGCCCGTGATGGATCTAATGGCGACAAGCACCAATGCCAAAGTCCCGTGCTTCTTCAGCAGACGGAGAGATCCTCACTCGGCGGGGTTGGATGCCTTGGCTCAACCCTGGCCTCCGGGCCTACTGTATGTGTTCCCTCCGTGGCCCTTGATAGGGTGAGTGCTCCTGTGGATTCGGCTGCATCCAGGAGAAGTGGTTCTCGTCGCCCAGGAGGCCTTGGTATGCGGACCTCCGACAGATGCTCGTAGAGGATCTCCTTCAGTTATCTCTGGTTCCCAACCTGTTGTCACAGGGTCCGTGACCATGGAGGACGCCGGCCGATTTGGTCTTATGGCCTGGCAATTGAGAGGGCGCAATTGAGAGACAAAGGCTATTCCAATAAAGTAATTACCACTCTCCTGCAAGCCCGCAAGCGTTCCACTTCCGTGGCTTATGCCAGGATTTGGCGCCAGTTTGAAGTCTGGTGTGCTTCTAAAGAGATCACACCCCTGCGGGCTCCTGTCTCGCCGATTCTGGACTTTTTGCAGGATGGTGTACAAAAAGGCTTGGCCTATAATTTCCTGCGGGTGCAAGTGGCAGTGTTGGCCTCCCTGCGTGGCAAGGTTGGAAGGCATGTCTTTAGCGGCTCATCCAGATGTGGCACGGTTTCTTAGAGGGGTGCTTCGGCTCCGTCCTCCCATGCGTGCACCTTGTCCAGCGTGGAACCTGGGGCTAGTGCTGAAAGCCCTTCAGGGTGCTCCCTTTGAACCGCTTCGGCGTGCTTCAGAGAAAGATTTGACACTGAAGGCCGTCTTTTTAGTGGCCATTACTTCGGCGAGACGGGTGTCAGAGCTCCAGGCGCTGTCCTGTAGAGACCCTTTTCTGCAGTTTCGGAGTCCGGGGACACGATTCGGACAGTACCTTCCTTCTTGCCTAAGGTGGTTTCAGCGTTTCACCTAAACCAACCTATTTTCTTGCCCTCCTTTGTAGAGGAGGAGTTTCCAGACTCTTTTGGGCAATTGCACCTGTTGGACGTGCGCAGGACTCTGCTGCAGTATCTGCGAGTTACTAACTCTTTCAGGACCTCTGATCATCTGTTTGTTTTGCTATCAGGGCCTCGCAGAGGGTCTTCAGCGTCTAAAGCCACTATTGCCCGCTGGCTTAAAGAATCTATCTTTTTTTCAGCTTATTTGCTTGCCGGCCGGCCTCCGCCTGATGCCTTTAAGGCGCATTCCACTAGAGGAAATTCCTCTTCTTGGGCTGAAACTGGAGCGCTCTCTCTTCAAGAGATTTGTAGTGCGGCTACCTGGGCTTCTAAGCACTCTTTTGCCCGACATTACAGGCTGGATGTGGCTGCCAGGAGGGACGCACATTTTGGAGCGCAAGTGCTGGTGCGTGGTGTGGCTTGTTCCCACCCTATCTAGGGATTGCTTTGATACATCCTATCTGTAATGGCTGCATCTGCTTGATGGCAAGGAAGGGAAAATTAGGTTCTTACCGTGATAATTTTCTTTCCTTTAGTCATAGCAGATGCAGCTATGATCCCTCCCTGTCTGATGCTATCTGCTGTAAATCTATTTCAGGTTCTGTTCATGTTTCCTGGAGATTCCATCCTTGGAAGAAAGTCGGAAAACAGTCTTCAGGATTCTTGTTCAGTTAAAGGAGGATAACTTAATTCCCTCCAGTTTCATGTTTTGGAGGATGAGTTTATTCCCTCCAGTTATGTCTCAGTGGAGGATGAGTTTATGCCCTCCGGGAGGATGTTTCATTCCCTCCTTTCTGAGTTAATGCCCTTTGCTGTAGGGCCATCGTTCGCTGTGAGGAAAGCTCATGTTATTCCCATTGCGGTTTGCCATACCACTTTGGAAGCTTCAAATACTGAAGAGAGGCAGTGGAGCAAGCTGGTATGAGGCACTGAAAAAAGTGTGCTCTCTATCTCCCTCTGCTGGTTGATGGACACAACCCATCTGTAATGGCTGCATCTGCTATGACTAAAGGAAAGAAAATTATCACGGTAAGAACCTAATTTTCCTGTATCCTTAAGATTAAAGGCAGAATGCAAAAAGGTGGGAAAATGTGGGATACAAATGTAACAAATAAATATAAATCACACAGTACAATGTAATACAATCTTGTGTTTGACAGGCTGTTAATCCTTGTAAGCTTTCTTCATCTGTAGCACTGATTGTAGATGCTACCCTTTGTTACATTTTATCTCTCAATACCACACTTCATTTCTCCGTTGCTGTCCATTGTTTTCCTGATAGATCCCTTTTTTTTTTTGTATGCTGCTTTGCTGCCTGAGGAAAGGTGGTTAATCAAACCTCAAAAAAAAAAAAAGTAAGATAGCTGTTTGGGGTTATGATCATATCAATGAGGATTTGAAGTGTGAGTTGAGCACAGAGAAATGGTGCACTTAGTTGCCAGAACCAAGAAGTAGTAGAGGATGATGTAAATTATGTACCTTTATCTTTCAAATATTAAATGGCACAACTCCAGACTATATTTATTTATTTATTTATTTATTGCACTTGAATCCCACATTTTCCCACCTATTTGCAGGCTCAATGTGGCTTACATAAACCTGTTATGGCATTGCCATTCCAAGGTAAAAGATGCAATTGGTGTTACAAAGGTCAAAGATAACAAAAATACAGTTGGTGTTACAAAAGATCAAGAATAACAAAGAGAGCTATCAGATAATTATAGAAAGAAGAATTTCAGGGAAGGTTGGAGTGGTGAAGTTTTATAATTAAGCTATGAATTCTCAGGGTAGGCTATGTTGAAGAAGTATGTTTTCAGAGATTTGCGAAAGTTAGTTATTTCGTTATGATACCATTAATAAACTTACCTCAAAGAAACTATCTCGGACTACACCTCCCAAGTAGCAAAAATGTGATCTAGAAAACTGTCCACTCTGCAGACTTCACTTATCTAGGAACCAAATGGTGGAACTCCTTACCACCCAAAATAAGGAATGTACTAGATTCCGCAAAATCCTCAAATCGTTCCTATTCAAACAAACCCTCGCAAAGAACAACCATATCTCAAACAATTACCTGAATTGGTTATTACTCTATTTACCATTAATGTTCTCTTTGCTTCATGTACAATTTCTCATTCATAATAGATTTTCTAAATATTAAAAATCCATAGCTATCCCAGTATGTTTATGATACTGTATTGTAAAATTGGATTCTTAGAACAAATGACTCTCTTATGCATTATTCTTTATATATCCGATACTATTTATTGTAAGCCACATTGAACTCAAACTTGTTTGGGATAACGTAGGATATAAATGTCACAAATAAATAAATGACAACCAACCAGGTAGATGAATTACAAAGTTCTTTTAATAAAAGCACCAGCATATTGTCTGTGTTTCAGCAGATGCAGCCACCTGCTTCAGGGGTCATAAACTACGTTAAAAAAAATGAAATGGTTCATAATATAGATATAGGTGTGTGTGTATATATGTATATATATTTGTTACATTTGTATCCCACATTTTCCCACCTATTTGCAGGCTCAATCTGGCTTACTTAGTACCGGAGAGGCTTTGAAGTCTCCAGAGAACAAATATATATATACTAGCCGTTGAGCCCGTAAAAACGGGCTGGTATAGAGGTTTTCCTCCCCCCGCGGTCACCACCGCTCCCCTCCCCCCCCCCCACGAAGTCGCCACCGCTCCCCCCCCCCTCGAAGTCGTCGCCGCCGCCACCCCTCCACCTGGTCCGGGCCCTCTCTTCACTTCTGAACTTACAGATCCATTCGCCGAACGCAGCAACGCACATCAGCTGAGCTGCCCCTTCCTTCTCTGCCTGTGTGTGTCCCGCCCTCGCTGACGTTACGTCACAGGAGGGCGGGGCCACAGGCAAAGAAGGAAGGGCTCACTGCAGCTCAGCTGATGTGCGTTGCTGCGTTCGGCGAATGGATCTGTAAGTTCAGAAGGGAAGAGAGGGCCCGGGCCGGGTGGAGGGGTGGCGGCGGCGACTCCGAGTGGGGGGGGGGGAGCGGTAGCAACGTCGGCGGCGCAGTTTCCCTCTCTGTCCCGCCCCCCCGTCATCACGTATTGACGCGGGGGCGGGACAGAGAGGGAAGTCTCTACTGCGCATTTGCAGTGAGTACGGTCACTCGCCGTTTATATGTTTGATATATAATATATACGGACCGTGTCGGGTCCATAATTCTGGTGCTTTTATTAAAGAGCTTTGTAATTCATCTCCCTGATTGGTCATCATTTCTATCATCTGCTACTACTTCTTGGTTCCTGCTGGATTTACTTAGTTGCTGACCTCTGAATTGAAGATGGCACTTGACTCTATGCTGTGTATTTGCATCACTTATAGGAGGGTCGGTCTTCTCCTTACATCAATAACTTGCATAGACAGTTAATTTTTTAACAATCGCTCTGTAAACAAAATCAAGGAGTCAGCTAACTGTACAGTAATCTGGAAAGATAGAAAAGCACCATGTTTCTGTACTCTGTTCTGCAGTAGTGGAAAATTATCCTTTTCAATCATACTTCATGGTGATCATCACTTCTATAGTTAAATTACATCCTTCGTAGTTGGAGAAAATTCTCCCTTATTTGAAATTATCATGAGTTCTTTTCATCCATAGCAAAATATATCAAAAGCCATTAATATTCCAAGTTATCTGCAAGACCAGTATGGCTTTTAGAAGCCTGATGGTAATGAAAGTTAGCATCCCTTTTAAATCGGTACTTTTCAACCGAGTCCTTGGGGCACACTCTGCCAGTCGGGTTTTCAGGATATCCACAATGACTATGCATGTGAAAGATTTGCATGCACTGCCTGTCAGTATGCAGATCTCTCTCATGCATATTCATTGTGGATATCAAAAGCTAAGTAGGCAAGCAGTCTGCTAAGTCCCAATGGAAGGAAATTGTGAAGGCAGACACAAGTAGAATAAAATAATGCCCTACATGGGGTGCTTCAAGGTCTTAAACTTGACTGTAAAACAATATAATATACCGTCAATAGTGGGTCACAAACATTAGCAAATTATAAAAACAGACTTTTCACATGCGATACAAATCATACTAACTCAAAATAAAAGAATAAGATAATCAAATATAGTTTTAAATTATTAATATGACATCCTATATAATAATTCTCACCTCCAACGTTCTAAAGTAGCTGCCTGTGTCCGTGGCTCCTGGAGTTGCTGAGCTAGGCTCCGTAGCCAGGCTGCCGTCACTCAGCTGATTCCCAGGCAGGGGGAGGAGTAGGGAAACACGCGGAGCAACTTGTTTCGCGTGTTTCCCTATGCCTCCCCCTGCCTGGGAATCAGCTGTGAGTGCGCCGCTCAATCACCCCCTTGGCACATCAACCCCCTTGCCACCCGCAGCTGCCACTGGTAATGCTGTCCGGCTGCTGCTGCTTCTCCTGTTGAGCAGCAGCGGCCGCTACGAAAAGAAAAAAAGCAATAAATGTTTTCAAACCTCAAACGCTGCACCGTAGACAGCCATCAGGCATTGGCTGTCAGCTCTGCAGCCGCTCTTCCTCTCGCCTCCACGTCACTGCCCCTGGAGTAAGACCCCGGAGGAGCGCAGCGACGTGAGAGGCGAGAGGAGGAGCGGCTGCAGAGCCGACAGCCAATGCCTGATGGCTGTCTACGGTGCCGCGTTTGAGGTTTGAAAACATTTATTGCTTTTTTTCTTTTCGTAGCGGCCGCTGCTGCTCAACAGGAGAAGCAGCAGCGGCTGGACAGCGTTACCAGTGGCAGCTGCGGGTGGTGAGGGGGTTTGATGCGCCGGGGGGGGAGGGTCGCTGGACATGGGTGGCTGCAGGAGGGGAGGAGGAGGGGAGGGACGCTGAACATGGGTGGCGGGAAGGGGAGGGGAGGGTCGCTGGACATGGGTGACTGCAGGGGGAACAAGGGGAGAGGAGGGTGGCTGGAGGAGGAGGAGGGGAGGGTCGCTGGATATGGATGGCTGGGGGGGGCAGGGGAGAGGGAGGTGGGGAGGGGGTTCTGAGACCAGAGAGGTGGAGGTGGGGAGGGGGGCACTGCAAGAGGGGGGGGGGGGGCACACACTCACTGTCTCACATACGCTCTCTCTGACACACTCTCTGTCTATCACACTCTATCTCTCTTGTAGGGTGTGACCAGGCCACACCCTCTAAATATATTGAAAACATCCACTATGTGTCTAGCAGGGCCTATGGTCCAGGTGTCGAACAATGTCCCACACAGTATCTGATACCTAGTTATGGGATCCCAGGTAGGGTCGTCATCTGGGGCAGGGTCCCAGGGTAAGGCCCACAGAAGGGGTTGAGTGGTAGTGGCCTGGGTCATGCAGTAGAGAATGCCTCCCTAAAATAGGAGGCTTAAATAAAGAAAATATAATTATCTAAGGAGCAATAAGGAAAATAGAGAGGGTGAGCAGGAGTTTAGTAACAAGAAATTCAATAGCAGTCTGCCAATAGTCTAGGTCCAGGTGATTATAGCTATGTAACATTAATGCCTATATTGGAGAAACCTGTGAAGCTTTTCAAATAAACAATCAGTCCTACCATCAAAATTAGGAGCACTGTAAGAACAACAATTTCTAGCGCAATTTTTGTGAGTACAAAATTTAGTGTCCTCTTGTATGTTGCTCTGAGCTTCAGACCAACAAGGTGGACTTACGTCACATGGTTCCCTGACTGGGAATCGAACTCCGGTCTCCCGCGTGACAGGCGGGGATACTTACCACTATACTAACCCTTTCTTTTTGTGACAATTAACCATTGTTGCCTTACGAATACCAATTTTTAATGAAAGTTTGACCAGTGATTAGCTTTGTAATAATGATATATTAGTTGATTGCAATTATATGTACTCCAGCTTGTTGCCTTTATTGTATGTCAAATGGACTTAGTTGAATTCTCATGTTTCCAAGTTTCACTCTGCCCCAGAGGGGTAGTTGTAGGATAGTCAGGCTTCCTGGGTTGGTTACAGTAGAAGGGAACTTTGTATTGCACGTAGTATATATCTGTGTGGCCACATGTTGACTCTTGCTATGGCCTAATCCCTCATTATGTCAGTCCACCCATGTCACCTCAGGTATATACATCCCCTCTCTTCCCCCCCCCCCCCCCCCGCGGGACTCTAGGAGCCCTTTGGAATGGATGGCCATATACTAGAAGTCACATGTGCCAGCCCCCCCCCCCCCCCCCCCCCCCCCCGAGGGGTCCGGCAAGAGGGTAATGTAGTACTACGCTATCACTTGCTCTCGGTGAAATACAGGCCAAGGGCTCAGGCTAAGAGCTAGGCCTCTAGAATCAAAGATCACTTCTGACATAGTTACATTTCACTGCAGCAAATGCTGAAGCAAGCCACTGAGAGTGGACAGAGGGAGGGGGGAATCTGCTCTGTAAATAACAGCTGGAAAGGCACTAACAAGAGTCACAGGCATGGATGTTATGGTTAGTAGAAGATAATACTGGGTCAGGTGCAAACAGGGGGGCTGAGAGGGACTTGGAAGGATGTCACATCATTTGTTTATAGTTAGGTTTTAGAAACATGTGAAGTCACCATTATCAACCGATAATGGCCAAAGAGTTCTGATGAGAAAGTGAGGTTCCATAGGAATGAATTGTGGCATCAGTGTATAAAAGACGAGTCCTCCGGGGTGTGATCAGGGAAGACAGGAGACGGACAACACCTGTGGCGAGTCCCGAGGTGCTGCTCCATCGAGATCCAGACATGAATGCCTAATTGCCTGTACTGACTTTGGGTGAGATGGTTAATAAAGACTACATTATTATATCCATGTAATCCCGGGTTTCTTTCTAATTAGGAAGCTTGCTCCTGCCCAAACTGTGTAAAGCAGTCTGAGCAAATACAAGAGCAGAGTGATTAAATCAATCTAAGGGAACATACAATCTTTCTCAGGATAGTAGTAATCCTATTGCTTCCACTGCCCAAACTGTTAGTAATGCGACCTTATAGCCTCCTTGCAGACCCAATTATATACACTCTGTCACACACACATAGTCTCACACACACACTCTGTCTCTCACACACTCTCTCACACAAACACATACACACTCTGTCTCTCTCTCATTCTCTCTCTGACACACACTCCATCTCTCACACACGCACTCTCTCAAACATATACACTCCGAGGAAAACCTTGCTAGCGCCCGTTTCATTTCTGTCAGAAACGGGCCTTTTTTACTAGTTAAGTATAAATATGAACTCGTAGAATATGTGCAGTTTCCCTGCACATATTAAGAATAATCCAAATCATAGTTACCTGATACTAGGGTCCATCTTAGGCGTCAGCACTCAAGAAAAAGATCTAGGTGTCATTGTAGACAGTACTCTGAAATCTTCTGCCCAGAGTGTGGCAGCAGCCAAAAAAGGAAGCAGGATGGTAGGAATTATTTGGAAAAGGATGCAAAATAAGAGCAAGACTATTACTATGCCTCTGTATCACTCTATGGTGCGATCTCACTTTGAGTATTCAATTCTGGTTGCCATATCTCAAAAAAAAAAAAAAAAAGATATAGTGGAATTAGAAAAGGTTCAAAGAAGAGCGACCAAAATGATAAAGGGGATGGAACTCTTCCCATATGCAGAAAGGCTAATGAAGTTAGGGCTCTTCAGTTTGAAAAAGAGACAGCTGAGGGGGGATATGATTGAGGTCTATAAAATCCTAAGTGATGTAGAATGGGTAGAAGTGAATCCATTTTTACTCCTTCAAAGTACAAAGACTAGGGGACACTCAAAATTGCATGGTAGTACTTTAAAAAAAAAACAAAAACAGGAGAAAACAATTTTTTCACTCAAAGAATGGTTAAGCTCTGGAACTCGTTACCTTAGGATGTGGTAACAGCAGTTAGCGTATCTGGGTTTTTAAAAGGTTTGGAAAAATTCCTGGAGGAAAAGTCCACAGTCTGTTATTGAGATAGACATGGAGGAAGCCACTGCTTGTTCTGGGATTGGTAGCATGGAATCTTGCTACTAATTGTGTTTCTGATAGGTACTTGTGACCTGGATTGGCCACTGTTGGAAACAGGACA